>NC_141702.1:108590740-109190740 GCF_971803275.1 Cyanistes caeruleus
TGTTTGAAGAGAGAGGATGCTAAGACATGCCTTGAATTTTTGAGCATCAGGGGGCAGACAACTGCAAAGTTTATTGCTGGTATCAACAGCCTTCAGGAGATTCACAGTCTTCCAAGTTCTGAATAACTGTGATTTTTAAATCAGTAATTGATAGTGTCTTTCTCTCCCTCAAGTGTTCACAAACTGCTGAAACCTTGGCAGCAATGCAGATTGGAATGTTAACTGTTTCCCAGGATAAGGCTGCACTCATTTTTAGGCATTTTATTGCAGGTCAGAATAATTTAACTTTAGAAAAATGCTCATGATCACTTTTAAAGAGCTTGTTGTCAGGAAATTTCAGAAAGCCCTGAACACCTTCCTGGAAGTAACAGATGTTTCAAATCAGTTTATGAACTGGATATAAACTTGAAAAAGACTGCCAAGAAAATAGTTAGAAAAGAGTGGTGATGTGACTAACTTCTCCAATATTGTATTCCCACCAATCTTCAAAAACTAAAAATACTTCTTTTAAAATTAAGCTTCTGAAAGAAGTTTTGCAGCATATCCAATTTCTATACAAGTTTACTACAGAAATTAGACCTTTAAAATTCTGGTCTTGGAAGGAGAACAAAGAGGATAAGCAGAGCACTTCTCCTGAAGTTTGTTCTGATTACACTCTAAACATGTCTATGTTTTGGTGAATTAGTACTCATCCTTCCTCAGCAAAACCTAAAAAAATATTGACAGAGTCAGATGCCCCCTGGCTGGACAGGAAGACAGAAAACTACCTTGAAACTACCTCCAGTTGTTATGGGTGTGACAAATGGCATTGGCCTTGTCCTCCAGCCCTCAGTGTTGCCCAATCCACATCTGCCTGACCTTCCACCCTCTCTCCTGCACTGCTCTCTCCTTCCTCCAAAAACCAGGACCGTGGCCTGCAGATCACTTGGGGAAATGGGCCATAGTCCACATTCCAGTCTTCTGAGGCCACCCACCTCACAGGTGTCTGAGGGAGAGGCCAGCTTGGAAAAAATAGAGGCAAAGAAATTCTGCCTCTGCAGAATCCTCCTATCTCTGCAGAACATTTTGCTTGGGTTTATTTTCAATGGGAAGGGCATTCCTCAGGGAGTTTCTATTGGGGGGACATTGTACAGTTTCTAAGTGAGGGACATCTAATTTATCATTCAAGGATGGTCCAGATCTTGATTCTGGGAAGCTGGATTTGTTTTGTTCCCTGCAGTTTGCTTAGACTAAAGAAGATACAGACACATCCCTTCTGTGTATTCATGATTCTGTTCTTCAGCTTTTTAAGGTAATATCTTCATAGCCTTTCCTCCAGCATGTGATTTTGACTCTAGGCAGCATATTTTCTTATTAAAGTAACTGTCTACCAATTATCATCTTAAATCCTGCAGTAAAACATGGCTTTTCCTCATGCTACATAAAGAAATCTGTTTCTCCCTCAGTATTAGTGGCTGTGAGAGACAAAGCTCATCTATTTTTTGCAAGCAGCCTTTCAACCCCCTGGTCCTTGCACTTCTACAAAACCTCTAGCTGCCTCTTTACTAAGGGAAGTAGTTAAACATTTACTCTATTTATGTGATTTGAATTACTGAAATTAGGCACTTGCTGGCATAACTTCTAGAGTGCAGTTACCCACTGGTACAAAGCACGTTTGTAAAAACAATTTGGGTCAGTAAATTTGCATCTCCTGTAGTTATTGCAGCAAAGGCAAAGCAGGACACTCCTGAGTTTGGACAGTGTTTAAGCCTGCCACACCAGAAAAGGCAATGGGAAATATAGCTCAGTGGGCTAAAATTGGAAAAAAATTAAGGGAGTTGGGAAATTATAATTTACACAGCATGACTAGGCTTCAGTGAAGGCAAGACATATAATTTACTTTTTCTCTCTGTAGTTGTCTTTGCAGTTTGACCAAATTACTTTCATTTTCTTGCTTTATTGATATGTCCTTTCCTTCTGTTACTTTGAAGCCAGCACGGGCAAGGACGAGAAACAGACTTGCCAAAGAAGCTGCCAAAATAACACTACCCAAAGTGAAGCATGTACCTTTTTCCTGGGTCTGGATTCATTTCAGTCTAATGGAATGAAGCCCAGTATTCAAACAGCTTGCTGTGAAGGTCATCCCATATTGCAACATTTAATTAGCAGCAGAATATATATATCTATATACACACATATTTATATATATGCATGTCTGTATACATATAGAAGTCACAGATATATATATATATATATGAAATATATACATCAGAGGATGGGAGATAGCAACTGGAACAAATTCTTAGTAGGAGTGAATAAATCAGTTTCTGAAAAAATGAAAGAACCTCCTCATTCTTGGTTACTTGAAGCCTCAGTGGAGTGTAGGATTGGATCATCATCAGGAATCAGGGCAAGGAGCATTGCTGCTAGAGACTACAAGGAATTAATTGCAAGCAAGAATGTTCTGATGCAAAACTGACTGCAAATACAAAGTCATTAATTTTTAAACGTAAGAAAAAGCATGACAGGATATTGAGTCTCTGAGCACAGTGGAACCCAAAGGATTTTTGTTTAAATTCCAACAGCAAATGTTTACAGAGGAAAAATTGTTTCAGTGCTTTGCTGAGCAGCTTGTATTTCATGAATTCCACTCTGAAAAGGGTGTGTGAAGGGTACAGAATAAACAAGAGACAATAATTTCAGTTCAGGAAGTGTAGTTCGGAAAAGGAGAGTGAAAAATTGTATGTGCATGCTGTAGATATGTGTATGTGCTTGTGAATATACACTTACTAATGATAAACTAAAATAATTATAAGAGATTCCAAATCATTCATAATCCATGATTCGTATTTTGGACAAACTTCAGTGGAGGTTACATCCAATAGGGCAGGGGAGTGAACTGATTTGTGGGCAGTTTTCCTTTTGTGTTGTGGCTGTGCCCTTCTCCTCTGTCTGTCTTCCTTGGGATGTGCTGAGCTGTCCAGGGGATATCTCCACTGCTCTGGAATCATCGACCACTGCCAGCTCCAGGCCCTTTCCTGCAGGACCATGTGGGCACTGGAGGTGCTGGAGCAGCTCTGTAAGGGGTCTCTGTCAGAGGATCCAGGTGAGATTGAGTGGATTTGCCATCCTCAGCTCCTTCCCCAACACTGTGGCTGAAATTTTCTGCTAAGAGTATCCTGAATTTCTGATTAACTGATGTAACCCCCAGAAGAGTGCTGCCCCTGGATTATCAGTATTCTATTAAAAGCTTTTAGTATCTATAATTGAAGTAATTTTGATTGCACAGTGCCTGGCATTATTTAGTACTTTTATCAATAACCAGTATGATAGAAAAAGCATTTGCTGATTGAGTTTTCAGGTGGGAAGGTAGGTGGAACTGCAACTGAGTAAATACAGAATTTAAAAGCTTCTTGTGAGAAGCATGAGCAGAAGACAAGATGAAATGAGAATGAATGTATTCAAATCACTTTAATTTTGCATTTTATTTACTTAAGATTGTAATCCCATTTACAGCACCTTACAAGAGTAAAGGTATTTAATAGATATTTTAATAAATTGTAGCAAATCACTGAAAAGAATAAAGAATAAAGAATAAAGAATAAAGAATAAAGAATAAAGAATAAAGAATAAAGAATAAAGAATAAAGAATAAAGAATAAAGCAGGCAACTTCTGACTGCAGTTTATAATCATCTGTAATACCCTGTAGTGTGCTTAAAATACCATACACTGATAATGCCCATAAATAACAGGACCATATCATCTATTAACATCTATTAAGTTGTCATTCTCAATGTTTGGGGAATACTTTATGAATGAAGAAAGATAAAGCAAAAGCAAAAAAAAAAAAATCTGATTTTCTAATTCAAATTCTAATTAGTGAAACTCACCCTCGGAGACCCTTGTGAAGAGATATGCAGGAGCCAATTCCTCCACACCAATGCTTTGGCTTCATCAAAGCTTTTTTTTATCAAAGCTTTCTGAAAGGTTTCTCAGGAAGCTTGCACAGTAACATTCCTGCCTTCCCTCTGCTTAGCAGGGGAGCACTGATTCCTGGGATCAGAGCTGTTGCACCTGATCAGAAAGTGTTCAAAGAAGGAATTCAAATAAAAGGATATGTTGGCTGGGAAAATGACCACACTACAAAGCATGTGGCCCATGAGCTGTGAGTGACCTGATCCCTCTAATTGAGACATCTGAGAGGCTGGGAAAGCCTTAATTGCAAATAGAGCCATTTGAAGTTTAGAGCTGCTGGCAAACAAAACATGAGCCAATTCTGCCTTATTTATCCTCAGAAAAGAAGACTCTTTGGGAACTGTTGTGTCTTTTCAAAAATCAGGAAGGCTCCTCAGTGGAGGGAGATACATGAATTCATACAGGAGGAATGTTATTCTTCATTATGCTTCACTAAGCATATCCACTTGTCCTAAATAAAATTAAAGCAAATATTTCTGACTCACAAAAAACCCAAAAAATTAAGTGGCAAAATTGCCTTAATAATAAGTGGCATTTAAATAACGAGCAATTTTGAAAAATAGGCATTAAAGTTATGTGAAACAACTGCTCTAAAAACGATCATTTTCCAAAACAAAGCTGTTTTCGTCTGATGGTGTTTTAGCAATTTATTATAAAGGCAGAATAGAGACTGTATTAACATTGTGTCCCCTTGCAGTGAGAAGTGCTAATCTGAATAATGTACTCCAAGGGAATTCTCCTTACCATTTATATGACTATGGGAAAAATGATAATATGATAATTATCACTGGTTTGTTTTTTTTCCCCCAAACAGAGATCTCTCCCAGAGAAAGGCTCAGCACTGATGAAAATTTTTCCTGCAGCTCCTTTTCCCTTGCAGATGTCTCAGGATACGTTAGACCTGAGGTTCCATTTTTGGCATGGGGTCTATGCCTTTCACTGCCCTCTTCAGATTTCTAGAAGCTTCATTGGCTTTTGTGGGGCTTCCAAGCACACAGCACTGGCCAGAATTCTGCCCATTTGGTAGGAATGGTGTTGGACTAAGGCGGGGCACTGACTAAACCCCCACCTCTCACATCCAGCACCCCAGCAATTCGGCCCATACAACAGATGCTCTCTAGCAGGCTTTTACACAGACTTTACTCTTCCTTGCCTGCTTTCTCTCTGGACCAAAAGCTAGTCATTTCTGCTGGAAGGTGTATCCTGACTGGGGACTGTGGGGAAGCGTGGCCAGCCCTGGGTAACTGCAGCTGGCAGCACTCCGGGCACAGCTGGAGCTCTGAGCTGTGGCTTTGTCAGCCACATCAGACAAAGTCTGCTAGCTCATTTATAATTAAGCAGCTAGGTAATTTATAATTAATTACCTGCAGCCAACTGAATTATAACATATCCAGTGGTCAGAAGACTGCAGAAAAGAGATGGGGTGATGGGAATAAACGCTGTGAAACAAAATCCTGAGTGATTCCAGGCACAGAGTGATGTAACCAGCTTGGGCTGGGCTGAGTCACCCTCCCCAAGTTAACCCCTTCTTCAGCAAAAAGCCAGAAATTTATCAACAGAAATCCTGCTCAGAGTGTGTAGGACACCTGCACACCAGTAGTAACTTTTTTTTCTCCCTGCTAAAACACCTTGGGAGATTGTCCCTTTGAGGTGGTGTTTGTAGCCACTAGAGCATCTGGTAATAAAATAATGTAAAAGTCATTTTTTTAAAGTGAATTCAGGGAAAATCAGCAACAGGAATAATTAGGCACTGGGGAGCCACCAAGGCTGTTACTTCAAGAAAGCGCTGTAAATTTTCCTTATTTCCAGACAATTAGCACATAAAGGACTTTTTCTGGGACCTGAGCAGGGGAAACATGTAAACATCCAGTTTTTATTCAGAACTCCTGGAATTTGAATTGGTCTGACAGGTGGGGCTATGGAGCATTTTTTTAATTCTTATAGCTTCCACAGCCAGGCAAGGAACCATGGGCATAAACTTGTTGTTTGGCAATGACTTTTAGCACTTCAGTAATACTATCTAATTTAACAAGTTAAATTTAACTTTGCTAGATCATGAACTGAACTCGGGTATAAACATTACATTACATTTATTTACAAACAAAATGTCGAACCTGCCTTTAATGTTTGGATCAAACAGAAGAAGACACACACATGGGATCTGAACTCATAGTCAATCCTTTGCAATCTGATTTTTGCAATGACCAGTGGCCCTAAGTTTGCACAAGTGTGTCCAGATGAGCAAGGATGGGCACAGCCTGATCCCACCCACCCTGCTTCCAAGTTTAATGTGCAAGCTCAGAACGTTGTTCTGTTCTTGATTAATGTCTAGATGAAAAAACACCCTCTCCCATCCTAATTCAGGCACGGACCAAAGGTCTGCAGAGTGTTACAAGCAGTGCTCCCTGGAGAATATAAATTGGTGCACAGAAAGTAATTTTCTTCTTCTATAATATATCTTGCCATAGAGAACAGGAAAAACACATTGTGTTTGTGACCTTCAGTACATCTTGAAATTTAAACTAACTGACCTTGATATTGCCATAGAAGGAGCAGAAAAGTAGAAAATTCAGCCTGTATTTAGTATTGACCAAACCAGGCAAATCATCATATGGTCCTTCCTAAACATTTATGCATCCTCTAAGTTTTGTTTTGTTTCTTTGCATTAAAATAAAATTAATAACAGGCTCTAAAATACTAGCATAAATTTCATTTTATAATTGGAAAGTAAGATTAACATGTCAAGGGAGTTGTCCGTGAGGAAACTAGCTGACATCTAACCTGTTAAAAGTTGTGTGAAAAAATGGGACTATTTGATCTGTATTCAATGTCTATACTGAAATTCTGTAAGGAACTGCAGCAGAACAAAAGGAATGGGTAACATTGTAATAGCCTGAGCACAAGCAGGTTTGTGATTTGATGGAGGTTTTAATTAATCCTGCACATTCAAACCAAATGCAGCTACAGCTTCAGCTTTCACCCTGGGCTGGGTTTCAGTTTTGGCCACAAAACAGGGAGAGCCCAGCAGGGTGAGCTTGGATGATGTTACACCCCTGCACTCTGTCACCAATGCAGGGCCACTGTCACCACTCAGTGCCTTTGGAAGAGACTGGACACCACAGCCCTGCTGTGATCCCCCTGATCCCAGGGGATCAGAAACCAGAATGGTGGGGAGGAAGAAGGACTCAGTGCAGGAAGAGGAGTATATAGAAACCAGTCTCCACTGAACTTCAAGAATATTGAGTATTGTATCAGGAGGCTGCACTTTTTACCCATTATCCCACCCAGTGAGAGCACTGCCATTCCCAGAAGAGCATTAAGAGCTGTTGTGGAACAACAAGTAGGGCTGGAAATACTGCATCTAAGGCATGAACAGATCAACAGCAGCAGAAAGGAGCAGCTGCAGCTTTAAATCATTGCCACAGCAACCCCAGCACCCTGCTGTCTGGATGAAGTCAGTGTTAGCTCCTGATGTGCCATTTGGGGGCAAAGGAGAGACAAAAAGATGCTGAGCTATCAGACAAGAAACATGCAGACCATCACTGCCTGATTTGTGGGTGTTTAAAAAACCACTGTATATTTTTTGTGTCATGACTGCTGTGATCTTGAGCCTGTAGGAGGTGAGCACTCACAGGGTGAACTCATCAAGGGGTGAAGGAAGTCTGTTCTCTCCTGAGTGTCCTGAGGGGCCATCCAGCTGGAGGTGGCTGTGGGGTCTCATCTCCTGCTCCCTGCTCCAGGCAGGGCTGCCCATGGGCTAGGACAGGTTGCTCAACCCCATCCAGCAGAGAGGTGAGAATAGTCGGGAAGGAGATGTGGGCAGCCAGTGCTTCACCTCTTCCTGGGGAGGTCTCCCATTTCTGAGGTCCTCTGCCTCTTGTCCTTTCACTGTGCACTCTAGGGAGAGTCTGGCTCTGTGCTCTCCAGACCCCACAACTGCTCAGCTGTAGTGCACAACAGTTCATCTGTCAGTGGAAAAGCTGACATTCAATCTTTGGGGTGTTTCATTTGTTCTCTAATGGCTCTGGGGCACTCCCTCAGTCCAAATCTCACTGATGCTGACTCTTCAAGTTAAAAACAAAGCAGACCAAATCAAACCAAACCAAGGACCTGCTCTGCTTCTCAACAGCCCTCCTTGGTTAGGATGAGGAAGCTGAAGCTCTGGATCATTTACAGGTGTCATGGAGTGGGGGGGATGAGTGGGCAGCTGAGGGGAGCCCAGCACAGGCTGCTTGGGCCAGAGTGACTGGCACTCTCCCCACTCAACAGTGCTACTTCTTGGAGGAGCACAGATTCAACTGCTGTCAATGTACAAGAATAATTTACTCCTTTTTGCGCTGCACAATTTTTTCACATCCATTTCCCCAGCCTCCCTTGGGCTGGGAAATAAAACTGCATTGTAGCAGTTTATTTCCATTAGTCCAAACATCCTCCCTCATTTTTCTCCTGCCCCCCTGTGATTTTTGATGGGTAAATCTCTGTGTGTGGGCATTGTTCTGGTAATAGGTACAACTAACTCCCTGTTTGCTGAGTTAGCAAACAAGTGCTTCAGGTAGCCCTGAGTTAGCAATTTCAAAGTAATATGTGTAAATTTGAAGGCTAAAATATCTTGATTCTTACAGTCAATGTTTTATTTTCAATAATGCTTCCATAAAATCTCTACATGTCTACAACGGGTATGAAGCAAAGCATAAAAAAATTCCAGAATGGGAATATTTTACAATATAGCTGCAAATAGATGTTTGGCAAATAGATGTGTTGTTTGTTTTTTTCAAATTGGATATCAAAAACGTTGAAACATACTTTCTAAGGTGTCCCCTATTTTATGCAGCCCAAGTTAGTATATGGTTTCCCTTGAAAGCTGGAGAGGAGGGTGTTTTCTTTCATCAGCACAAATTGAAAATGTCATTTGCACTCACTTTCTGGTGTATTCCTTGTAATACTTCATCACTGACTGCACAGCACAGATTTTTGTTAAGTCAAAAGGAAAAGCAGCATCTTGCTGCTCAGATCTTTGTCAAGGCAGGTGTGCAAGGCACAGAGTGCAGGGGAGGCATGGGCAGGGGAAGCTTGTGGAAAATGCCAGAGAAGTGAAAGCAAAGGCACTTTCAGGGTTTGGCTATTGGTGTGTTTGTTTGTATATTCAAATATTCACATAAATATATGTATAAAAGCAAAACATCTTTCATTGCATTGTATGTCCAGCCAGACTTAGATTCAAATCAGTGCCATTTGGGAAAAGAAAAATTTGGTGTTCCATATATACTTCTGTTTTGTTTTTTTTTAAATTAAGTTATATTTGCTTCACATTAGGAGAAAAAAAGATGTCCATACCAAATCAAACTTAAATTTATAGGTAAGTTTTTTAGGCTTAAGTTTTTTTCAACATTTTGAATGACATTCTGCTTAAGCTGTCTCATGAAGAATGTTTTAGCCTTATCCCATTTGGAATGGATGAAATATTAAACCTCAGATAGGAGGGATTATTTTGAAAGCCCCATGTCACCGACAACAAATGGCTAAAGGAAGTGTTGCAGATCAGTGACTTACTGGACAAGTGGGTAACATTTTAGGGAGCTGCTGCCTCCTTAAGGTTCTTTGTGTCTCTTCAGGAAACCTCTCCACCTGGACACCACTTTGGGGTGAGCCTGCTCCTCCCTTTACTGTCAAATTAACTTCTATTTAATATTCAAAACCCTCACATACATTAGAATTTGCAATCTTTTACAGACTCATTCCCACCAGTACACATCAACTCTCCCCCATTACCACTCATTTTAATGTCAAGGAGGAGTTTCTGCAGAGTTAATTCCAGCTCTAGTGTGCAAGGCAGATGATTAAATAATGTTGCTTGTGCTGGTTTTTTCACAATAAATGCTAGGCTTGCACTGACAAACCAATTAAATTTCATTCTGCTACAAGTGCTCTGGAGGAAAAAATAAAAAGCAAAGAACTGAACTTGGGGACAAAATGAAAATAGATTTACCTCTGGCTGTTATCATTTAAAACTGGACACCACTCTCAGGCATGTGATTCCTGGGATTGTTCTGTGCAGGGCCAGGACTTTGTGTGAGGGACTTGTGCTCTCAGCTTGTAGCACAGTCAGGATTTCATTTTGCTGAACTATGATATGGGGAAAACATGAAGAGGTCAGGGATTTGTTCCCTACACCAACATCTCTCTACAGCCTATCGATGTCTACATTGATATCTCCATCTGCAGAAGCAGCACTACATCTATTTTGGGGTGTTTCAAACTCCTCATCACCCTCACAGGTGCTGCTACAACTTTCTGTAATTCACTCCTGCAGCCAGCACCTCTTCAGGGTTTGGTGTGGGACCACTGACAACTTGTATGAAATACCACGTGTCCATTTGAACAATGAATTTAAAAACTAATGATGTCTCTCAAGACACAGAAAGTCAGGCTACATGAATATTTGTCTTTATTACCCTTACAATGTTGGAAAAACTATTTTATTAGTACCTGTCATATGGGGAAAATACAGTGCTGTCTTGAAGCTTATACACAAAATCTGTGTTTCTTCATAGAGAGCTGTACATTCCTCTTGGATTTTTATTGAAAACAAGGCACGCTGGGTTAAAAACTAAAGATTGATTATGTGTAATAGCAAGTAACAGAATAAAGTGGCAGTAAAAAACAAATCAGAAGCCCTGAAAACTGTACAATTACTGCCAAGCCATTGGATTGTATGGTGTGGCCCCATAGATTTCTGGGTCCAGCTCTGCTGCTGCATCTCCCCTGTGACATGAAGAAAGTAATTTCCCCTGTGTGTGTGGGCCTTTTGCCTTTTACATTTTGCCTCAGTACTCACATTGTACTAAGCAGAACTAACCCTGAGGTTAGTAAACAAGCTTTAGCCTGCCTTACAGCACAGCAGCAGCAAAGCACAGATAACACTGCATAAAAATATTGTATTTCTTGTGGGTTAGGAATGAGTTCTGGATTTCTCTCCAAAAATCAGAAAGAAGGGAAGAAAAAGGGCACAAGGAGTTGAAATGCTCTGCGCTACTGCAGCTCATGGTGGAGAATTATGTTTGGAAATATACAAAAACAGTGGAACCAATTCCTTTTAAATGGATTGGTAAGGTTCCATATTTTATAGAAATACTTTACAAAATGTGTATGCACTGCAGAAGAATCCCAAGTACCTGTGGTAACCATATCACTAATAAACCATAAAATACATTCCTTTAAAATAAGAGTGATACAAATGAATTTATGTCTTTACAAAGCCATTTAAGTTTATTTCATGCATATGATCTCTGGAGACTGAGTATTCCCTTTAATGACAATAAATCATTCCAAAATCATTCAGCCCCTCATGGTGAAGGAGCTAAGAGGCCGGCCTTGCTCTAGGGGGATTTTGTTAATTATTTAAGTGTTTGACCAGAACAACTGTTCTATAGGGATTTGTGCCTTAACATAGTCTATTTAATGTTGAAAATATGCCACTAATGGGAAATTGTGATGCTGGCAACAGCAGGACACCCCTTCCATCAGAAAGATGGATGCTTATAGGGCCGTGATATTTATCTCCAGAAAATAGAGGTTTATAAAGGGATTGTACTTTAAAGAGATGCAGGTGGAGCTAATAAGTGAAAATGTGTATCATACTTTTTGTGGAGAAAGATGGCTTCAGGAATAAGTTGTTTTAGGGTCAACTCTCCTGTGAAAATACACCTTGTAAGTGGATTACCAAAATGGTACAGTTTTTACTACTAAGAGTGTTTTGTTCTCAAAGTCCTTCTTACTACTCTTCAAACTTCATGAAATGACATTGATGGATAAAGAACATTCTCCAGAAATGCAGCTTGCTGTCCCCTGTGGCCATCATCCTTTTATTCTGCATCTTGGGAAGTTTCTTCTGGGCCCCCTCACTCATGGCACTGCTATAAACCAACAGCCAGAGAGGAAGGTAAAGCCCAAGAAAAACAAGCGATGCAAAGAAAAGCAGCCGCTCACCACCCACTGAGTGAAATGCAATTCACGTTTCTTCAGAAGGCATAAACCTTTCACAGCCTTTTTGAAACGCTTAATTTTAACTTCTTAATACTCAGGAATAGTGAGGAGCTTAATGTATGCTCAAGCAAAAAGTCAGTTCAGGCTGTCACTGATCACTAATGCAAGTAACCAGCAAAGTTCTTTTTGTAATTGTCTGGCAACTCCATTAGCAAATTCAGGCCACCTATCTAAGAGCTGGTAAGAAAGGGAAAATAACTTGTTAAATGGCTATTTAAGAAGTACATTTAGATAGATTGTTGAAAATTGACTGAATAAATCAAAAATATGTTCTGAGAAATCTGACCACATTAAAAAAGCAATCTGCATGTATTCCACAGGTTTATTAACATGGATTATGTATTCAAGGACTGTATATGCCATCAAATTAGCAATTCAAAGAGAAGAGCTCCTTTTGAATTTACTTACTCCTGAAGGAGATGCTTTCCTCCTTTCATCACTCACTGTGGCACATTCTGTTCCTCTCTGCAGGCAGACAGCTAAAGAGTAAAAAGAACAGCAGAAATCACAACAAATCAGGAGCATCTCTTTCCACTCCTTTCTGCCTGGCCATGTGCTCTCTCTCCTCTCTCCAGTGCCATCACTTCCCTTTCCTGCTTCAGTGTTATTTTCCTTCCTCTCACTGGAAACTTCTGCTACTTCTGGTTCTTCTGGTTGTTCCCAGCATTTCTCCAGGAGTGAAGTCCTAATAGCAACTGTCTGTGCCCCACAAAATCATCTTTGGTGTCCTTCCCAGTGGGTCAGCAATACCCAGTGAAAGCATCTTGGGCAAAATTAGGAAAAAGGAGCAAACAGGACTCTGTTCTGTGTCTGGAAAACCTTAAGAAATGGTCCATAGAGGGAATACTTATAACAAGATACCATCATATCCATCCCACTGCCCTGACCACCCAAGCCACATCACAGGGAATTTTCTGTGATACACCCTAAAATATCAGCTTAGACAACAGTGTATTTCTGAGGCTGGATGTTGAGTGGGGTCTGCAGACATATTCCAATATCAAAATTATTCTCTCTCTCAGCATTTTCCACTGGTTTTTGAAGCTAGATGTTCAGAATGGATTTAAAATTCGTTGTTAATGGAAACATGTGAAAAACAAAGCATTATTAAAAAAAAACAAAAAAAACCCCCACAAGATTAAAATTACAAATATCCAATACCTGTAAGTGACCTTAAACTAAATTCTGCACAGGTGAGAAGGCACTGGCTCAAACTGACACCAGCAGTTTCTCTTTTCTGAGCAGTTCTGGATGTGCAAAACATACAGGGCTGCTGATTCTTTTTACATATGTGTGTGTGTGTGTGTGTGTGTGTGTGTGTGTGTGTGTGTGTGTATGACCTGATATCTCCTGAAATTACCTTCAAGACATGACTAACAAATGGAAAAACAAAAACAAGAGTAGGATCTACATGTGAATTGCAAGATCCTTCCTAAAATCTGTGTCTCTTTTGAAATAAACCAATCCTTGAGCCCTGAAGTTTCAGACCTAGAGAAGTAAATTCTAACCTGCATTCTTCCTAGGTGAATGATATGTCTTCTAAAATAAGCCTGGCCAAAATGATCAAACTCTTTTCCCGAAGTTTAGACAAACCGTGTCCAGCAAATATGTACAGATCCTTAAGGCTTCTGATTTCTAAAATCAGTTTGTGACTCATGCAGACACTCGCACCAGGCACACACTGTAAGAGAGCCGTGCAAGAACACAGCAGCAAAAAAGGCCTCCAAAAATATTCAGACCTCTGCCTTGGATATATTTATGTAGAAGATGCAATGAGCAGGCTTTCTTGTGTGCTTTGATGTGCACAGTTCTCATGTACCAGCCACCAAAGAGGCTTTCCTGGGGTTGATTAAAGATGATATTTTAAGGTGGAGATATGTCAGATGACTGAAGCTCTGTTCTGTGTCTCCATAAACCCCCTCAGCCTTTTGGGTGAGGGCATTTCCCCCTTCTAGAAAACACTGAGAAACACCTTCTAGAAAATGCCCGTCTACCTCTGTTCAGTGGGAAAGAGACTTTTCCCTTTCTAGAGCAGGACAGGGAGGTGAGCACTATTATGGCCACAATCATACCTGACCCACAGTAAAACCAGAAGAAAGGTTAATCTATTAAAAAGCTCTGTATTTATTCTCTGAGAATCACCTTTCCGTGTTTGCCCTTTGGTGGGAAGATCATTCAGCTCAAGAAGTGCATCTGAATTTTATGAGCTTTCCTGGATATGTACCTTGGACTGAAATCAGCTTTCACTCCCCAGCGTTATTTATAGCACAGTCACAGTAAATAGTGACTGCAAGTAGGATGGGAAAGGAAGGAAAACAACACCACTAAAATACACGGCTCTGCTAACTCTGGGAATGGGTTGGTGGCTCTCCTTTCTCTCCTACTGACAGAGCATCCTGGCTTGGCTCGTCTCCTCTGCCACCATATTTTCCTGCTTCCCTTGAAACCTTTTGTCAGTCTGCTAGCAAGCAGTAACTACTTTTGGATGGTTTCTTCTCACACTTGTGTGTGATGGCCACCTGTCAAAGCACAAGTAAAAGCTTTCTAATTCCCCAAACCTGCCAACTAACATTCTTGAGGTTTACTGAGCTTATTGAGGGACAAGCTGTACCCACTTGCAAACAAGCAAAATGGCTAAGCTGTAGCTCGACTTAATTGCCTTCAACTTCCCAGCTTGAAGGATCCTCCTCTGGGCTCTCTTGTGACAGCAGAGGTGTAAAACCATCCAGGAGAGGAGGGGGGAGATGCGGATACAGGTACCCAAAGGAGAGATTCGAAGAGAGCAGGAGGCTGGACCAACCCCAGGTGGAGGGTGGGGATGTGTCAGCCAGGTCATGGCCCTCCAGGCACGGTCCCTGGCTTGGCCCGTGCTCCAGTGACATTCCAGAGCTGCCCAGGTGAGCAGGAGGGAGCAGGGACAGCTTTCTGCTGGCTCCTGAAGATGAACACCCAGCACACATGGCCAGCGTTAGACAGAGCAGTGCAGGAAATTTCGGTGCGCCCGGTCTGTGACACCTGGCTGAACATTCCTGCCTATTTCCTCTTGAAAGTGATTTGGGAAAGGATGCAACACGTAGAGGCCCTTTTCTTTGCAGTGTCTCACAGTAATATTTAACACTCTTCTCTCTTGCACAGATTTTCCTCTTTCCATCTTTCCATTCTCCCTCTTATCAGTGTTCTCTTGTTTGAAATAAAGGCCATTAAAACAGAAAATGTGTTTACTCTCTGCTCACAGAGAAACAAGCAAGGTACATTAAGAAAAGGTCTATGGGCATCAGAGGGAAAAAGTAATTTATTGGGACATACAAAGGCAAGGGCAGAAATCCTGGCTGGTTTCTTGTAGTCCTGTATTCAGCTGAAATTCATGGGATACAAAGATAACTCAATTGCAAGTTGTTTTCTCTAAAGACTTTGAGACAAAGGCAGGAAAACTCCGCCTCCCATTTTTCACTGTAATTACAGTAATATAGATGACCTTAGCTATTTTTTTTAAAAAATTCACCTGCTACCCATGCCCCTGTACTCTTGAAAGGCTTTAATACATGATACATCAAGGATCAAAACCAAGTAACAGCTTTTATCTTCACTTTCAGAAAAGGAGAAATTTGGGCTGAAGTCCATCTCTGCTTTACTCAGAGCTCTCATTATGGTATTTACAGTGTTGCCCTAAACAGCCTCTCAGAGATCTGTGCCGTATTTTCAAATGCTCCTGTAAGTGTCATTGCACAGCCTGTTACTTCAGAGCTCAAATTCACTGGAATACAGCTGGCTGTGTGATTTTCAAAGCAAGATAATCCTTATTTGCTGACCTGCTGAGCAGTCACATGCAAGTTTTGTTTTCTTCTTCAAATTTTCTTTAAAATAATGAAGCTCCTACTCTACCCAAAGGCCAAACTGACTTCATCCACCTCAAAAATGTGACATAAGCCTTCCTATTCTGCCCTAAGTCCCTTTTAACCAGTACAAATAGACGTATTCAAAATTCCAAAGTCTTTTTTTGGAAGACCTGTTCCATGTCTTTAAAGCACATTTCCATTTTTCATATCCTAATAACCAGCAAAATTGAAAAATTACTTACTTAAAGTTCTCCATATTTCTGACAGAGACAATTATAAAACAGCTAGGCATGGGAGGGCTTGTTTAGGATACTGAGATAATTTCTAATACTGTCTAAGTGGCTGATACTTTCAACAGCACTTAGCTGCTGCTAAGTCTGTCCTCTTCTGACTCTCTGCAGCTAAAATATCCACTAAGCCTGATCTTGAATCTCTTGTGTGTTTTTCCTACTCTTCTCACAAAACTGTCATTTCTGCCTAACTTACTGTTCCCTTCTTTTTTATTAAAGTCAGCATGGAAATAGCAGCAGTATAATGAGCCAAACATGGATTTGAAAGTGGTGTTATAACACAAGAAAATTCAGCCCTCATTCAACACCCTTTGCAACAATTTAAAGGAAAAGAAAAAGGAACTGTTATGCATTCAAAATGGATAATGAAATCTTGGGCTCCTCAGCATTACAGAGCTTTACACAGGGTCAGCTACTGGACCATGTAAATTGCCAGTGTTGGCTCTTCCTATTAATGTATAAATCACCACCTTCACATAGAATAAATTCAATAAATCCATCTAGAAGAAGCACAGCACAGTGCTAAGTAACCTTGGTGTCATCATTGCACCTACGTGCAATAATGCAAAAGGTTTCCATTCGCTCATATACACGCTCATCAAAATGAGCATCATGGAGTTCAGTCTTCAGGAAACATTACTACAAAAATTAATTCATAAAATTGACTAGAAAAAATTAAATGAAGAGTGGAAAAGCTCAGAGAAAGAAAGGTGAAATCTTTACGCTAATGGTATTAACGTCAAAGGTACTGCTGGGTTTCATGAAAACATACTTTATACTCTGAGATGCTGGGAGGCATTCCCCACTGAAATATCCATTTCATTCAGAGAGATTCCCAAGAATTAAATCCTTCTTAATGCAGTGGATTGTTTGATTTCAATGAGTTGCACTGATAGGTGTCATGTCCCAAGGCAAATCAGCGAGCACAGGCAAATTACACAGCTCACTTTCAGCTTTGGTTCCATGAGAACACTGATTTGTTTGAAGTTAGATTCTACTTATTGCTTTGTAACTTTGAAGAATTTTTTTCTTTTTTGTGCAAAATGTGCATGCTTCCCTTATCTAAATTCCTCACTATTTCTAAAGTTGCTTGCAAAGTAGCTTTTCCTGCTGAAATACTTTGGCCAAGTCAGAACCAGGACATCCACGCTTTCCTAACCTGATTGTCTCATATACATTTGGCAGCCTTCTTCACAAGCTGTGTTTGTTGGTGGGGTTTTTTCATATCCTTCAGAAGGCAAACATAATTCTGAGTCATCTCCACAGAGATTTGTTATCAGCTCCCTGGTGTGCTTGCTCTGAGCAAGCAGCTCTGTAGATGCTGACATGAGCGAAGAATAATGTCCCAGGCTAACAGAGATATTACACATTGTTTGTGAGCTCCCTTATGCATGTGTAGGCCAGCCTCATCCATCACTTACATGGGTGACAGCACCAGAAATAATTAAAGGAGGTCTTTCTGAGATGGAATAAAAGTTCATATTTATTGCAATACATGGAGGAAAAAAAATACCATGCCCTTTATGATTTCTAAAGAAACAGAGCTGCTTTCTGTAATCAAATTATTTTGATTTGCAGGGGCTTTGCAGGAAAGCAGGGCCAGCTTTTCCATGTAGCAGCAGGGAAGATGGGCAACCCAAGGAGAAAATGTTTTTACACTCTGCAGAAAGCTCTGGCTCCAATGAATGTGTTTGCCCCGAAATACTTAGGTTTCATCAAATCACCATTTTTTTTTTTTTTTCTGTGAAAATCACTCTGAGGGAAATTTTATTCTTTTTCTGTTTCATGCCACGCAGCCATGTCGTTAAGGATCTTCACACTCAGGAATTATTTTAGTCCCTCACCATATGAAATGTTTCCTGTTTAAAACAAAGTGGGCTGATAAGAAGAAGGCAGTAGAATATTAACACAAGTATATAATAGTCTGTAAAGTGATATATTAGGTAACAGAGGGTAGTTACAATTAACACGACAAAGTTTTATGTAATTAGGAGGCAGCATGAAAACGTGTCTCCAAAGCTGATAGAGTGAAATGCACAAGCTCCTTTCCTAACAAAATTTTGCTGCATTTTTCCTTGTAACTTGTCATAATCACAAAAATAAAATCTCCCAACCAGGACACAGGCTGAGTATTCATCAAAGTCTGGTTTACAAAGCAGAGCAGTTAAAAGTTGAGGTACCTGCTCATATTTCTTTTGCTGTGCCCACAAAAACATGGTCACTCTCCCTTTCTGAACAGAAATATCAGAAATCTGATGCTGCTTTGACTGCTAATGACAGAGTGAGCCCTGAAATCTGTCTTTTCCCTTGCCATTTTTTTATTTTTAATGCAGAGAAGTGCACTGAAGCTCTGGGAGAAACTTAAAAGCTGAGAAATTAAATAATGCTGAGGCACTTTTCCAATGAAAGCAATAATGAAATCAGAACAAAACGAAGCTCCATATCTTGAAATGCTGTAAAAATATTATATAGTATATCATAATTACAGCAGTGTAATAGAAGTGTGCTGCCTATTGCTTTGAAACGTCTTCAAAATGTTCACTGTTCCAATGAAACAGTGAAAGCTGTTGCCAAATTATCACTTGGAAGGCCTGTAAAATAGAAGAAGTGTTTTCTTATTCTTCACCAAAAAACTGCAAGTGCCAGTGCTGCCATGAGGCACATTTTGTGTAGAAATATGAAGTTGTGCACAAGCTCCAACAACACAGGAGCCTTCCCTGAAGCAGCATTTGCTTAGTCTGGGTTCCATTTCTCTGGCTGAGTGTCCACAGCATCCAGAACTTGGGGGCAGGGGGGCTAAAAAAGTGTAAAGGGAAATCATGTGTGTACCAAGTACAGTGTGTCTAACTCTCCTTATAAACATGAGAAGCCTCAGACACATTCCCTTTTCTACATCCACACAAGAGAGGAGTCCTGAGAGGTAAAACAAGAACATGAAAATTTTGGGTGTCACCCATTTTTTTACAATTTGGCTTTTTATGCCAGTGATAATAATTAGCAATATCTAAGCCCTTCTATGCTGTATTGTCATTTGAAGTTAATGCCTTCCTTAAAAATGCACACACTGTGTTTTCATAAGAATTACACTGCAGAGATACATTTTTTACTCTGGTGTGTGTTTTTATCAGGAAAAGAAACAAACCCTGAAGAACACCTTGCTTTCTGAATAGAGCCTACTGAATTTCAGACGGCGCTCAGATTTTTGCACAGATCTGTTCTGCAGCCACAGAGCAGTCTCCAAGGAAATGTTTGACTCTGTACCAGTGAGTTCTGTACTTGCAGAGAAGGGACCTGCTGTGCCTGAGGAATTAAGTGGTCAAGCAGTTTGATGGTCCTTCTGGTGATGTTTTAAGCATTTAGAGCTCAGTCACCTGTGCTTTCAAGTATATGGAAGATATATAAAATATTCTGTGGTAGACAGATTAATAAGGAGCTCATAGTAGCTTATGCAGCAAAATCCTGTGCTAGCTGTTATTTTCTCAACTCTGGTGGCTCCATGCCCAGATGTATTTTGGTGCTGCTGGGAGGTGATAAAGGCAAGCATTACCAAGTCCTTTCAAATCTTGACTAAACCACAACCCCCCAGAACTGAATTATTATGATTTAATTCCAGTATATGATAGCACTTAAGTCATGCGATTGGTGTTAGGTCTATGAATAATGCAAGTTTATTTAAAGGAATGGAAGCAGACCAGATTATTTAAAAGACACTGACTGCCAGGGCTGAATATAAATTTTTCCAAATGTCTTCATCTGTTACCAGAGCTGTAACCAGAAGCACAAGGGAATACTAGTTTTGTTGTGTGTTATGAATGACAGGGGAGTTGCTGTTTATCAGCATGGGAGCTGATCTCCTACCCCAGCAGAAGCGGTGGGAGATGCTGCCGCAGACATCACGGACGGACAGTTTGCTATAAATACAGAGCTCTGTATTTATAAACTGCAGACCCAACTGACTCATTTAGCTGAGCATCTCTTGGTTTCTTTACCAAATTGCTGAGGTACAAATAATTTGATCCACAGTCATCACGGCATCCCTTCCTTGGTGTTTGTTTAATCAGGCATTTTTCCTCTGATTGAAACTGGCAGTTTTGGTCTGGAGAAGCAATGATTGAGCTTTTATTAATCAGAAGTGCACACTTCAGACCTGCAGATGTGGGACAAGTATCCTGCCTGATACTGAATTTTGTAGGCGTGAGCTGAACCATGGGAATGAAGAGGGAGACCTGGCTGAACAGCAAGGCAAACTGAATCCATCTGACCCTAAACAATTCCTGCATTCAAGAGCACATTTTAAGAGAGAGATGACAAACCAGTTTTGGTGTTTTTGGAGCAGGTTATTTTGTAAATAGCATAATAAAGATCTTTGGGGATGTTTTGATTTTACTATAGATTTTACTATGGAGTCCAAGAATTCTCAATGTGATGTGTATCAGAGTATTGCCATCTTTTTGTTCAATATACCTGATTTCAGATGGACCTTTTGGCCATTATTCCACTGTTTGCAGTGGAATAGTGTCACTGTGTATAAATATTTTCACCAAGTCATTTTCTACAGTGGGGAAAGCCTTCTTATTGCTTCCTTTCTATTTTACACTCTACAATTTCTTTCCATCCTCTGTTTAGCTTTCTCCTACAGTTCTGAAGAAAATACTATGGGTACTCTTCTACAGAGTGTGCACTTTTTACTGATCTTTTTTTAATTATTATGTTGTTCTTTCATAAAAAAAAATAGGGAATGAAGAGGGATTTCCTTCTCACATCTTTTGCACCTTCTCAAAAGATCTGCCATATGCACTCCTCCTTCCTGCACCAGGGAAGGAAATATTTGGCAGGAGCAGCAACAGGAAGCACACTAGGTCCCTTTTTTTGTGAAAGCAAGTGGAGGATTGGAGAAAGATTGAACAAGGTGTTAAAAAAAATTAACAGCTTCCAGGGCAAACTACGGAGTTTGTACAGCTGCCGAATGCTTTATGGCAGCGCTACCATGTTGGGATACCAGCTGAAAGTCAGGGGTTTGTTATAAATGTTCCATCAGGGCAGGGTTTCACAGTGCTTTCTGCTCTGCCCCAGCTGTTTTAATGAAAGACACCGATGGGAAGCATGTCATTCATGTCTGTGGACTGTTGTGATCATCATGACAGTGATGCTCTACAAGATACCATCACTACTCCAGTACATCTGTTATCAGTGGCTGGTGCTGTTATCTCTACTGATGCCATTTAATAACACAGAAAGAAGTCCAGGCTTCATTGACTTAATTTTCCCCTTGGAGAGCACTAAAAGTTTTGGCATTTTCAATTTATTGCAAAAGCAGCATTTTGATGAAGTTACTCAAAATGCTTTACTCATGAATTGCAAAACCCCCCATTAACCAAAATTGTTTCAAACATTGGAGGGAGCTCCTAAGGTGTGAACATTTTTCTGAAGGACATTGTCCTTGAATGAGAAAACCACAGGAGCACCTCTCCTATGATGAAAGGCTGGAACAATTGGATTTGCTTAGCCCGGAAAAGAGATGGCTTTGAGGTGATGGAATTGTGGCCTTCCAGTACCTGAACAGAGCCAACAAGAAAGTTGGAAAGAAAGTATTTACAAGGTCCTGTAGTGACAGGACAAAAGAGGAATGGCTTAAACTGAGAGAAGGTTTAGATTAGGTACTAGGAAGAAATTCTTTACAGTGAGGGTGGTGAGGCACTGGCACGGGTTGCCCAGAGAAGCTGTGGATGCTGCATCCCTGGAAGTGCTCAAGGCCAGGCTGGGTAGAGCTCTGAGCAACCTGACCTAGTGAAAAGTGTCTCTGCCCATGCAGTGGGGATGGAATTAGATGATCTTTAAGGCCACTTCCAACCCAAACCACTCTACAATTCTAATTCTCATTGCTTCATTTTAGGATACTCTCCGCATCCTGACACGTGATGTGTGAATTTATCCTAATCAACTGATTCTTTTAATTTACAAGTTTTTTCTTAGTCATTCTTTGAAAGATCTTTAATTAATGAAGCCCAGCTGAAGTGGAGCAAAATATGGTTGTTTTTTTTTTTCTCCAAGATTCACATGATTCCTTGAAAATAAGGTAAAAAATTCCATTCTTGCCACTGATTCTTTAGTGCCAGTTCCTGGGTGTTTGGTTTTTTTTCTAATGATTATCAAATCCATCTTCCTCTGGGCAGTACATTATTTCTGACTCCTAAAATAAACCTTGACTCCCTCAAGGTTTATTTGGTGGCTGTTTTTGCTGACTTGGGATTCCATTAACAGCTAATCAACCTATCCCTTGAAATAGTTTTCCAGCTGAGATACAAATTGGTAACTGTCTTCCTAAAAATGAATGCACGTCAACAAAATGGATCCTTTTGTACACACTGAGTCTGGTTCTGTGTCTAATGCTAATATCAGATCTAAGGACTAATTCTGTCTTTTCCTGCATGACATTGTCATGGGAGCTAAATCCAGGTGGAGGGGACAAAACATGGACATTGCTCTTTCAGAAGAGCAGTGCAGAATTTAGTAGAGGTGAGAGAATGCTACTGAAACAACTTTGAGATGAGAGATGAGTTTGAGAGAGAAGGGAAACCTTCCTGACTGTAGAATCATTCTGGAAATGAGGGTAGACATTGCCAATGCATAACAGCCCTGCCAGCCAGGAGCTGAGAATGTTGCAGAGAGAAAAACACACTGGTTTTGCTCAGGCTCCATTTTTACACCCAAAATCCCGCATGCAGCAGAGATACCAGTGAGGAGCAAGGCTATGAACATGCCTGGTGTTTTGGATGGAGTCCTTGCAAACACCAAGGGTGAGAAGCTGAAGTGATTGGTGAGACCACCACCAGGCACACTCATCTATTTTACAGTTTGCCTCACTGTTTCTCACCTCTGTGTTATTCCTGTGGCTGTGCTTGCACCTGGCCCTCACTGAGGCCAACTCACAGAGGTAAAGTCACGCTGGTGACAAGGCAGAGGCACAAAACTCAGGACCTGGCTCTGTTATCAAATGCTTCTGAGTGTATTCACATCTTCATGGGAACAATTTCAAAGATCTGGAAACGTTAGAAAAGAAAAAGGGCAAGTGGTTTATGCTGTTGTCCAGAAATTTTGATTATTTTGAGGAAAGAAGAAATAAAATTTTAAAAAAGAGAGATTAATTGAACATCAATATTCATAATGGTATCTTGGCTTGAATCCTCTTGTCTCATGGCTAATTTAAGAACCACTGCTGGCAATCAGGATGGTGCTGCCATGCCTCTGCCTCTGGGGACACCCACTTTCCCCCCCAGCCACTTGTCCTCTTTCCCAGCCTCTTTGTATTTATGTTTGTGGAACCCCACAGCACCAAGGATGCCCTCGGTGGGCTCAGCCCCAGCCTGGTCACACCAAGGTAAGGAAAAGCGTCACACTGATGGGCACACTGACTGTACTGGCTTGAAATGCATCCTTTATAAACTTACATAAGCAGAGAGATCATGTAGGAGGACTGGAAATAATAAGCTGTTAGGATGATTTGCTGGAGCTACTCTTCACCTCAGCTCCCACGGAAACACAGAAATAAAAGTCCAATTTCCTCTGTAGACAGAGATCACTGAAGGCAGAAAAATTACAGAATGAAAAGAAACATTTCCCTTTGGTATTTGCTGCCAACAAAAGCGATGCTGAAGAAGATGCAGACTTATAGCCGCAAGGATGTGAGGTCAAAATTAGGTGAAAACTTCAGTCGGCAAAGAGACGATGTAACACAAAAGGTGTAACCTGTTTGCAAGCTGTGAGGATGGGAAGAACATGCCTAGCTTGTACAAACAGGATGGAAAAGGAAAAGCTGAAAATCCTCCTCTTTAGACAACAGTCAAATTTGAGAACTACAGATTCAATAAATTTTAAATAATTTTTAAACTTTATAAGCAGCTCATATTCCCAGGATATCCATAATACCTGTTCAGAGCTTCTCAATATCTACCAATTGCCTAAAATTAGGGCAAGCTTAATATTTATATTCACATGCACATATATGTTAATTATTTTTTTGGAAAGATACATTGAGCAGTCCAATTTCTATATAAAGACTAAAGGGCAACTGATAATGTCATAATCCATTTGCTGACCCATTCAATTCTTGGAGAGATACAGCAGAAGCAAAGAGCTACATCCTAAATTTTATTAACTGTGAAAGAGGTGATTTATTTTGTGGTGCAATAAAAGTGTCAGTGATAACAATGCCCCAGAGAAACAGCCACATTGTGAGGGCCTCTTGCTGTCTTTTCCTTGGTGCAGATAGTTTTATTTGTGTAAGACCTCACAGAATTGGAATTTCTTCTGCCCTTACTCTAAATTTAGAGTTAATTTAGACATTGCAAACTGCATTTACTATGGTATCCCCTGGATAACAAAGTGAACAGTGGATAGTGAAAGTGATAGTCTGGCCAGGAACTGAGCTAGGAATTGCCTGCCCTTCAGACTTGAGCCGTGCTTGAAAGTCAGCTACAGCACCCCAGCAATTTTCCTGTTCCTTATCAAATTGTGCTTTCACTTTACCTACTTTTCCTTCTTTACCTACTTAATCCATTAGACAGTCATTAGAAGAACACCACTCCATACAGTTGCCAAACTTGACCACAGCAGTTTAACAAAACTTTAACAAAACCAGCTCGAACCATCTTAAGACCAGGTGAGTGTCCCCCTCACGCTCCCACCTGTGTGCCGTGTTCCCCCCAGGCTGTGTGACCCTACAAGGTCCAGCCCGGTGTCTCACACAACCAGACTCACTCCAAGTGCCACTTCTGAGCGTAGCACCACGATTTTCTCGTAGATTAGCTGCTAGATGGGCAGGGCAGCAGTGCTGCTCACCTTAGCAGCTTCACAAAATTAAGCACGTGACCAAAATGCTTTATCATCTTCTTGGCTAACAGCTGAAGCGCCAGAGCAAATTTAGAACCCACAGTACCTTCCAGCTGAATGGCATTGTCACTGGGCCATTTTATCAGGGCTGGGGATCAGGCATTAATTTCTCCCCTGTAACTTTGTTCATTTGTCCTGAGTCATAAGTTTTTGCCAGCTCATCCTTAGCTGATTAATCAAATTCACACAGAAGAGTCTGTTAATGCTGCTTTGTTATTACCATCATAGCAATACCAGAGGTCATTTACCTTCTGTGTTGCCACCTCAGCTGCTTTGGAAGGGACTGGCAGGTGGCTCCAGGAGAGAAGGGGAGATGATTATGGAGGCTCCTACATTGAATCAGTCAGAATATGGTCACATCACTACTGTGCTTAATTCAAGAATGTCCCAGATATTTTGTATGTACTTATACAGCACAATCTAATTCCAAAGACCGTTTTTATTTCATACATTTACCCTGTCTTTCTTGGCTGTGTGCCAGAAGCAAAGACCATGGTCTTAAAATAATTTTACTTTGATGAAGGAGGGTGGGGGCAGATGCTGAAAGCACAATATTTTTCTTTGATGTTGTAAGGTCCTGCAGCTTTTCTGATGAATCCTGAGCTTTCTTTCTCTTGTAGTTTTTCTGATTCTCAGGAGTCATTTAAGATGTTTTTAATGGGCATGTTTATTGCCACTGAAGTAAGTTTAAAACATTTCAACATAGTCCTTTTAAAACCTTCTGAGCAAGGTTTAGCTGCGGAATCCTTAGGAAAAGGCTTGATTTCAGTGAATATTTCAAGATTTAATGGTAGTGAAAGAGAAGATATTAAATTCTTTTTCCATTACAAATCAGATTTATTGTCACCTGGAAACTGCCTTGTGTTTCTCTGGCAGGAATCTATTCAGCAGTCTGCAAACAGCACCTGGCATTGCAGAGTTCATCTGAACTGAGCTGACAGAAAAGGCGCTTGGGAACACCTGTCAGGGCAGGGTGCTGCACCCTGCCAGGCTACAAAACCACTGGTTTTACTGGGAAATGTAATTTTCCCTCCATCCAAATGTATCAAGAGAAGTAGCACAGCAAATCACCATTTGCAGTTTCAGCTGACACATTTCAGCAGCTCGTGGTCCATTCCCTATTCCTCCCACACAGCAGCTTTCCTGGCGATAACCCTTCCCACACCTACCCAGCTTTACCTAATTACACGTATTTAGGACAAGCACACACGGACTGGAAGCTCCTGGTCCCTCCTGCGGACACCTAGAGCTGTGATCTGCTTCAAGATGATGCCAAGGAGAGTGGTGCCTTCTGGTCACTTTGTCCCCAGAAGGATTTGGGACTTGGCTTTGAACCAGTGGTGGTGGGACTCCACAAGACAAATGCTTCCCAGCAGGAGCGTGGCAGGAATGCAGAAAATCCTACTGCAGTCCTGAGGACTGAAAGAGCTCCAGGACCTGTCCCCGTAGGAGGAAATGCTGTTTATTGAGTTAGCTGCTGCTTATAAAATCCTGTTCGTGTTAGTGGCATCAAACCTCTAGTGATAAAATGCACCATGAGATAAAATCTGGAGCCAAGAGTGATAAAGTTCTGTGGCTTGTCCAACTGACTGACAAACTCTTTTTTCTCCCATCTGCTCTTCACTGAGTGGGAAAAATCTGTACACTTCCTGAGAGGGGTTTGGGTCCTCCCAACTTTCTCTATCTCAGCCAGCTGATGATATCTCTGCAAAATACTCTTGGGATTGATTTCTTCTGAATGAGGATGTTTGTTTACCTGGTGTGTTTATAGACAATCTGATCTTCTCTCGTCCCTGTTCTTCTGCACTAGGCAAGCCATGATTTTTGTCTTCTCCTGTGTGGTGCATTTTCATTCACTTTCCTACATCATCTTGGAAGATCTCTGCCTCAGTGTCAATCATCAGTTTTGCAAACCAATGAAGATGCCCCAAGCAGTCCAAAGGATGACTTTGCCAGTATCTTTGCAAAAGTGCTAAAGCAGAGATGAGGCTGTCCATCCCATTACGCAGAGGAATTCTGAGAGGATTGACCTGTCCTGCTGTGTGCTCCCAAGGATGAGTGCATTTTCCCTGCACTCCAACTGGATCAGAAACCAAGCCTGCACTGCTATACCCCTACCTTTTAGCAAAACAGTGTCTGGGAAGACACTGAATTTTAGCTGCACCTCCTGTGGGTGTGGGGCACTTCTGTCCACCTGAAGAAGACTCACAGTCTCAATGGAGAAACCCTCCATAAATATAGAAGCATATCAGCACTTCACAGCTCTTTAGCATATAAATATCTCAGGCACATTTGAATATCAGAGAAGTGTCACTTTTGCAAACAAGTCTTGGCTAATCCCTCCACTGTAGCTAGCACACCCAGAGTACAATACCCTCTCAGATTACCATTATCCATAAAAGTTTCACTGGAATGGGGCAATAATAAATTGCATGGATTAGTTTTTTAAAATACTTTTCCCTTACACATCCAGAATCTTTCTTGTTTTCTGTAGCACAGAACAGCTTGATGGAAGTTAGATCTGCTGCCCAGCAGTGTCGATTTGCTCTTTCCTTTAGCAATTAAAGGATCTTCTTTGGTGGAGCCCCCTTTTTATTTCCAAATAAAGTTTTATTTATTTTTTATTTTATTTTTATTTCAAATTTCTTACAAATGCACAGTCCAGAAGCAGCAATGTAACTGAAAAATATCCCTGAGCTGTTGGACATGAAATTTTTCAGGAGAATGATATTGTTAGAGGCAAGAAAATAAATAACAAAAAGGAACAGATATTGTTGGGTTATTCTTCCATTATTTTTGTTAGTGCTATGTCAGACATCAGCACTCCTGAGCTGCTCTGTTGTATACATTGGCTTTTTCTGTTGTCAGCTGGTAAGGAGAGACACCAGCTGACACCTGCATAAGAAAAACACCATTAAATGCTAAATTTTGTCAGGGCAGCAGGATGATAGATCTTGATTCAAATTTTTACTTCTAAAGGAATCCTGAGCCATCCAAGCTCTGGCTTCTGACACTACCTTCAACACCTGATTGAAAAACCAAGTTGTAATTTGTCTGAGTGAAGATGAGCTGTGGCCACAAACAGATTGTGCCATCCTGGCTCCAAGAGAAGGTGAGCCAGCACCAGACCCGGCCCCTCAGGCAGTGTCCAAGCTGGACACAGTCACTGCATCCAGCAGAGCAGCTGTGTGTCCCAAACACAGCTTATGACAGCCAGAGGGGTGACAATTTTTGGTGTCTCAGAATGTTATTGCAAAGCTGGAACTGGAAGCAGAAGCTAAGTGTCCCTCCCGGCCGCCCATGCCGCGCCACTGCTGCTTTTACTGGGACAAACACATCTGTGAATTGCTGATGAGGTTCTTGTCAGCATTTTTGCACTCAAGGCATAGGACCTAAAAAGTGTTCTTCTCTACTTATATCAGGTATGTAGCTATAACAGTATATATTATGCTTATTTAAGCATATTAAAGATTTTTGCACTAAGAAACATCTAGAACATCCTTGGTTCCCATGGCTGTAGTGTTCCAACTGGGGACCATCTGTTTCCCCTCTGTAAAAACCTCTTGGGCTCTCCTTTAATTGCACATCATCAGTTTAACTGTAGTCAGAGTTTAACCTGACAGGTTGAAGTTTAAGTTACTCCAAAGAGTAAAGCTGGCTCTCTAATCACCAGTATCACTTCTAGCCCAGCACAGCTGCAGCTCCCTGGTGGATGTGGGTGACAGGAGGTGACCACCACCCTGCAGAGTTTCAGATTTCAGAGTAAGGCCACAGGCAAGGGAGGGGGACAGCAGAGGGGTGGCTCAAAATGCTCACATGATTTGTGCCACCATCACAAGCAAGCTGCTGTCCCTGCTCCTTCCATCTCCCATCCCAGCACTCCCAGGAGAGCGAATGCCTTCCCCTGGGATAATCCCACTAACAGGCTGGGCTTTGCACTGATATGGAAATGGATTTGTTGCCATTTCAGAAGCTAGGAAATTGCAGCAGAAATATTGGTTTCCTAGCAGCTTCCCAAGGAGGGATGTGTGAATCTCCTGTTTTCACCTCTGAAACAAACAGGGGAGAGGGCAATCAAGCACCAATTTAAACCTGATTTTTCAAAGTGAGCTGCAAAGAAGTTATCTAAGTGGCAAACCATCAACAGAAGTAAGGAAGAGAAAGAAATAGGAAGAAAGAAATCATGACATGCTGTCTGAATTCTGAAAAACAATTTAGGTAATTATGCTTCCTCAAAAATACATGCAATTTTTCCATGAGCACTTTGGAAAGCTGTGCTAGGATGTGTGCTCATGGGTGTCAACATGCATATTATTTTGACAAGGCATCCACAGAATTGACTGCATTATACTGAGCTGGGAAATAAAATTCTGGGGTTTTTTTACTGCTGGCTCAAACTTGTCTGGAATGATTTTAACCCTGCTCTCAGTAGCACTGAACAAGCTCTGCTGGAGAGCAGCCAGACTTGATCTGAGTTTCTGTTAGGTACAGAAACTGGCAGCTCAGTGTATGCTAGATGCAATGAGAAAGAATAATAATAATAATAATAATAAATAAAATTTAAAAGTCATGGTTTTGCTGGGTGGCATCACACTGTGACAGAACATGATTCCAGAGAACAGCCCAAGGTCATGGAAAAAGTTTCAGAACTCTTCCTCCCTTCCCTCAATGGATGCATGTAAAAATACGTAAGTGGTGGTAGTAAGAAGAGCAGGCTAATATATCCAAATTAAAATAAATTTAAAAAAATAATTAAAAGATGGGAAAAAAGAAAAGGAAGAGAACTCACTTACCAGCATTAATATACAATAACAAAAAACAAATTCAACCCACCAAAAAGTCAAAGGGCACAATATGTAATCTCAAAGTCAATCACTTCCCAACTGCTCTTTACTTCATTATCCAGAACTCAGTAGTTCGCACAACACCCTGAACTTACCACTTAAAAAGGATAAAGACATATATCACATGGTTTATTTACAAAACAGTTCTGATCCTTGCCAGGTTGGCTGCTGGGAAAGAGGATGTAAACTCTCAGGGGATGTTTTCTGTTACCAGAGTGGTGCTACCACCTCATGCTTACCCCTTGTGTCATGTATGGAGTGATGTGGGTTTGTTCCAGCTGCTGAATCCCTCACACAGCTGGCACTGACTGGATCAGCAGAGCATGTGGAACAACACAGCTGGGAGAAATGGATCTTTTGCCACCACACATGCCAGGCAAGAGCCGTGGCAGCATGGCAAAGCTCCAGCTGTTACCCTCCGTGCTACTCCTGCTCCAGGCATCAGCACAAGACCAGACCTTCACAGCCCATCCATCTGCTGTGGCACTTGAGTGCTGAAAATTAAACACATTAAAATTCAAAAGCAAAAAGAAATCCTGCATGTGTGCCTTGGGTATATTCAGGAGTATCAGTACTTTATCTGCTTGTGTCTGCTGAGCTGGGAAATATTGGCAAGCAAAACCAGATTAAACATTTCCCCACTTCAACAGTCTTCAGCCAGCCAAGGAAGCAGGAATAAAGGGAGCTGAGGCACATTCTCCTTGTAGCAGCTCAAGCTCAGTTTCCCTGGATTTCACGGCAGGTTTCCTCTCTCTAGCTATTTAACAGGCATGCTTGATAAAATCCGGTCATTCCAGGTACACTGCACACACCACTGCCTGCTCCATAACCCTGCCATCACACTGAACCCCCTGCTGCAGCAGCAAACACAGGAATTTAGAAATAGCTATATAAAAAGAGGAGCACGTACCGAATATTAAAGCCTTGAAGCTGTGAGTCCATCCTGTTGCTTTTATAGGACAGCACATTTCTCTGAGCTCCCTTTTATGTTCCTGTGATTCACCACGATGCTGATAAATGTGTTCTTGTTACCTGTCTGTGCCATACATCGCAAAAATTTATGGCCTCTTGCCATCTGTTTCAATTAAGAAACTTATATATAGATCTGGGTGCCCTGCCAAGTAAAATACTTTTAGAAAGAGAATTTTATAGTCTGATAATGGACCAGATCTCCAGTTGGCATTCATCCATATGCTTCCAGTAGTGTCACTTGATTTACAGCAGCCAAACAGTCAGGTAGGTAACACCAGAACAATAAATTCAAAATGTTATTCATCTCAGCAAACTCTTTTAATTGCGACACTGCTGACTGATGCTTGCAGCAGATTACAAAATAATCTTCAATTCCTGTTCATGTTGAAACTAATTATTTTAGTGAGACGTTTTTGCAGCTCAAGCAAATATGTTTGGCTCTGTTCACTCAACACAGACTGCAGATGATGGCTCCAATATATCAAATATACCTTTCCATTTTGCATGGATATAAGAGATGTGTCAATCACAGCTTTCTGAGAAGGGCTTTCTGAGGTCATTCCAGGGGCAGTAGAGTATTCATGAAGTTAAAACAAACAAAACTAGAACAATTTAACACGTGACAGCCCTACAGATAATTGCAAACTCCTCTACCTCAATCAAAAAGCTACCACCTCAGCCAAAAGGGGATAAACGCTGCATAATTTAACATCAGCTACGCCACTAGTGCCACCTACAGCATCCAGCTCAGAGAAACCACCCAGACTATCAGCTGGCTCAGGTGTGCATACATTTCTAGACCACTTTTATTTGGTATCCAACCAGTCAAGAAGACATTTTCATAGAGAAAATATGTATTTGTGCAACACAAGCACTAAACTACTTATTTGCAACATGCAATTCAGGCATATAGCTCAAAAAGTAGATGCTTCTGGCAAATGCCAATGGCACACTAGGAAAGCAGACAATATGTACATCCGGTCCTGACAGATGAACAGCTTTTATTTGTTGCACCTATTTTGCTTCATTTGTGTTGGAAGTGCCTGTCACCACTGGACACGTTTTTTTAAGTGGCATAGTTTTTCCTTTTCCTGCTTCTTGAGCTATGGAGCAGCTCTTCCATCAGTTATCTACAGCTGCATGAGGTCCCTTCAGCTTCAGAATGGCTCAGGACATTGCATACCTGCAATTCAGAAGTGGCACACTGATGGCTAGCCCTTGGCACACAAGCTCATGGAAAACACCTTCATTCCAGGCTGGCTAACAGTGTGCCCCTGGGAGCTGGTCCCACAGCTCTGTAAGCATTAACCTCCAATGAGGCTTGTCATTTCCAAGATTATTTCCTGGTTTGGCTGATATCATTTTCTGCAGGGCTCACAATGCAATCTGAAAATGCTCCTGTCTTTTCTGTGTCATTTTCACAAGGATCCCAGGGGAAATGCCTTGTCACCTCCTCTCTGGATTTTGTGCTGCATCGTTTCCTGGTCACTGCACACCTGCTGAAGGCTTTGATGTCTGTTTCCCCAAAGGCTGACTGCAGCTATAAATCCTGCTGAGGTGAAGAGAAACAGACTCTTCTCTACAGCACTAAGAATTGGCAAACAATAATTATCAAAAATAGAAGCTCTTCTCACCCTTCACCTCATCTCACACATTGAACGAGAGCTTTTAGGCAAGATCATATTAGGTGATCAAAGAATCAATTAATTTATTTTAATAAAGAATACTTCTGTGCCTCACATTTAACTACTTTCTTTTATAAATAACCACCTGTTGTTTACCTTTCCTTGACTGTTTCTCTTATTTTTTGACACCTCACAGGAAGAGCCTCAAAGTATGTGAAAAAATAGCTTACTTCCACCCTTACTTTTTAAATAGACAACACTGCTGAAGCTCAGGCTCAGGAAACCAATATGTTATCCTTGTATGATCAGAGGCAGAGAAGCAGAGGGAACCTTCCTAGGACTGTGTCCCTGCTTTTCCACCCTTGCTTGAGGAGCACCCTGTGGGGTTCTGGCTGCAGCCGGGGCCATCCTCCAAGCCAGGCTCTCCCTGAGAAAGGATTACTGATGCAGACAAAGCCTGTAATTCTGCATGTCCTGCACCAAAGCAGCACAGGAGATTGGCGATTCATTTGAAGGACAGTCTGCTGAAGGCAGGTGGCTGAGCACAGGGTGTTTATCACCCTGGCAGGTGTGCTCTCCTGCCTGGCTCAGCACCGCAGCACCACAGGGACACTGAATTACAAGCAGAGGCTTCTGTGCCTCTTTCTGCACAGCTCCATGGTACTGAAAAGCAGCTCTGTGCCACACCCCCAGCCCTGTGAGCCCTCTCAGCCACCATGAACTAGTCTCACCTCTGACACAAATCCCACTCTCTCTCTTTTTAACAGGGTGTGGAACTAACAACCACCTGCCTTCTGTCCTTCTCATTCCCTTTGTGGCCCCTCCACTCCAGGCAGACATGCTCCCTGAGCTCATATCATGGCTGGCAGCTTCAAATTAGGAACTGCTTCAGCTGAATGGAACTTAGATGAGGGATTTTCTGCTGCTTCCACAGCCAGAGTGATGCACAGGCACATGGCCCAGCCCATCTCCTGGGAAAGCCCACTGCTAGTGGCACCATGATACCTCTGCAGCAAACACCAAGTGGTGCTGCAGTTTGTCCCCCAGCTTGAGATCAGACTGGCTTAACCCACAGCTCAGTTCTGCACTTATCTAGAAACAGAATTTAAAAGGCAGAAGTCAGACTTGGCCTCAATTAGACACTGGTTTGTGATTCAAAGCCAAATGAATGGAAAATTGAGAGAGACGGGTAACTGGTGTTACCAGTGTCTTGACACCTGGGTTTAGGCTTTGGCAGGAGACCTATCTGGAGCTGCACCATCTCCAGAATTTCCTCTGACAGCTCAGCTCACAGCTGGGCTGCCTGGCCCAGCAGCTCTGCTGCCTGTCTCAAGGGCTGGCTGTTCCAGCTTAAAATGTATGAACAGAAATATGAGTCACGGGGACAGCTAAAACAGGGCTCCTGGCTGTTGCTAAAGTATCAAATTAACTTTGCACACTACAACTGATCTGGGTAAAATGATCCCACAGCAGCCAGAAGACACAAAGCTGATGGGTACTGTCTGTAAGGGAATGGTAAATTTGTGTGTGAAGCCACAGAGGAGCTTAATTATAACCCCTTCATGCAAATATGGATTCTAAATCGTCGGTGGGTATGTGGGGGTTCAAAAGCATCACTCAGTGTGAGGCAGTACTTGGGAGAGGGAAATGGAAAGAATGGTAAATCTGACATGCTCTGACTTTGCACCAGGGATCTCTTTTCCCTGTTCTTCTGTCCCCTCAGTAATTAAAACAATTCTTAGTGCTAGAATGATGACTGGCTGACTGTCTTCCCTGGTGCCTTCCTCTGCCTCTCTTGCTTGTTGAGAAGGTTCAAAACACCTCAGGCTGCTCCTCTGTTTATCATAGACTCAAATGTTGGTTTTCATTAATCTGGGTGGGAGCCAGAGTGATTGCTCCTCTTCCAAGCTGCCTTCCTGCTCCACTGTTTGCTAGAAAAACTCTGGTCCCCTGAGTATGGTTTCACCACCCAGCTGCTCCTAAAAGTTTTTGTGCTCCAAACGATTTTGTAAATCGCACTGATTAGTTCAAATCCCACCATGGCCCCTTAATGGTGACTCTAATGGATGTTGGCAGATTCAGTGGGAAATCCAAACATATTCAGATTAAGAGCAGAGGGTGCTCAGGTTTGGTGAGAAATGTTTGTTCCCTTGCAGTTTCAGAAGGTTTGTGTGGTGAAGAAGAGCAAGCTTATGGCACACCAGAGCTAATGCAGTCCATAAGTGACAGCTCATCACATTGATTTTAATATCTTAATTGTTATGACTCTTTGAAAAATAAATAAATGAATCATCCTGCTGCCTTGAGCCTTATTCCAACCTTCAGAGGCTTCCCATCCTTATTTGGAGGTGCTGGCATTTCCCAGGAGTTAACCACACCCTGGGGTACAGAGCTGGGGAGAATCAGTGTGAATCTCCATTTGGTTTGGAATCTCAAAGCATTTTGCAGTCCACACAGCTCAGAGCAGAAATCCATAGTTAACAATAGAGCCTGTGCACATCACTGCAGAAAACAAGCCATGCAGGAGTGCAGAAAATATTTTGAGAGGATGTAAAGATCCACAGAGGACCAGGCATGTCTCTGCAGGCCCAAGGGATAACTGGCAACACTTCAAGGAGCCACACGTGCCAGAATTCTCCCTTCCACTGTGAGCCACAGCTCCGACTGCTTTGGGTTGCACTGCACTTCATTTTAGTGATCTGAATGTGGAACAGGTTTGAGGAAATAAGTAGCACTAATCGAAAGACAAGAGTGACCTTTTAAAATGAGCAACTAATTTTAACTGTTTGCATCTCAGTTGGTGGGATTAATAACATTTATTTCCACTGGAGCTGCACACAACAGAAACACCGAAAATAGGTGCACTATGTGAGTAAATGTATGAGAAATTCTGACCAGGGAAGAGCAATTTCACATCCCCCAAAAATACAACATCAATAAACTGCATATGAAACACTTACCCTGCTATGTTAAAATAAAAAACTGTAAAAAGCTATTCTGATGATTATTTTTAACACTGTAAAATTATAAATGATCATTATACATGACACATGAGGGACTGTGTTTTATCAAATACATAGTAAAATAATCCTTTAACCAACAGGCAGAACAATTACAGCCCTTTTTCCTCTCTCCTCATCACAGAGGACTAGTTAAAAGGTGCAGTATCAGAGATTATTACCATGTCCCCAAAAGGCATAATAATACATTGCAAATTTTCACATCAGTGATTTTTAGGTCTCCTCCTAGAATATGCAGGAGCATAAAGCCAAGGAGTTGGGCTGTTTTCACAGAGCATTTTTTGCACACCATTCTGTTAATGATGCAAAGCTAACAGCTGGCCCCATAGGGCTGTCCTATCTTTAAATGAACACAAGACTGTACCAGTCTCAGACACTTCAAACAGATAAATCTTAGCTGAAACAGCATAATCAATGCAGCCCAAATCCTATGCCATTCCTATGTGCTGAGGCTCTTTTTTTATATTGCTGGAACTGTTTTCCTGCTGAAGTAGGGAATATTTATGGTTCTTCCTCCAACTGCAAATCAAAAGCTATAAATAGCTGCTTGTCCCAATATATGTGGAAGGAGGGTTCATAGTTGCTGCTCCACATCATCTCTAAACCCCCAAGCAGTAAATGTAAATTAGAAATATTAACACAGAGAAACAAAAGGGTTGTGTTGACACAAGCAGAAATCCTCCTTCAACTTCTGTGTTTCAGATTCATTGATTTTTGAGGCCAGGAGGAAGGATGAGGCCAACTGGTTGAAAAATGCTGGTATTTTTCCTGAAAAAAGTGTGTAAAAATCAGATGCTGGGTCAGCAAGAGTTGGGCATCATTAGAAAACTTTTAACTTTTTCTGCAGAGGTAAAGAGCAGCTGCAGGTCATCCTGACTATGTCTAGTGCTGGTCTAGCTGCCAACTACACCCAGGACATGGAAAAAAACCACTGTACTTCAGCATCCCAGGATTTGCAAATCATATATAAATCATATAGCCAGGAGTCTGACACCTAAAAAAATGCAGTGGGGGCACCAAATTTATTTATTTATTATTTTTTTTTTAAACCCAAAGACTGCAGTATTCTCAAGGCAGCCCAAACACAAACCTCAAAACCTCAAAGCTACACAGACTCTCCAGCTGGTATTCTCCCTAGAGCATTATAAATGGGGTTTGCTTTTCCTGCACACAGGAGAGGTTTCAACAACAGGAAAGAAGTGCACCTTAACAGCAAGCTGAGGAGCCAGCTGTATCCCGATTCCCCAGCTCCCAGGCAGGAGCTCTCACCACTGCTCTGGTACCTGGGGGCACACACTGATGGTAGGTAATATACACCTAGGTAAGACTGCAGAAATGTTACCTTCTGGCATGATTTCTACCACCTAAAATACTGTGGAAAATCTAAGTAGTCTGGAAACAAATGGGCTGTGCAAAGCTGAAAAGGCTGAATTCACTGTCCTGAATTATGGATGGATAATCAGCCACAAAAGAGCATTGTCTGCAGCTGCACTGGAATTACACTGAGCACTCCCTTTCTTCCAAAATATAAAACTCAGATCCTGTTCAGATTAGAGGGGTCATTTATAAGTACTGAATTTATTTCTATTATCCTGCGTTAAAAGATAGTTGATTTTTTTTTCCCTCTGTGATTTGTAATTATTATAAAATCAATTTTCCTGTTCTAGCATCATACAGCTTACTTTGCACCAACTCTCTGAGGCACAACACCACTGCAAGACTGAGACCAGGGAAGCCCTTAGTCCCACTTTATGCTGATACATAGTCTTGGGAGGACTCATATGTAGCTCTCTTTTTATCCCACTATGTTCCCACATCCTTGCAACACCCAGCTCTACCCTGCACATGTAATGTAGAGCAGTTATTTGCACAGGGACTCGTAGTGCTTCATATCACCTTCCTGATTTGGGCTGAGGAATCCTTGCACTGTAATAGCAGCACTGGATCAGACCAGAGTTCCCCTGTTGGTGGCTGGTGGGATGTTTCAGGGGATGGAAGAAGAAGCAGGCGCATGTACAGCAGTACCTCCATGAAAGCCCCAGCTCTTTGGCTCCAGAACAGGGCTGTGCATGGACATCTCTGCTGTTAACAGGTCCTGGCAGACCTCTCTTCCCTGAATGAGATGATTTCTCCTGGGAGCCATTTGAATGACAGGCCTCCAGTGGCTGGTGGCAATGAGTTCTGCAATGAATTACGAACCACTTGGAGGAATAATTCATTATTTTAATTTTAAACCTGCCGCCCAGCAGCTTTGTGAGGTGCCTCATGATCTACAAGGATCAGCAAATGAACCTTCCCCATGAACTGACTTTACTGATGCTGAGAAGCCATGGACTGTTTAATTACTCCTGGCTGGGATGCCATTCATTAGGCTACCCTTCTCCAAGCCTTTCTAGTCTTATTTTACTTGTAGTAGAAGTTGGAAAACCACACTGCCCTTGGGAAGCAGCCTTTTCCCTTGAAAGGACATTTAAAGCCAAGTAACACCATCTGGAGTTAAACACCTTCTGCTTCTAATAACCTGTGCTAAATAAAAAAAAAATGCTTGAAAATGAATGGGTTGTGACAATCGAGGCCCAGGATCAGTGTCAGCTGTGTCTGATGTTTTGTACTTGGCTTCCCATATCCCCTTCACACTGGCAGAAGCCATGAGCTGCAATTCCTGCAGGCTCTCTCTCCACTCGAAATCCTGGTTAGCCATGTGCTCACCAAATCTCGCTCAATTTAGTCTAGCAGTGGCCTACAGATGGGCTTTACTAGTCTGGAAAACAAACTCACTAACTGGGACTGCAGCTACCATCTGGACAGAAATCTACTCAGAATGGGATTGCTTTCTTCCCCCTTCCCTCAGTGACACTGCTCCACCCAGCACAGCCTGAGGTACAACCAAGCTGGTTTGAGGTCCCACACCTCACTCCTGCTTTTATTCCTTTGCAGCAATGAGACAGGGGATGCAATAAACAGGAATCAGTTGCAATACCTATGAAGACTGGTACCAGATAAAACTCTTGATCTCTTATTCTCAAAGTCTTCATCAGAATCACAAGACTTTAGAGGCTTTTGAGGTGTTCAGTGCTTGAAGGACAATGAGGTTGTTGTTCCTGCTGCGGCACCAGGGCACTGCCACAGCTGAAAATGCTCCTGGCACAACATCAGGGCAAGACCATGCTGTGGTGTGGCTGCAGAGCAGATTTTTTTCTACCTAAAATGACATGTCAATTTTACTTATCAGTGCAAAGAAAATTGATGCTGCCACTTAAAAGTATATCCCTCTTTTCATTTCAGATCTCTGGGAACAGCAAAGAGAAAAGTTGGAGATGGAAGATAGCTACTGGTGGTCAAAGTGAAAATAAACAGTTGTGATGCATGACAGTATGAGAAGGACAGTCTATGTTCTACCAAGTATTTTGAAACCTGTGAGGCTTGGTGATTTACCCATTATAGAGAAGAACTGGCCACGGGGTTTTTTGGGTTAAGCAGCTGCTGTTGTGACCTGGTTCTCAACAATTCACACACCAAGGCGAGGTATTTCTAATATTTTTTTCTAATTTGTACAAAGCAGGGAGTTGGGTGGTAACCCATAAAAGACTGGCAACCTGACCATCCAGACTTCACACTAATTAAACATTTTAACAAAGGCATCAGCATCCACGGGTTACAGATTACATAACTTTTTTATTTATCAGAACTCAATGCCCTATTTGCCAGTTCCAGTCTCTCATTTCTCGTGCCAATTAGTCTGCATGCACAGTTCTTCCCTCCATTTGAGCCTGGGGTCTGTTTTGAGCAGGTGGGCAATGGCTTGGTGGTTGTGGTCTCTCACTGCCAGAGCTACCTTCCCTGCAGTTACTGCTCAGTTCTGCTGACTTCATTCCTGGTGGCTCTGGTCCAGACAACCCATTCATTTTGGGATTGTCTTCCCTTTCCCTTAACACATAAGATTAGCCAAGTGCACAAGGTTCACAATGCAGTTGCTTAATCATAACTGTCCAGCTACTGCTACTGATTAATAACTAAAAAAGAAAATAGTCAAGTTCGGTTCAGATCTTGAGGGGCTCAAATTTTGAGGGGCTCCATATCAGTGAGGCATGACAGATTTGACTGTAGGCAAAGGAAATAGTTATTTAATTATTTTTATTCACTCCTGGTAACTGGAACTGTGTTTAACTCTTCTATAGGCCAACCTCATGGTCACCACCACAGGGACTGGCTTGGTGAAGTGTGAAGACTGCAGAGACAGCAACACTCCTCTGCTTGTCAGCAGTACTTAGACCTCAGATGGGTCCTCCAGACTCCTCTGTGGATATGCAGTAATGGACAGAGCCACAGGGAGCTTTAATTAAAAAGGAAACAAAAACCAAACCCAAGCAAAACCAGCAACGTGAACTGCCCTGGCCCACTGCCAGCACCTCGACTTCTCCTTCCCAACCCTTCCACCCAAGGACCAGGAGTGAATATGATGTTTTACCCCTGTTTAATGCCAAATTAGACAAGAACAAATGCACCTCCATTAAGAAGTGCTAACTGCTGTTTGATTAAGCAGAGTACATTAGCACACACCAAATTAAAATGGGTCACTAAATTAAAATGGGTCCATTTCTCCACCAGAAAAAGCTTTGCTATTACTTTGCTCAAACTTTGGCCAGAAGAACAAAAGCTTAAGAACCCTACTAGAAGAGATCCACAGGTTGTGCAATACCATGGTTAAATAATGTTTGTAAAGCACTTTCTGGAGGAAAGAATTGCCAACTACAATCAATATTATCAACTGACTTTTCTTTCATCAAGTCCTTGCCAATAATCCTCTCAGTTTTGTTTTCAGAGTTAAATTAAGCACTTTTGTAGTTCTGTTGGAGACAGCCAAGCAATTATTGCTTTTCAGCTCAGTCCTTCCAGGTTTGGTCTGATTTTATCTGGGCTTTGTTTTATAGCTGGCTCCATTCTGTATTAAAAGAGTAGTTGAAGCTGATGACCTTTCCCAGGCTTATCCATATTTAAGATAGTGGGAAGAAGTGACTGAGAAAGGCATTTAATTAATAGGACTTTATGGAGGATTGAGAACAAAGCTGGAATGCAAGAGTAAGTGCAAACCCAGACACAAAGAAAGAAGGATGAAGTATAGAATAAAATTACTAAAGATAATCATGATCTCTTTTCTAGATAAGAGATTGATGTTTTTTTTTCCCAAACCACGATTCACAACACCTCATTTTTGTGTGCTTGATGAAGAGCTTCACGAAGAAATATTAGTTGAGGCAGAGAAAAAGAGGCTCAACATGAGAGAGGGGACCCACTTAAAGAGTAAATGTTAAAACACTGAGGTAAAGAGAGCCTTTTGGAATGAAGAAAGGATCTGCTGAAGTTTATTTTGTGGCTCAAGCTTAGAAATATTTATTTCATATCTTGTTTTTATGCAATACCTTCTCTCCAAAAAGAAGAAGAAAAACAAAGGAGCTGGTGAGGAAAGCTTGCTTCAGTTGCCGACAGGACTTGCTGACGAGAATATGCTACAGGAAGAAACAGATAAATTTGAGAAATACAGTCTAAGATATTAGTTTAATTGTAAAGCACAACACAAAGAGGAAGATAATACACTTAGGAACTGCTAACAGAATGTTCTCATTTAATTAAAGTTATCATCAGTGGGAACTCATGAGAAAGGGAAAGACATGAACATTATGAAAGAACCAACAAGCAAGCGTACGAAAACTTTGTGAAGTTTCTTTCAAGTACATTTCAAGCCTTCAAATTACTTAGAGGGTATGAAAATGCAGCTCTCCAGTGCTTATAAATCAGAATAACTTCTTTTTAATATCTCATTGTCTTTCTGGTGCTTCATTCACATGTCACAGCCTTTATATGTTGATTGTGTAGCTAATATATCCTTCTCTTTGTTAACTTCCGTTTGGAAATTGAGATAAATTTACTGTTAAGAAACTGAAGGGAGAGAATTAAGAACAATGGGAAAAGCTTGAAGGTAAAAAAAGAAGAAAATACAGCAGCTGGAAGGTCAGGTCTACATTTTCACTCAACCTGTGTGAATCACGTAAGAGTGATTCAAAAGAGTGAATGACTCAAAAAAGTGCAGGTGACCACATTGTTATTTGTCTTCCTGTGAGCTCTGGAGGTTAAATTGCTCCCCTGAGTTTTGAATTTTGCTTACAGAAGGGATTTAAGTGTATTTTTTACATTCCTCACCAACTACCTCGTTGTGAGTAAAAGAGCAGAACCTGTTCTGGTAAACAAAATACTCTAGAATTTAATTTCAAAGTTTCCCCCACAGCCAGTCAAGGGGCTGTCCAAGTCATAATAAAAATGAAGCAATAACATTGAAGTGCCTGGCTGTCATGGTTTAACTCCAGATGACAACTAAGTACCTTCCTGCTCACTCCATGCCCTCTGGCCTGGTGTGGTGGGGAGGAGAATCAGAAAAAGGTAAAACCTGTGGGTTGAGATTAAAACAGTTTAATAATTGAAATACAATATATTACAATAATAACACCATTAAAAATGATGACAAAAGGGAGATAACAAAAAGCAAGAGAGGAATAAACCCCAAGTAAACCAACTGATGCCAAATAAAATTGCTCACCACCTGCTGAACAGTGCCCAGCTGGTCCCTGAGCAGCAGTCGAGCAACAATTAAAACATCAGTGTGTTATCAACATTATTTTCATCCTAAATCCAAAACAGTAGTGAACCAGCTGCTAAGAATAATTAACTCTATCCCAGCTGAAGCCAGGCCACTGGAATTCCTCTGTTAGGTCAATTCTCCAGCTTGACACAGGTCCTTCACCTGTTTTTACTGGGTTTGGCGTTTGTGTGGAAGGCAAGCTGGATGCTCCTGGCAGGCTGGGGTCAGTGGTGGTGCTGGAGCAGCGCAGCCACAGGAGGCAGCAGCACCTTCCCCATGGCTGATGGATGATTATGTACCCGTGTGACTCAGGAGAGTGGGGCTGAGAGGCAGGAGAGGCACTTCTCAGGGCAGCGTTTCCTGACTCTGGGCTGGGGAAGCCAGAGCCAGCACAGGCACACCAAACATAACCCTCCTCCCGTGGGAAGCTGTGGTCAGACTGACAGTTCTTGCAAGTTTTTTCATCCTGCACTAACACAGGGTGCTGCAGAAGCAAATAAAAGCAGCCAGAAAGCTAATCAAGAGGAAGAAATTTTACCTGCATTTATTTTCAGAATTATTTGGGCTCCCATGGAGCACAAGGTTTCTCTACACCTCTGACAGATAGTTATCAAACTGTCTTATGCACAGTCAACACCATCACAGAAGCAAACAATTCAAGAGCTCTTTCTATTTGGCTCATAACTTTATTTTTGGAACAAAATTAGAACTTTGTCAGCCTGAAAACAGCACAATAAAACCAAGAGCATTACTCTTTCCCTGCTTGGTGAAAGCTTTATGGCTCACACAGCACGTCTAATCCTTTATGTCCTGTCGCTATGATGCATCTAATGAATAATCTCCCTTTCTCCTCTATAATTCACTTGACAGCCAAATAATGTATTTTTTAAATCACACAATCTCTTAAGCAGTGTTTTGTCTCCCTTATGCACATCATACATTTGCAGTTAAAATCTCTTCTCTGTTTCAGTACCTTCTTTCCCCACCCAAATACTCCCTGCCTCCCCAGCACTGCCAATCAGACACTTGTCTACCTCCAAAAAGCACTTTTGCTGGCAGCCCTGCTGCTTGCTCCAGCTTTTTCTCCTGGGGCAGGACATGCCTTCTCCAGAAACTCTGTCTGCAGACTGACACCTGCAGCCTAATGGCAATGAGGGGAAAAAAAACCCATACCAATTCTCTTTCTTGTGTAGCTCAGGTGTTCAGCAGAACTGAATACCTGCAGGGTACAGTGATCAGCAGTGAAGAGTAGTGCTAGAAGTTTAAAAGAAGAATATTTGAGTCTTCTCAGAGAACCAACAGCTTTTTTCTACTACAGGTACTGGAGTAACTAAGAAAAGAGGGATTGGTTTGGGATTTTGTGGGCCAGTTGCAGAGAGAACAATTCCTGTGAAGATTGCTTTTCATCAGTCACTTGGCAAAGTGTCCCAAGGATGAGAAAGATTTATTACCTTCACCCTGAGGCTGATATATAAATGGTCTTAGTAACCTACAGCAAAGAGATTTTTAACAGTGGGATTGAAAGGGTCATATGTCCCACTTCCCATCATCTCCACTAACAGCATAAAGTTGGGCAGGAAAATTCCAAAAATTAGTAAAGACTGAAATATGCTGGTGAAGCAGGGGTGCTGTAAATTCATTGAAACAGGAAGACATAAATTACAGAAAGCTGTACCAAAACCTGCTTTGAGTATAGGGGAGAAGCAACCCTGCCCACAAAATGTGGTCACAGGACCACACACACACCAGCTGGACAAGTGTATAGCAGTGTAAGAGTGTACCTGGTAACTACTCACAGATAATTCTAAATTGTCTTAGAAGTCCATTTTAAAAATGCACTGTTATCTGGGGTAGCTCTGGGTGAGAAAGGAAAGAAGGTAAAAACCAAAGAGAAATAAATCGAATTTAGGAAGGGAATTTTTGACTATTGAGATTTTTTGATACTGAAGTTTCGAGGTCTGAGGCTTTAGTCAGGTTCATATTTGTTGAAATGAGCAGATAAAGAGCATCCAACACATCTGCAGGTGGAGCAATATATCCACTGGGAGTAGAGCTGCAGAGAGTACTCCAGATGGAGCCTCACAGCTGACCCCTACTCTGTGTATGCACACCTTTAGTAGCACTAAATGGTACATTTTTACTGTCTGAAATTAACTTTTTGAATATTGGCTTCCTCTGTAGCTGGAGAGACAGTCTCTCACTACAAAAGACTCAAGCAATAACTTTCATACAGACCCCTGGCAGCACCGAGTCTTTTCTCAAGCACAGGAGGTTTCCAACACAAGCACAGGTTCAGCTCTCCACAGGTCCCTGGCAAGAGCCCATCCTCACCAGCACAGCTGCAAGAGACAGTGCTGCCTTGAAGGAAAACACACCTGAGAGACCAAACAGTCCTTCATCCCCTCTAAAAGCGATTCAGCAGCTCCACCTCAAAAGTATGTTAGAATGGAGATGAGGGGAAATAAGAGAAAGAAAGGAAAATTGGAAATTTACTGTAACATATCTACATTAATATTATTTGTAATATACATATGGGTAGCACTCCCTTTCATGCTCAGGGCCATTTAATAAAACTCTAGAAACTGTGATTTAGAATGGATGCTCAAAGAGAAAAAATAAATTTTCATCCCACTCTCTGCAATCCTGGCGTGCCACTGAGAGCCTGAGAAGCTTTTCCTCTTTTAGTACCACTTCTGACATACAATTCCATGTTTTGGGCTCCAAAGCACACACCTGGCCCTCCCAGCACATTTTAACCAAAGCTCTGCCTACCTTAACCATAGCCTTGTTGAACAGAAACAAGATTTTCACTTTTATTTGTGCTGCATGAAATGATGTAAGTTGGTTTTCACCATCAATTAATGGCAGGGAAAGCCACTTTTCCCTACCATGTCACCTTTCCCTCTTTCTGTCATTCATTGTGTGATGTTGGGAGAGGCTTGCAGTCAGTAACTTGAGGTGTCAGGAGCACTTCAGCAAATCCTGGAGTTCCACAGTTCTGCTGCACAGCCATGAGAGCCTGTGACCTGACATGTCCATTAGATGTAGGTGTATGTTGGCAGGCCAAGAATTCTGGCAGCAGGTTCAGAGCAAGTGTTACCAAAGGCTCCTTAGTCCTTTTTTGTTTCCCAGAAACATCTTTAGAGTCCAGATATCCAAGGCAGATAAAGGAAACCTTTTTATCCCTTTTAATGAAACTGGGGGGGCTGACATACATTTCCTGAATGTCTGAAGATGGCAAAGATTAATGAGAAAGGGAGGACAAATAAATCATAAGTCTTGTATTTTATAAATAAATTACAAAGTTTTGAGGAACTTTTCCATTCTTCATTTCAGTAACAAGATTAATTCCCAGCTCCTTCTGGAGGACTGTTCCCCTTGAGCTGAGTAGTGTTTTTTGTTCAGCAGGGAAGATGAAACAGAAGGAAGAAGGGGAAGAGAGGAGAAAAGAGGAGAGAGTGAAATAGATTCCAGGTTTAATTTCCAAAAATTTTTGTTGACCTTGACAAAAAAAGGATTGAGAAGGTGCTTTCAGTGAATTTCTTTTCTGTTCCCCTGCTTGAGACACTTCCCTGAAGCATTAAAAGCCCTGTGGACCACAATATGTCTGACAAGGAGGCCAAAGTAGCTCCTCCCAACATCTGTTTGGGGCTGTGGACAAGGGACATGTCCCACACCAGGAACTGCTCTGCAGAGGTGTCCCCAAAGCCATGACCCAACCTGCTTCACCCCCCTGCACAGAGCAGCCCTGCCAAGAGGCACAGGGGGAGGCCTGAGGGTCTGCAGCCACCCTGACCCAAAACAAGGCAGGGGGAGCAGCTCTGTGGAGCACAGCTCCAGGCACCAGCTTGGACATGGACAGCCCAGAGCTGTCCCTGTGCTGCCACACTGCTGAGCCCACCACCATCACCTTGGGCTGGCATTGCAGCAGAGAGCTGGGTGTAAGGTCTCACCCTGAGCACCTAAAGAAACCAGCCAGAGCAGCCTTACACCCCTCTATGTCACATCACTCTGGTATCTCTAAGAATAAAAGACTGGGAAAACCACTTTGTTTCAGTTTTTAAATTTCAGAGGCTTTCTTGTGAACAGCTCTTCTTTCTCCCACTCCAGGACTGTACAAGAGAAATATGGAAGGAGGGCACAGGATGGCACTGGTGAGAAAAGGCTCCTGCTGTGACCTTTGTGGAAACCAGACCAGGTTTAGATGGGTTATTAGCACCCAAAATAGTACAGCCAAAGTGTATTTCATCTGAAGGTCCCTTCAAGGTTCATGCAAACACCTTGGAGCTGCAATCAGGCACCGCTTAAACAGAGCTACAGCTGACCTTGGCAGAGAAAGTTTCCAAGGGCACAGAGTTTCTGCTGGCCTGTGACCATGGCCATGGGTGCAATTGGAAAAAGGTCATTCACAATCCCCTCCAGGGCAGCTCCACCTTTGCTGCTGCACTTCCCATCAGATGCTGCCCCCCTAACAATTTGCTTTTCCACTTCTGAATGGCTCCAGTCACCCATGTAAGCAGACACCAGTTTTCCAGTCTATGTCCTCAGGTTGTCTCTTGGCTTTCTCCCTCATTTTTCAGTGTCTTTTATTCCTTCTTGCAGTTCAAGTGTCCTATACGTAGCAATTTATATATTGGACAGTGAGGCATCTAACAGTTTCTCTTTTTCTCCACTGTTTTCTTATTTATACAATGGCCTTTTCTGTGGCTGCAATGTGATTTATATGTATACCTTTTTTTTAACTTCCAATATCTAACAGAGGCAGAATGTACTATTGTACCTGTCTTCCTTCTTAAACAAGATGCAAATTACTGGCAAACTGCAGTATTTTGATATATCAGATATCAAATACCAGATGCTGCAAATACTGAAATTCATAGAATCATAGAATATTCTGAGTTGGAAGGGATCCATGAGGATCATCAAGTCCAGCTCCTGGCCTTGCACAGAACACCCCAAGGGTCACACCACGTGCCTGAGATCATTGTCCAAATGTTTCTTGAGCTCTGTCAGCCTTGGTGCTGTGACACTGCCCTGGGGAGCCTGTTCCAGTGCCCAGCCACCCTCTGGGTGAAAAACCTTCTCCTGATATCCATCCTTAACCTCCCCTGACACAGCTTCAGGCCATTCCCTCAGGTAATTCCCCCTTCACTCCCTTTCTTGAAGAGGATGCAGGGGGGAGAAACACAGGAATAATTTTGCACCTGAAAAATGGGGTTGCCCAGAGGATTTTCTAAAGATTTTCCATCCCCATGACTCAGCTGCACTGTGGACAGCCTGACAAGTGTTTGGACACAACATCAGCCAGAAACAAGGATTTTGTGTTTCTGATATCTCTTCCTGTGCATCCCATTTCCTCTCTTTATTTTGCCTTGTTTTCTCCATTTCTTAGACACAGGTCTAGACTGAAATTGGGAAAAGCTCTACAAAAGTACAGTCACAATATGGAGGAATCCAGCATGAGATTTAGATCTAGGAAACTCTAAATATTCTGTCATATTCAAAAATAAAACCAAAAAGTGTCAGTACTATAAACACTTTCACAACTAACAAATAGGAAGCACTAAACAAGAACTCAAACAGTAAATATGAAAAAAGAACTAATGTCTGGAAACTAGAGCCAGGCAAATCCGAATTAGAAACTAGATGTACATTTTTAAACTTCAAGTGTGATCAATCATTGCAACTTACTGAAATACTTCCAAAAGACAGGCTTGAGTTAGACTCAATATCTTGAGCTCCCCAGAAAAATAATTTGATTAAATTCTACTTTCACCTGATGATCAGAATATCCCCTCTGGTTCTGAGTGACAATGCCTGCATTAGTTGAGTCAGCTAGAACAGAGCTTTCATCAAGACAACTTAAACATTTCATTGTTATATTAAACCATTGGGGTGTTTGCTTGCCTTTCCTGCCAGCTGCATGTTGACTTTTTTAGGAAATATGTTCCTATGGCAGGCAATACATCTTCTTTCACAGAGCTACCCAAATTGTGTAGCTGTCCTTGGGGCTATGAGTACTGCTCTAAGTGAGAGGAAAAAAGTTTTGATTAAGATTCAGAGCTTCCAGCCCTGTGGGATGAAAGAAAGCCATGTGACTTTTATATTGCACATTGGTCATTAGGAAAAGTGTTTCCAGTTCATTCTGCAAGCAATCTCCAGCAAAAATGAGTAGCTGCTCAAAACAATTTTGCAAAATCACTGACACAGACATTTCTTTATATTTCATGGCATTTTATTGTTCCTGTTATACTGGGACTTACTTCTCCCTACAGTGCCCAAGAGGCAGTTTTCAGTCAGTAATGGCTATTTTCTTGGTCTCCTCTATAACTACATCAAATAAAATTCCAGTTTTATTTCCCATGTTCTGTATAAGCTTGACAGTTTACAACTCAGTTGAAGCAAATCTAGTTGCTCAGTTCCACTTTCAATGTTTAGCAAGAAAATCGTTTCCCTAAAGCAGTCATTATTTATTAGGGACATGTTTATTCTGTTTTTGAGAGGTCAACACATGTCTTTTGTCCTTAAAATATTCTCCAGAGGAGGGGGGATTCTTAGATGACCAGATATCTCCCAGTGGGTAAGAAATTCTGTTACTGTTTCTGGAAAATAATACCAGCAATGAAAGGCTCCCTGTTGTGTTCTCAGGTACTGAGGTACCTTGGGTTTTCCATTGAGCTTAAAAACCTCAAAAACCTGACCATGTTTTAAGGCTTGATGCAAGAGTCATTAATCTTCTGTTAATTACCAGATTGTGAAGGAATTCAGATGTGCTCAGTAAAGATGGAGAAGTCTCTGATCCCTCCTACTGTCACATAATTTTGCTGATTTTGGTGGAGCTGCTTTTAATTAATTAAGTGAAAGGAGCCCCTTTAAGGTTCCCACCATAAAATCTCACTTGATTCCTCATAAATAATGTCTCTAGAGCTCATTCATAGTAATAAAAATATATAGTGTGCTGATTAAAACTGTTGTAATTTATAGTCATTAAAACCTCAATTTAAAGACGTATTAAGGGGCAAAATTCTTTGACGATGACACTCTAGTTTGCATCTCATTACAAACTAAAGATTCAGGAGCTGAGATTGCCATGTACTGGCAAGGAACAATAAAACTCAATGATATGATTTTCCTATCCTTCTATGCTGGGAGCAAACCTTTCCCTGAAAAGAAAAAAAAAATGCAGTATGACTATTTTCCATAGAATTGCAAAGAGGTTGTCAAGGCAAGGTTCAGGAGAGCAAATAATCCACCTCAGTGTCCATGATGATGATGATTCAGATGGCCACCAGAGTTATTTTTAAAACAAAGGTTCACTTTTCTGGCTCGGGAAAAAAGTGGAAGGGAAGGAAATTGCAAACTCCACACCCAGCCCCATGCCTGGTCCTACATCCCATGAAGCTCTTCCTGTCCTAATGATAATGAGCACGGAGATGGCCAACACTTCATGAGAGGGTACCTGGTGTCTTAGAACCTTAGAACCTTACAACCCTTTTGCAATGTGTCTTTCAAAGCAATCATTTTGCTTAGTCTGAAGGAGCATTTCACATGTTTTTGCCTGTTCTGACAGCTCATGAGAAACCCACAGCATGCAGGAGCAAAAACCCTGCATTAAAAATACTGGAGCCAAAGCTGGTATTTCACGTATCATGGACAGATGTGGCCAACTGTCTGAATGGCAAAAGCAGCACAAAATTCCATGGAAGGTTCTGTGCCTGCTTTCCCCTTGGCATAATTCAGTTTATTATACTAGTTTATTTAGCTGACAGGCCTTGACCTGTGTCTTTCATGCTTTCCATACAATCAGGTTAAGGATACCTTTTCAGTCTGAATGATCCTGGGTTGGAACAAGCAATGCTGAGAAAGAACAGAAGCAGGATTTCAGAGCAGGAATTTGGACAAACACAGGACTCCTGTGCTGCTGCCTGTAGCAGAGCAAAATTACTTTTTTTCCATACACAAGCAGAAACCTCAAAGGCACAAAGCTGCCTAGGACAGAAAACCATTTTTAATGTGTTCAGTAGCTGTAAACAGTATTATCTGCTAAGTTTAATGATCAACTATTTCTTTCCCATTTGTTCAAAGGAAGAGAATTGCAGAAACTGGAAGTGCAGCGAGACTGTTCCATCAGAGTGCAGCTCATGCAGCCAGAGCTGTAAATGCATTCCACATCAGCTGAGAGCTCATCTCGAGAAGGCTGCTAAAAGCAGCAGTCAGCTCTCACACAACAAAACACAACAAAACAGAGCAAAAGGCCCCACCATAATTTACATTATTACAGAGCATTCCTGGTGAGCCACACTCTGAGCTCCTGAACATGAAGGCTTCTGCTGCACAAGGCGATTTCCACCCTACAGCCAGAGGATTGGAGTATTGCAGTCCTACAGCCAGAGGACACCTTGTGCACAGCAGCTCATTCCCTGGACTCAAATAAAGCCATCCACCTACCCAAGCACTGCCTGTCACTTCTTCATTTCCTGTGAACAAGGTGGTTTCACCTTGAGCTGCCTTCAAATCATGTGAGTCAGAGCCCTCTTCATGTTTGTGAGGCTTGGATGAGTGTGCTTGGTGTGAGTTTCACTACCCACAAAGTTATTTGCTTCATGTTTTATAGTGAGATTGAAATTAAACTTTTTCCACGCCAGTAACAGTTCCTGTCAACACAAGGCCATACTATCCATTTCTCTCCTGTGCACCTGCCCTCGTAAACTCTCTACAGAGCAATTCATGGCCATGATATACCAGGCTTTCTTCCCAAACAAGCACAGAACTGAAAGAAATTATTGCATGGTCAATGTAGTGGAGAGGGGAGGTTTGTAAAATCGAATTATAATTACAGACAGAAACATTTCTGTTCAAGATTTTTACTCCTGATGTCAGTCAAGAGTGATGAGATTTGAATAAAGAAGGCTCCTTCAGATTAAAATCATTCAGTGCAGTGAAGTGATGTCTGTGCCAGGTTTTAGGCTGTAGCAGAAGATCTTCCTTCATCAGCACCCATTTACATCTCTGAGGGCTGAGCAAGGATGTGCCATTCCATCTTCTGCAGCATTTCCCTCACTGGGCAGAGGTCTGCAGGGGAACTGACACCCCTGAAACCAGACAGAAATCTCCAAAGGCTGCAGAAGCCCTGACATTGTGACATTGGCCTGAACATACTCCCAGACCAAGATAATCTCCCAGCCAAGCCAGTCTTTGGGATGAAGTGGAATTTAAATTTTAAGGTATGAAGACAAGCCTCCTGTCCTTCCCAAATGCTCACTACAGTTGTTCCCCTCTCCCCTGCCCCTCTCTCTTCTGTGGGACACCAGGCAGCAGCTCCTCAGCTACCTTCTGCTGGTGAACATTTTCCTGCAGTGCTGTGCTCTGAACATACAAACAAAACCCTCTGATCCAGGGCATTGGGTGTGCTTAACCCAAGCTGTTGAAGATGACTTACTCTGCAGATGTCACTGGGAACTATTCATGTGTTTTGGAATTAAGCTTGTGATGAAAAGCTTTGCTGGATAAGGGACCAAGCTCCTGGTGTTTTCAGGATGAAGCCTGAAATTTGGCAGATTTTTACTGTTGCAAATAAACAATGCCAACAGCAAGAGGAGGTTTTCAAACTCTTTTACTGGGAATTGACTTAAAATAGATCTATTCAGCAGGATTGAGAAAGCACTGCATCACTAGCTATTTGGGGCAGTACTTCTTCACAAACACATATGGGATGATACCGAAATTCCAGTTATTCAATCCTGAAATTTTAGTCCAAAAAGCCAGTACCATTTTGGGCTCAGCTAGAATTTTCTTTATTAGTTTTTAATGTCAGACTTAACTGTCATCATAAAGCAGGAACACAATTTTCCCATAAATTTCCCTGGGGATCCTTGCCTTTAGCCAGCTATGCTCAAAAAGAAGAGGGTACAGGAGTTTTCATTACATGTGTGGAAATGGGCGGGAAGTAGAATTACAGATGACACCTGGGCAATCCTTAGCCCCAGGTCTCCCACAGGATGCATCAAAAAATGCTGTGAAAGCAACCCACTTGCCTTTGAGAAACTGCTGAACTGTTAGAGCACTGTAGATGCAAGCAGGCAGAATTTCTTATGACCTATGGCCCCATTTATATCCCTTTCTCTTTCACCAGTGTCTTTATTTATTTTTTGCAGTTATCTGCTTTCTTTGAGGGTGAAGGGGCAACAATCCTTGCTTGCTGTCTTTTACATTTGAGATGTTTTCATGGATCCAGGATAATTGCCTCCTTTCAGAGTGCTAAGGTAAAAACTGTGTAACAATTAATGTAAAAGGTGAGATTTGATTGAGTTTCCAGTGTCACAATATTGTTCTCAATAATATTGACAACGCTGAAGGCCATAATCCATTAATACCAGGGAATTTAATATCAGAGTCAAGGAGCTAGCTTATAGCTCCCTCACCTCTGCTGGGAAATGATGCTGAAAGGTGCTTTATTGCAGAGGATTTGAGACTTACAGAGGCAGTGGAAGAGGCAAATGCAGCTCCTAGCAAAGCTTTGCTGCTGCACAGAAGACAAGTTTGTGCATGTGTACCAGATAGGAGCCATGGGGATATGGATGTAGTTTCAAGTTACCAGGCAGGAAGCATGGCAGTAAACAATAAATCACTTTTCCATGTCTCAGTCTCCTAGTAGCAGCAATTGAGGAGGCAGTTGATAAAGGTTCAAGTTTCTTCCTAGTAAAAATTAATCTTCTAATTCTTCTGAGTTGTCTTCTCATCAAGAAAATACTGATTAAAGAGGCTGGGGAAAGAGCACAAAAGAGGAGATCAATCTGCAGTGATAAGAAACTAAAGGTCAATATGACAAATGTGCCTCTCCTAAAAATGACAATATGATTGTTCAGCCAACATCATTCCCCCGTTTCTGGTCTCTCTCATTGTGTTTTGCTGAGCTAGCACCATAGACTGAATTTGACAGCTTCCCTACTCAAGAATATTTGCACCTACTTTCCAGAGTTCTAAGCACAGAGGTGCCTATTTTTTAATTTTTTTTTTTACTCTATTTGTTTAGGAAGGGGCTAGAGTGTGGCATTTAACAAAAACCTATCTAATATCCTTTTTTTCCTCCTTTGTGATATTTTTATGCTTCTTTATCAAGCAAGAAAAAAACCAAAACAACATACTTCCAGTGGATCTGAAAGACAAATCATTACTTTAAATGTACAGAGCAGGGTCTGCCTTGAAATGAACATCCAAGGCAATTGCTGTATTTTAAAAGCTCCCCAAGATGCAGGCTTAATATGAAGCAGCTCTCAGCAGAATGTCTTTTACTGCCTTTCCAAATAACAGCCTAACCGTAAGTATAGATCTTCTGGATATTCTCAGTGTAAAAGATCAATTGTAGAACAGGCAGCTTGATGTTTGCAATCTGTCTTTTAGTAAACATTTCTCTTTCTCCTCCTCAGTTGGAAAATTCCTGCTGGGTTCTGAACAGCAGAGACCTTGAGAAGCTTCCATGTTGGTAAATTATAACAGATGTAACTTTTTTCTTTTTTTTTTTTTTCCCCACTGATAAGGATGTTCTAGCAAAATCATCCCTAGCCTTTCTTCCTAAATGCATTCCTCAGCCAGCTTACAAAAGTTACTTGAGTTCCAAAAGTCAATATTGCTATAAAAAGAGCATGGAAATGTAACACCTCTTTTAGTGGTGATGGCAAAGAAATACTGTGTGTGACTGAGGTGTGTATGTTATCCAGTTAAAATACCTGATGATATTTTGGAGGACTTTAGCCATTAAATTCAGTTTCCTGGCAGTGCAGAAATCACTTTATATAACACACTTCAGACTCCACCTTACAGGCAGTCCAGCTTCTTGCCCCCATTCTTCCTATTGGAAGACTGATTAGAAAATTAGAAATTTGATTATTTTAAACAGCTAGGAACATTCTCAAATATTCTCTCAGGACATTCATAGGCAATACCTATTCATTTGCTTTTGGTCCAATGTTATTCTTTTGCATAAACACATCTTTTCTTACCCTGAACTTCATCCCTCTGATTCATGTATTCACCAGTCCCAAAAAATCCAGTGTTACTTAAATATGATGTAGCCTAGAAGAAGAATCCTAAAGTCAGGCAGTCCCTGGGATTCATAACTCCTACAACTGTTAAATAATGAACTTCTGGGCTACATCTCTATCAGCTATACCCTTCCAGGGTGTGTGTGTGTGTGAGAGAGCTGGGCATATAGACTGGGAGCTCATAATTATTCAACACTCAGTTGATAAAATCCAGGCACTCGTCTCCTCGACCATTTCCAGCTGATTTATTTTGTTGTTAGGCTGAATCTCATGACACAGGTTACCACAGGCTGCAGTTAAGGTGATGATTTATATTCTCTTGTATTGCAACAGCCCCTTTAAACTCCAGCACCTGATCAGCACCTGCTTCATAGGATTAATACACAACAGTACCACTGACTAGTGTAGTGCACAGTGTTCTTCAGGACCAGAACTGCACAGCTCCAGAGACACTCCATACTTGACAAATGTACTCACTCAGTCCAGAGCAAAAGGAATGTTCTGCAAACCCAAAGCAGGGAAAGTTGTGACTGGGCCACCATGAGTTCCCCCTTGTGAAGTGCCATCAGAATAATCAGATTTTTTTTTATCTGAATCATGAGTTAAATCGAGAAAGCCGAACTTTAGGCTTTTTAGGAAGACTAAACCCTGACAAATGTAATGTTTCCTTACTTGAGGGTAAGCATGATACAGGTGTGACCCCACAGGTACACCCTGCAAAGTCCAGCCAGCTGGTTCATCCCACAGCACAGACCTTATTTCCTGCAAGAGTTCTCACTCAAACAGGACATCTCAGTGTGTCCAAGACCCACCACAAGTCCTCAGGCTATGCAGAGAGGTCCTTCCTTCTGCTGGAAAATACTCAAAGTCATCTAGGATCATCCCCAGATTGTTCAATTTTTCTAGATGAACAACTGCCTAAAATATGACAATTGTCTTTTAGTACAGAGAGACAAATTTAGTGGTCAGGATAAAAGTCAGAAACATGCTTTGCAAGGACAAAGCAGAAATAAAATTAACATATTTTCCATGGAAAACATGTCTTTTTTCCTCCCTATTTCCATTCCCAACAGTATTTGGACTGTTTTCACTCATGAGGAAGGATGCAGACACAGGAAATTTCCTCCAGAAAAGTGAACATTCCTTTTCTAATACTTCATACTGGAGAAGGATCTCCCTCACTTAGTGCATACCAGCTCTCTAAAGCAAAAAAAACTCTGAAAGCAGCATACTGAAATCATGTAAAATAAATAATAATCTGCGATTTCTTGCCTGAGATTGTTCTGCTGCTTTCCCCAGCCCAGCCCACAAAAAAGGAGCTATTTGATTTCTGTGTTATACACTGCCTGTTGTTTGTCAGCAGGAAAAATTCAGAGTGCTAAAAATGCTTACTGCTTTGAGAGCAATAATAAAATGTGTGCTTGCCTTCAGATTAGCTATCACTGTTTTTCCCTGCAGAGAATGAGAGAAATATAGAGGTGAAATTCCATGTTGTTATGTATATAATAGTCTTTAAAGAAGCGCCTGGGGTGTTATGTTGTATTGATATTAATGTGTCTTATGCAGCTAAATCCCTGCTCACTACTTATAGAACATAAAAGATATGAAATCTAGAATCTTGATCATAAAACACAAATTAAATCAACACAGTCAACTTCAGAGAGCATGAATATATTTCACTTCATTAGAAAATAATATGCCACACTGGCATTTGGACAGAAATGAAGCCTGCTTGCTAGAACACATTTTTTTCCACAGAATTTCCCCCTTATATCATTATCAGCACACCAAGGCCTGCCCAGTACCATGGTTCTCTCCCCAGCAGGATTCTCTTTTATTTCCTTCATGGATGGTGGGAAGCTTGCCATGATTTCTTCACATCTCCAATGGAGCCATGATAACACGTCAAAACAAAAGCCATTCTGTTCTGGAATATTTCTCAAACCTAGGGAGAGAAACAGGACCAAGGTCAGAAGGGTAAGTGTGGCAACTGGAAGAGAAATTATTAGATCAAGGTGATGCAACATATCAGTTTACAACTGGTGAGAAATCCACGTTTTCTAAGCCTGACTCAGATGGCCTGGATGTCAGGCCAGGAGTCAGGAGCTGTGGATGGCACATGGGCTGGACCTGACACAGAGTCCCTGTGAAATGGGAAATGCTCCATCCTGAGACACAGCCAAGAGTCCCAGGGAAGCCAGCAGCCCCTGCAGGCCAGCAGGACACAGCACTCAGCCGCCCAGAAGCAGCTCGTTTCCATGCGGGACAAATCCCGTACCTCCCAAACCTCTGTTAGCCCACTGAACTTCTGACTAACAACATTAAAATACACTTTGGCAAGTGCTGCTTGAAAACTTTCCAACCTCTGCACTAAATCGTGCTTAACTCCAAGTCAACACACCTGAAGGGCCAGCAAAGGGGCTGTGCAGCCTAAAGGAAATCTTTGGAGAGGACTCTCAGCCTGAGCTTCCAGACAGCTTTTAAAGACTCCTTTCTATTCTCCATCCCTACCTCCTGCACTTCTCCCAGATGCAGAGTTACAGAGGTGATCTCTCAGGCACAGAGTGCCCCCAGAGGAACCACTATTTACTCCACTTCTGAAGTGTCCACCCTCACCACCTGTCCATCCCACTGTTCCTTTGTGTTCACCTCACCCAAGCAATTTCTGACCTGAAGCACGCCATGTAGTTTGGTTTCAATATCATATGTTCTTCATTGTGCATTTTTATTTTTTATGTTTCTACTGATGCATTTGCACTAGGAAAGTACTTGTTAAATGCTAAATCAATACCCCAGTGCTCTAAAGCCAAAGTGAGAGCACTGGCCACACTACACCTACAATACTGTAACAAGTTTAATCACTTTGCATCACTTTGAGTGCTCCTTCGTGAAATGACTGCAAAATGCTGCCAAACAGCTTCATTTCATTTTCCTCTAGTGACCAGGTGAATATGGGCAGCAGCCATCTCTAAAAATAGGAAAATGGGAGGCTGAAGTTCATTTCCAGGCTAAGAAGACCAGAGATGAAAATTCCTCTGGTCCTGAATGTTTTTCCTGGCACATTTTTGCATGCTCAGTGGCACAGCAATTGTCCTTCTTTCATAAGATGCACAAATAATGTTTTGGTATTACATATGAAACATTGCTTATGTGGCCATAAATAACAGAAAATCTTATTCTGAAAAGGTCCTTTAAAACCCTCTGCATAGCAAATTGGAATTTTACTTTTTTTTTAAAGCTTGATACATTTCCCCATTTGCCTACTGCACTTGAAGCAAGAATGGACAGCTGTAAAAGGGAGCCCTCCTCACCATGACGTTCTCTTCACCTTCTGCTCCCTAGCATGAGCTCAGAATTTGTTCTAAAGATGATATGTTGCTTTCCTTGCCTGTGCCTGATACCTGCAGAGGAACCAAAGCAAAGTCTTCATCCATACACTTCCACTCCACACATCCTTGAGAACAAACCAAGTCGTGTGAAGTTGCTTAGACACAATTGGAACCTGCTTATGAAAAGCTTACCAGGGTAAATGACCTTAGAGGAACATCAGCCAGCACCTACCTGAGAGAAACAAGAGGGACAGATCGGGGGCAGAAAGGACATTTTAACCTGTTTGGTAGTAACTGACAGGTGTAATCAGCACATAATTGCTCTCTGAAACTTCTCACCCCGACAGGTGAAAATCTAACAGCTCAAAAGGTTTGCCAATGTTTTCTTCAGTGCTGTGATCAAACACTGCCTTGTCCTGAGCTCCTGTAAAGCCTCAGCCTGATGGAGTGAGTGTCAGCTTAGCTGGTTTCATTTCGGTGCCACTGGCTGGAGAGATTCGCATGAGCTGCAGCCACAAGTTCTGTCAAATACATTCAATATGCCTTCAAATGGCATGAAAATTTCACAACTTTGATTCATAAATTCCTCATGCTGTCCTTGGCTTTTATGTCAACATGATAAAGTCAGCTTTCCTGTCTTGAAACTTCGTGTGCCCAACCCATTTCCAGACCCACAATTCTGTGTTTTCCTTTGAGCATGGAGGGAAGGTGGGCAGAGAGACCTTTGCCATGTTCACCAGCCTAGCTGGGTTAAACACTCACCTGTCAAATGCAGGAAGGGATGAGAAATGTAAGGAGGCCCCATGCCCATGAATTGTTTCCTCAGTGGCATCACGAGATTCAGGGCTGCCGGCTCCCAGACAGACATTCCTCCTCCACTTTTCACCACGCACTGCTGCAGCAAGGCAAGTGCTTCTGGGAACAGGCTGGAGACTGGATCCCAGCTGAAAGTAGCCCTTCAAAAATAGCAATTTTTAAACTGAATCATTTTCCAAATCACACTCTAAAATTACTTCCCTTCCTGGCAAGCTCCCTGCAGCTCATCGGTACACAGGAAAGCATGGACTTGGAGGATGCAGATTTCTCAGGAGCTGCACCAATCCCATTCTGCAGGTTTCTGCACCCATCCATCCATGCATCTGTCTGTCTATCCCTCCCCTCTGCACCAGGAAGTTCAACTGCAGAATACAGGGACCACGTCTCTAACCTTAACAGAGAGATTTACAACGAACTCTTCTCCTTCCCTCCAAATTCTTGTCAAGAGAAATGGCAGTCTACAGAACTGTCCAACTGGCCTTTCAGTCCTTTCAAAAACTGAGCTGTTCACTTGGAGAGCTGAAGGATGCTGGCCTCTCCTGAAAGACCAGGTACTGGTTAGGCTGAGGTTCAAAAAAAATGGGTGAGATTCAAAAAAATCTGGTAACTGGTTTGTTGCCTAATGGTCTACAAGAATTCAACAATGGGTTGTGCATTCAGAAATTATCCTTTGCAGGGCCTCAGAAATATTACTGTATCTTCCTGAGTAGTAGAATAGTAGCTTTCCATTATTAAAATGTATTAAAAATCCCTTGCATGCTAAGCCACTGACTGAAATTTCCCAGTGCAAAGCAATAATAGAAAACAAATTAGCAAAACTAATGCAGGAAGAGCATAAGCCATCAGAGTGGAAGGTTCTCCCACAAAATGTGAAATTTCATACCAAAAATTATGAGGAAAGTAAGTCATGTGAACACAGAACTACCCTCACAAGAGCAGGGTGCCTGTGGCTTCCATCAGCAGCACAGGCAAGTGAGAACACATTAACGTGCTCAGGATGCTCGGAGCACTAGGCAGAATCAGGCCTTCTGAAATCGGCTATTCATCAGATTTAAATTGAATGTAATTGGCAGCACTAATTAGATCATTCTCTCTCTCAGTGAGAGCAGTGAAAGTGAGAAAGTGGTAGTTAGATCACTGAGCCTCAGGAAAAATAGAAACAAAAGGCCATTGCGTATTCATAAATTAGCAGGAAGAATGAAGGAATCTCTGATTTAAACAGCGATTGTTTCCTGTTTCTCTCAAACCTGTGGAAATATTCTCCTTGTCAAACCATGTTTCTGGTTAACAATAGTGTTTCTCTACAGCTCAGTATCCCCCAGCAGTTTGACCTAGCAACCCAAAACCTGCACTGGCTGACTCCTACATCCCACCCTGACTTGATTTTGAGTTTGGAAGCACAAGAAATGGTTCCCAGAGGATTCTCAAGTTCATCTCATCAGCTTCTTCAGCTCTGCTCCCATGAAAGCCAGAGTGCTACTGGCAGAGCACTGGGGGCTTACAGAGCCCAGCTACCTGGAAACAGTTTCATGCCAAGACTCTACATGGACCACCTCCAAAATCAACATGCAAGATGTCTCAGTTGTCAACCAAATTGTCTGCAACAGGCAACTCATGGCTTCAAGTAAGCCTGCCTGTTTTCTCTCTCCCCTCCCCAAAAGTTCACCCTGATACAGAGAGAAGACAAGAGAACACAAAAGGTGATTTGGGTCACGGGACTGGTTTTCTGCTTCAAAACCTAAAAAGGGCCTGGGGAGGATGAGGAGACACTGGTAACATCTGAGGTTCCATGGAAACACACACTCATCCCCAAATACTTTGTAGTTAGTATACTTTTCACTGCCTCAATCTGTCATCACACGAAGTCAGGTACTGCGAAGAGCCCTCTATCCTGAAGTATCCAGATTTCTAACTCAAAAATTGGGCATATTCCTTTCTGTTATGCATTGTGACTGAAACCCTTGCTCACAATGCTACCAAGGCACTGATTGCATAGACTACCAATTACCTCATCCATTTCTTTTCATTACAAGGTAATAATAAAGAGACTGTCCCCTGAAGTCCAGTAGGAGGTACAAGTGAAGAACAGCACCATCTCACTGCCTGTGCAGCTTGTCAAGCTCCATAAGGCCACTCACTGGAAAATAATTTCCTTGGTACATGTTACAGATAAAAACTAATTTATACAGCCCATCTTGGGCTGTATGGAGAGCAACACAAAACCACCTGCAAATTAAGTCCAGCTGCAGGAGCAGTTACAAATCTATTTGCCTTTGGTTACTGTTGAGGTAGAAAATATGTCCAGCTATTGCAAACAAGCTGTACATTTCAGGTCAGGGACTGTATGGCATGTTTACCTTCACATTGCTTGAGATGCTTCCAAATAACTGCTTGAGACATTTCCATGCCAATGTAGTGGTAAAAAGGTCCTGAATTATGTACTTGATATTTTTTCTTGGCAAATATTTGCTACAGAGTCAGTGGGGATGTGTATGAGTGAAGCTTGTACTGGAACCAAGAGTACAAATATGGAGGTCTTGGTATCCCTGAAGTAGAAAAAAGTGGTCTTGCCAATTTGCTTGTGAGTCACACTGTCAAACCATGGCTGAGAATTCAGAAGACTTTACCCATAGGAAAACAAAAACAACAAAAACCCAACTGTTCCCTTAAAAGGAATAACAGTAACTGGTCTTTTTCATGTTTAAAGTACCATTTTAAACTTTATTCTTTAATAAAGAGATGCGATGTTTAGCAGTACAACCTATTTGCAGACAATGGTTTAATTAAACATTTAATGAGCCCATCTCATTTCTTTGCACGAGCTTCACTTTAAACAGACACTCTAGTAATACAAACACCACACTTTTGTTATTGAAATAATTGCTTTCACAAACACTGACCTCCTGACAAACCAAATGGCTGGTGCTATGCCTACAGTACTCCCACAGCTCAGGGATCTAATTTTAGCATCAAGCCTGATTTACAGTTGACCATCAGCTTTTAAAAAAATTCTAGAAAAACAGTTTTAAAGACAGTGATTTTTTTTTCACCAAATCCCTCAAGATTTCATTCAATTATTCAAGAAAGTTTAGAAAAGCATCCTTCATTTAACCATATAACAGCCTTTAGGAGTGTTACCCAAGCAGGGGGCAGCAGCAGCTTGAGGATGTTTCCTCAGACTCTCATATCTGGATCAGAGCAACCAAAACCATCACCTTCCTTTAAGCCACAGCTTTGGAGGATTTTTTATCTAGCTAATGGAGTTTTTCCAGTGACTTTGGAAAGGACCAAACATTTTCAGTGGGACTTTAATGAAAAAACCCCAACTTTTTCCCCCTAGCTTTATAACCAAAAAAACCTGAAGTATTTCTGCAAAACTATGACAAATTTTCAAGACTCCATGCAAAAAAATCTTAGTGAAATGAGTTGTCAAAACATTTTGAAAATCTGTCAACAGCTCGAATTCTTAGAAACCATGATTCGGTGATGCTGGAAATACAATCTTGTCCATGCTGAAGCAGCTAAACCACGTCCCTTGCTGCTTCAGCTGAGCTTTTTTTTTCATGGAAAGTTACTGGTAGGCTTTCATATCCATGATGTGATTCCTCCAGCTAATCAGCATCCCACCAGCATCATCCTTTCCCAGGCAGGACATCTCCAGAGAGGCCACGGCAGGCTCCAGAGCCAGCCAGCTTCTACTGCTTGGAAAGAAAGGAAATGGCCAACTTTTCACTCCCCATCTAGGAGCCAGCCATCCCCCAAGACAGGAAAATGCGTGGCATGGTGAGGTATGACTTACACAAACCTTGCTAACCTACCAAGAACATGAGGGGCCTCTCACAGTCAGTGAAATTGCTGAGAACTCCAGAGAGCCAAACCCTCATTTTTTAATGTTCCCAATAGGAAAGTAAAAAAACAGCAACAAAAACAACCAAACAACAACAACAAAAAAAATCCCCAGTCTTACTTCCTCTGCAAACACAACAGCACCAGGAATCTAAACCGTGATACCCATCTGCAGCAACAAAATTCCTGCAAACTCAGGTAAATTAGCTCAGTTTTACATCAAATGACACAGTGGATTGCATGTAATCATCCCTGGATTACCACAGTGGAAATATAGAAATATAGTAGAAATATAGTTATTTCTAACTATAGTCATTGGCACTAAATGGCCCATTTCTGATCTGTTAAGCCCTTGACCATCCATGGGAGGCTTTCCACTGATTTCAATGGTCTTTTGATTTGGTCTGATATACTTTCCCTATGTTTTTCTGCTTCTTGTGTCCTTGAGATCTGCTATTGTTTTCCACAGCTATTGGGTTTGTGATTTATTTGTTTCATTTTTTTTTATTATTTTTATTCAGTTTTAGTATTTATAATGCGACACATTATAAATTTATAATGGGACACTTTGAAATAGGAGACACTTTTTTTCTTAAGGGTTGCAAGTGGTACTGGTCTCCTTGAGCACAACAGGAGATTAGAAATCTTCTTTGATACTTCTTGACACTTTCCTTTCACCTCTGCTGAACAAAATGCTTTGGCTCAAAAGCAATAACAGCAAAACCCCAAAGTTGAGGCATGTTAGTGGCTATCAAAACATGATCCTTTGATTAGAGTACTTTGTAAACTAATTAATTGCATTTTATGTGTGGCCTGTTGCTAGGAAGCATAGGTGTAAACCCAAGCCATTTTCTTCACCTGACAAGTATGAACAGCCTGTTAGAAAGGAAGTTCTTCTGCTATGGATGTGGCCAAGAGATAACTGCCAATGATGTGAATTCTCATGGCAAAGCAAAATTTCTCAGATCCAAAATAAGAAAGAAATGTGTGAAGCTATGGAGAAGTTCTAGTGATGGCAAATAGCCCTTTGCTAAAAGACATCATGTAGCTACCAAGAGGCAGGAAATATTTTCCTGTAGACCAAAAAAAAAAAAAAAAAAAAAAAAAAAAGAAAAAAAAAGAAAAAAAGAGAAAAAAAGAGAAAAAATAGAAGCTAGGCTAAAAACACCCATAAACCAGGGCACAAGCTCCCATCCCAGTGAGACTGACACTGGCAACTGTAAATTGTGGGGAGCATTTCCTCCTCCAAGCCCAGATCTTTCCTACACGTGTTATCAACCCCTACACATATGTTTGCAGGACTGGCATCACTCCCATCCTCTCCGCAATACTTTATCAGTGAGAATTCTCATTTTATTTAAAAAATACGAATGTAATTATTTACTTCAAGTCTCCCAGGAAAGGACTGCAGTTCTTACTGCAGCATAACAGATAAGGCTACAGTGTTTGTTCCAAGGAAAACAGCGAAGACAGAATCCAACATCTTAGGGGGGGAAGAAAAATCACCTTTCAGGCACTGGCTAAGATTAAATGGGCATTTGGCACCGAACCCAAAATGTATCATTTTCTTGGGTCTACCTCTGTGGAATCAGATCAGAAACAACCATTCATGCATCCAGAAATGGCTGAAATTAAGTAATTAGCGCTCCACCGACCACCACCAACTCCCTCAAAAACACCCTGTTGGCACCGGGCGTAGAGGAGAGGTTCGGAAGCCGAAGCAGCCCGGCAGGGGCCAAGGCGCATCCCACACGTGGCGAGGGAGCAGCGCGTTCTCCGCGTTCCCCCCGCCCGGCCGGTGCGGCGCTGGGAGCGGCGGGCAGGGCCGGGCCGGGCAGGGCCGGGCCGGGCAGGGCCGGGCAGGGCAGGGCAGGGCCAGGCCGGGCAAGGCAGGACCGGGCAGGGCAAGGCAGGACCGGGCAGGGCAGGGCAGGGCCGGGCAGGGCAGGACCGGGCAGGGCCGGGCAGGGCAGGGCCGGGCAGGGCAGGGCAGGGCAGGGCAGGGCCGGGCAGGGCAGAACCGGGCAGGGCCGGGCAGGGCAGGGCAGGGCAGGGCAGGACCGGGCAGGGCAGGGCAGGGCCGGGCAGGGCAGGGCCGGGCAGGGCAGGGCAGGGCAGGGCAGGGCAGGGCAGGGCAGGGCAGGGCAGGGCCGGGCCGGGCCGGGGAGGGCCGGGCCGGGGAGGGCCGGGCCGGGCAGGGCAGGGCCGGGCCGGACCGGGCCGGGCGGCTCCGTCCCGCCCCATCCCTCCCCCGGGCCGGGCGCGGCGGTCCCCGGGGGCGCGGCAGCGGCGGCTCCAGCGGCCCGGGCCGGGCGGGAGGCGGCAGCGGGGCTGCGGGAGCCTCCCCGCCGGGGATGCGGCTCCCCGGGGGACGCGCCGCACGCTCCCGCCCTCCGCCCGCCGTCGACCGGGCGCCGCGCGGAGCCTCCGCCTCCGCCTCCCCGCGGCGTCTCCCCCGCGGCGGGGCCGCCGCCGCCGCCGCCCCGCATGGCCAGAGCGAGCCGGGCGGTGCGCGCCGCCGAGCCCGCGCCGCAGCAGCCCGCGGCCCCGGGGGCTCGGGGCGTCGGGCCGAGGGCGGGCGGGCGAGGCCAACGGCCCCGGGGCGCCGCCGCCGCCGGCAGCCGGGCGGGCGGCCCCGCCGGGGGATGACTCAGAGCCGCGGCCCCTGCAGCGAAGCCGCCGCCGCGCCGGGCTCCGCGCAGCGCCGCCCCATGCCCGCGCCCCCCGCCGGGGGCCGCCCGCCGCCCGCCGCGCCCGCCGCGCCGCGCACCGGATGATGCCCCCGCGGGGGGCGGTGGGCTCCTGCCGCCGGCGGCGCCTGGCGCCCCTCAACGAGGACAACGGGCGGTTCCTGCTGCTGGCCGCCCTCATCGCGGCGTACCTGAGCGCCGGCGCCACCGTCTTCTCGGTCCTCGAGAGCCCGTCGGAGGCGGCGGCGCAGCTCCGCTGGAACCGGACCCTCCACAACTTCAGCCGCATCTTCAACATCAGCCTGCCGGAGCTGCGCGCCTTCCTGCGGAGCTACGAGGCGGCCATGGCCGCGGGCATCCGCGTCGACGCCCTGCGGCCCCGCTGGGACTTCCCCGGCGCCTTCTACTTCGTGGGCACCGTCGTCTCCACCATAGGTGAGCGCCGCCCCGACGGCCCCGCGGAGCAGACCCGCCCGTCCGGGGGATGCCGCTGCTCCGGCCCCGTCGTTATAGCGACCAAAGTTTGGGGAGAGAGGCGCCGCCGCGTTGCTGTGGCAACCGGGGCTTCGCGGCGCGTCCGGGTCCCTCTGTCCCCGCTGACCTCCCGTCCCCAGGGTCGCGGTCCCATCGCCCCCACCCCGCTGCTCGGAGCCGGGGACCGGCGCCGCTCCCGCCCCGCAGCGCTCCGGCTCCCGCGCGTTCGCAGGAGCGCCGGCCGTCGTGGCTGCGGGAGCCCCGTCCCTCCCCAGCAAACTTCTGCTGCCGGCGGCTGGGCTTCTCGGTTCTGCCGGCCCGCAGGAGCGAGCGGGGCTGGCCGCTGCCCGCCTAGCGCTGCCTGCCCCGGGACGCGCCCGCCGGGCGAGCGGCTCGAATGTACCGGGAGAGGCGGCGCGGGGGCCGGCAGCAGCGGGCTGATGGGGATGCTGAGCGAGAGGCAGGCTTTCGCCGAGCCTGGCCGCTCAACTTGGTACCGGCTTTAAGCGCTGGCAAAGTTAGGATGTGTGCGTGTTTAAAGACGCGAGGCACACGATGTCGTGTCTTCCAGCTGTTAGCACGATACAATGTTCTCAGTGTATCGCTGCAGTTCTTCGTGTCCCATAGGTGTTTAGGAAGAGCGGCACTTTGTAAAGCAAATGATGAGTTTTGGTGGGAGGATTTTTTCCTTTTAACTCTGTGGCTATCTACTACTCTTGGACTATTGCCTGAGAAACTCTGTCCCTGAGCACGAGATCTTAGCGGTCTTAACTCTGCCAGTTCTTAAGTTTTGTTGGAAGCCAGGTGTCTTCTGAGCAAAAATGTCGTGTTTTCCCTTTGTTGTAAAAGAAGAAACTCGCAGCTCATTGTTGCATTTACATTCATTAGGTATGGAAAATGTTTTATCAATAATGACTAATCCGTATAATGGAGTCGTGATGTGAGTACAGCAGTGTTGTCAGGTATTGTTACTTTTTGCATTGAAAAATCCAGTTAACTTCTGCTTTGCAATTACATTTGGTAGCCCGGTCATTAAAACACTGTTTTAATGAAGGATTAAGATTTCTTCATCACAGGAACATTTATTTAAAAGAGATCTTTTTGACTGATCAGAATGAATTAACAAAAAAAGCCAATGTTTTAACAAACCCATCCTTTCATTACACCTGCCGTGGGAAACAGAAATCTTCGGGTGATGTGTAAACACGCTGCTTCCCTGCCAGCTCTGGCTTCTCTGAGGTTATTGAAATGCAAAATGTTTCCTCTTACTTTGCATTTGTTTCCATCTCCACCTCATTGCCCCATCTGTAGTCTGCCATAGCTGGGCAGAGGGAGTGCAGGACTCAGCAGGGAGTTCTGCCTGGTCCTGACAGGTGTAAATGGCAGAACCAAGAGTTGTGTTTCTCATGTTCCTGTAGCACCAACCGAGGGCGGTGCTCTCTCCTTAGAGTAAGTCATGTCACATCTCACATGCGAGGTGGAGGCTGAAGACTGTTTTTTTTTCATGTGCAGCAAAGGCTGGATTCTGACAAGTGTTCCCCAAGTCGTACCTTCTCTTGGAATGCTACCTGCCAGTGCTTACTCCTGGATTTCTTACAGCACTGGGTGTGAGTTCAGAGAGCCACAGAGCAAAGATTTGCTCTGAGTGAGGAGATGCAGCAGAAGGTGGCTGGAAGTGAGGTTGAGACGTGCCTGTGGGCACAGTGAAGGCCGTGGCAGAGCTGCTGTGCTGGGGGTGCCCATCTGCACAGCCTTGCAGGAGTGCCAGCATCCCGAGGCTGCTGCGCTCCATCGGGCATGGCTTTCACCAGCTACACGTACAGCTCCTGCACATGAAGAGGAGCTGCTGCCCCCACCTCAGCGCTTCTCTTCGTGTGCCTCCTCAGGCTGCTGCAGCTCGTAGAGGCAAAGCCCGTGGTGAGCTCAGCTGCAGCAGGGTTTCTTCCACCACGCAGTTGTATTCGGTTATTTTTGGCAGTTCCTCCTCAGCAAAAGCAAAAAAATCCAATGAATTCACTAGTTGTCCCACTAAAATATGATGCTGTGCTCTTAGTCAAAGGTGCACAAAGCTGTCTGGCTCGTGGTCCCAGCACAGGAAAAACCAAATGGCAGGGCAGCAAGACGTCACCTGGGTGAGCAGTTCCAAAGCCATTCTTTCAAGGTCCATTTTTGACCCTTCCAGCCAGCTTGTGTGTGCACCTACCCACCTGGACTACCTTGATTCCACCAGCAGCTCACACACCACGTTATCCTGGCTCTGGGCAATTTGATTTACTTTTGTGTCATGCTTAATTGACAAGAATGCTGTTTTTACCCAACCTTGCCAAGAACTACCAGACATGCAGAGTCAAAACAGCTTGCCTTCCTCAACAGCTTCATCAGTTAGGTGTGTCAAAGCAACTTTGTTACTCCAGCTAAACACACAACTACCCTAGAGAGATGGTGGAAAGCTTCCTTACTCACTGCCTAACAAGCAGCAAGTATACTCAATGTCTCTCAAGGGTAAATCACCCACAGGTTACTCAGCTTCTCATCTGTAGAGGACTCCAACTCACTGGAATCTTGCTATGTCTTTTCAAGCCCTCGCTCTGTTCTCGACAGTTTTAATAAAACTACTAAATCTTTCACATGTAGGCATTGAAATACAGTCATCCAGGGACAGGGCTGCAAGTTCTCCTGGAGCTTGTGTAAGCTGAGCTGAGAAAGACTCCAGTTCTTCATCCTTCTGTGAGCCACAAGTGTTAGGAATGGCTGGACTGGGAGAGACCTGTTCTGTCCACACTCCTTGAGCTGGCTTTTTGCAGAGTCAAGCAGCTCCCCTCCTTCAGGTGCCTCCTTGGCTGCAGTTCTGCACTTTCCTAATTCCTGAGAGACAATAAAACTCTCTGTGTGAGAAACATGTTAACGGGGTCTTTAAGAAGTGAGAGTTGAATTTCTAATTTTAAAGCATTTTCCTGAATAGCCCACAAAGTGGGTGGCTTATAGTCCATAAAACACCCTCTTGATAGCACTCTGGGCATTCAGTTTTTTATTACTGTATTGTTTGTGCTTGAATAATGAAATGTTGAGTCTGTTTTCCTTAGACACATCTGGATTTTCAGAGCTATGTAAGAAGATCCTTCCGTCTAATTTCTGATTGCTTGCTGTCAGGCTACACCATCTATTCAGTCATTATTTTTCACTCCAAAAGGTACTAGGTTTCTAGGCTACTATTATTATTATTATTATTATTGTTATTGTTATTGTTATTGTTATTATTAATATTATTTCTTTAAGGAGCAGCTAGGTAGAATTTATTCTTGATTGTTTGGTCTGACTGTAGACTTTGGTTTTCAGTTGGGTTTTTTCCTCCCTGCCCCCCTCCCCAAATGCGAACCACCTACTGTACTTTGTTAAAGTCTGAAAGCAAAAATATAACTCAGACCAGGTTTCTTCCTGGCAAAATGTTACAGATGCAGCCATAATCAGTCCTACCTTTCCCCATATTCTGGTAGCAGAGACTTACTCTGCCTAGCATACCAGGCAACTCTGGAATGCCAGAAGATCTGGATTTCTGACTCAGTCCCTGAGTCTGGACTTTGCACCCAGATTTTTTTCTTCTCTTAAGTGTTAGAATAAACCATAGGTGTCTGTATAGTAAAACATTTTGAAACATAGACACATTAAAATTGGATTCTAAGCTTCTTGTGTGTAAGTACATGTTCCAAAAATCCAGTGATAGAATTGATTTATAGAAATTCATACCAAACATTAGAAAAAGAGGTCAAGTGAAGTACTCTGATATATAAAAGTGATTTTTTGATATAATATTTTTTTGTAGCACCTTTACTGTGGGCAGATGGTTTTGGGATGGAACATGTCTAGGTTATGTATGCTTGAGAAGTGCCCCTGGGAAGAAAAGATGCAGGGATCTTCTCTCTGTACAGCTGTGCAGAGGTTACAGGTGTTGGGGGCACAGTGTGTGGGAGAGAGCAGGACTGTTCATACTTGCCTTATCCCTGAGGTATCCTGTTAAATGACTCAATATTCCTGTGGGCTGACAACTCCATCCAAAAGGATGGGGCATGCTCTGCTCTTAAGAGACACAGCATTCTGTGTTTTCTGCCATCTCACTGGTTTGGCAGCTGTTCTCCTCTCCTTGCTTAGGATGTCAGCTGGGTTAGACCTTCTCTCTGGGTCCTCTGCAGGGACTGGCACAGACAGTCTGGCATTTCTGCTTGTGCTCCACAACCTAAGCACCGTAACAACTCACTTCTAAAATATCCTCTGGCTCAAGATCATAGTCTTGTGAGAATATCTGTCAGTCCAGATGTTCTGCAGGTGTTAATTTAATGGAAGTGATGTGCAAAGCACATTTGGACAGCTCAGCAAGCACGGGTCAGGTGTTGGACTGCGCTGCCAGGAGCCAGGGGGTGAGCCTGTGAGAGCAGGCACTACAGAGGATAATTTGGCAAGAGATCCCACAAATAACCAAGATGGTCTGAAGGGTTAAGGGGTAAATATATTTGTCCCATCTTCTTCACTGTTGTATTCCAGAATCGGAGCTGCAGCCACAGGAGGTTCTGGCTCTCTGCTGTCCCTGAATGCAGCCTCACTGTCTGTAGGGCCAGCCCAACCAAAAGCCAAACCAGAATGTGCACCTGATAAGCAGCAGGGTTACCTCCTCGGGGCTCTGCAGGTCTCTGGGGCTTGTACAGGCAGCTTTTGCAGAGGTTTCAGATTAAGGGGGAGTTGCCTCCAGAGCTGACCTTCTTAAAGTTAAGAAATAATCAAACAAAACCGAATGAGAAAGCAGCTGGAAGAGCCAGCAGTGTTATTAAGCTGCAGTGTCAGGTTATTTGTCTTTGCCATCTGATACACAGTCTGCAGGCAGAATGAGAGTGTGTTTCAGGCAGATCTGATCCCTTTGGTGCGTGTCATGTTTTGATCAATGCCGGTGGATTTCTGACTTCTGACTGAGTTACTTTCTCACTCCTGTAATCTCAATAAAGAACAGAGAGCAAGAGGCTCAGAGGGCAGCAGGTCAATGGTCAGCATATTTCTGTGGAGAGTTGTGATCCTACACTGATTTTCCTCAGGTGAAGAATTGCCACCATAGCAATGTTTTCTGCTTGCCATTGCTGCATGGGAATATTAACTTCTTTGGGTGCCACTTCTGGGAATTTCCTTAAGTGTGTGGGCACAGGTTGGGAGCTCAGAGCAGAAAAGTAATCTAAATCACAGCTTGTTTTCTTGTAGTTGAGACCAGCAACGCAAAGCTTTACTTGGAATACATCCACATAATTACACAGGTGGTTTGAGGAGTCCCCACTGAAGGGTCACAATTAAGTCATTTTGATCCTAAATTTGTTGGGATTTTATTCTAGAAGGAAGGAGGGAGGAACCCAAATACTTGAAATAAAACCCTTCCTAAAACTAAAAAAAAAAAATTGTGAAAAATATTATTGTAATCTCAGTGCTTCTTGGAGTTTGCCTGCCACTGTAGGGTTATGCCAGCCAGAAAATTAAGCTTTCACTGTGGTTTGGTCATCCAAACTGAATGATCTCTACAGAACAGTTCAGATTAGTTAATCTAAGCATTTCAGATGTTTCTTTAATATTAAACCCTAGCTAAATGTTAGCACTAAATGTTAAAGCATTAGCATCAGTAACTGATGGAGAAGTCAAGGACAAACAAATTGAACTTCTTTTTGCCCTGGCTGTGGAGTTTGAGGTGCTCAGCTGGAGCACTGAAGTGTGGGGTCTCCAAATGCAATGTCAAGCACCACAGCTTCGTAGAGCAGTCATCCAAAAACCAAGTTTTGCCCAGCCTTACATGAGATACGGTCCAGCATCTCAGCAGTTAGGGGAGATTTTATACTGACTTACGAGGTGCTGGTTCAGGTTCAAAACACAGATCAGCTGGAGTTTGCAATTATGGGTTCTCCATTTTTGCAGCCTTCAGGGTGCCTCTAGCTCGGGTCATTGAAAGATCAGTGTCTGCTTACTGAGCATGTGCTTCCTGCTCAGCAGAACATTCCATTTGGTCTTCAGTGGTAGTCCTGGAAATACCTCTATTTTAGCTCCCTATGCATTTACAAGAGCTTGTAGATGTCATTGCAAACCAGACACTGGTATGCCAAAGCACCCCTTTGACAGCTCTCCATCCACATGTGGCTCCAGCCAGTCCCTCTCTATTACCAGGCAACCTCCCTGAAAACCAGTTATCGTGCCTGTGATAGCTGTGAGGAACCATAATTACCGAGTTTATCAGCTGCCCTGTTTGCTGCAGGCTCATAAAGCCAAATCCTGCTTGAAACTCTATGGCCTGTGCTCCCAGTGAGCCCTGCCAGTCCCTGGAGTCTTCCCCCCACTTTGTTCTCCTGGGAATGTGCCCCCTTTCCTTCTCATAGGGCTTACCTACTGCTGCTGCTCATCTTTCCCAGCCTGAACTTCTACAGCTGCTTCTGCCTTCCTCCGATTAGTGTGTCCTTCTCCACTGGAGATTTGTTTGCTTGATTAACTCTCAAATATTTGTTTGATGTCTTTGCAGTCTTTCATGTTAAGAACTACCAAAGAGGTCAGAAGTAAAGCTTTACAGTTTCTCTCTGTTCCTCATCACACTCATCCCCCTTCCATAGTGTTAATCCTGCTATTGACCCTCGTTTCTTTCTCAGGTTTTCATCCTTCTCTGATTGTCTTCAGTTTAACACAGATCATGTGCACACCATCATTTTTTCTCACTTGTACCACGGGGTCATCTTTGCCAGCACATGGTCTTGTTTTTATGCAAGCTTTAATTGCTCTTCATTGTGGAGAGGAGAGGAAAACAATTACAGGGCTGTTCTGTTGGCAATTAACTTCATGTAACATTACCTACTGCTGGCGGTGTGCTGGAAAACACAATGTCATTTCTTTATTTTAATGAATGCAGGAATACATTATCTTGGAAGCTGTTAAGTCAAAGAGAATTTTGCCTCTTGCCATAGTAGTATCAGGGTTAGAGCAATAGAAAAACAGCTTGGAAGATTTCATATGCAATTTTTAGACTGAAACAGCTTGATATTATTGAAAACATAACCTTTGGCCATGATCTGAATAAGCCTTGCTTACCTATATCAAAAGAGCTAGTTTTTGTAGTGTGTCAGCACCAAGGGCATTTTGGGAAAAGACATTTAAGGACAAAAATTAGGGTTCATGCTGGTGAACATTTGAAATGTGAAAGTCCTCCTGAGCACAATAAATGTTTGAAGTGATGATAATAAAAACCTTTGGTGAATAGAAACATTCTAGCAACAAACAGAATTATAATCCAAGGGGCAATTGCATAGCAATCCAGACAAATAAAATACCTCCTCAATAGCCTGCTTCTGCTGAAGTCAATAAGAGACCAGTCTGCAGAGCTTTAGGAAATCCTACCTTAAGTACTTTATTGGCACACCAGGTTTATAAAACAAATGCACTTTTTATTACTGTGTAAAATACATCCCCCTCAGCTCAGTGGGTCTGTTGATGGCACTGGCTGGTACACCTAGACATGGGAGGGTTTCAGTGCAATCTTTCTTGAATCAAATAAGTGGAATGAAAATTAAATCTAATTGCGTTAGACAAGGCAAAGCATTAGCAGCCTTTACAAGTAATTAAAGCTTTGGAGTGGAATAAGATAAGAAATTGAATGGTTTGGTGTTAACATACGGGATTACTTCTTGTGGGTGAGGCACTGCTATTGCTCGTGTTTAAAAATCCACAGTAAGTGCATGGAAGGAGCAGTAATACCTTGATAACAGCTGTAGCCCTGCAGCAAGTCCTCACTGGATTTTACCCTTTCTGAGCTTGTCCCACTGCAGCTTCTTCCCCTTTAGAAATTATTGGCCAAATGTTTCCCAATCTTTCTCAAGTCTTACACAGGCAAATTTAATCATGACAGAAACTGCAGCTAGAAGAAATTTGCCTGTGTGAGAGCTGAGTGAGAAACTAATTCAGTAAATTTCAGTTAAAGCCAGATAAAATGCCTTTGGTTATTCATCATTAGATATTCTGTCATCTTGTTGCTCAGCCTGAGCATTGTGCAAGCAATATATTTCTCTCCTGAGGTCAAACAAAAAACACAGTGTCACTCATGCTCAGTGTGCATGCAGTCAGGTCTGCTTTAAGCCCAATGGGAATAGGAGGGAGTGACAGCAGTGTAAAGGTCTTAAATGCAAGTTGTGATTTTCATGAGAGAGGCAGAAACAAGCTGTTTGATATTTTGATTTGTTCATTTACAAAACCTGCTTCTGGCAGAGCTACGAGGACCAGGAAAATCTCAGATAAAATCAGAAGCTCAAAACTGTCTTGGTAATGTGGTGGAGTTGTTCAGCATCATTAAATTTAAAAATAGTCAAGGGAAATGCATACTAAGGAAGGGTTAAATGAAGAAGTAGAAAATGGGAAATAACTGGTTAGTCAGCAGTCCTGCCACCCTCTATTTCTCTTACAGTAACTTAAAATCAGGTCTTTTTGCCTTCATGAATGAATTGGAAGAGCTGCCTGAGCAAAAAGGTACTTGAGAATTTGCTTCTTTGCTTTCAGCTGAAACTTCTTAAAATAAGGGCTCCATGAAGGTGTATTTAAACCCCCGGGAGGTTTATCAGGGGTTTTTTTTTTCATTAAATTGTAATTGTAGAAGTTTGTACAAAGATTTGAAATAAAAAAAAATATAAATAAGCCTAATAGTGGAAAGGATGATTTCACATCTAGGGTCTTTTTATCCCTTGGATACATCTTTATAGGCAAACTCTTTGGAAAGCAGAATAGCTGAGGCAACTCTCAAGAAACAGATGTTCTCTGAACACCTACCTACACAAACACCAGTGGCAGAAGAAAAATATGCCACAAGTCTGTTGTTTAATCCAGTCAAAAGAGAAGCCAACAGCATACCCATTGAACAGCCTTCCCCATCTGTAAGGCTCAGAAAGCCCACAAGTGACATCTTCTTTTATCAGACTTCTTATGCAGGGCAGTATGACATAGACCCAAGATCACTTGTGAAATTTAGATAATGCTGTTTCTTAGCCTGAGAGGAGAGATACTGTGAAATGTACTGGCACTGAAGTGACAGTAGATGTGCAAGTATTCTTTAGAAGCCAACAATAGCTCAAGAATATAGCAAAATTTGGATGCCATTTTTCACTTGGAGATCAGAAAAAAAAAATGGCTCAACCTTGGATGTACACAGACATCTGAAATACAACTGCAAGTTTCAATAAACATCAAAAGCATGTGTGAATGCTAATGTTTGAAATGACAGGGCATAAGCTTTTTTCTGTTAGGGTGTTGCTTAGATACACTATTATCTACACAAAAAAAAAACATTCTCATAAAAACATAGGGAAATAAAACGGAAACAGCTTTAAAGGATAAAAAATTACGATTGCAACAGAAATCTGCTTTGGAAACAATGTTCACCTAGAATCATCAGCTGCATGAAGGCTGTAGGAAGGTCAGAGGAGGTGGCAGTGTATGACTTCAGATACTGGACACATCTTAGGAACAAGAAGGAACTGGCGATTTTTGGGGTCCATGAGCTCCACCATCATGTATATCCATGGTTACTGTGACACACTTCATATATTTCTTGGTTATCATGCTCTTGTTTTCTGTGTATTTTTTCAAACAGTTACTCAAGTGCAGGGGTGTTTCCTCTGTCTGATGGTGTTTCAGAAAGCCCTGTGTTTTAGGTGATATTGGGCAGTGCAGTAAGCCAAGGCAGATGCTTCTGCACACAATCTGGATTATGAGCAGGGGTTTGATACCCCCCTGTCAGCTGTTAATGTGAGACTGTGGAGACCCTAAGCCTGTAGTGCAAAGAGGAGGTTTTTTTTCCACGGTAATACAACTTTGCCAAACAGCTGTGGAGCATGTGGGATATATTTTTCCATTATTAACACCACCACCATTTCAGAGAAGATTATAGCAAAATGGTTTTCCCCAGCTGTTAGGAGAAGAAAAGAAAACAAGCCAGAGGCAGTGTGGCTAGAGGACACAAAATGATTCACACTACTACCTTCGGTGCTAAAACAAAACCCCATGGCTTTATTTCTTAACTCCAGTATTTATAGATCCTTGACAATGACCAGGGATTGGATAATTAAGTTACCACCTTCCCAAGCACACTGCTCATGAGAAATGTCCATCAAAAGATGTTTCTTAGAAGGAATGCATAAACATCTATGTTTACAGTTACTTTCCTGAGAAAGCAGCTACAGTTATGAAAACAAGATCAGAAGGTTTAATTTCAGGGTGACAAGGCAGAACCCTGCAATCACCAGGTGTGGAGGCAGTCACAAGAAGCAGCTCTGGGCTAGTTCAGATCAATGTACAAGGAGACAGGCTGCCACCAAAAGAAAGAACATCCTGCTCTCATCTCCTTTTTCTGGAAGTCCTCCTTTGTGAGGTGGTTTAGGACTAATTTAGGCAGCACTAACCCATATTCTTTCTGTTTTAACAAGCCATCAGAGCGCTTCGGCTGTGCCAAGGGGCAGAATAACTGACAAAACAGGAGGGCATTTAGTAGCATCTTGCTGAAGATTTGTCCAAGAAAGGCAGCATAAAATGAAGAAAATAATTTTAGTCTTGATTTTTATGACTGTAAACCATAGACTGGCCCCAAGAGTTTAGCAGACAAGAAGATTTTTTTTTTATTTATTTATTTATAAGAACAATATTTTATTTATTTATTTATTTATTTATAAGAACAATAAAACCTTAAATATTGAAAGAAAGTTTGTGAACAATACGTTAATAGAGAGGGGAGATTCTCACACCTCAGGACATGTCCACCCCTTTACAGTCAATTCATCAAAAATAGTTCTAGTTTGTAGGTCCTGACTTTTTTTACTCTGTGTAGTTTGAATTCCTATTCCTGATTTTCATCCTTCTCTGAGCTTTATTCTCCACCATCTCCTTTTAGGAGAGGCTCCCTCTCCCTCATTTGAAACCATCTTCTCTTGCAGCAGGATTAGCCAGAAAACCGAACATAAGCTTGCCAAAGATTTTGAGCCTCAAGCCTGTGACTCTCCCCACGTATTCCCTCTTCAGAGGGGACTGCTTAGCAAGACCTTGGGCCAGAGCTGCTGCTCAGCTGGCAACACTGATGGCTTGGCACAAGTCAGTCCCCATTTGCTTGTACAAGGTGTATAAAGAGCAGCTGGCCTCAGCCAGGGAACCATAAAACTGATTTAGAGACACTTCTGCTTCTTCCTTGGCTTGGTTCCGTGCCAAAGCAATTTCAGCAGACCTCCTTCTGTATTTATTGGGGTTTGTCTTTAGGATAATGGCATGTGGTAGTGAGCAAGGGTGGACTTGTTTAGCTGGTCTTTGGTGTGCACTTCCTTTGCAGGCTGTACACAGAAAGGGCAACATGCAGTACAGCTGAGAAAAAAAGCTTGCCTACTTCTGCTGAGTGAAAAGAGCAAGAATACTGCTGCTGCTGGTGGAGCTGAAGCTCCAGTGTTTATCTTTTTAAGAGCCATGTATCACTCAAACATACAAAAGTTAGGCCACTTGAGCTAATAAATGTGCCTGCTGAGTACCCACTAGATTCTGAAGATCTTTTTTGGAAAGCTCAACAAGAAGGTGTCAGCTTAGAAAAACACACTTGGGAAACCTGCTGCGAGGAGGAGAAGTTAAACATTCACCAGCAGCCAGGTTTTGAGGAGGTTGTTCCTCCCTCCTTCCCTGAGGTTTCTTTGGGGTCACCCCTAGTGCCATCAAGGTGGTAACAGTTGAGGTTTCTGAGATGAAACCTCCCCCTTACTCCTCTCAGTCCAGTGTATCTGTCACCCTAAATACATTGCTGTGGATGTGTCACACATGATAACCTCTCCTTAGGTTGTGGGGTCCCCTTCTCACCCCCCTGACGTTGTCCCCACACGGCAGCACCTCTGCATGCAAGTACTCTGCGTCTGGGGTCATTCTTCGCTTTCCCATCTTCGGGGAATTTCATGAGACAGGTTTTCCTGCAGCTTCTTATCCCTCAGCTGGCTGCCTAGTCCTCTTTACAGCAAAAGAGGTCCTCCATCACCACCTCCCGTACAAAATTTCCTCTCCATAGCACGTGAGTACTCTGTTCAATGCCAACATCACAGCCACCAGCACCTCTGGACTATTTCTTAATTCACCTTTTGATTATTTAATGTAATTGGTACAAATTGATTTTATTTTCTTTTTTTATTTTCCTAAGGGAAGCTTGTCTTATTTTAAGCTTACAATTCTATTAACTCTTTTTAAACCCAACATACATTAAAGAGGAATAAATGACCATGACCTTTTAGCCTGTGGTTTAAAGCATGGCCAGCAGAGAAATGCCAAGGGTGATTGATTCAGGTGTTCACTTATGTCAGGCACTTTGGATAACCAATAACCTGATCACTGTTGTGTGTAAATAGAAAAAACCTGGTCCTGTAGAAAGCCTGTAATAATCACCTGCAGCTCTTTGAAACTCCTTAAAGTTCAATTAATCATCTGGCTCTGTTCTGCCAGCGTGGCTTCTTTTGAGTAGCAGTTGTCTCAAACACCCAACTAATGTTTCACAGGTGGAAATGAACAAAGAGTACCAGGAGAGACATGGGTGGTTTTTAACTTCTTTCATTTCATTTATGATGGTGCTCTTGGATGAATGGATAGATTGTGGCAATCAGTCCTTATTTGCATGGTCACTCAGTATTTTCTCTGTGGGATATCTGCCCCAGTATATGGGTCACCAAAGACTGCAAGCTGGTTGGTGTGTGATACAGGTTAGGCCAGCCCTAAAACTGCAGTTGTATCTCATTTATTCAGAAATAGCATGGGTCCAACTTAAGGGGTCTTAATTCACACAGTGCTGGACAGACTGCTGCTGTTCAGGAGGTGTTTGCAGAGAGTAATCTAAGATCAAATGGGATTTTACAAAAACTTTTATATTAAAGGCTTTGCAATAGAAAAGCTCTAAAAAAATTTACTGTTTGAGCCTGAAGGGAGGTATTTTACTAAAGCAGGTTGAGAAAGATGTTAAAGTAAGTCTTTCATTTGTAGCCTGAAAATACAGAGCCTGTTGGAAGAACTGACTCGTAGAATTCCCACTCCTTGGGTAAAAGCTCTGGATGCAGCAGGTTTGTCAGCTCCGAGCTGTGACCCTGTATCCAAGGCAACTGTTTCTGGATGTTAGGTGGTAAGAAACTAGGGAATAAATGGGAGGCAGTTGTAAAATACACAGGTATGGCTTTCAGGGGAAATAATGATGAAATGCTAACAGGTGGGAAAGGGTGGAAGGAAGCCCCAGAACCCAAGCATGGGATTCAGACTAGGATGTATGGTTTACGTGTTAGTCAGTGAAGACCAACCACGCCTATTGGAGAGCTATGAAGTAAAGCAAGTGCAGAAAAGACAGGGAGGAGGAAAACATGAAAACTGGTAGCTCTTTGTTTCTGTCTCTGTTTCTTTGTAACCCCCATCTCTTAGCCTGTATGATGCAAGAACTTCTTTCCCTCTGGAAGCAGCATTCTGGTTATAGTTGTTTCTGTCATTTATCTCCAAGGAACCATTTGTTTAAAAAGTTACTTTCAACCATTTTAGCTTATTTTGATTTCCTTAAATACATGATGGTTACACAGTGGTATAGAGGTGATGCTACTTAGATGATCTAAGTGCTGTTTCAACTCTGGGATTTCAAATGATTGCTCCAGTGTGCTGACCTGCTGTGTGAGTGAAGTCCTGTGGCAGGACACCTGCGTAAGAAGAGCTGGGGTGGCTGAAAGAGACAGGGACACATGATGCCCTTTCTTGTGTTTTTTTTTTGTGACTTTCTTGTGTTCAGTTTTTGAGGTGACCAAGACTATTGTATCTCTGGGTAAATACATATTTTCTGCAAAACTGTCACCCCCTTTAATCTCAAAATATAGTAAAAGAAGGTAATTGCCAAAGTGATTTGACTGAGAGAAGAGCTCACAAGTACTAAAGCTGCTATTCCTTTCTGTCTTCTGGCATCAACCACCTCTTACTCATAAGAAAGTGGGTAAAAGAAAAGAAAGCAAGAGCAACAGGAAGCATATGTCACAAGTTTGTCCATCTGTTCTACCTCTCGAATCCATCCCTAGCTTAAGTAATTTAAAACTCCAGATGAGCAGAATTGTAACCACAAACCTTTTATGCAAGTCAGGATGAGGGTCTCACTAAATGCCGGCACTTAACCATGAGGGGCTGCTGAAGAGAGTTTTTATCAGCTCATCTCTACTAATTCTCTTTGGGGAGGAGAAATATCAACCAGCTGAAATTAATGCTGCCATAGAGCTTGTATCTGAAGTGGTGGGGCAGAATTTGCGTGAGGGAGGTTCAGGTATTGCATCTGAGCCACACAAAGTCAACCCCAAGGCACCTGTAAAATATGTCTCAGGGCCATGAAAAACACAAAGCCCTGTTGTGCTTTTCCCTCGTGCTGTGTTGGAAGCATAGGCAGTTCTGGATGAGTTTGTTTCATCCAGGCATCACGGTGTTCTCAGCCTGGGGCGGGGGCTGAGCTCAGAGGTGAGGTACAGAACGTACCAGGACCAACTCCTCGTGGTTGGGGTGACACCAAGGGACAGACACAGCTGGCAGAGGAAGACCCTGCACAGGATATGTTTCAGTGGCTTGGCAGTGCTGGGGTAACAGTTGGACTCAATGGTCTTAAAGGTCTTTTCCAACCTAAGTGGCCTGGATCCATTTGCCGCCTGTTTTATTTATTTCTTAGCATTCTCATTGCTGTGATGGGCCCTTTCACCTTGCCTAGCTACATACTGAATTTTGGTAGCGTTTTGCTTCAGAAAAATCTTGATCAAACAAACAGCATCAAAAATATAAAACTTCACCACCTCTCTTGAATGATCACCAGAAAATACTAAAAGGCTTCAGCGCATTTACAGCTTGATCCAAACTGTCGCTATCTCTTTCTTTCTTAACTAATTAATAAATGTGTCTAGCTGTATGTGTGACAAAAACGAGTTATTTTGATGGTGATGTTCACATGCTTGCTGTGAAGCACATGTTTTAAGTGTTTTGCTGACAAGGCACAGGCAAACAGATGCCTTCTCCATAACAAGTTGGCTGTGTATCCCTAGCTGGCAACCACAACAGGCTCCTTCTGGGGACCAGGCACTTTTGGATATTCATCATGATGAATGGGAAGACTCCTGCTAGCAGCCAGCCCAACCCAGAGAACAGGTCCACCCCACAGAGAAGATGGAACTGAGAAATTCCCAGAGCCCGTGGCAGGCTCCGTGAGGTCTGCTTAAAGGTGGTCTTGTTAACACTGCAGAATGGACAGATGGTGGGTCCAGAAAGCAAAATGTAATGATCTCTTAGGTAATATTTTCTGGTAATACTGTGCAAGTTTTTCACTGACTTTTACGGAAAACACTCTTTTTATAATGATGCTTATGATCATAAAATCATTGAATGGTTTGAGTTGGAAGAGACTTGAAAGGTCATCTGTTCACCTGGAGAGGGACACCTCTCACTAGAGCAGGTTACTCAGGTTATGAGGTATAGACTGACTTGCTGGCACACAGCTGTTTCTGAGCCTGCCAAGTCTGTTGTGAAAGTAGGACCACCTCTTCTCTCATGCATCTTCATGTCACTGAAAAGATACGTCTGAGTTTACTTGTCATGAGCATTTACATTCTTCTATCAAGCAATGGGAAATTGTTTATCAACAAAGTAAGAAGGGAGCACAAATAAACTACCCAGAAAAATTCAGCCATTGCAAAAATAGATCAGTACATTTCAAGCAGTAATCTCAACTCATTATATATAGGCAATATTATCCTATTGCTGTTTATAAAGGTGTGTCATGGTAATTAAACTGGATTTAATTATTTCATTATGCCCTGTAATGAGTTCATTATCCTCTATGCTTTTTTTTTCTCAAACTTCTGTTTATATAGTCTGGTGTCGATATTTACCTCCTTGAATAAGTTGCTTGCTCGGTATTTTGGTGGAACAATACAGCAATGAAATTTCAGAATGTGGATTTTTCACAAAACTTTAATTTAGATTAGATGTGGTTATTTATTCATGGGACATAAACAGTCACCTCAATCCTGTCAATATGTTTTTTGCCTGAGTCACCAAGTGTTTCTACAGGGAAGAATAGCAGAACAAAGCAAATACCTTCAGAAGTGAGTTTCAGAAGAATCTTCTTGGAATAGGATATGAAATATATGTGTTTTTCATATGATAACTGGTATCAGCAAATCACATGGAGTAAACGTACTGTATTTATTTTCATGCTAATTTAAGTTCAATTTTGCTGTTATTTAACCATCTGTTAGCTACAAGGCATTACTGCTTACTTATAAAACTTTGTGTATGAGTAATGTTATAATAATAAGGAATATTACAATAAGTAATTCATATAAAGAAGAGTTGAATTAATATTGTTGCTGAATCTTCCCAGCGTTTGTATACTCTGATTTTTCTATTCAACTGTGCAGCAGTGTTTCTCCCTGCTGTAATGATCCATCTGCAAGTTCCCAATGCCCCCAGTCTGCCAGGCAGCTCTGCAGCGTGATGGCTTTTCCTTCCCTCTGTGATGATACCAGGTGGGCTGGTCACAGCTGGGATTTGGAAAAGACTTAAAAGTGCTGTTATTTTTAAAACAACATTCAGTAGTTGGGAGGAGGATTTTTTTTCCTGCTATACAAACTGAAAACTTCCATCTTCTCACTGGGAATGGTATAATCAGACCCCTATAACAAGAATGTTACACTGGGTTACAGTTTGTGAACAGAGAACTTAAATTTTGCATCAGATCATGATTGATGACACCTATGGGAGCAGGGAAATGGCCTCTTCGCCTCATCCCACCTCGAAAAGGTTTGGGCTCAGTGAGTCTTCCACCTGCATTTTGAGTGGTGTTGCTCTGTCAATACAGATAATAATCCTCTCATGTTGCAAGGATTTTTTGCTTACTTTTGAGGTTTAGTCATCCCATTGAACTTTTGTTGCCTTCTTCCTTCTTTACAAAATTCGGTTTCGTGTTGGCCTAAGCTGCCTTAGAGATAGCAATCTCTTTGTCCAGCGAGATGGGAGCCTTGTTAAGGTACATATATCCTGAGCTTACTCACAAAAACCTGTGTTACTAACGTTGCCCATTTATCTCCACACCGTAGGTTTTGGAATGACCACACCAGCAACCGTGGCTGGAAAAGTATTCCTCATCATTTATGGCCTTTTTGGGTGTGCCGGGACTATCCTCTTCTTCAACCTCTTCTTGGAGCGCATCATCTCCCTCCTGGCATTTATCATGAAGGCGTGCTACGAGAGACAGCTGCGAAGAAGTGGGCTCCTACCTGCCAACTTCCGAAGGGGGCCAGCGGTGTCCGGGGTGGGCAGCCTCGTGGGCTGGAAGCCGTCCGTTTACCACGTGATGCTGATCCTGGGAATTTTTGCTATTGCCCTTTCCTGCTGCGCCTCCGCCATGTACACGGCAGTGGAAGGGTGGAACTACATTGACTCCTTGTATTATTGCTTTGTCACCTTCAGCACCATTGGCTTTGGAGATTTGGTAAGCAGCCAAAAGGCTGTGTACCAACATCAGGGATTATACAGATTCGGGAACTTCATGTTTATATTAATGGGGGTATGTTGCATATACTCCCTTTTTAACGTCATCTCAATTGTAATCAAACAAATTTTGAACTGGGTGTTGAAAAAATTCGAATGCAGATGTTGCCCAAAGTGCCATAAATCCAGTACCCGCCTCAGCCGTCGCAACGCCATCACCCCAGGAGCCCGCCTGCGCCGCCACAACGTCGCCGTGGACACTGACGGACAGTACGACAGTGACACCGAGGGCAGGAGGCTCTCTGGAGAGATGATCTCCATGAGGGAGCTCACAGCCTCCAGTAAAGTCTCCCTGGCCATTTTGCAGAAGCAGTTGTCCGAGACAGCCAATGGCTACCCGAGGAATGTCTGTATCAATACGAGACAGAACGGTTTCTCCGCGGGGGTGGGGGCTCTGGCCATCATGAACAACCGCTTGGCAGAAACAAGTGATTCTAGGTAGAGTTTTTGGAATTCCTTTTGTTTCTTAAATAAAAATAAAATGGTGGTTAGGGTGGAATTACCACGTAAGCTACTGGAAGGTTTTACATGTCAGAGACAGCCTTGGTATTGATTGGGTGTTCAGCATTTTACTTCCTGGGGGTTTTATAAGTTTTCTCTAATATGCAGTGAGATCTTTACCATTATGTTACAATTTTCCCCTGAGGGGGTTTTAAATGATACTTGGATGTCTTTGATGCAGAATCTGGTGCAATTACAGAAGGATGGTGTGTATGGTTAGGATGGTGTCAAAACCAACATGTTCTTCTTCAGAACGGAGCCTGAACCCAAACTCTGTGTTAAAAGGCATGAAGCGGGCAAGCTGGGCTCTGGATTCAAACATGGGCTTGGTAAGTTTTGGCTAACGAGTATCTCACAGTTTGCTGAGGTCTGGGTGTGGTCCTGAGCCTGGTACTCAGTGCTCTTCAGCAATCCCTCGTAGCAGGCCTCTGTATGACATGCCCGTAGGTGACTGTCGTCACACCAGCTTTAGGGTGACTGTGCTTCACTTCAGTAACCCCAGTGACTTCAGTGGCAGAGGATGGAATGGGCTGAACTCCCCTCCTACAAATGGTGGAGGTCAGCCAGGCTTGTCTGAAAGACCACCTGCCACCTAACTCTTAAAAGTCAGGGGATTATCAAGGACCACGTTGAAGCGTACAAAACTTTTCCTACCTACTGAATAACAGAAAACAGGCAATTGTCATCTTCAGAACTGGCTTCGTTTAATGCAAGAGAAGCTGGTATGCACCTCTGGTGCCAAATGTTTGCATCACCACAAAAATGCTTACTTCATTACTTTCTCATTGAAATAAGTCACTAAAATGAATGTAGGCTCTCTGTTGTCCTAAATTTGCATCTCTTACTCCTGCAGTATTGTTGCAGAGATTCGTGCAAATAATTTCCTTGCAGTTCTTTGAGGGCTCCAACCCTGTATTTGTTTCCCACAATTTTGACTGTGCAGGTTGTACAGAAGGGCATTGCTTTGGACATCCCCCAGAAGCTGGCTTCCCCCAAAATGTTGATACCAAGTCATAAATTGGCCTTTGGCTGTTGCTGCTACCATCTTAAGCCATATTTAACCTGTGCTAGCCCAAACCACTGAAGAGCCAAAAGCAAATCTGGTCTAGAGTGTGTAGTTTAGCATGACAAGTGGATGCAGGGGATTTGCTGCAAACCTCATTCAAAAATTCACGCACAGCTCTGGATCATTTCTCTAAATTCTCTCAGCTACATTGTGAAGATGATAAAACGGCTTCTGCTGATTCCAAGCAAGAAACAAACCCTTAAGCTTATATTCTGAGAAGCCTTCTCTTGAAAACTTACTAGAAAATTGTAGGCAAGACCATGAGTGTCGCTAGAGGACATAAAATGATTCACACAAACATCTCTCAGTGTCAGAACAAAAAACTGTCCCTTTATTCTCTGACTCCAGTATTTATAGATTCTCAACAATGACCAGGGATTGGATAATTAAGTTACCACCTTCCCAATCACACTGGTCATGAGAAACGTCCATCAAAAGATGGTTCTTAGAAGGAATGTGATAAACAACTTAGGTTTATGTTACTTTCATGTGAATGTAACTAAAACTATGAAAACAGTATCAGAAGGCTTCAGTTTCCAGGGTGACATTTCACCCTTTCTCCTTTAAAAAAGAAAAAGAAAAAAGAAAAGTGAACAATATTCTAAACAATCAGAAGGCTCTAGTTTCAGGGTGATACAAGAGTAGTAGGTTGGTCACTGAATAAATTGAACAAGCTGATGAACACAAATTAGGAATATTAGAAATGTTTGAAAATATTTCCATGAAATTTTATATAGATATTTTACTCTATTTACTTTGTTTTGCATGGGGTTGGAGTAGCCATCATTTTTGCTTTCTTTTAAATCTGTAGAAGTGTAAAATGTTTTGGAATTTACCCTTGGAAAACCAACTTTAAATTGGAGGTTTTGCACACCTGAGCCTGCCAGCTGAATTATGGTGTTGAATGTATCTTTTTCCTAACCAAAAGGAATCAGAGCTGGAGATAAATCATCACACATGGGTCTGTATCGCACTGTAAATGTCACAGCTTTTATCAAGATGTGTTTGGCCAGAAACAAGCAGTGATGATTGTAACGTGTTTCCAGCTGGCACAGACTCACACTTAAAATGCTGTGATATGGTAGGGGCTGCATTCAAGAGGCAGGAGTTCTCTTGGTGGTAGAGAGACTCCTCAAGGTCCATCTGTCAGAGTGCCTGACTGTCTGTGCACTCATCCTCTTTAAGGAGGCAGGAGGAGGTGTTCGGGGCTCCTTTTGAAGCCCACTGAAAGATAAATTTAGGCAGGATGTACAGGGACAGGTCATGGTCTGGAGAAGACTCTGACTGCTGGAGGACCCAGTTCAGGCAGGTGCCTTCCAGAGATGCAAGGGAAACAGCACAGGCAGAGAGCCAAAAGAATGAAAGAATTTGTTATTGCCCCTTGGGATTACCCCCACAGGTAAATCTCTTACAATGATGATTTATGTGTTTGTTTATCAAAAGAGTGAATAGTACCCTGCTTTTTTTTTGCAGCCCGACCTCTTAGGGTTGTATCTTGGTGCATTTGTCATCATGAGGACTATTACTCATTAGAACTATTACATAAATCAGGACAGACAGGCTGTCCCAGAGGGCTTAGGAGTTTGAACAGCTAGGGCCCCAAGCCACAGCAAGAATTACCTGTTTATTATTTCGCTCATAAAAACTTGCTCAAATGTATCAACATTTTGTGAGCTCAAGAACTCTTATTTTTTATGGTAACAAATTTGCAAATTAAGGAGGCTTTTTATTTTCAGTGAGTTGTTTTAAAGGATAAATATTACAGCTATGATTAGGATCCTGTTTAAACTGTAAATCTGTGAATTGTTTTCAAACTACTTATTCCAGCCTGGCAACTACAGTGAAGTAATATGAAATTGTACATTCCTCCTCTGTACTTTTTCTGAGTCCAGGCAAAGGCAGACACACAGTCTGCTGTAACATGATTGAAATGTTTCCAAGTCTCTCTGGTGCCATCAGTCACAGGGGTGCCTTTGCAGGACCCTTTGCAGTTCCTATTAACTCCAGAGGAAGTTGGACCAACTCTTAGATCTGGGCATCTCAAGGGATTTGGGCATCAGATTGCTGCTCTCTCCACTTAGATCTAATGTTTACTTACACCCAAGGACCTTGATAATCTCCACTGTGCTTCTCCTTAGCCTCAGAGGCATAGAAAGTGCATGCCCAGTTATTTACCTGTGCAGGTCACATATCCCCAGAAGTTGATATAAGTCAACCACAGGGAGCACCAGGCCATATCTAAGTCCTGTAAAAACCCCAAACACATCTGGCTCAGCAAAGCTCAGTTTATGAGAGAGTCAGAGCACAGTGACCTGGGTCTCACTGGGAAGCATCTGCTGAAGGGTGGCCTTACAGTTCCTTCATATTCAGTAGCAGAAGTATTTTTCAAGGATGCATGGAAACAAAGCTCCAAATCTCTACTTGGCAGGCTGCCAGCCCTACCTGGGCGCCCATCACCCCTGTGCATGACAACACGAGCCAAGAGGACATAGGAGGTTTGAGATGAGTCTTTCCTAGTCCCTTGTGCTCTTCCTTTAGCTTTTCTTTTTTTTTTTAATGCCAACTCCTCTTCAAACTTTTATTGTGTGTAGTCCAACTCAGATTCCCCAGGGCAGCCTGCTCCATTTGTGAATTAACCCCTAAACATGCACCAGTTGCACCAAGTGCAGTTCCTCCTGGTGTTTCATTTTCACAGACAAAGCAGATACCAGCAATACCTGGACACAGACCGAAGCACAAGAAATCAGATGGAAATGGGAGGAACAGACTGGGAAAGTGAAAGCACACTGCACTAGATTGCACTTTCTTTTCAGGTAACTTGGGAGTTGTATTACATCCTTCAAATGTTTTTTGTTTTTTCAGAATTAATTATGGATAGCCTTGAAAGAATACGGTTGACTTAGGTTTTAAAAGTTCATCTTCCCTGGTACAACCCCCTCTGCACCACCCTGTAGAGCAGCAGCTGTAACTCTTTGCTTACACAGACCAAGACATCCCAGCTGCCTGCTGAGCCTACAGGCAGCACAGACCTGAGCTCAGATCCTGTCTCCCATATAGGTCTTTTGCTGCCTGAGCCCAGGGAAGAGCAATCAGGAGCAGCAGAAAGCTGCAGGAATTAGGACTTCTCTGTGAGCTGGCCCCTAGTGAGAACAGCAGTGGCATGGGTGTGAGCTGCTTGGACAAAGGAGATACCACATGCACCTGGCACCTGCACTAATACTTTGCAGATGAAAATTAAAACTTAGGTGAGAATTTATGAGCAACAATGACCAAGTTCAAGTGACATCTTCTCTTAGCCCTGGAGGTCATTCACAAAGATTAATTTCTTGTGAAACCTGTAGCATTTGGCAAGTTACTACATTGAACTCTCGGGGTCTGTTTTCCCCATGTGTGTCTTGGACAAAGTTTGGAGTGACAGCAAGATGTCATCTGGTTCTCATTGTTTTCTTCCCATCTGCAAACACAGTTCTCACTTTGAAAAAATTCAAGTGTCTCTTTATTTCCTTGCAGTGTGAAGGACATCCTTCAGACCATGTAGATGTTCAGAGCTGTCTCAGTGAGCTCAGCCACAGACAGCAGTGTCTGAGGGACAAGGCTGCGCTTGCCTCCCTGCAGAAGGGAGGTTCTTTAGGCAGTTACCAACTCTGATTGCAACCAGAATTACTGGTGGAAGGCAGGAATCCCACTAGATCTCTCTGGGGCTGCCCTGTGCCGTGCTCAGGTTACCCAGAAGTGCCCCCATTGATGTAGTGCTGCTGTCCCAGCATGGCTTCAGCCCTGGCCTCCAGTCTTTTCTCCTCCCCAGCTTTCTGTGGGTGAAAATTTGAGTATACCATGACCATTTACTCATATTTCAGTCATGCTTTGCTGCTGAAAGACTTTAGCAGCAGTGGAGGTCATATAGCCAAGCATGTGGGCTCAGTATAAACCTGATTGCCTGCGTGGGATGAATTTATGACTATATGGAAATCAGCTGTAGCAATGAGACCATTCTCACATTTTAGTATTTTTCTAGCCTTTAACTTGAAAAATATTCAGTGGCAGATCATTTCAGTGAATGTTCAGAGCTAATCTCAACAAAGCCATACTTTGCTGATTGCTAGCCTAGCAAATCTGTGGGTATGGCTGCTGCTCTAATTGGATTACTAATGTGCCTTTCCAAAACCAACACACATCTGCAGTGTTACATTTAAATAATACAGTAAATGCTGTGTTACATAATAAATTCAATTAGGAAAAATTACTACTTGACTCACACAAAATAAGTAATGAAGGGTGCATTGTACAACCAATATGCAATTTATTTTTTTTCCTTTATTTTTTTTTTGTGAATACGTCCATGTTTGAGCTCAAATTATGCTTTCATGAATGCTAGGGAAAGAGAAGCACTACATTGTGGAAAATAAGGGAAAGTATGCATTGTGTAGCAATGGCACTTTGGAAGGACTGCTTTAGTTTACATGGCCACAGCCTGAGTGCAGCTACCAATGAAGACACACATCTTTTTTTCTTTCTCTCTCTGTTTTCTAAATGGGTAACATCCACCCTTTAATTACAATATCTCTTTAAACCCCTCAAAAAGAAAATGCAATTGCCCTACATTTTGCATTGGCAAGAAGAGGTCTAAGGTCAAATCCAAACTTTATCCAAAATCTAAAGCCCAAATCTTCTCTTAGCCAATCCAAATCCAAACTCTAAGGATCCAGAGTGGGAGTGCAGATGTGCAGCCTTCAAATGTGTTGTGCTTCGTCCTTCCCTGGAAAAAAAGAGGGAGTAAATACAGATACAGTTTACTGCAAATTACCCAAAAAAGTCTGGCAATTTAGCATGGAGGGAAAAAACTACAGCAAGTGTGCTGTTATTGAGAAATGAAAAGCATGGGGAAAGGGAGAGGCTTAGAAGTGTTCCCCAGCAAATCCAGCAGAAAACCAAAGACTTACTTTGCGTTTACTCCTGCATTTATTCCTCGTCACACAACGTTGTGACACCGTCACCCCCCTCAAGGAGCTCCCTCGTGGGCTCAGCTACCTCCTCTGGAACATGGAGAGAGGTATTTTGTGAGACACAGGGGAGAAGGGACCACACCATCTTCATTCAGCACTGATTCTAGGAAGTTAATTGCCCAGCTTTTACTGGAGAGCAGCCATGCTGGTCCCTTACAGCGATGATCCATATTTTGGGTGTATCAGAGGTACAGATTTCCATATCTCCAAGTCCTCCTAGTCCCAGGGTCATGTCATGCCCAGGAATGTCCCAGCCAGCTCCCAAGCCCAGACTTGGCATGAGGATGTAGCTGGGTTTGAAAGTGTGTAACATCCCAACATCCCAAGTGTTGTCAGGATCAGACCTTCAGCAGGTGATGCTTTTCCAAACCTAAGGAATACAAAGATGTCCCCATATTCCTTTTGTACTTTGCAGACTCTAGGAATACTTTTTAAAGCCAGTGAGCCAATGCAAAATTAATGCATTTATAATAACATACATAAACAACGTGAAAAAATTCCCAGTATTTCTGACAATGTGCAAATCAAACACAAGGTTTTCTCAACAGATATAATTTCCTATTACATGCAAGTAAAATTAAGTCCAGGAAATTTTTGCTCCTAGTAACATCCATGGGCTGCACAGGCAGTGCAAGAATTCAGTTCCAGTTTTATTGTAAAACCTCAGTATCTGAAAGCACATCTGAAAAAATGATGGGGAGGTTGTTTGTGTGGGGGGTTTTGTGTGTGTAAACATTGTTTATTTACAAAAATAAAAATGCTGTAATTCTACATATACAAACCCATTTTTAGGTCACTAGAATACTACTTTGTTGGATACTCTCAGTAAAAATGTTCATTCTAAATGTCCAGCCAATTTAAATTACTCTAGTTTCAAGATAACCTGTTGAAAAGTATTCCTGTTTCTTTTGTTTCTTTTTGAAAAGGCACAGATCAATAGATCTCTTTAGCTGAGCTGAGTAGCTCCTACTACAAACCTCAAAATTTTACTTCTGGAGATAATTCCCCTGTTTGGTTTTTTTTTTCCTCATTTCTGCATTGAATTCTAGAAGGAATGACCAGTTTTGTGCTGTTTTCTGGTTGGTATCACTTTCCCTTTTGCATTGGTTGCAAATAGCTGAAATATTAACACCAGCAAATGTTCCCAGACACACCAAAATTAGTCTCTTTCTGAACGTTTTTCTTTTTTAAAATTGTTTTGTAAAATCTAAAGTCTGATTGTAAAATACACCATGGTTGAAATTAGAAAACTGAATATTTTTCCTACCAACAGAATTGCTTGACATGAATTCTGTGAAGGATGGTAATGATTCAGTTTTTGTGTAAAAAGGCCTGCCTATTTCATTTTCCCATTTTATCTGTTTCAAATTCTGAAAGTCAGAAGTATGTAAGTCCCATTTGAAAAATGCCCTATGCTGCACATTTGCTCCTGTGAATGGAGCTTTTAGAGGGACTGAAACCAAGCCTGCCTGATTGCTGCAAACGGAATTGCATGTATAAACCTTCAAAACCTGAATATTTGTACCTCTTTGGCCATTGCAAACCAAGGGCATGCTAATGCAATTTCAACTCAAGCAAAGGAACATAAATCACAGGGCTCAACTGGCTGCTAATCACTTTTATCAAAAAAGGCCACTGCAGGGCCAAGGATGGACTCTTGATACACAGCCATGTTATTCTGGAGGTTGGTTTGCTGGCTGGGAGTTGGCACTGGGGTGGTTAAAGCAGCTTGGCTGGGTAGATCCAGGCAGTTCCCTTTGCTGAGCCTCAGGAGACGTTTGGCAGTACTAAAAAAGTAAAAAAAAAAGATAATGGACATAGCATTGAGCCTCCCTTGAGAAGCACAGCAAAGTGCTGTAGCCTGTGCTAGGCTGTTTCTGGCCACCTCTGAGCCCTCAGTCCTTCCTGAAACTGGAGAGTTTGGGACACAGGTGCAGCTGTCGACTCAGTCTGCTCTCTGCAGTGCCTCTGCACTGGCAAAGCAGCAATCCCACTGTGATCCTTCTCACAAAACTGATAGATTTGTTTAGACTTTCCATATGATGACAGCATATATAAATAATGTAAGATGAATCAATTACCGAGTCTGGCTATATTTGCTAAGAGATCTTTATCGGTAAAACCAAGAAAAATTGTCTTACCAGTACAGTGAATCAACAAAAGAAAGTGGTGTTCTGAACAGAAAGTAAGGTGCTAAAATAAACAATTGGACCCCAGTGCTCAGGCATGTGTCACAAAATTATCATTCTTTTCCAATGCTCAATGCACTTGCATCTTTTGGGAAAAAGCCTTGGTTTCTGCCAGCACCAGGGCATGCAAGGCTTCTATTTTCTTTAAGAAAGCAAAATGCATCTGAGGACATGCCGTGGTCTGCACAGTGCTCAGGGATGGGCTTGCCTCCATCCCCACATTTAAGCCTGCCTGTGGACCATGAATACTGGTCCAGTCCCCAGCAGAAAATGGACAGAATGGCCCTGCCTTGGGGACTCTGTGGTTTTTGGAGAGCAGTTGAATGTCATGGCAAACCACAGCTGCCTCCTCCAGCCAAGCCCCTGCCAGGGTGGGATCCATCCCACTGCCAGCCCCTGGTCTGAAGCCAGGGATCGTACTGCCAGGAGAGTGGTGCAAATCATCAACGATGTGCTCTTATCCCTGCCTTCTTAATGGGCTAAAAACAGTGGAAAACAGAGAGATCATTTTCTATTTTAATGATCAAAAGGGTGTTGCCCATTATTCACAGCCTACACACAAGATGTTATGGTTTTCAATTTTTCTGCACTGATCATTCAGTCCATTTGGCAGCTGACCTTCAAGTGGTCATGGTTTTTCAAAAAAAGGAGTAAAAAAACCCAAACAGAAAACACAAACACCCATTATCAGCATTTCAGACAAGCAAAATAATCACAAATGAGTAAGGATCTCACATGCAAAAGCTGTGAGCATTGCTGCCTCTGTTTGCAGCAGCTAGATGTTTTCACGGCAGGGGGAAAAGTTTGGGTTCAGCAGAGCATCAGCTGGATGTTTGGGGTGCTGGACATTGCCCTGCAGACAGCTGCAGCACCAAAATGGCACTTTTTGAACAAATCTCTGCATCTGTTTCTACACTGTTAGGGACATTTCACGTGCCTGGTACTGAAATCAGAGGATGTTGGCCAGTGTTACACAAGCAATTTACTGTCACTGGTGCTTATGGGTTATTAGCCAGGGACATTTTTAACAACTAAGAGAAATTTCAGCTGAGTGTTGGTCAGAGAAAAAGGATATTTTGCCATCCTGCTGCAGCAGGGCCCAGTGCCTGACATCACTCAACATACTCCCAAAGAGTCAAATCACACAGAGATTACCTAAATAGGCCAAAAGAGATGGTGGGGTCTAAGAAGCCAGTGTTCCTGTGGCTTGAATCTGAACTTGGTTGAATTGCAGGTAGTAAATAGCCTAATTAAATAGATGGAATGACTTAAATGCCTGCAGAAGTCAAAAGGAGATGCATGTATTTTTCCATCACAATTTTGGCTGTGTTTACCAAGTTAATAGGTGAAATGAAGAAACACAAGTTCCTCTATTAATTGTTGATTTGATTGTTGATTGTTGACAAATTGTTGATTGGAAAACATAGATTTTTACTCTCTTTCAGATAATGCTTCCTTGCAAAACATTAAACTGGAATAAATTTCAAGATTGAAATCTATTTAAACAAGTGGCAGTTTTAAAAATGCTTTAATCCTGGGTTGACAGGAACTTAGCCTCCAATTTATACCATAATTGTGAGGGCTCTTAACAAATCAGTCCCATTGTTGATGTCAGCTCAGGATTTTTCCACTGTAAGATCTCTGAATGAAGAGGACTAAAAGCCATATACAAAGCCAATCAAACACGGATCACATTTCTACTGGTTTGTTATATGCAGTTTGCAAACAAAAATGGGTATTTTGGGCTTGGCACCCCTTCATTCACAGAAACATGGCTATGGACCCAGGAGGCAGAGACAGCTGAGGTGCAGCTGCTTTTCAGAGCGGTGCAGAGGCATTGGCAGAGGATGTGTAGAGCTGGTGCTTAAGGAGACTGCAGAAGAACCCACTGCTGGTGTCCAGGGAACATTCCTGTGTGGTTTTTAATGCCGTGAAACATGATGGAGTATGGATTCTCTACACCTGGGAGGATGTCATATTCCAGGTGACGTTTGGAATGTTACAATTAAGCTACTACAAAGGCTTTTGAAATAAACAGGAGAAAAAAATGTTGCCTGGGACGTGTATGCGAGTACTCTTGTCTTTTCTTCTGAGCATGGAGAGTGGGAGGCGAGGCAGAAGCACCTCCTGGGTGAGAGACCCCCTTGGAAACGTGTGGAGACCTCAGAGCCAGATGTGGAGATCCCACAGCTGCCCAGATGCTGGGTAAACTGTGTGTGGTGGAGCAGAGGCAGGTGGGGTAACAACTGGTGGGACGTGCTTCCAATGTACCCAGTGGTCATCTGTTAAATTCTGCAGCTGTGTGATCCTTGGCTTTCACAATAAAATAGAGAGCAGGTGGAAACTGTTTGCTCTGTAAACAGTTACCAGGAACTCCCAATATATATCCCCTCTCCACAACTTCCATTCAAATCAATAGAAGCCATCTGTCCAAAGTATTAAGATAAATCTTGGGAATTTTGATATTGACTAGAAAGGCACTTTAAAGATCGATCACACAGCGAACAGAGAAATGTCACTGCACCAAACGTGGAGGCTTGCTAATCTTGCCAGATAACATGGACCCAGAGGGCAAACCTTTCTGGTTTATAAACCCAGGCAAAGCCCTATTGCTCTCCCCATCTCCTCAGCTAAATAAAACAAGCTCCAGCAAGAGCTGGTGCTGGGCACAGGCTGTGGATGGCACCTGCTGCTGCAGTGTCCAGCCAGACACAAAACCTGCGAGGGCTGGTGTGACAGCCCTGCCAAAACACACACACAGCTTATTTTACCGGCAGAAAGGATAAGGGTGGAAGAGTTGTGGCCACCAAAAGTTATGCTGGGCCCAGCAGTGAAGGGAAGAGGGAAATTTTTGGCCACTTAGCAACAACTTTTTCATTGATGTTGGGTGTCCCCAGAATTGCTATGCTGGGAGTCCAATTCCCCTGGGATTTATTCAGGGTCTCAGATGCTTCAAAGAAGTTAGGATTTTCAGACTGTTTCAAATCCTTCACAATTCCAGCCAAAAAGTCCTCCATCATAGAGTGTGGTGGGAAAATCCAACTAACCTGGTAAATATTCATAATTACAGAAAATACATTATTTTGTTTTTAACAATTACCCTTTTTACATCATTATTTTTTGATGTTACTGCTCGAGTGCCTTCCTGATTTACAGATATATCCCTGAGGAGCCACCATCTTCCTCAGCTCATTTCCTAATGGGAAAATAAAAAAAAATTCACTGAGCTCTGCTCTCCAAGAAGGCAACAAAGCAAATGAGTGGAAGAGAAACCTCACCTGGATGAGCAGCACCAGCAGCTCCCACATCTGCTCCTGAGGTCTCTCAAGGGGCTTGTCCTGGTGTAGGCAGAGGGCTGCTGTGAAAGCATCGAGTCTTGGTACATATCAGGAGGTGGAAGAAGGCAGCAAGTTCAATGGGAGATGATTTCCCTTGTTTCTGCTGCTGGTGGGAAGCTCATCCATGCTGCCCCCAGGTAAGCCTGGGTTGGCTCACTCAGATGCTTGGTGACCCCTCTAGAAGTGGGTACAGGGCTGCCAGTACCCAGCCATGACATGCATCTGCCTCCAGGACCCCCAAAGCCCCTCCAGAGGCAGGAATGTAAAAATAGCCCTTAATCCAATTTATTACAGCAGGATCCAGCCCTCACATAAGGCCTGCATTGATATTTACATTACTGGGATGATGGGGCTGACTCGAGTTCCCAAATGTGTCGCTGGGATTTTATCCCATGCTCACACCAGCACTGGCTCGGTGTCCAGGCTGCCTGCTGGCATGTCACTGCTGTGCCACTCTGGCTTCCCTCCTTTCCAGCATCCCCCACAGGGGGCACATGGGCATTTCTGACACTCCCACCCTGTTCCCAGCTCACTGAGACAGGGCAGAAGACACGGCCTTAATTTTGAGAGAAGCGAATGTGCCCGACAGAGCCCTGCACAGGACTGGTGTTTAAGGGATGGGACAATTACAGGTGATTCATTAGACCTTGTGCCCTGAGATTCGGGGGTTTCTCGTGTGTTGGGGTTTTCAGTGGTTCCAGACACCGAGCTGCAAATTTCATTGGGTTGAGATGACTGCTGCTGGTTTTCCCTGGGACTGGGTTTCATTGTCCTTCCATCTCCAGTGGGCACCTGATCACACACCCAGAAACACACTGACACCTTCAAGGGGCAGGAGTGAATCCAGAGAATGAAGCTGGGTCTAGAGGGTAAATCCCATGAGGAGTGACTGGGGGAGCTGGGGGTGTTTAGCCTGGAGAAGAGGAAGCTCAGGGGTGATCTTATCACTCTCTAATACTCCCTGAAAGGAGGTTGTGGCCAGGTGTGGGTTGGTCTCTTCTCCCAGGCAACCAGTGACAGGAGTAGAGGACACAGCCAGGGGAGGTTCATCTTGGACAGTGGGAAGAATTTCTTCATGGAAGGGGCTGTCAGGCACTGGAATGGGCTGGCCAGGGAAGTGGTGGAGTCACCATCCAGTTGTGTCCAAGAAACAACTGGATGTGGCACTCAGTGCCATGGCCAAGCTGTTCTGGTGGTGTTTGGTCAAAAGTTGGATGGGTGATCTCAGAGGCCTTCACCAACCTAACTGATTCTGTGATTCTCTCTACACCCCATCCAAAGAGAACATTTTATGCAACTGTTGCATTTATACAGGAAGATTATGTAAAGGTTAAAATCCACCTCACCCTAGTCATGTAACCAGTTATTTTGGGGGAAATGACGCTATTTCAATGAGTGTTCCAAAAAAGGTTTCACCTGAAATACCCTTGAAATGTGCTGTACAAGTCGTTAAAGCCCTCACCATGCCCACTGTCTTTCTCTTTGCTTTTATCCACTTTAATTGGTCTCTTGCCCCATTTATTCCTCTGCCTGCTTCCAAGTTCTCTGTTTCCTTCCCACTGCTTTATTCTTCCAAACTAATACAAGAGCTGTGTGTGACCCTGTGACCTGCTGAAATTGGTGCCAAAACCTCCATGGCTGAGCTGATCACCACACCAGCTCTAAAAATGAATCACACCCTCGCATTTGCACTGAATGTCCTTGTTCCCCTTCACGCCCCGAGTGATTCCTTCAAAATTTTGTCACTGGGGGTAATTAAAAACAGTTCATATCCTTCTAGGATTACAGGTTTGAAAATCTGAGTGCCAGGGAATCAAGGCGTTTGCTGTTTTTGGAGGAAACTAACTCCCACAAGAAACATATAACTTAATTTTGCTGTCAGATGTTCCCACAGACTCCTCTTGAAAGTCAACCGAAGCTGTATATATGTGCCTGAAGTCAGCTTTAAAAAAGACATTACATTTATATTTAGATTGTCACCTTCCAGTCATTCAAAATGGTTCATGTGGGAAGTTTATAATGCTATGATCAAACCCTTTATTTTGGAATTTATTGATGTTTGAGTGTCAGAGATATTCTGCATGAAAATTTCTGATTGCCTTTAACACACACATCATGTTGACACCAAGGGAGATGCTCCTGAGTGATCCAGCCCTGGAGCAGTGGCAAACAACTGGGGACACCTTCCCTTTGGGCATATTGGCAGAATTAGGAGAAGGAGCCCCCTGCCCTCACTCCAACAGCTGCAGGTGGATGCCTGTTGGGAAAAGTTTTCTGTCCATATGTCCATCACCACCTAAATGTCAATCAGTTGGCAAAATACTGCATGTTTGGCTCCCTTGGCCAAGGAATCTATTCTGACCTTCTCATGCTCCTGCTGAATCAGAGAAAGGAGTAACAAAACCCTTGGTGGGGAGGATCCAGTGCAGCCAGAACTGGTGTGCCTGGGTTTGCTGTGCTAAGAGAAGCCATCTGATGGCACCTCTCTGCTTTCAGAACAGCTTGGTCTCCTGCCATGCATTACACCAAGGGCAGGCCTGTGCACTGGAGGCACGTGGATACTGACAGATGAGTTCTGTGCTGTTCCTCAGATCTGTCCCCCAAAAGAGATAAATCCTCCATCCTTGCTGAGCTGTGGACCAGTGGCCATCCTTACCCCTTCCTGGGGAATTTGTATGGGACAAGTGACCCCAAGTCTCTGCTCTTTTAGTTGGAAATGTGGGAACTCGAGAGTGTCTTTCAAATAAAGGATTTCTGCTAACCTGTGATATCCAGTGATTCAGCCTGACACACTACTGCAGCTTAATGACATGGAAAAACAAATGATGAAACCAAAGGAGGGACCAAACCAGAAGGACTCTTCTGGGGTAAGATGAAGGGGTACCTTTGCTTTATCCATGTGCTTCAGGCTCTCTCTCCCCAGCTCACTCCTGTCTGGTCAGAAAGAGTCAGAATTCTCCTCCTGCACTCCTGGCCAGAGCCATGTGCATGCCAGGAGCTGCACCAGCCCATGTCTCATTACATCAATTGCATTTGCAATGCAAAATCAAACCAATTCATCTGAATTGTGCAGGGAGAGAAACACTCATCCCTGAAATCTCTGCAAATTGGGTAAAAACCATCAGCAATGGGAAAGGAGAAAGCCAATATGGACAAGATTATTCATACCCATATAATCATGTTGATTTGTACCAATATTTATTTTTATCTCTCATCTTCAAAAATGTAGGTATAATTAAGCAACCTCTCATGAGAATCATCTGTGTTAGTACTGAAGAAGTGAAATATTCCCATGCAGATCTAATAGTTGATGGTAAATGTTAGCATATCTTAAGATCTGCGAGATCATTAAAGCAGAAATTACCTCACATTAAAAATGGCTATAGGCAGTTACAGGCTGTATCCACAGCCCTTTTGAGTAAAAAAATGAACCATCAAGGATAATTTTTTAGTCATTGTTTCCATCTGAAGTGCAATTACCTTTTTTCTAGCCCCTCAGAGCATTTTCAATAATGAGAAGCCTGTGGATGAATCAGATACTCCATCTTGGCTCCCTTCTGTCGCTGGTGATTTCCAAGCATCTCGTGACCAGCTGTAAGCTTCTCCACAAGCCTCTGAATGAGACATTTTTGGCATCCTCATTTCATATACATTATTTAATTGTCTCGTGAGTCTTTTCCAACCTGAACGATTCTGTGAGTCTGTATATAAAAAGATACCAGAGAGTTAAGGACTTGTCCACCGCAACATGGGAGACCTGTGCAGGAACAAATATCAAATCCTTGAGCCCCAGACCAATGTTACAGGCAGCACATTTTTCTCCTGAAGATGATCAGAGTCCTGACCCTACAAATCTTGAGCACTCCAACAGAAATACAGAGCATTCAGCAGTTTCTGAATTTTTCACCAGACCAACTCCCTCGGGCACACAAAGTTGGTAAAAGTGGACGCCAGGCCAGTGAGATTATTATTATAGAAGGCAATTGAAAGAGCTGAAAGCAGATGTTTGCCACTTAAAAAGCTGGTGGGGACAAATCCTCCCATCGTGCAGGTATCAGAATTAGGAAGCAGGAATTGGAAAGCAGCTCAGCTCAGTGGGATTGTAACAAAACATTTATCAAAGCAGTCTAAAAAAAGCATAGCTCTAGGTTTTGAAACTGCCAGTGAAAAGACAGCTGCATCTCTCAGCAATTTTTAAAACTGTCCTAAAAATTACTTTATTTTTGCTTTGTACCTAGGCACTGAAAAGTCAAGGAACTAACTTTTTAGAAGTTTTTTTATGGTATCACATCCCAGCCTAAATGCATTTTGATCTACACTGCAATGCTGTAAAAAAATCACATCAAAAGTGCACGTGAAAACAATTTGTGAGGGCTTTTTCACTCTTTTTGATTGGTTTCACCAACAAAAAGCAGAGACTACAGAGAAACCTGGAGCCACAGAGAGGCTCTGCTGGAAAGTCCCCAAAAATATCACAGCACTTTCTCGCTAGAGCACATAGTTTTATTTTCCAAAGCAAATGGAAACATAACCAGCACAAAATCCTGCCTCGTGTCACAGGTGCTCTTGCTTGCCTTTCCACAGAGGTGGGGAGGGTGGGTGCAGCCAGCACATACCATCAGAGAGGGCTCAAACACCCTCTGAGCATCTCCACAGCAGAAAATACAACTTAACCCAGGCAGAGGCAGCAGCCAGTGCAGGCAGGGATAACTCCCTGTGCACTGCCCTGCTCGGGGTGCCCAAAGCCCTAAAGCCAAATGTGGGGAGACCTGGGTGGCTCTGGGGGAATCTGGGCTGCATTTGGGGGCTGTCCAGCATCCATCGCAGCAGAACCTTCTCCCAGGGTTATTCCAGCACAACTGAGAGGGATGGGGACACCGTGGGGGGCTCAGCACATCAGCTGGGGTGTTTTAGCCATTTCTCGCCTTCCTGCCTCTCACTTTGGTCAGAGCTGCAGGACACCTCAGGATCAAGCTCTGAGCAGGGTGCCACTGTAGGGCTCAGGTCTCCCTGGCAAGGTGGCTCTTGGGCACCTGCATCAGCTGCAGTGCCCCAGGGCCCCAGGCAGACACTGTGACACTCAGCTCCCTTGTCAGCCTGGGGCAGCATCCAGAGCACAGCCAGCATCCATCCCAATTTGCAAGCAGAAATGTTTGGCACCGGTGCCCAAACCCAAAGAAGTGCTCCTGGATGCCCTTCAAGCAGATAAATACATAACAACTCCAGCAGAGGAGATTCAAAAGCCATTTTTTTAAGGATATAATTTTATTAAAGGATTTTAAAGAAATTGTCTTTGCCCAACAGAAGGAGAGGAAGGCTGGTGGGTTGGCAGGAGCCTGGTGTTCAGGGTGATGCTGCTGCTCACAGGAGGTCTTTCAGAGAAGCAGAGAATAACAGAATCATTAAGGCTGGGAAAGACCTGTAAGATCACTGAGTCCAGTCATTAACCCAGCACTGCCAAGCCCACAACTAAAGCATGTCTCTGAGTGCCACACCTATATCACTTTTAAATACTTCCAGGGATGGTGACTCCACCACTTTCCCTGGGCTGCCTGTTCCAATAGCTGACAACCTTTTCCATGAAAAAACATTTCCTAACATCCAATCTAACCATTTCCTCTCATCCTGCTTATCTGGCACATTTCCTCTCTGCCCATCAGCCCTTTGGCTCAGCAGCAGCACCATTCCCACATCTCCCACATTTCTGAGGAAAATGTGGTGCTGACATGGAGGATCTGCACAACCTGCCAGGAGAGAAACAAGCCTCATGGAGAAAATCATTCCAAGACACTGCTGGTACCCACAGATGCCCAGGACTGGGGGGAAGGATTCTCAGGGCAAGAGATGATTTTGATGTGCTCAAGTCAGTGCCAGCAGCACCCCATACAGTCAGGAGGGGATGCATTCACTGCATCATTCAGCACTGTCAGTCATCTTTGCTCTAAAATATTTTAAAACTCCAGAAACTGCAGCTGGGTGTTACTAGCATCAGTCCTACAGCCTCCAGTATTTTTCTAGCACCCCATTAGTGTTTAATACACCATGCTGGCAGCTCTGGGAGTCTGGGAGCATCATCTTCCAGAGAGCTTGTTCCTGCCTGGATCAGTGCTTTCTTGTGCAGGCAGGAAATTTGTTGTGGGCGGTATTAAAGCACCTGCAAGGTGGATGTTGAGACCATGAGGAGAGCTCTGAGTAGGCAGTATTTGCCTTCTATCTGGTGTGATGTTCAGTTCAAACTGCAAAGGTTTCCTCTGCTCTGATTAAATGCCACAGCCTGTGGAGACAATCCAGGGAGAGAGAAATGACAGGTCCCCACATGGATTTTCCTCCCCAGCTGCTGAACAAATTTAGTCATTCAAATCCCAGTATATTATCAATGGACATTTCTATCTGGACAGGCTAGAGAGTTGCAAGCCACTAAAAATATGGGTTAGAATAAATGCTGCTCTCCCCAGAGAGGGGCTGAGTGGGGAGGTGAGGGTGGCACCCAAGTGGCTTTACTTAAGGTCCTGCTTCAGGGGGGGAACAAAGAGCCTGTCTCCTTTCAGGACATCAGTGAGGATGTCTGTCCATGTGCTTTTCTGCTCTGAACTGGATAAAGACCAACATCTTCTCTATGCAGTTTTTCCAGCAATCATTTCTGGCCACTCAGTCCATTTTAAGACAGGAACTGCTGACTTTCAGGGTACATTGAAGCTGAGAACTTCTTTCTCTTAGGCTGGTTTCTAGCTGGTGTCTCTGAAACTGCTACAAGCAGAGCCCAGCCAGGGCTTTTCCACAGCTCATGCTCTGACATGGAGACTCACATCCTACCCATCACAGCTTGTCCACTCTCATGGATGTTTTTAACATGACCTGACAGAGGGTGCAGAACAGTGGGAAAAAGCATTTCTAGAAAGGTGAATTTTCAGCAGGCACAAGACAACCTGATGGCATCAAGCTTTCTGCCATCCATGTCCTGCAGCTGTTCTGCCTGCACACGTTCAGGAGCATCAACCTTTGCAGCCACTTTCCACCTCAGCTGGAATTGAGAGACTTTGCTAGTGTACACTTTTTTTTTAGAAGAAATAGGACTATTTTCTGAGTGCAAACAGCTTTTGTTGGTTTGTTTGTCTGTGTGGCTTTTTTAGAGCAGCATGTGAAGGGCACCCAAAAATTGCAGCCTCTCCCACCTGCTCCTCACTTCAGCCTTCAGGTTCAGGACCCTACTCAGTTTCAAAGGGCTCAGGGCTTGTTTTCACCACCCAAGGAAGTGAGAATTGAAACATCACACACAGACTCATGGTGATCTTGTCCTGCTCTATTCAAATTGGTGCAAATTTTGTCACTAAAATAACAGGAAAATCAAGCAGCCTGTGGTACATGAAGTGAAAACCCTGCTGTTCTCCCTTTGTTCCACTTCAGTTTAAGCACATGCTCCTCATGGATGGGCTCCTCCTCTGCTCCCTGTTTGTCTGTCCAATTCCACAGCACTAAAACCAGAGGAATTTACATTGAACATTTGCACTGTGCTGGCTACAGTGCAAAGCAGGACTGTGTTTGGGGATACACTAAACTGCAGCAGAGGCAGAGAAGAGCATCCTTCCTTCAGCAGCCAAAGGGGTCCTACACCATCCTAAAGCTATACAAGGCACTTGACCACTACAGCCATGGGAAGATTTTCCAAAACCTTCCTGACTGATGGTTATGGAGACTTCTTTGAGCTCTCTGTGAAATTCCTAATTGGCTGCCTGCTCTCTATAGACCAGATGCATTGCAATCTATTTTCTAGATTAAATTTCCCCATTTGGATAAAGATCCTGCTTGGGCAGGCCTCATAAAGGGACTGGCCCAAAGCAGGCCCAGCAGCTCAGGATTTCATACCAGGCATCCCTCCTACCCTACTGTGTCCTCCTGGAAGGGCCAAAGAGCAAGTTTTCAGGCATTATCTGCAAATGTTAGATTACTGCACTGGTTACCATATTCCCCAAAAATACTCCTTCTTCACATTAAACCCCTTCAAGCAGCCTGATGCCTTGCATGATATCCTTTGATAAGTGTAATAAGAAAAGAAAAATCCTAAATGCATGCCTCAGGATGTGTGGGAAGTGCAGCAAAGCCTTGGACGGTTTGATTTCCTCTCATGTGCACAGGATAAATAAGCATCTAGTCACTGATGGAGATCAGCTCTCATTCTTAAAAACAACAGTAAAACAGAACTTTGTAATACTAATGGGTAAGATACTCATCAGGTTTCAAAGTTTTCCAGTAAGAAAATTACACTTTTATCTACAAACTACACTCCAGAGAGGAATTAAACCATTGAGAGCTACAGAGAGTGCAACAGCATTAGCAAGGATTCATGGGCCAAATCAACAGCCAGTCTAATCTCAGGGTAAAAAAAAACACATTTACTTTATGCAGCTCCTCTGATTCACACTGAATGAGCACATCTCTTACAAGAGAGATTACATAGTTAATCCTGTGTCTCTCTACAGCAGAAAGATAAACAGCACTGCAGTTTTCTCATAACCAGTGTTGTATCATACTACATCATGCTTGAAACCCAGCCACAGCAGCACAGAAAGAGGGGCTTCTGCAAGGTTTCCCTTTCAGAAACTGATTTCCTTCCCAGAGCAAAAAAAAAAAAATTAAAAAAAAAAAAAAAAAGAAGAAAAGGAGCTACTAAAACACTGCTGAAGGGGAAATGGTGACTCAGGTCTGCTAGAGCCAGGTTAGCTCTGCTCCAGGGCTGTGTCACTGTACACTGTAAGGGCAGGTCCAAGCTGGGGTCCCACAGGAATTTCCCCCTCAGAACATCAAATATTTTAAGCAAGCCACCCAGCCATGCAAGAGTTTCATAGTGCTGGTGGTCCACTGCCTGCTTAGTAAGTGCTGCTCATTTTCTGGGGCAACCCCAAACAGGTGGTTTTGGTCTCAGATGACTTTCTTTAAGTTAAAGACAATAACCAGAGCAAACCAGCAGTGGCCAGATGGGTGCTGAAGTAGCACTTTCCAGGGTACCTCCAGAGAAAAGCCAGCCTGGGCTGGGGGCCAGGGCTCCTGCAGCAACCAAGGTGCCCCCAAACTGGACTAAAGGAGACACTGCACTATCAGAGTTACCCCAGGTGGCTGCTCCCAGCTGGTGCAGTCACTCTTGTCATCTCAGGTTTCTGTGCCAGCATGGAGAAGTGCAGCTTTCAAACCCTGGGGGCTACTTGAGTTTCTCTGGGGATGTACATCCACGGAGAGGGGGAGCCTCTCACAGAGCTCTGTGCACCCCCTGATTTCCTGCCCCTACATCACCAGCCCTGAGCTCCATAACACCCATCCTTTTATACAGCAGGCACAAAGTAAGCAAACTTCTTTGTTTTACCTTTTAATGTCATTGACTGCCACCAAGGTGCGAGAGGATTGCTACAGCACATCCCAGTGCCCCTGAATTGAATGATAAATGCCAGAAGGGAGGTATGAAAGATGACTTCCTGCAAGGAGAAAGGGAGCACGAGCTTGAAAAATCTATTACTGCACAAGGTGAAAAGAGCCAGTAGGTACAGAAAGCAAAACTCCTACGCTGCCCTCCCAGGTCATGGCCAAAAAAGACTGCAAGCCAGAGCATCAGCACTAAAATGAACATCAGAATCATCTTCCTGGTAATTTGGGTGTTGAACATTGATATGAAGCTTGGTTTTTATTTTTACCTTCTTCATTAGCACATGAAAGCTAATAAGGAAACTATTTGCCATTATGTTGAGGCTCTGAAAACCAAGAAAGGGACAGTCAGGTCAGCAACAATCTCCAGCAGAAAGACACGAGAAAGAATTACTGCAAATATCCAGGCAGAAGGGAATTGATTCTGAATGACATTTCCCCAATCACCTAAAACCCGCAAGGCTTGCACCATGGTAACACATGCTGTCATTCCTTGCAAGGCTTGGGACCACATTCTGACAGCTACATTTCTGATCCTTTGTGGAGTGTTTTTTGTTGAGCCACAGGCCCTGGGGAGGATATGCAGCACGTGGCACAGTTTGCTGGCTCTCTCATCTCCCTGCAGTGCCACTCTGGCTGCACCTGCACAGGGAGAGCAGGTCCCCAGGCAGCTCTGGATGGGGTCAGGTGCATGCAGAGAGGTTTAAAAGCTTGGACTGCCCGCTGTCAGAGGCATCTGGGAACAGCCACACAAGGGAAGCCAGCTGGCACACTGAAAAAAGTGACAATCTCTGGTCTGAAGTCCAGGATGGTGAACGCTTTCCTGAAGTTCTGTGCACAAAAAGAAAGGGGCAGCACAGAAGATATTTCAAAAGCTCAGTGTGAATAAATTCATGTTGCTCAGGGTACAAAGCAGCATCATCAGGTGGGCACAGACACACTTGAGGAGAGCTGCCCCACTTCCTGCCTCCCCCACAGCACGGTCCAGCAGCAGGCTGGAGATGGGACCAGACTGCCAGTGGTGTGCAGCAGCCCTCCCTGTGCACGTCTGGCGTTTGCCAGAGTCCACAGCAACTCACAAGGGAACAGTTGCCCAATTTTTGGAGAAAGAAAGAACATATTGAAGCCAACCCCTGTGTGAGCACATTGCCCTGACAAAAGAAACTGCCACAGGAATCCAGCAGCTCAAAACGGGTGCCAAGGCACCTTTTGCCCACCAAGGGAAAAAACCAAATGCATTTTCTCACCTCTAGGAAAGCACTACTCACTGCAGCTGGAGGAGCAAACACGACCTGTCATCTGCTTTACACGATTGTTTCCCTCAGTCACAGGCACTGCTGCTGGCTCAGGTGACACCGAGTCTGGAGGGTAATTCCAAGCTGCCACTAAAAATGATCAGAAATTGCCACTTCCCTCTTTAACAGCAGAGGTTCGTCCCTCGCAATTTGACTGTCAAAGCAGCACGTGCAGGGATGTATCCACCCCTGTCCCACTCTGTGCAAATAAAAAGACACACATGCATAAAAGAAGTGCTGCAAGGTGCTCCCCTGGGTACAGGAACAGTGCAGGAGCTTGGCAGGAACAGAGAGAGGAAAGGCAACAGTCTGGGAAAGGCAGCTGCAGGGCTGGGAGAGGAACAGGAATATCTGAGAGACGACTGCTAGCAAGGCTTTTTCAGCAAACAGCATCAAGAGCCAAGTTATACCTGCAAGGGTTGCAGCCATCTCAGAAAGATGACAGCATCTCTCCCCTGTATTTTAAGGCTTCAGGCTCCTGAGGCTGCTTCTTATCCTTCTTCCCAGGTCAACAAGAGGCAAAGAATTCAATGCATGACCTCACACTACTTCAGATGCAGAGCAGCAACTGCTCTTCGGTGATTTTTCAAATAAATCTGCACCTCTGTAGAACAGCAAGACCAATTGTCTCCCTGCTTTGTAGCCAGAGAAATTGCTCAGTCTGTGTAGTGGCTGGGTGTTCAAAAACTCATTAAATTAATGCCATGAAAACCAGTTTGAACCATCATCGTAATCTCACACCAAACCGGATGAAACTGCTGACACAATCCCAGACCTCAGCAATGAGCTCTCCCCAGGCTTCCCTGCATCTGGAAAAGTCAGACCAAAAGTTAGCACTCCAGTCACTTCCAGGGTAGTTCTCAGCCCAGAACGTGCACTGAGAGCCAATGCAAATTGTTGTGCTCTGCAAAGCCAGGCCACAGTTGTCACCAGCAGGGATCTGAAGCTCTCCAAGGACTGAGGGTCTCCTCAAGGCAGTGTCAGTGCAGCTGCCAGTGGGCAAGAACTCACCTCAGTCCCATTCCTGCCATTTCTGATTCCAGAACCACCTCAGCTCCGGCAGAGGAAGGAGACACAGAGCCACTTGGTGACTGCATTATATTTGAGGTGAACAGGCTCCAGCTGCAAGCTGGAACATGCAGAGACTAGTCCAGATCTGGCAGGCAGCATTCCCTGGATTTGTGAGCTTGATCCCTGGAGTCACCCAACCCTAACTGGAGCCTTCGACCACAACCCAAGGGGTAAACCCACTTTCCCATCAGGCTGGCTACCAGGTGCTCCTGATCACTAAAAGGGCAGTGAAATCATCAAAGGAAAATTAATTCCTTCAGTGTTTGCTTATGTCCCCTCTTTTATCTAATGCAGTTTTCTTCATAAAGAGCCTTTTAGATGAACAGTAACAGCAGACACCAAAAAGACAGCATTCAGTGCCAAGCTTTCTGAGGTGAGTGACCAAAGAGAACCTTGCATCTTTATTCAAGGCTAACAGTACATGGCCTCACCCCTCCTCAACAGCCTCGTTAGTTCCTTTTGAAACTTTGATAATCTTTGAATCCCTGGCACAGCTCAGTAATAAGCAGACAAGTTGTGGAATTGCTCCTGCCCCATAGGTACATTTCTGAACAAAAAGCTAAATTTGAACTAGCAAAAATAGCCACCCCGCCTGCTCACATGAAATCACACTACCTGTAACCCACTTTGCAAGCAGCACTGACATATGGAGACTTAACCTTGCCTGGTCTTCTCTTGCCTATATCCAGCAGCAGAGGGAGGGGGAAGTGTAGTGTAAAAGAGAAAAACAGTTCAAAAGATTAGTTTTAAAATCTTGTTAACTTGCACCCTTCTTCCTAGCGTTGAAGTGCATGAGAAAAAACTGAATCTTCTTTGCTGCAGACACACAAGACCCTTTCTGATGCACACAGAAGGTGCTGCCCAAAGCTGATCCATCACTCCTGGGTAACACACAAGCACCTTTAACCCTCAGACAGGCAAATCTGGCCACAGAGAACACCTCTATCAGCCTCCACCTGCAATACAAAAATAAAAGCAGCCTGTCCTCAGCACACCACAGACACACAGAACTGATGTACTGCATCCAGGAAGGAAAGAGCGGACACAAAGAACATAATGGGCACTGAGGGAAGCAGAGAAGTGGTCCCTCTTGCTGGTGGCAGCTCAGTGAGGAACTCCTCGGCTAAACAGACACCTAAAGAGCATGCAGGGTCAAAGGGAAAATAGAGAAATTCCTGGAAGAGATGATCTCTGATGGTTTTATGCCTGTTCTCTTGGTTACATGGACATGACATTGAGCCAGCAGCATCTTTGCTCGGACCACAGGGATCTCAGCACACACAGGAAGAGGCTGTCGGTACCAGCCATTCCAGTCTCTCACAGGAACTGCAACACCTAAAGCAGTCTGATCCAACATTTTTGGATACTTTGGTGGTTAAAACAATCAAAATTTCAAAAACATACACTGTTACTTTACAACAGATTCTTTTAATTAACACGCTTTTCCAGACCATGTATCAACTGTGCTGTTTGTACATGCAAATCTGTTTATGTCTTTGTAACCAGAATGCATTTTAATTTCAAGGCCAGAAAGGTGTTATGCAGTACCCCAATATCTAACAAGCCTTTACTGTTTCTGTTAAGCAGATCTAGCATGTCCTAGTCCTAGTCCTGGTCTGTGTACAAGCATTATCCAATGGAAAACTGAACATCACATCTCTTTTGGACTATTTGACCACTACAACACATTAATCCCTGACACAGGGCGATAGCACAGCTTTCACAGCAGCACTGTTGTCCCCAGCACACACCCACTGATGCAATCTGAACACAGCAAGAGTTTGCCTAACATCTTCAGCATGATTTTATTTCTATCAGCACCTGCGACAAACACCTTTTCCCGTTAGTCTTTCAACGCTGACAGTTTTAAATATAGGTAGTATTCTTCAGTTACAATTTAAAATGTTAAATTTCAAGGAGAAAATAAAATTGTACCAGCATGCTTTCAAACTGTCTCAAGGAGAGAACATCAGATAAAAATCAATGTATTCTTACTTTGTAGACAGCCTTCACTAATTATGACCAGCTTAAATAACTTCACCCCAGCCTCTGCTTACATTACAAAAGCACAACTCAGGCAGGAAGAGCAGGCTTGTAGTATATTTGACTCAAGCATTTCCATTCACATAGCAAACAAAAAAAAACCCCTCATACCCACCCACCTCACCCCCTCCTGAGCCCTGTGCAGGTACACACACAAAAAAAATTTCTGACAAACCACAGAAACTGATTGGAAGGGACCAAAGGTTATGGAGTCCAACCCTTAACCCAGCACTGCCGAGGGTGTACTGTCAATTCCTCCAGGGTGGTGATTCTGACACTTCTCCAGGTGGCCTGTTCCATGGTTTGACAACCCTTTTGGTGAAGAAATTTTTCCCAATTATCCAATCCAAAACTCCACTGGTGCAATTAGAGGCTGTTTCTTCTTGTCCTATCACTTATTATTTGGGAGAAGAGGCTGACCCTTTCCTGGCTACACCTCCTTCCAGGGAGTTGTAGAGTGATACCTGAGCCTCCTTTGGTCCAGGCTGAGCCCCCCAGCTGCTCCCCATCAGGCTTGTGCTCCAGACCCTTCCCCAGCTCCACTGCCCTTCTCTGGAGTCTCTCCAGCCCCTCAGTGTTTGCTGTGGTGAGGGGCCCAGAACTGGACACAGCACTCAAGGTAACTCAAGCACTGCCCAGTACAGGGGGACAGTCACTGCCCCAGTCCTGCTGGCCACACTCCTGCTCATACAGCCCACGTGCCATTGGCCTTCTTGGCCAGCTGGGCACACATAGATGATTTTTTCTAATGGAGCACTAACTTAGCATTAGTAAATCTTCAGTGAATTAATGTAATTTCATCAGACAAAAAGGAATGGTCTAGGACAAAGATTTTGTGTATGCATTGCTGCTTTCCAAGGCTCTAGAAGTTGTTTGACACCTCCACTGTTAGACTTTCTAGCACAATTCTAGTATTACACATTTTGTTTGTGCAGTCAGCAACTCTCAATATGAAAAACCATTTTATTGCAAACTTCTAAAAGGACAAAATGATCCCAACTAAAGCAGGAATCTGGCACATAATGTGCTCAGAATTTTTTACAAAATAATTACAATCTAAGAAAAAATGCCTACATAAATCAGTACAAGTATCATAAAGTATAAAAGCTACAAGACAAGAAAATTATAGTTCTTTCAATACAAAACATGCTTCAAGAGCTGTATCCTGTTCTTGCACATTTCATGATGTAACTTTCGTTCGGGAAATTATTTCATTCACAAAACTGTTCTTCTTTGCCAGCACATCATTTCTCAGCTGCTTCAACTTGACTTTGATGTCTTCCTCTGACATATCTGTCAGGGGCAATGCTTTCACTTGACAAAGAAAATCCTGAATTATCTTTTCACCTTCCTGAAATGGAGAGAAGGAAAAAACCCAGAAAAGATGTTTAGACTGCAAGCAGGAATTTTCCAAATTCCCTACAAAGTATTGCTCATCAGCAGAAACTCAGTGCAGGCAAAATTCATGGTTATGTTTGTGCTTGCTATCAAGTTCTGAACACCAGAACAAACCACTTATGCTGGTACCAGAAGTTCTTTTTCAATGCATGAGCAAAAAGCACCAGTTGATCAGCATAAATAGAGTATTTAACATTGTGATCTTCTGTAAGTGTTCCACATTTAATTCCAGTGTGCAGCCACATGAGGTGAGGACTGCCAGCAATAATAGCACCAGAATGGTCATATTTACCCAAACTAGTTACTTTTAGAAGGGACTGTCAATCAAAAGCAATGCTTCAATATGCAAAAGGGAAGGACAAATTGTAACCAAGCAACTGCAGAGTGGCCGTCACCAAGGAGAACAGATGATAATTAAGCTTTATGCATATGCTTTTACACAAACAGGCAAAGTGGAACTTCTAAACAATCTGACTTGAATAGCAAGAACAAACATTGCAATGAACAGTATTCAGAATCCCTGTATTGGAAACAATTAGTCCAGAATGCAGAAATTTGTCTAGTCCTCCACACTGTATAATTCTACTGAAAAGTTTACTTAGTTTTCCTCTTATCACTTAAGACTGATGCAGTAGTCTGATGCAGTGCAGAAGTTTCCAAAATGTAATAGCACCCTTTTCCCTCTACACATGATGTTAACCAAGGCAGACAAATTCTCTGGATGAGACATCTAAAGCTCTGCCATTCTATTGCCTAGAGGGTTTATAGAATATAATGTATTACTGAAACACTCAAGAATAAAACATGATACGTATTTGTCACAAATGTTTGCTATGTCAATTCCATTTACACCAACTGAGGACCATGCAGCCAGGTCCAACTAAAAATTCCTTCACCATGATGCCTGACAGAGAAAAGGTAATAGTGGAGCAACTGAGGTTAAATGGAGGGAAAGCCCTCTGGTAGTAGAGAGCAGAACAAACCAGAGATTGCTCATTTAAAGCATCAGATCCACTTACTGAGCCAGGAACAACAAATGCAGTTGACCTCTGAAACTGAAAATAAAGTAACAGGTAACAGCCTCTGTCCAGAGGAAAGGCTTTTTAAATGTAGGAAGTGTTTTGGATGTGGACTAACACTTCAAGGCTTCCATACACTGGAGTAGTAGGGAGGTTGCCAGAAGGAGATAAATGTGGTACAAGGCTGTGGAGTTTCAGGCTGGGACACAGAACTGCTCTGGAAGCAGGTTTGTAGGCACACAGTAAGGAAGACCCAGACACTGACAACCAATGCAAGCCACAAAGCAGCAACACATGGATTTCCCAGGAGGCTGCCACAGATGCCACTGTCAGGACTCAATCCAGCAACAAACAAGATGACACAGGACACTCTGTAAAAGCTTCCTACAGCCTTTGTTTTCCTTTACACTACCTGCTAATGAAACTTCTTTAAAGAAACTTTGCTTTATGGCACCTGTTAATCAGACATTCCAGGCACTGACTGCCGTGTTCTTTGACATGATCAGCTTCTGAGATGTGACAGCTCTGATGGGACACGGAAGGGCACAAAGGAGAAGGCTGGGCATTCAGCTTTTCTCTGGTCTGAACAGATGTGTTCACACTGGGCTCAAAGAACTCGGCACCAATGAATGCTCAAGTAAGGGGAGCAAAACCAGGTGTGACCCAACTGCAGAGCCAAGAATATTCTACACAATGGTAACAAAAGCTGTATCCTAAATCTATGTTTTCAGACAAAATTCTTGCCTACATTAACTTGAAATTAATCTAAATCAAACCCACTACCCCTGAACATCTCTTCAGCTCCTAATGAACATCATAGCCAAGCCATTTTGTTATGGAAAAATACATTACAGGCAATTATCCTCGAGCTTTGGGGGAATCTGAATCCTTACAGGATTTTGTTTCAGCTATTCAAATTTTAAGAATTATTTCTGATAGCAAACCTCTCTTTCTCTGTATGATTTCTTGGCTGGTGGTTCTCCTTCAGATTCCTTGGACTTGCCAATATTTTGAAACTCCTCCAGCTCCAATGCCTTCTCTCTTGCACTTTCAATCACATGTTTTGGGAAAGCTGCCAACTCTGCTACATGTATTCCAAAACTCTGGTCACAAACACCTGGATGGAGAGAAAAAAACCCAACAGTTAAGAATTCTCAGAATATAATATGGTTACATAGAGTTTATATGGACATGCTTGTACAAGTTCTCTGTGCGTGACATTATTTTGTTCTCCTCAACACTTTCTGATTCACCTTTTCTACTAGAAATGCTAACACAGAATAAAGAATATGCTCTTATTTAATTAAGCTCTATTAGAGCAGTAATTGCAGAGCTCCAAAGTGCTTCAAGGAGAAATGGAAAACTCTTCAGGCAGAGAGAATTTCCCCCTAGTACTTGAATGAAATTGAACAACGATTTTTATTAAAGTGTTTCAGCACAGTCTGCAGAATATAATAATTTACATGTTTTTAATAGGTATCCCTGACATTTACTCAATACCTATATAAATACATATATGTGTATTTATACATAAATATTAAATATGTTGTTTTATCAATCATCCCTCTCCTCCTTTGCATCTGTACCACATAATTCCACAGTCTCCAGGAGACATCTTATTAATTAATATAAAATCTTTCAACTGTAACTTCACACTTACTTCAATTAATACAGTGTTTATAACATGTTTGAGAAAAGTCCTCATAATTGCTTGGAATACGTAAATTATACACAGTTACATAAAACAATTTTCACTGCAGTATCAAAAGCCCTCTGATAAAATCTATCAACTCTTATTTGTTTACATTATCATAATTCCATTTGTCTTCCCACAGATACTACTACATCCTTTTAATTCTGGTCTCCAGCAAGGAGTTAAGAATAAATTAATTACACTTGCAAAATGAGTTTGTTTTTTTAAACTAATCATCTATTAAATACTGGGTAACCAAAGAATAGGTGAAGGAAGACTTATCATTTCGACTTTTTCTGTTTAATTAACCCTGTAATCTCTCTGATTTCTTAAAGGAAATTAACACATTTAAGCAGAAATTAGTCTTCTTGATTTTGTATTAAAAAGACAGACCTCCCCAGACCCAGAGCTAACTCAGTTCTCAGCTCAGAGACTCCTGAGCAGAGGCCTGAAGAACAGCACTTCATGTGTCTTCTTTTCTGGTGACGTTGTCACTTTTGAACCACAAAGTCATGGTTGAAAACACTGTAGAAAAGCTCCATGTCATGCTTTTCATGTTTATTTATACATTTCAAATTACATCAAACCTGTTACTTGTTTCAAAACACAGCTGTATCTGAGCTGCCTATACACACATCCTTGATGGAGCAATGTAACTCCAATATCATTCCAAAAGGGAAAGAGCACAACACTAAATGCAAAAACTTAGGTGGAAGATGGATATCTGACTGGAGACCAGATATTTAAAGATGAAGATTTCATGGTGTTGTATTTCCTCTGACAGAGGTTTAAGCAAATACATAAAAAATATTGTGTCTCCATGCTCAATAACACTTCCAAGAAAATGGACGGAACAAAAAGACATTCCATGTACAAGGAAAAGATGTGTATGACTAAAAATGGCAAAATTAATTGAAGGAAAATACTAAACTGGGCTTCTACAGTTTTTATCATGGCCAGAATGGCTGAATTAATACAGATTTTAAAAACAAAAGGAACGGGTTGAAGAAAGAGAACTCACACAACTGTCTAAGGGATTTTAGGGGGTTTTGTTGTACAAACTGCTGTTCCAAAGGATGTAGAAGATAGGAGGTTTTAATATAGTGTATATTGATTCCCTCCTCAACCAACTTGCTGAAAACAAAGCACCTAAAGATGGCTTGTTTGCAGATCCTGTACATCACCATTTCTTGCTGCACCCTTGGTTTCCATGTACACTTCCAGCAGTTTATGACTATTTCTCTTCAGGTCCAATGCTACACTAAATCACCTTCAAAGCACCAATTTGAGCAATGCATTCAGAGGTCTATGAAGCTTCACTTTGCAGAAGGACCTCAACATGTGCTGGAGAAGATGGGAAACAGCAAACTAGGAAAGAACCACAGACACCACCTCTCCACTGGGACCGGCTGGGAACCAGGGCCACCACAATTCAGGGTAATATTCAAGCAAAAACTGGGCATTCCCTGGGAAAGTGCACCCACAGAACCCATTTCTAAGGAATAAAGGTCCCAAAAGACAAGGACAAAGAGTTTAAAGGTACAGGGCTGTGGCAGACAGAGCTAATCCACCCAGCTTTGAGCAGACTCTCAGCAAAGCCAGAGGAGAGCAGTACTTCTGCTCATGTGATTCCCCTTGCTCAGAGCAGTCTCCCAGGCTTTACGGGAAAGTACCCAAAACCTAACTGCAAGGTTATAGCAGAGGGCAACACAAAATTAGAAGTGGTCATACAAATAATCTAAGGGCAAGAAATGAAGTGATTTCATGGATTTAAAACCAGAAGAAATGAGTAAGAAATAGTCAGTTAGTAATGTCATAGCAGTAAAACCAGCAAGGTTATCAGATCCAGGAGAGCCAGAGTGTTCTACAGTAACCCTTTTCTACCCATTTGAGTGTTATCTAACTCATTCCTCCACTGTGGAACTCAGAAGAGAAAAATTAAGAAGTACACAGAGTAAGAAGGAGTGTTCTGCCCACATTTTAAATCAAAATCTCAGCCCAGAGGTTGCCAACCAGATTGAAATGCTCTACTGAGAACAATTCAAAATCTCTGTAGAGTTCACAACTAAATTAGAATGCCATAAATGGGCACACCTTGCAAGCCACAGTTACAGCTCTGCTTTATTTTGCAATAAATACAGGCTCTTGCTGAAGGGAGCAAAAACAAATGATGAGGGATATAGAGAAGGAGGAGGAATAGATGAAATTTATGCCTAATTAAAAATTGTTTAATACTGAAAGGAATAACTGGATCTACTAAAAGACTTTAATTAAATACATCTAACTGATCTTATACTAACAAAACAGGCTACTTGTTGTTTCATTACGATGCCATTTGCAAAAAATTACCCAAATGTTTTTTCCTTCATCAAACTACTGTATAAATTAGGCAACATAAGACTAAGTCTTATTACAATGAAATAGACATTAAAAACTGTCAGCGCCTAAAAGGTGCATTTGTTTCTTTTAAAAGAATAATTTAAGAAATAAAAGTCTCTTCTATCAGCACATTAAAGTGTCTGTTTTAGGAAAACAGAAAATAACCTTCTGCAACCCTTCTCTCTGTTTTTAAAAAAGAAAAAGGGAGCAACTCAAAAGCATCAACTTGAGTGGCAGAAATAACCTAGAAAGCTTAAGAAACAATTGTCAGTATCATGACCTACTGTGCTCACACATGGACAGAGCTCCTGTCACACACACTATGGACAGAGAACAGTATATATATATATATATTATAAACACCAAGCTTGGAGTATTGACACTGGGTGAGGGTTTTCTTCCATTAAGATTTTTATTTTCTCTCTCAGGGCAAAATGAAGTTGAGACACGGCCTTACCTTCCTTGACACGATAAAGCATTGTCAGTGTGTCATCACTGGTCAGAGCAGTGACATGGAGGTTATTTACTGTTGGTACTTGCTCAGCAAGAGCTGTGAGCTCATGGAAGTGTGTAGCAAACATGGCAAACCCACAGATTTTGCTGGCAATGTATTCTGAGATAGCCCATGCTAAGCCAAAGCCATCGTAGGTAGAAGTTCCTCTTCCCAGCTCATCAATGATTATCAGGGAGTTTTCAGTTGCTGTCCTAAAAATGCAAGAACATTTGTTAATTGTTTGATAGCAGCATGAACTCTGGATACTGGAGTATCACAAGTTATGCCGTGGATGCAGAGCATGGAAGAGGCAAAAGACCCTTCTTATTTACAAATATAGTGCAGACACAGCATTGCACAGATAATTCTAAATTAGGTTCTTTATCCCATTTAGACTTTGGCCTCCTGGTAGCAACTCTGTATTGACCACTGGAATAAACAGAAGGCTACTTCAAGAACTTATGTACCAGCTAAAAAGAACTTGAGATTCTCCACTAAGACTCCCCACAAAAAAAGAAAAATCTTAAATGCATCTCTCTCAGAGCACCTCCTTTCTCATCAACCCCAACCAACACAATCAAACAAAAGCACAAGACTTGCCTGAGGATTGAAGCAGTCTCCAGCATTTCAGCCATGAAAGTAGACACTCCTTTCAGCTGGCTGTCTCCTGCTCCCACCCGAGCCAGGATACAATCCACAATGGTTATTTCTGCAGACTCACACGGCACAAAACACCCAATTTGGGCCATAAGAACAATCACCCCTGTCTGTCGGATGTATGTGGATTTTCCCCCCATGTTAGGGCCTAAAGAAGAAATTTTCCAAAAATTACTTTTGAAAGCATCATCCTTTTACAATTCAACAGTTCTTTTAAAGGAGAACAGGCTCTAAATTAAAACAAAGAGGGTTTAAACTTATTACTCTCTTGCCAGAAAAGAGCAGCAAACTTGTCTAACGGGTGCAACAAGTGGCTCCAGGGCTAACAAGGCTTGCTTGTTTGTCTTACTGAATGCTCTGTTTTCAAAGGAAAGGTGATTAGAGAACATTAGGGGCCTTTTTAAGTTTTGGAACTTTTCAAAAGTATAAGCAGTCATCTAAAACACATGTTCATACCTAAAACTAATAAGCTTTAAATTAAAAATCATCAGTATTTATTTCAGCTTAAGAATTGTAATAATTTGGTTTCACCTCAAACAACTATTAAAATTTCTCTGCAAAAATGTAACCATACAAGCTAATATGTGACTCAGAATCAGAAAACCCAGATATTAAGTAGTTAATTGTAACTGAAGTACAAAAGAAATAAAAAGTATTATCCAGAAAACTGATCATGAAAACCAATCTTATGCTTCTGCCAACCAGAAAAAGAAGTATGTTACCATGCATTTATTCAGATTTTCAGTTTTTCTTTTTATGTTAGAAGTGCTCATTAATCATTCCCTAATTTCAGATCTTTGCTACTCAGAACGTATGTCAAGGACATCTGGATGGAAATTAAGATTCAATTAAATCTATAAACACTAAAAATGTTTTCGTGTGTAGTAAAATTATCTTAATTACACCAGAGAAAAGGGTAAAAAATGGTACAGTCATTGAAACATGTTTTGCATTTAAAATCAACTTTAATACTTCACAAAGAAAACACTAACAAAGAGGCTGCTTAAAATCTTGCCTACAGTACAAGTGATGCCTAGTAGAATTTTCTAGATCACTTTAGAAGAGCCAAGCTTTTCAGCTCCTGAGGTTGCCTGGCTTGTGGAGTTGCATTCACTGAGGCCTTACGTTAAGGAAGGACTAATTTATTTTCTTCTACTGTCCTAGCAGCCTCTCTTTTCTTCACAAATGACTCTGATTATTTTGAAAATTATTTGATTATTTGAAAGTAGTGATCACCTTCTCCAAACAGTGCACTACAACTAAAACCACAATAACCAAGTCCACTACTATTAAGTTTGGATGATGAGAAATATGCCTGTATGTACAGAAACATGTAGAATATCCACAGTCGAAGGTAACATTTCACATGAACATTGTGGACACTTTTTAAAAAAATATAACCAATAATAGCAATAAATAATGGTTTAGAAAGACCCTCCCTTCTTTTCCAGAGCTAAATCTTATTTCCCACGCAGAAAAATGTGTAACTCAGTAGCTGCTCAGTAGCTTGATGTAATTGTTTGGACAGAATTTTATTAGGTTGCTGATCTGTTTTGCTTGTTGTTGGTTTTCCTTTTTAAAAATACATCATTTCTTGAAATAGTCGAGGCATTTATAAATAACAAACGAAAAAGAGAACAGAAATATTTACCAGTAATAATGTGGAACATCTGCTTGCCCTTCTCAAATGTAATGTCATTGGGGATGAAGGCCACCTCGTCCTGCACTTCAATGCAGGGATGCCTGGCACCTTTCAGCACGATCCTGCCCTGTCCCTTCTCCAGGATGACGGGCCGGACGTAGGGCACCGGGGCTGCGTTCGACACGTGGGCAAAGCTGACAATGGCATCCAGCTGAGCTATCACATCATTCATCGTCTGCATGGGCTCTGCATAACCTGGTTTGCATTGAGGAGATACAAATTCAATACCATTAGCCATTCTGCTCTTGCTGAGAAGGTACCTTGAAGCCTATACTGAGTCCATCAAGTTAACTCATCTGCAGTAACAATTTCCTTCAAGATGCAAGGCACCTCCTGGGAGTGTCTAGGATGCAATCCTAAAGTTGTCATGCCTTGAATACCAAGGAGACTTCTTGAGACCAAGGAAAAGAGGAGGTTATTGGATATCTTCATGTTGAATATCTTCCCTCATCTGGAAATCCAGTAAGTTTCCTTCCTGAATAACACACTGCGTTCTGATGCTCATGCAAGCAAAGACACCAGAGACACAGCACAGACAGTTCAGACACAGCTGCCATCTATGTTTGTGTGAATGCTGGGTGGGAGAGGTCTGTCAGATATAGTGCCTGTGACACCAGGCTAGATGGCTCAGCATCCTCAGTACCAGCCTTTTAACTTTTGGTGTTTGGTTTTCTTCAGTGAAAGGGATGAGGGACTGGAGTCTATGGCCCGAATACCCCAGTGTCTCTTCTGCTTTTGGTGAAGGATAGTAAAAAATGACCTGGAAATAGGCATTCTTGGAGCAAAATACATGGAAATAACTTAGGAAACCAAGAATTTTTATTGCCATATAAAAGCAATGACTAACTTGATCTTATATCGCATACCAACGTTCTTAGACCTCAGGTCCCACTCCTTTGGTTGTCTGCTGTCCTTTACCTCTTCTGCTCTTTGGGTGAAGCCCAGAGTCAGGGAGGTAGGTGGAGGAGAGATGTGGCCTTTATTGTCTTATTTTTGTTCCTATTGTGGGATTAGCATTTGCACACACCTCATCACTGCACATCTGCAGCAATACCAGGAAAGGGTCTGGCAACAGAAGATAATTTATTTTTCAAACTTTCAACAGCTGTCTGAAAGCCACACTTCACTTTTCTACACTAATTCTTAGGACGATATTACAGATTGTCTCTGTAAAAGACCCTCAAAGAAACAGTAAGTCTGCCCAGCACTCCAGACTGTGACACACATCAACAGTGCCATATTCACCTGAAGCAATGTTAATGATCTCCTTAACAATTGCATCCTGAGCCTCTTCATACTCTTCCCTGTTCCTTATATATTCATCATTGATGGCGCTCAGTTTGCTGTGAACAAAACAAGAGTATTTAGAAGCTGTGATGTTCTGCCTTCACCAACAAGGCCAAACTTTTGGCCTCCTCATCTGAGTCAACAACAAGTGTCCCCACCTGTTTTACCAGCAAGGTTCAGCACAAAGACCACAAAACACCTGACCTACAATTCATCCACACCAAGACAGCCTCAAGATTAATTCCAAGTTTAAGATCACCCATAAGGGCCAAACCAAAAATTCTAGCATCAACACATGACTCTTAAAAACATCCATGTTTGTTATAGAGCTGCTATGTGGTAAGAACTAGCTCTTAAAACTGAATTTTAAGCAAATTTCTGGCTATTTTGCTACATTTTGCTGCTAAGCAACTGTGTAATTAGCCCAGAGTCCTACAACAGGCTTATCAGATCAGAAGGCATTGACTTCTTTCATTTAGCAAAAATCCAAGTTAATTACTGTCACTATGAACAGGTTCTGGTCTTCAAACTAAGGTAAGCTGAAATAAAGAGTTTAAACAAGTTTTTATTCTTCTCAAGCTTGTCTCCTAAACAAAGGACAAGTCTGCAAGACTGAATAAGAAACACACCCAAGTAGTGTGCCCACACTATAGGCAGAAGTCAGTCTTGTGCTTCTAGTACCACCTACAGAAGCAACTATAACTTAACGAAGCACAGAGAAGTCTTTTTTATTAGTGATGCATGGGCTGTTTCACTAAGGGAAAGTAACAGATGACACGGTACAGGTTCTAAGTACATCTTCTCAGTTACAGAAAAGCCTAACTTCATCATACATTTAGATTCACAACATATTTAGAACCAGAAAAAGCTGTTTTACATTTCAGGGATGTTTTTAAAAAATATCCCCTGAGTATATGTTAAAACAAAACGCAATTAAGGTTTACACTTTGTTCAATTAAGTAAATTGGTGAGAAATACACCAACATATTGGCTGGTGTGAACCAATATGTTTGCCCTCCTTTTCAAAGATAAGGACTTATATCTATGAAAGTGAGAGATTAACAGAAAGCAGTCACTACACCATCACACACAGTGGACAAGAAGCTGAACACAAGCTAGAAGTGTGCCCCTGAGGCAGAGAAGGCCAAGCCCAAGCTGGCTGCACTAGAGTGGACCCAGCATGTTGAAGGAAATCATTCTGCCCCTCTATTCAGCACTCCTGAGACAACATCTCTGGTTTTGGGTTCTGTCTTCCCAACACTGAACCTGGAGCAGATGGTCACCACAAAGGCACAGAGCTGGAGCACACAGCACACAAGGACAAGGCTGAGAGAGATGCCTGCCCAGGCTGAGAATCTGAGGTCAGCCTGGAGGCAACAGACTCTCCTTGGAGGTGCAGAGCAAAAGAAAGAGATCCGGAGATCCCAAGTTTCTGCCAGGAAAATTGTCATTAGATCTGATTAGAAGTGTCTTCATAAATAGTAATTAGGCACTGGAACTTGTGCCCCACGAGGCTCTGAAAGATACTTAAGAGTATGGGCACTAGGGAAAAGCCTTGGGCTACCCCACCTGAGCTTGAGATAAATCTAATTTCTAAGGTGCACCTGCTTCAAGTGAGGGATGAGAAGTAACCTTCAACCTAAGTTATTACCCAATTCTGCTCATGCAACTTTCTACTTCATTTACTCAGTGTAAAAACACTGAAGAAGAGAGAAACATCTGATGACTGATGCAGCCCTTGCTCCTGCTAAAATGCTCTAAGAGAGCTAAAATTCAACAAAAAAATACAGACTTTTCAGCTGATCTGTGTCAAAACTGCTGTCCAGACAAGTACACACTGAAACAGCCTCAATGCAATTAGTCTGAAGATTTCAATTTTTTAACAGCTCAATCAAAAGAGCCACAGAACTAAAGTTCAACACACAGGACTAACAGAAATTAGAGAGGATTTGGAACAAAGGGGGGAAAAAATGTAATCACCAACAAAATTCTGCATGTCATATTTGGTGATAAACATAAATAGCTTTTTCCCTACTGCAGCTTATGTCTGTATAAACACTCACAGTAAAAGCAATTATGATACTTGCTACAGCTAAAACAGAGAAATTAGCCCAAGTCAAAGGGCCAAATAGATAACAGTTGGCAACATAAATGGGGAATGCAGCTTTTAACATAAACTCTATGCCAGTCCTGCTCAATATTTCAATCTGTGAGCCAATTAAAAAGGTGACAATTTATAGGGAATCCAGATTATCAGCATAATTATAAAAGAATAATTCTATTACTTTCAGAACAGGCTTAAAAAACCTGACCATTATCATCTCATACCTGTTAGTAAATTTCACACCGTTCTTCTGTGTATCAATGATTCCATATTTTGAATTATTACGGAGAGCTTTTTCCTCCTTACAAGTTACTCTAAAGTGATGTCCAAACTGTGAATTTGTCTCAAGTTTGATACTTTTGCCAGCTTCCAAACCTTTCAGATAAAAAGAAAGAAAAAAGAAACCAGCTGTATTATCACAAATCCTGCTCACTAACCCTCAGCTCCCAAGATTTAGCCTCTCTTACATGACCTAATTGAGTAGACTTGCTTTGGTTCTGTACACGTATGAGAAATACCCAGACCAAACACAAATATATGGATTCATTCTCTGCTCTTAATTTAAAATGCTCTCAAACTGCATAGTCAAGTCAGGCTCACAATTATTGTATTGCTATGAATTCTCCAGCAAGGTGAAAAATGCAAGGACACTGCATTGCTGCTGTTAGCACAGCACCTGCACTCTTGTGATCCTTCTACTAACACATAGTTCTGCTACGAGATTTCTCATTCCATCCCTACACAATCTTGGTTTTCCTTCTCATCCAGGTATCATCTTTACACTAAAAAAAAATCAAGACAAAAAAAAAAAAAGTGACCTCTTGAAGGTATAACCCAAAGTAAGTTAAGTACAGCATTGCCAATTTTCTTTGTCATATTTACATTAAAATTTGGCGGCTTTTTCTTAAAGTTCTCTTTCAAAGCCCGATTCATCAACTGCACATGGAATTTTCTGCATAGGATAATCAACTCTTTAAATGTCTCGTTTTAAATGTCTCAGATTGCTAATTTGTGAATTACTTTTTGCAAGGAACATGAAAAGAAAACTGAATGGACACTCAGGATAAAGCACTGAGGGGGAAGAAAAAAGTCTCAGTGCAGGTCCTCAAAGAATGTAGAACAGAAGTAGACTTAACCACGAGTTTGATGAGCTATGGTTCTACAAAATGGATTCTGCAATATATATGATAATTTCTGAAATATTTTGGAATGCTGTTTTAAAAAATAAAAAAGGCTAAATTATAAACCAAAAATCCCTGTTTTCAACAGCTTGTACTGTGACAATCAAAGTCACCCCAACTCAATAATATAATAACACAAACATCTTTTGTATTATTATAAAAACTGAATTTAAAAAATATTAAAAAACCCCTCCTTTTTACCAGTTTTCATCACCTGATTGCAAAACATTTTACAAAGGAGACAAAAAGCAAAGGCAGTTCCAAACCCCACCTAGCTCTTTTGCTGCAGTCTTTAGTAAGGACTGCATTTTTTCTTCCAGCTCATTCATCTTCTCTCTTAATTCTGTTAAATTAGGATCAAAAGAAGCCTTGACAAGAAATTCATGATTTTCCACCTAGAGAAAAATAGCAAGAAAAAATTTTTATGAACATAGGCAATTAGAAAAAAAAAATCATCTCCCTGATCATACACAGCGAAATGAATTTACTTAATTCACTCAATTTTTTATATATATATATGTATATATATTATGTTGTCATGCTCTGTTGTTTGTGATAGTTGGGGTCTGGTTCAACTGCAAAACAAATATATCTCAAATACTTGTTTTCTCAGATAATATACTTCATACAAGCAAAATATACCAATTTAACAGACTCATTTCTGCTGAAATGGAGTTGTCTGCACATTTATTTGCAAACAAATAACCTAGCAGTAGGCAGGGCAAAAAAAGGAAGTCAGAGGGAATGAAATTGTCATGTACATAATCTGTCTGCTACCCTGGACTTCAGCAGCTAATCAAGACAGAGTGTAAAAGCATGGGGTGTTTCAAAATAGGAAGCCTTTGGAAACTGAAGTAATTTCTTTCCCAAAAGAGACTCTAGAGATTTAGAAAGAAATCCACATCGTATCACCAAAAATCCTACCAATTTCAACCCAGCTCTTGAGTTGAAGAGCAGATACAGTTCCTTCTAAGCTTAACATTCTCAGAGGCAAGGATGAAGCATGTTGTATTTCATCTTTTTTCTCCCTCTTCCCCGTGCTTCCACTGCCAGGTGGCTATGTACCAAAAGCACCACCAAACTTTGAAGTTGCCCTGACTTGAGGAGGAGGTTGGAGTAGATGGTTTTTCAAAGGCCCCTTATGATTCTGTGATAAATAGGAATGGAAGTGACAGTTTCTCAACTTTTATTACAGCTAGGTAAATGAATAACCATATCCCACGCTTTTTGAACTTAGATGTTTCTTTTTATATTAGAATGGATTATTGACATAATTTAGTTGCTATGACAACCTATCCTTCAATTGCACTCAGAATAGAACTGCGTATTTTATTTGAACTCACTCAGAATCCAAGAGGAATTTCAAGTCAAAGTTCAAATTCTAATATTCATAGGGACAAAATTTATTCTTCTGGTAAAACCAGTGCTGGTTTATCTACAGACATTTTCCAGTACCTTCAAGGAGGGGTGGAGAAAAACCAAACCCAACATGCCAGATTCTATGGGATTTGACTAAAAATAACTGACTTGTTATTCTCTTTAGAAGGACAACAAAACATTTTTAAAGTAGAACCTGAAAAAAAATTTGAAGAGCTGGACTATGAAGGGTGAAGGCTTAAACAGCTGTTAGTTTTAAAGAAAACAGAGTCCCAGGGCATACAAACTGCATCAACAGATGGTCTGTAACTGGTATAAAGCTATAAATTTCTTCATTACCATATATCACAAATTACAGCAACATGTCAATCAAACAAGTCTTTCCATAAACAGTAAAATGCAGTTGATGGATGCACAACACAATACAAAGAAAGACAACACAGCGCTCCTGCCTTTGGAGAAAAGTATGCATGTTCAAAATTTTAAAGCCATTGCAGTTTTCACAAGTTCAACAAATGGCCCTTACTGCCATGTCTGGCACATGTTTAGGTAGTTCTCTTATTTCTACAGTCAGCTGACACCTTCACTCAGGATAAGCCTAATCTCTGGTTAATCAAAAAAAAAAGAAAGAAAATCCTAGAAGACTCCCCAAGTAATAAACATAACATGCCTACAATCTAGATTTGAGACATACCACTGTAACTTTAAAAATAGAATGAAGTAGAGAAATGACAAAATTACTTCTCCACTTTTAATACAGATGAGATCTTTAAAAATAGTTTCAGGTCCACAGCATCATTGTACCCAAAGCATCTTTTCATTGGCTATATAATTTCAGATGGTGGGTGAATATGCTGTTGAGTACCCTGATACACTAATAACAGCTAAATTACCACTAGCTATTTAATATAGATGATCAATTAAATTTAGTGCATATAGAGCAGATTGCAAAGCTCAGTAAGAAACTTTAATTGCTGAGTAAACCCCGCCCACACAACATTTCATACCTTTTCCAAGTCCAATGTTGTTTCTATCATCTCCAGAAACTTTGAGAAGTCAGAGCAGGTATCAGTAAGAGGTGTTATAAATACAGCCAACAACAACATCTGGTGAGCTCCTGTTAAGAACAAACAAGTAAAATTGTCATTCACAAACCCCCACAGATTTACCAGATTTCTCTAATCTAATCTAACTGCTTAGCTGGTTAATTTTTACAAAGATAGGCTATGACTGTTTCACTGAAACACACGTACCTTTTTCTAAAATTGGCACTATCCCATCTACACTCTGACTGAGCTTGTACCTGTTCTGTCATCTTTGTTCATAACTAGGGGCATTAATTCCCTTCTACTATGAGTAAAAGTACAAACAACGGTAAAAAAGCAAACCTGCTTTGGTCTGAATATTACCAATTCTTGCACATAAGAAGTTGACATTCCTTCTGAAAAAAATGTAGGTCTTATCATCCACACTCAGAGTTTTTAATTCTTTTAAATAAAACATTACCTAATACCAAGAATATTTGGTAATTAAAATATGGACATAGCAACTGAAGTGTATGCTGTCTGCTTTTGTTTTCCACAAAAAAAGACCAGATCTTATCAGTCACTTCTTTCCACTAGATAGGAAGGCATCAAAATTAACAGAGATACTCTGTAGCAGCAAGTCAAACTGCATAGAACACATACTGGCTGAAAGTCCATGGAACACCAAAAGCATTGAATACAATAGCAGTTCATATTGCCAAATTTGTGAAAGAAGTATTTTCTTCAGGTACACAGAAGCTACAAATAAGCACCTATATCCAGCAGCCAGCTGTGGAAAATGCATGTTTACATCTTTGCAGCCACTTCAAGCTATGATTTAATGACAGAAAGATTAGCATTATTTACTATATAATTTACAAAAAATGCCTCAAAATGAATGCAATACTATGACCTTATGCTCACTGAATTATGTACAGAATTATGTTGCTCGCCTCTAATGTTTACAGGCAAGGCTTTGCACGTGAACAGAGAAACACAGAATTAAGCTCTGGCTATTCCAGAACCTCTCAGTTTCTTACCAGACTAAGAAAAAAGTCCTAGCCTTTCCCAAGAAAAACTGCCATAGAAATTTATAGAACAATTGCCACAGAAATTTATAGAAGTTATACAGTGAGGACACGATTACCCAAGTGAATCTCTCCTCTGTCAGTTGAAGTAGAAAGAAAATGTTTGGTTTGATTTCTTTTTCTACTGTGCCTTTTTGCTTCCCCAATCCCCCAACGCCTTTAAAGTGAAAGCTCTAAACTAATATCTATTAAAGGAGAAAAAAATTACATATTTTGAGTAATTACTGAACTTGCAAAAACGGAGTCTTCTGCTGACTAAAAATCTTCAAAACCAAGAGATATAAAGATTATTAAGAATTTAATAAATTTTTAATAATAAATTTAAATAATAATTTAAAATAAAAAATAAAATTTTATAAAGTTTGCTTTCAATTCCAAATTTCTTTCTTGCTCACTTAGTATCTTGCGTTTTTTCCCTCCTGTAAGAAGACACACCTAAACCAACCTGTAAAATAAAAGCTGTCAGTGAAGAAGGAAGAGACTGAAGAGAAGAAAAAGTTCATGTCCATTCTTCCGAATGGGCTTAGTGGTTTCCAGTGCTCCAGCTAACAGAATACATAATGAAATGATCCTCAGAATTCTTGAATCAATGAAAAATGATTGTGCTTGGACTGAAAGTAGCAATTTTTATTTATTTTTTTGAAAGGAGTAAGTTGGGAAGTACCATGATGCCATTCCATTATTTAAGCTTGAAGGGTACATCTCAGACACCGGAGGAAGACATCACATCCAAAAGTTAGAATCTATTCATTTATCAAGTAAATAAAATACAAATGTATTTACATACAGGTTAAACTGATACACTTGAAAATATATTTGCACTTTTAACCAAACTTTAAACTCTGTATGCAGAACTTGAAGGAAGTAAAACAGTGGAGTCAGCAAATAATATCGATTTACAAAAGTTATATGCATACGCTTTTCTTAAAACACCTGGCGTTATGAGAATATGAGCAAGAAACACCACTGAAAAATTCTAAATCAAACTCCAACGTGTCTTGCACCTGTGTTCATAAGCTCCTAGGAAAGATGCATAGCAAAAAAATCCTCTTTTGCACCTACTCAACATTATTAGGATGAAAACTAACCACTGAGAAAGAGACTAACAGAGCTATGCACCATCAAAAGCAGAAATGCATATTGATCACAAAGCCTATCTGGGCCCAGGTGCAGTTTTTAATTTAAACCATAATTTACTGACTGAAGCACAGACAAGTGTTTATTACACAAGTTAAAGACTTGACTATTAATATGGTTTTAAAATGTTGTCTGACAATTAAAATAAAACACTAATCTTCAGACTTGAAACACACAGTTCATTTGGCAGCAAAATGACACTACTCTATCCAGGAAAATACACAAATCCCGATGACTAAGTGCACCAGTCATTTTGATAGTGCAATGGAAAGCAGGATAAAAGGAAAAGAACAATGGAAATTGGGATAAAATATAGTATAGGTTTACTATGGGCAGATAATATCCATATAGTGTAACATCTGTCTGAGATACCAAATGCCTGAGAGACAAAGGGGACTCTGCAGACCTAATTTGGGCTGTTCTAAAAGCATTCAGCATGGTGTCACAGGAGGTACCAAGGTGCAAGATCTATGGTTTATGCCATGACCAGAGTGCAGATAAAGAGGACATCACTCACTTGCAAAAGATGAGCAAGCTGAAAGGACATCAGTTCCTCCAGGGCTCACAGAGACATTTATCTTATTAAGATGTGTGAATTGAAATTAATGCACAAAAGTAGGCTGATTATAAATGTCACTAAAATACACAATATGGAAGATATCACTAGATTATATTGGAATAAGATAAATCATAAATAGATCAACACCTTGAAAACTGGGCTAATAGAAATGAAGTAAAATGTAACACTGAGTAAGATGACACGTTGATGGATAAATGTGTTTCCACTATGAGTAAGGGAATAATCAGTTGGATATGACAAAGGATGGGAAACAGCCAAGTTTGATAATAACACTGCTGTAACACACCAGTGCAACAGTCTGGGAAAGAACAGGGCTGAAACAAAAAGTCACTGTATACACTGTGGTAAAAATACACCTTAAACCCAGCACACAACTCCTGTATCCTGCATATTTACAGACTTAAAGACTGTTTGTTTGAGATAGGAAGGAAGATGCTTGAGCAGCTTCTTGAAAACAGAAATCTTGTAAGGACCCAAATTTCATGCCCCAGCAATCTGAGTAATGAACAACTGTTCCCTTTTGCCAGCTAGAGCAAAATGATTTGATGACTCAGAGTCCTTTCCCATCTTATGCAGACTTCTTATGGCTAAACCAGAAAAAAGTCATCTTCACTCATCACCCCCCTTCACAGGTTTCACCATCCATAAAAAAAAGTATTTCAGCAAAACAGTGCTTCATGCTGAGGGAAAGGCAGTCACAGCTGATAACTTTGTGGTTGTTCTGTATGTCCAGAGTTGCTCTAAATCCCCATAGCCATTCATAGGCAAGGGAGTTCGAAAACTGGCACATACTCAGAATTGTCAAAAATCTTTCTGATTTTCTGTCCCTTGATGAGTTAAAACATTCTGTACAGTCAGAAACAGAAGAATCACCACATCCAGTCTGAATTACTCATGTACATTGAAAATTACCAGACCATTCATATACTTTGAACAGGTGGTACAAGTACAAAGAAAAATAAAAATAACACTACATCTATTTTAAACTATCTTTAATATACTGCTGGTGATTGCCCTACTAAGTCCAACTGATTCATGTGCAGAACAAGAAGAACCTTTTGCAGTCTATTAACTTTTCCATATGGTGAGCTTAGCAGTTTGCCTTACACAGCTTGCTCCTCAAAACTCTAAAAATGGAATTGCTTTCCCACCCCAACGTTATGACAGAGGAACTCTGTTGATCCAAATGGCAACTAATATAAAAAGAAGTAAAGACAGGAAGCCAGCATTCTGAACTAACACCTCAGTATAGGATGGGAATCCAAGAGGCTCCATGTCAAGGCTAAAACAGGAAGAGTCTGTTTGGAAAAGCCAAATGGACATGACTGAGGCAGCTAAAAAAGTGGCACGGCTCTTTAAGAACAAAAACAAATGAAAAAGTTACATCTGTCAGTTCCTTCAGAGTTTCAGATCTTAAGTGCTCTTGGAAATAACGTAGCCAGTAAGCAAAAATTGATTTATTTTAAGATTAATATTGTAGAAGTTTCATTATTTGAAGTTGTAAAACTCTAATACAGAAAAGTATAAGACACTGGGTAGCTTTATGTTCTACTCAAATAGAGGAAAGATATTTTTGCAACCATACCATTTCAAACAACATTTGTTTTTAAGGTTTTGGTGCTTGCTTTACACAAAGGGAATTTCTAACAAATTAATGGGCTTCTACAAAAATGAGCTCTCTGGTAGGTTAGAACTGCTATTACTAAATTGAATCACCCCCTTGTTATGCTGATCTTATTCTGCATTTTTGTGGTAACACAGAAAAGGGAAAAAAAATAGCAGCTTTTGTACTTTCTAGACTTGATTGTCACAGCATTGTGCTTCCCACTAATGAGGACTGGAAGAAATCCTGTCATGTTACTTGCATCAAATACAGGAGCATTATGATTTTTTTAAAATACCACTTAAGTTACACCACTAATACTTAAACTGGGGGGATTTTGTGTTTAATTACAACCCAAAGTGGATGACAACACTGTTGTATGAATGGTATCTTCTTTGTAAGATGACAATACTCTCAGGAATTCCTAGAGACAAGTTTGTGTCAAAGATTCCCACACCATCACCCAACAGTTTAAGCACCCCAGCTATACACTAATTGGAACACGTTCTCCTGCAAAGATTTGTCTATGAATATTTTTATGTACCTGATTGGCATTTCAGAATTTCAGCTCATTTAAGATTCAAATGTGTTTAAGCTTTATTCCGGCAACAAAAGCACACGGGGAAAAAAAGTAATCTTTGGAAATCTACGCTCTATTTCTTTGCATCATCAGTATACTACAAAACATTGAGAATTAGATGGGGGTAGCATTACCTTCATGTTTTTCTAGTGCTTCTACAACATTAGGCAGTTGATTGATAGCCTGGTACATTCGGTAACAGTCTTGTAAGTTTGCTGCTTGTCTCTGAAATTTCTTTGCCAGCCGGTTGAGGTCTGGAAAGCGACGTAACAGATCTTCTTGAAGGCACTGACGTAGTTCTGGATCCATCACGAAAGCTTCAACCAAATTCAATCTACATAAGAAAATCACAGCCATAATTAGCATGATCTGTAATTCTTTTATGTCGCCAGTTATCTGATAGTTTCTATCTGTACTTTCTCTATGGCTGTATCCACTGGACAGCTTCCCTGGTGAAAAAAACCCAAAAGAAAACAGGACAACACATGAGCTGTGAAAGCAAGGAGATTTCACCTATGTCAAGCCTCTGTCACTTTGAACAGTCAGGGTTTCTAATGAACAGCACTGGAGTGTAATTGTTCCAAATGTAAATACCAACATCTATCCTGTCAGCAAAGCTGACTCAGAATTGACTTTGAGATTCTCTATCAAAAAAGTCTTCCAGTAGTCTATGGAAGAAGATGTTTTAAGTAGGAATAAAAACCCCACTGTTGGCAGGCACCTCTGTGCACTGACTACTCCAACCTCTGCTCAAAGCAGGGTCACAGCTACAGCAAACTGCCCAGGATGGTGTCCAGGCACATTCTGGGCATTCCCAAGGATGATCCCAGTGTCAACCCCTGGAACACAGCCCCAGTGACTGACCTCCATGGGCACTTTATGCCCCTGAGAGCCTGGCAGCTGGAGTTTTCAGTCCACCACACTGTACTGATCCAGTCCTTGCTTTGTGAGATGTAACAAGAGACAGTGACAGCTCAAGTCACAATAAGCAACATTTCCTGCTCTTCCCTTATCCAGCCATCTAGTTATTTATTGCAGAAAGGTATTGGGTTAGCCAGCCATAATTTTCCCTCTGTAAATCCATGTCAACTTTCTCCAAACTACTATTTGTCTCATTACAGGCATTGTGGGACTGCATTCTTATCAAAGAGGGTACTGTCTGCCAGCCTTGTCACCACAGACTCTCAGCTTGCCTTCCCTTGCTGTTGCTCTCTGACATTTTGGTTTGGTATTTTGCTGGGGTTTTTTCTGGATTTTTTTTTTTTTTTAAATTTTAGGTATGGGGGTTTTTTAATAGTGAAATACATCTCAATAAGAAGTGATGGAGCATTAAACTATTTCTCCACTAAAATGCAAGCAAATTTTCATACATTTCTTTGGGGTTTTTGCATCAGTTAATATCACCATCTCTACACATTTTGCATTTGCAGTTAAAAAAAGAAGTTGGATATTGTTAATTTTGGAACACCGGGGAGGTCAGTGTTCTTTGATCACACTTTCAGAATACCAAGGAAGAGCTCTGCCTCCTTCAGAGACCTCAACATATTACATACTGTACAGATTTCTGGTTAATAATATCTATCAATATCTTTGCTTGAGCAGAGAAGTTAATTTTATCTAGAGACATGCAAGCAAAGAAAGGACAGCTTTCACCACATTATTCCTGCTGGTTTGCTTACTGGCAGAAACATGCATTTGTTTCAATTACAGTAACATCTGCATTTGCAAACTGCATTGGAAATGACAATTTTTTGTTGTTCTGACAGCAGTAATCTCCACATTACACACTGCAGTGCTCTGCAGAGTGCCAGACACTGGCAACAGTACACAGGGGTTAACACAGTCCACTGCCTCAAGTAATTAGCAAAGACAGCCCAGAACCAAAGGCTTTGGCTAAAGCAGCACAAGAGGTAGAGAGCCCTGGACAGGTAGTGGCACATTTCTGTATATAAAAAAAATTCCAAAGGAATGTCTTTCTGTTTCAAAAAGTACTCTACCCCCACGTTCCAATGAATCCTCTGTATTATAACAAAAAGCAATGAAAAAAGATGAGAGAAGGATCCTACCTCTATGTTTATCCAGTCAACTACAGCTTTAATACATAAATTTAGAGACTGACATTACTGACATGTAAGGCTGCTTTACTTCCAAAAGAAACATTGAAATTCCAGCATGTACACAGAGCTTGTCAGAAGCAGATAGGGATATACTGAAGATACCTACTGCAATAACACAGAACAAGACTTGTATGAGAAACATCACAAAAGCCAAACAATTTTCCATTCTGATCCTTGTTGGTGTTTCTGAGCACGATTTCTAGCTTTCAGACTTCTGTCAAATTGTTTGGAGGAATAACAAGAATTACATGATCTTGTCACAGCAGATACACTGCCATTTTTGTTACAAATCCCTTCAAAGTTACCGAGCAGACCTCACTCAGGACTCACATCACAAACTTCTCTCAGAAGAGCCAGTGGCAACCTGTGACCAAATACAGCTTTTCAAGACCAGATATTGTCTAAATATTAAGGGAAACAAAGCAATGAGAACTGAACCAAACTAAAGACACCTGAAACAACTGCTTAACAGCCTCAATACGAGCTCACTAACCAGATGTCCTCCTTCCCCCCTAAGGGATTAGAGAAGGAACCAACTTGCCAACATGAACCTCCTCACAGGAACCAAGCAGCTCAGTCATTTTTAGTCCTGTAATCTGGAAACAATTCCTTTGGCAAAAACTAAACTGGATTTTCTGTCAGTTTCTCTATTTAGCATACCCATATATTCCTACTGTTACCTTCCTTGGCCTTTAGCAGTTGTAATCATGTCAAACACACAAGAGGTTATACTACCCTGATATTAAGTCCTCTCATTTCCCAGGCATTATGCAAGATTTGTAAACTTATTTATTATTTCTCCAGTATCAAAATACCACTACACCATCAACCCATAATAAGGAAACAGTTGCAAATACCTTCAAGTTTTATTATGACGAAAATTGCAAGAATTTCCTGTTTAAAACAACCTTCCTTCACTTAAAAAAATCACCAGGAAGAAAGCAAGATACGTTTGGAATGTTTATCCATTACCACAGTGAATTTTAATCCAGAAAAATCCTATCCCTGCCTGCAGCAGGAAACAAGAGTTTTCTGGGTTTGTCCAACATCCTTAAACTACTGACTACTCCATGATTTCAACTTTACATTTCAAGTAGAAAAACGACTTTTTTTCTTATTTTGATGACAAATTTCACACACACAAGAATGTGCAAAACTCAAGCTCACCATCAATATCAGATCCTATCTTGCCCTCTCATGGCTTATGTTTAAAGTCAGAGAACTTAGATTCTCTTCCAAGAGGTCCTCAGAAAAGCAATAATCCCAGCATATGGATATAAGCACAGAATCACTACTGAAAACTTAATAAATTTTGCACAGCTGCTCTAAGTCATTCAAGAACATCTCAAGCACTGCTTCTATAGTCTTCAGCTTATCTTTACCACGATCTAGATTTATTTTTTTCCTGCTTGTGCCTTTTGCACAAACCCTTCACTTTCATCCCACGACTCCCTCAGCTTGTTCAACAGCCTCTTGGATAAGACCTGTCAAAGGCGTTTTGAAAGCTCTAATTTATCTTTTTCCCCTCCTCTTTTGTCCACAATGACAAGTTCAAAGAGTTCTCAAATCAGCATGAACAATTTTCCTCTGCCAAAACCATGATAATTAGACTAACATTTCATGACCTCCCTGGTACTGTTCTATCGTCCCCCCTACATTTGCCAGCCACAAAAATACATCTGACAGGTTTGTGTTCATGCCACACTTTGCATAACGATTTCCTGTTGGTAAGAATACATACAAGGTTGCTGAACAGAAAGGTAATGCAACCATAAGCCATGAAAAATGCTTACAAGCAATAATGAAATCAAATGACAAGTTGTTTTTAATATAAGAAATAAAGGAAATACAAAAATAAACAATTTTTTAAAATCCAAGAAAGTGTAACCAAACAACAGCTGACAACACTAGAAAACTCATTTCTGCCACACAGCCAAAAGGAAAGGAAAATAGGGCAAAACTTTCCACCACAGATCTGAGGCAGCACAGTCAAGATAACAGAAACAATAAGTAGTGAAACCACACTAGAACATAAAGGAAATCTCTGTTTCAAGACAGTTATTTAAATTTGTAAATAAAACCACAAAACCAGCAAACAAGACAGCAGCTAATGCAACTGAAAATCAACACAAGCACTTTTCTTGAATTTGTAAACATTAACCACCTTTTATTCCTGCTATGCATAACCACGGCTGTTTACCAGCTTTGAATTCTGTGCATTAACAAGCATCACTAGCCTCAGTGTGCCTTGGGAGACAGAGAGAGGAAAAAACCCACTCACCTCCAAGTTTCTGTAGGATATTCTGGAATCCAACTCAAACATTCCATCTTTTGCCCAGTTTTACTGTTAATACGAGACATCTCTTGAACTACTGACAAAAGGGCAACGTACCACGCACACACAGAGAAAAAGACAACAAAAATCTGTTTTCAATCTAATATATGTCACTTTCCCAAGCCTCAACACACAGTTTCCATTCCACTGATGTTTTATATCACATTTGACATCAGAAAAGATTGCTTCTTCCCTTGCTATACCTATGCAGCATTTTTCATCACCATTTTAAGGTGCCTCAACACAGACATTGTCAGGAGGGTTTAATTATACTTCTAGGTCTTTACACAAATAATCAAAGTTTAAGTGAACAGGAAAACATTACCCATGCTAGATTTGTATATAGATTTTATGAAGAAAGAAAATAATTCAGTGTGCAGAAATAATAACTAAACTAACAGACTAAAATTAAATACCACAGTTAGAAGGAATAGAGTTTTTATAATGCCTAAACAGGATAGGCCAGCACAAAAAAGACAACAAAAGAAAAAAGAAACAAACAAAAAACCCACAAAACAAAAACATAAACCAAAAAAACCCACAAAAAACACCCCAAAACCAAAACAACTTTCTAAAAAGCCAGTGTGCAATAAGATTAGTTATAAAGCACCTAAAATTTTAATCTCTCCTCCACCAACATCCCACAAAACCCTGGACAGCTCTGCACCTCTCTGTGCATGCAGGAAAGAAAACACTCCCCTCAAGCACCTGTTCTCAGAAAAAGGACTCTGAGGGGTTCTTTTATCATTTCATGAAACTGGGATCCATATGTAATCACTAGTACATACTTAATGAGTAATATATATTTAGTTATTACTTTAGGGTAGTGACTTTAAATCCCAATTACTCATAGGTGTTTTCAGAAAAAAACTGTATTAACTAAAAATTCCACATAACACAAAGAAAAAAGTGTTAACACTGAAATAAATCAAGAATGCACTCTCTTACAGGAGAAGCTGACTTACTTTAAGACTTTAAAATCTGTAACTCCCCTGACTATCTAACAGCTGAGTCTTCTGAAGAGCACACATTTGTATTCTCTACCTGCTAAAGGATTTCTTTGACTGCAGATTAAGACAAACTTTCCAGTCCAAGTGTTCTACTTGGATTATGCAGAATTTTAATCAAGAAATACCACTTATAAAAGCAGCATATTAAGGACTGCTTTAAAATACACTGAGACTTTCATATCACCACAAGTTTCAGAATATGCACAGCTGTATCAGTTTAATTTCATGTTTTCTTTATACAAAGGAAAGTGGAAAAACAACTCATGTACCATTATTTTGTTTCCCTCGGGTTTCTTTCAAACTCAGATCTCTTCTTAATCCAATGTAGCCAAAGCAAATCCTCCCTGGATGTAGTTAACCTAGACATGTAAAATGATACCCACCACCTTAGCTGTTCTAATTGGGTTTTCTTTTTCACACAAGGCACACAGTATTTTAACACCCTGGAGGAAGCCCAGACTACAGCAAGTTTCTGTAGTTGATAAATACTGAGGTTTTGTTTTTTTTTTTCCCACCAGTAATAAGCAAGGCACTGACCTAAGTTCCCTTTATGAACTTCTCCTGGTGATCAAGTCGTTCCCTAGACAATCATCTCTCTCCCAAAAATCAGCCATAATCCAGTTCGCTGCCTCAGGTAAGCAGTAGAGACCTTAAATTTACAAAGCTCTTTTCATGCCAAAGAAGTTCTGTATGCTTTACAGCCTTTGAAGTATTAAGGCAGACAGATACATATTGGCACATGGGAGCCTAGATCAGAAATCTGAATCCTAATACTGAAAATTACTTCAGTAATTCAGCACACAGCAGCATAAAAATCACACTGACCATCCCAGGTCATTTTGCCTCAGACAATCAGAGCTGTTGCATACATTAATAAAAATAACATCCAAAATTTCTCAGACAAGAACAAAGAAGTAACAATGCAAAATAGCTAGGCAACCCATGCATGCTTTTGGAAGTGCTCAGTTATGCACAAAAGACTTTTTTTTATGAGACTGGAGCAGTCTTTGCAAACAATTAGAAATAAATGTAACACAAACCCTTAGGAATAAAGAACCAGCAGCTTTAGAGAGACTAATACCATTAAAAGCCATTTTATTTTAGTCATACATCATAGGCTCAGGATCACTGATCTCAATCCCCACTCAGCTTATGCTGGAGCCTTTGCACAGAAGTTGCTCTGGTTTCTGGCAGCAAGTCTCCAGCTGATGGCAACATTACCCAAGCCACAGGAATAGCCTTGGAAGGGGCTCCTCACAGGCACTGGTTCTCCCAGTACTCTGAAGACACTAAATTTGAATCCAGGTTTTTTGATTTGACCAGAATGTTGCTTTCTGGATGAACTGCACACATACTTTCTCCAGCACTTTCACATATGAGACAGAATATCCCAAGCAAGGGGTCAAAATATTACTGCTGCTTTAGTGAAATTGTACCGATTTGGCTATACAATAAATAGCACTCAGGGTCCAAAATCTTGTGTCTGATTATCACAAGCTGTTCACCTGAGCAAGCTCTTCTCCAACTCACCCAAATTGGTATGGACACACAAGAGCCCGTAATCCAGAAGCAGACAACCTAGGCAATTCCAAGACACTCAGGTGAGAGGCTTGTGCCCAGGTAGTCAAGACTTCTTCCTACTGTCTGTCAAAACAAGAGCAGCCTGCACCTCCATAGGGATTTCCCTCCATACTAAATGGCTCAAGATCTCTTTCCCACCTGCCCCTGCCCAAACATTGCAGCCTTGTCATTGTTTCCTCTTGCCATGTGAGCACAAAGTTGGTTTTGTTTCCTCAGTTAGCATGCTATGAATGTTTCTGTATTATCAAATTACTTCACAGCTTCCCTCCCTGGAAACCACTGCCACAACCTAAACACCCCCAAAAAGCTAAACTAAAATACAGCTACTTATAAAAAAAAAACTTTGAAGACAACAGTGAGAAAGTACAACAGTGTATATTCTTCCTCAATTCAGAATTTGAAGTGCATTACTGTTTTATGTGAGAGATGTGAAATTACAGGCTTTTAACAAATGAGAAGATCTTGTATAATACAGTAGATCAACAGAAACAGCAAACCAGGAACAAAACCCCAGGGGGATGCATTTCACAGTTCACCTGAAATGTCTGTGTTCTTACAAAGACAATGCTGTCACACCAGTAAGATTACAGCATTCCTTGGACTCCGATGATCTCTCCAGCTTCTTAAAAGATTTTGTAATCATTCACAGTTCTAGGCTCAAACAGAGTTTCGGAACTTCCCTCTGCCAAAACAAAAAAGTCAAGAGAGACCAAACATGCCCTGGCTCAGTGGTACAGTTGAAAAGCTGTCCTGCTCTTTACACAGACAAGCCACCAAGAATGAAAGAACAAAACCTGGCAGTCTGGGAAAGGCAGCTGTGGGTACCTCAGCCTGACACTGAGGGTGATGCTCCCAGTTGCAGCCCCCTCCTAAAGCACACATCTTCATTTGCTGTGGCTGTGTTTGCTCTTCACCTCTGCCTCCCCTGAGCTGCCTCACCCTGGGGTGGCCCTGCCAGCTGTGGGCAAGCCCAGATGTCCTGATGTTGGCCTAAACTGGTTAGGAAATTATGCCCTCAGTGCCACCAACGCTGCCAAGCTGGCAGAAAGCAGCACTGCCACCTCAAGTGTGAGACAGGGCTGCTACCCACTGCTCTTCTACCTGCCACACTCTCTCCCTCCAGTTTTAAATGAACTAATCCAAGGGATCTGCAGGCACATATCTGAACCCCTCAGAATGTATTTAGCACTAACAACTGGCTTTCACTCCATTATAACAGTGCAGCTCTTTGGAACCCGCTGCTATTGCCTTTTAATCTTAAATTTAACTTGAAGAGACCATGAATATCCTATTTTTCATAGCCCTGTTGAAGCATAATCCCTTGTAATACGGAGTCCAAGGTTTGAAGAGTAGCTTTAGACCCTAGGAGAGCCACAGAAATCAAACTGCATACACTTTACAGAGCCCTGGGTACAGAATGTGCTACTAAAGCAGCTGGACAGATCAGGCTGCCTGCTGTTAAACCTGTAATATTAAGCAATATAAGAGAAAGCCACATTCAAATATCAGTCTGATGCCTTTTCTAGCTTTCTTAATTAGTCCCTAAACCATCCTACCATGATAACAATAATGGATATTTCTAACTTCATGACAGTCCATTAACAGATATATTTTGTAATTCAAATAAATGCAGTCTTCCAAATAAACACACTCTTCTATATCAGTTATATTTATGTAACATAATATTAATATGGATCAGGAAAGCAATGGATTCTTTACCCCCTTACATGAATTTATGAATAACACTATTGGAATATTAAGTCAAAGGTCAGAGTGCAAATTAAAGCCCAGGGATTCTAGCAGGGGTACCAGGCACAAAGTAACTATTTTTCATAAAAATCAAGCAAAGATTTGAAAGCTGTCTGTATTGACTATGAGGTAAGCTAAAATCAGAATAAAAAACGACACAGGATTACCAGGAAAAGTAGTCAAAATTCCATTGGGGTTTTTTTCCTCTCAAGATACTATTTTTGCACAAGGGCTTATGAACTTTCCAGCCTCAGCAGATCAAGCAAAGTAAAGAAGAAAGCAGCAGAAAAATAAAATATTTGGTCTTAATTCTTGTCAACAAAGTACCGCTTGATGCAATTTAGACTTTGCTGCTGAAGCACACTGCTGCAACAGCAGTGTTTTTAGCTCCTGAGGGAAGGGAGGGCATGGCATCATGCTGCAGAACATGCAAATAAAACAGCTCCACACCAGCAGAGCTCTGCTTGGCCTCCTCTAGCCAGAACTAACACTAGAGGAAGTGCAGGACTGTGAGGCAGGCACACAAACTCCCTACAATGAAAAGAGAAGAAAAGGAATCATCTTTCCTTCATTTCCAAGGCAAGGCTGGCAGCACTCCTCATGGAACCTCCCCCCTTCCCAAGAGCTGCAGGATGTGAGCTGTGTCCCAGAGGGTACAGAGGGGGTCTGCAGGAGCATTTCTGCAGGCAGGAGGGGAGCAGAGCTTGCCAGGGCTCCCACTGTTTCTCTCCAGGGAAGACCCAAAGTCACCTGTGCCCTGCAGCAGGGACACAGAGACACCTCCCTCTCACCACCTCCTGGTGAGGGCTCACCTCACAGCAGACACTACTCCACATTCCCATGGCACACCAGTCTACAAAACTCAGATCCTGATAACATCAGAACATTTAAAACAAGGTGCATTGCTCCTGACTAGATTCTAAAGAAACTTTCATACACCTGTTCATCCAAACTACACAATCACCCCAGTCACAGTTCAAACCAGAACCAGGTTTTATTTCCCATTCCTCAGCCTGGGTGTATTACATACAGTAACAGTCACTATCCAAGTGACAGATAAGGAAAATAAACCATTACTTCCCTTTCCCAAAAGCTGTATTTCCCAAGTAAGAACAAAGTACTTTTTAATTATTACCAAGAACTGCCACTCAGACTAAGTTTTATGTAACAGCACTGTTCAGATTCGATTCCCCTCTCCTCCTCTTTCACAGTTAAGGAGTAACGAAATTATTGCCCTTAATGAATTAAACAGCTCTACAGTAGAGGAACTGGCATAAAAGGGGGAAAATCTCACCTTATAGTAACATACTACTTCACAGAATGATAAATAGTTTTCCCAACTTTTAAACGTGCATGTTTATAGAAGAAAAAATAACAGTATCTACTAGCAAAGCTAAATTTTGAATATTTGACACAGCAAATCCTTTCCCATCTCAAACCCCATTGCAATCTTGCTGGACTAAGCAGTCTTTTACCCTCAGGGAACTGTACAGACAAAAGTCATATGAGGATAGCTCATAAAACAAGAAATACTTCCCAAAATCTTTATCAGAGACATATTTTTTTGTCTTCCCAATGTTTATTTCCATGCATATAGTCTTTTTCATAAAATTTTCATCGTCTGTTTTCTGTAGGAGCTAAAAATACTCAAATAGCATCTTCACATCAAATCTGTCAGGAAAGCAGCAGGTTTACTGAGCAATGGTAGTGCACAGCTCCATTTCACAGATTGACTATTCCAATCCAAGGATAGGCAGATATCCATTCTATCCTCCTGTAGCAAGTCTGGCAATCTAATTCACAACATAAATCAACTGGCATCATCTCTAAAACAGTCAAAGTACCAAAAGAAAGCAAACTCAAATCAGATTACTACATCTGAACAAATCTTGGCTTCTGGTATTTGTTGACCTGCACTTAGGGTATTTGTGATAATAGCAGCCCATGGACCAGCTACAGAGGAGCAAAAGGATTAATTTTTGATTACAACTTTCCTCACTTTTTCATGGACTAGTTTTCATCAGGTGAACAAGCCAAATCAAACTGACTGTTAGCTGTAAGAAAGAAAAAAAAAAAAAGGAAGTAGGAGGTATGGAGTGCCCCTTTTGGCAACTGCTGAGTTTTTCTGGATTATTTGCTATCCAACATGATGCCCTTGATTGTCTAACCGTGATACACTCCCCACCAAAAGATGAACAAGGCAGCTACAGGAGCACCAGTGCCAATCACAAGGGAGCAGGTGGCAGTCAGCAGTCAGGGCAGCATGACTGAACCTTTTGATTTAAAGTGGTTACAGACAGTGCGAGCCATCCATGAAACAACTCAGGGCCACAGGCTGCTACATGGTGCACAAGAGTCAAAAACAAATTAAAAACTTTCACAATAAATCCTGAAAACCAACGAAACTCTACATACAGAACAGTGTGAGCAAATGACAAGAACGTGAAGGCAAAGAGATCCTAATTTGAATAAAGACAAAAATAACATAGTATTTAGGCTTCAGGACAAAACAACAACTATCAATCTCTTAAGAATTCCTAATAAACTTTCACTTTTTATATGGTAACAAAGAACAATGAAGAGGATGGAGCAAGAACTCACACAGTCGTGGGCACCCTCATTAACCCCACATAGTGAAACTGCTCCACCCAAAACCTTCCAGAGAAACCCAAGATAGAAAGCAGCAGAGGCTGTTTCCCAGCTTAATGCCTTAAACCATGGAGGTTTTCTGCCAGTCTTGCTTTTTAATTAAATATGGCATTTTGGGATCCAGTGATAAAACTGTATTACTGCATGGTCTTCAAAGACTAGAGTCATCTGAGGAAAGGTATTTTCATTATTACTTTTTTGTGCCTTATTCCTTACAACTTTCCATACATTATTAAAATTAAGAGGCTACACTTATTACAATACTCCATCAACATTAATACCCTTTTAAATTGCTAACCTGCACATTTCTTTAATCTTGTGCAAACTAAGAGCATACTGAACAAGTTCTATTTCTTAGCCGTTGAAAAACAAATATTTCTTCATTTGCATTCATTCCATACAGAAGAAACTCAAAACTGTATGTCAACAAAACATTAAAAGACTCCTACAATCCTCATACATGATAAATTAAATTAAATTACAAGTCAAGACAAAATTTTCTTGCCAAGAGCTTCCATTGCAGTGTCCTAACATGCCACCTTTCTAAAGTTTTTTGGACATAAATTAAAACAAAGCAGAAACAATAATGTGGTCACTGTTCTTTCACAGAGAATACACTGTATTTCTGTATCCAGGGTTCAAAACAGAGACTACCAAGGACATTGTTACAAACCTGAGAGCTTTGCACCTCTGCACAGTAAGTTTCCATACAGTCCTGAATACTTAAACACAGATTCTAAGCAAAATTTAACTACAGCAGTAAGTGCCATCCACCTCATTTTGGCAGGATAAGAGCCAAAGAACAGTATGGCAGCTACAGATTCACATTTCCCTAAATAAATAACAGTTTCATTGTGTCTTACAAGTCTGAAAATCAATCTGACATTTGAATCAAATTTTAGTTTAATTTTCATTTCTATTGAGCCTCAAAATTCAGACACAAAAGAAATGACTAAAAGCTTAATCTTTCTATTTATTTTGTACCAAGTGAGGAGTTGTCAGGAAGAAGTGGGTGAGCTGGAAGTACCAACTAGGAGATACTATGACTACCTGCCCCAGTGCTGCACCACTCTATGCCACCTATGATTTACAGATTCTGTAAATCTGTAAATCAATCACCTATGATTTACAGATCTGCAACACTGATTGCTGATCCCTGACCCAGAAGACAATGAACATCTGGGAAACATGCAGAATACAAACACCAACAATGTCTTTCTCACACCTAAAGGTGTCATGAAAGGACTCTTTTTTTTGCAAGACAACAATCTAAGCCTTTGAATAGATTTTGAGTGCTTGGGATTCTGATGGCAATTCTTTCCTAGAGACATGGCCTGTGTGATGTATGCTTGACTAGTAGAGTTCTTGTTTAATGTCTCTAGACAGCACTCAATATCAACCTCAGTTTTACAAACCCAAATGAAAACAGAGGTAAATTAGTAGTTTGAAAACAGTAAACATAAGAGAAGATGGTTAAAGAAGAAGCTTTGAGAGCTTCAAGCTCCAAACGTTTCTTTAGGGAACTTAGTAATGGTAACTGTTAGAATGACAAAGGTGACATTTTTCTAGCATTTCTGGAGGCTTACTGGAAGCCAACACCATTTTCGTGTCACTGGAATGACAACTTCTTTCATGGGAAATATTTTTTGCATCATGATCTCCATGACAATAAGAAATCACATTTCTGTCTTCAAATCTGTTCAGATTCAATCTCTGTTTCAGAAGCTTCCCTACAGGCATTAGGAGCACTTCCAGTGCCTAAAATGCATTTTAAAGAGGTCATTTAGACAAATCTCCAAGCTGATCACATCTTCCCCTCCCTTAATGAGGACACAGGCCACCACACACCACTAATTCAGCTGCCTGGAATCAGACTGTAGCTGTGGAGAGGTCCTGACATGTACTCAGAAAAGCACTGAAGGTCTTTGCAGAGCTGCTAACCAGAATGACAAAAGCAACAAAGCCTATCTGCAATGCTTTGCATGGACAGCTGCAGGTTAGAAAAGAACACAAAAGTAGTGAAAACCTACTGCAGAACAATTGACACTGGAACTGCAGGCCTCTGTTTACAGCCCTTGCTCAAAACAAGGCTAACTTCAGTCAAAACCAGAGATCCCTCCAACTCTCTGAGCACACATTCCAGAGTTCAGCTATCCTCATACCTCACACAAGGTGATCCAAGAGAGCCAAAGCCTTTGATTATGTTTCTTCTTTTTGTCTCAAGGCAACAAGTTAGGGTTGAGTCTTCTTCATTTTTTAAACAAACTGCTACTTTAATAATCACGATGCATGAAAACATTCTACAAGCTTGGAAGTTTTATCCTTCTAGCAATTTATTCACCTCGAGCTTCCCAAATCTATTACTCCCTGACTCTGGCAGAGACAGGATTTGTTTCTACAGTGTGGCCTCCATGCAGCATGATATTTAGAAACACAGGAGGAAAGCTCAAAACAGGCTTGGATCAGAGCAAATGATGTTTGAGTACAGCTTTTAACTCCTCTGAGACCCCTGCATCTCTTCCACCATGGGACACTGGCACATAAGAGGTTCAACCACAGTATACATAAAAGACTAAAAAGGTGAGCTGGAATCTTTTATTTATGGTGTGTATAAATGTCAGATAGAGTTGGTACCAAATACAGAAAAAAAAAATTAAATATATTCAGCATGAACTCTCTTCTCAGGACATAACATAACAGAACAAACACTGTTTTACACTGTGCCACATTTCTCAGACTTTCCAGCACCTGAAGAATGAACATGACATACTGAAGCTGCCTGCTGTATTGCAGTCAATTTGGTTATGCAATTAATATTTGCACATGCTGGCTCTGTGACTACATTTTCATTTTAAATATGCTGACTATGAGACAAGGAGCAAGAACCTCATGTACTCGCCTTCTGAACATACCACATAGGAGAAGTAGGACTGTATTGTGCATAGTTATGACTGATAATTATTTTTTTAATCAAGGAAAACCAGCTGGATACTGGCAGAACCCCAAGTCTTACAAGACAGGCAGCTGTCAGGAGCCACTGCTTTCTCAGTTCTCATCAGGAGCCGCTCCTGACAGTAAACATCATTTTATCTAAAATATGTGTACCATGTACTTTAATCTGTGCTGTTACTGTATCAATAGTTAATATGGACTGCAGATGCAACTCTGTGTTCCACTTATCCATACATACAGGTTAGCAACACACAGCAGATTACAAACTACTGAAAGAAGCAGTAGATTAGAAGTAGTAGTAGTAGTAGTAGTAGTAGTAAAGACTAGTAGAAGATTCCTTTATCTCCAAAAGATGACTTGCACCACCTGCAGGTCTTAGCAGAGGACTACAAATGTCTAACTGGTGAAAAAAAAGGTAAAACTTTCAGACACCAATTTTATGCTACTGGGACAACAGTTAAGTCAAATACCTCCTGTATAAGCAAAACAAGAGGCTTCCTTCAAAAGAGCCGCTGAACATCAGTCCAGCTTGGGCAGTTCTGCTTGGTTTGAGGAGTTTTGCACTAGTTAGCGTTAAATGGGGTCCTTCAACATGGCACACTTCAAGCTAAGAAACAATCAGTAGCTCCCCTCAGCAACAAAGGAGTCATAAAGGAACAACAGTCCAGGCATTTCCTTCTCAAACCACCCTATGTTCTAAACTGTGGTTTTCAGTTCCTAAAACAGACACAATATTAAGTGGAAACTTTATAAACAGAAAATAACTTGGCAACTGCCTATCTTCCAAAAGACATTTGAATCTGTCAGTACATCTCACCAGCCCCACTAACAGCTTCTCTTACCATACTTCTTCCTTGGGATTAAAAAAAGAACAGTCCTACATCCTTTGAAAAACATGAAGTTTGTCAGGACAAAGCTTACAAGTAAATTACATTGCTTTTATCTCAGAGAATTGAATTCATCCAAGTAAGTACTTGAAAGCAAGATGCATTTAGACAATACAGCAGAATAAAGTGAAAGGGTGTCTCTATGGTATTTCAGTGCCCATTAGTAGAGGTTAAAGCAAAGTACTTTTAACAAATTACAGCCCCAAGGACTCTGCAGCTGGAAAAGATACAGGAGGTTATCAGTGGACTTCTTTCAAATTCATAACACTTGGATATACTGACCTTTACAAGCTTCATTAAGAGCTTAACTCCATTTAATTACTCCCCACCTCCTTTAAATATACCTTTTCCTACATGCAGCCAACATTAGCCACACAGAATCACAACCCAAGACACAGAGGTGATGGTAACTACAAAACAGGTCAAGTTAAATTTTCTGCCTACAACTCAATCCCAGTTTTATAAAGAAAACACTGTCTCTTCCAAACTTGGAAGATTTCTGATGTGCAGTAATAAGCAAATGTATCACACAAAAGTTAAAATTTCTAATGTTTACTTTGACATGAGAAAATTACAAGATCAGAGTTCTAACTTTCAAAATTTTAAAAACAACACAATCACAAAATTTGATTTGGCTCAAATCTTAGGATCCAAAACTGATAGACACAAATGATCTCAGGTACTCAGTCAAGATCTAGCAATTAAAGCTTTTGTAAGACATGCAAGAATAAGATACAGCATTCAATAAACCTGGGAACAAATATTTCAGTGTCACATGAACAACATTTCTAAGTGGGCTCTAAGTGATCAAGTTACTACACACTATTCTGCAAATGATTAGGAAAAGTAGAAAAACTTGTTGAAGAGAAGCAGAATAATTCAGTCTCTAGAAATCTGGAGAGAAAACTATCATCCTGGTTTTTGGCTGGGGTAGAGTTCATTTTTTCTCAGTAGTTGGTACAGTGCTCTGTTTCGGATTTTGTTTCTCCTCCCCATTCTACCAGGGAGGTGAAGAGGCAACTCTGCTTAGCTGCCAGCTGGACTTAAACCACAACAAGTGCTCTTTGCATAACTTATTTAAATATCAGTGTGTCCAAGCCAAGATTTCTTTTTTTGGTAGTAGGGATCTATCCCCAACAGCATATACAGACATATCTGCAATGCCTTATCTGAAATATGAGCCTTAGAGAATCTATCAAAGTTAAATTCAATTTTCCAGCCTCTTCTGCTTTGTCAAGATACACTTTAATATACATTTTGTAATGCATTAACCTGCTGACTACTAGAGTTGCATGGAATTTTGTTTTAGATCATAAGACTACAGCTATATTTGGAGTGTTTTAAAAAATGCATAACTTGTATTTGCACAGTGAACATACTCAAGACAACCAAACACAGGAGGAACACGGCCTTTGCAGTTTTCCTTTCTAAGGACGGAGAATTATCTGTGCATTCCCAGCAGAGACTTAAGAAGTCTGTAAGGCTTCTTATCAACTGATACTGTTATCTACTGGCAGAGCAGCCACACAGTGACGGAGGGCAGGATCAAAGAGCAAGAAAGAAAAAGCCCCCACAATATCTAGGCATGATTAGAGTGAACTACTGTAACCCAAAGTAGCTTTCTTCTAGAAACAGGAAGATGTCATTACTGCTTAATTGTCTGGTGTTCTTTTTTTTTAACTGGTAAACTTGAAGTGATATCAAAATATTATTAAACAGACTGAGCACCTGCATATGAACAACAGTCAGTAAGAGGCTGCTGCACTACCTAAGCCTGTAGCACGGCATCATTCAGATCATCTAAACATATTGTACCTCCTCTTTACAATGAATAATTGTAAAAAGCATTTAACAGTAACCTGTCAATTTGCACCTCAAGGAAAAATATATTCTGCTCTAACTGTACTGCATTACAGGGCAGCACACAAAAGACTCCAACCACTACTGTTTCTCAGTTGTAGCATTTTGTGCTTGAAAAGAATGAGACTGATATAAAATAGTTACTAATGTATTTAGTAACATCATATTGTTACCTTTCTTCAATTCTGGTCTTGTCCATAAGTGGTTGTTTGATCCACTGATTAACTAGTCTTTGTCCTTGAGGGGTTCTGCATTTATTCAGTAAACCAGCTAGAGACTGTGCAGTATTTGCATTTTCCACAGAACTCTGGAAAGAAAAAACCAAAACATATATAGGAACAAAAGGAGGGAAGAAAATAGTTAGTGAAGTTTACTGGCACACACTGAATGACACACAGCTATTTAGGAACAGGACATGCATTTTTTCCACTAAACTTGGCACCCACCAAACATGGTAAATGAAACAGTGCAGCATTAAAGTACTTACACTCGGGTCCTGGAACATGGCAAGCAAAGAACAGGTCTGTCTATTTTGGAACCAATTCTGACTGAACAGCAAAGTTAAAAGTGCACCTAATCATGGGGCAGTTTGCACTCAGAGTAGCAGAAGTGGAAATACATCTACAAAGTCTGCTAGTTTGTTCTTCTGAAGGTCAGTAATAGGGGTCCTGTCCACAAAAAAAGCAGCAAGAAACAGGACTTGAGCTCAAGGGGTTTAGTTCGAGAACTCTAGGGGCTGCTGGAGGGGAACGACACAACAGAATCAGGCAATGGGGTAGAAGAGTTACTTGAATTCTCTCAAGCTTCCCCAGATCGTCTCTACCGTGCTATAAACACCTCTAAACTTAGCTCTGTTCAAATTATAGTTTATTACCTGTAATTCAGGTTTAATATTAGCTGGACTCCAGACAGCTTTTTGGGCATTTTTGTTGCGGTTTGGTTTGGTTTTCGCACAAACAGCTATGAAGCAAAAACTTTGGCTAATACTGAACAAACAAGTTTGTTTCAACTCTTGACTTTGAAATTAAAATTTCAACCCTCTCTGCACAAGAAAAGCTGCAATTAAAACAGCATGCAAGCATTCAACCAGAAGCAGGTCTGGATGCTCCTGTAAGTAGAACTAGAATCACAACAACAGGAAATGAATCCTGTGAGAAGGAATACTGCCACATTCAGCCCCTGGAATATCTAATATCTAAAGTGTACGGGCCTATTTTCAGTGCCCAGGACAGTATTACACCCTAAAACTTCTTCATGTAAGAAAGTATCACTACTTCAGCACATCCAATGTTCAAGGCACAGTACATTCCATGTAACCAACTGCATCTGTTGCACTGTAAGAACTTTACCTACACACCTCACAGAGCAACTCAAATTACAAAATAGTTTCACTTTGCTTTACTGCTGTCCAAAAACCTCCACACACACATCCTACCACGCAGGCAGTTGCCTGCTACATAGAAAAGCCTTTGTTCCAAGCTCACAACAGCCCCTGAAGACAAAGCAGTGTATTTCCTATCACAAAACACCTAACACCTGCAAGGACTTGTAAAGAAATGTAAATGAAATAGAACTTCCTAGAACACCCTCCATTAAAGCTTGAGAAGAATTGTAATTTTTGCTTCATTCTCTAGAGAGGTGCTCAGTGGCAGGAAATTAAAAAAAAAATTTAAAAATTCAGAACTCTCTTCAGGGCTAACCAGCTCAGATGCTGAATATATGCTCTGTTTTCCTGCAGAAATTCCTCCAGAGTAAACAGAGGCCATAATCTGTGATTTCTTCCTATAAATCTGAAATGCAAGCAGATTAGGTCCAATCAAAGATCATTAAGCAAGCAGAAAAACACACTTGGTGGGACATATGAAGGAGTCTATCAACCTGTCTGGATTTGTAGAAAATGTGTGTAAAAAGGGTAAAAATGGTATCAAAATGTGACAGCTAGCACGACATGGTGCTTTCATAATGTACTCAAGTACTGTTCCCTGTACTGTACCCTGTTCGCTGCCAGCCCTCCCTTGCTGACACCACTGGCATTGCTCCTGCCATGTGTTACACGTTCCACTAACACCATCTAACTCAGGTTTGTACTCTTTTCCCAATAACAACACTACTGTGGCCACTTCCTACCTCTTTGATGATCTTCTCTCCCCTTCCTCATTTAAAATAAACTAACAAGAAACAAAAATTAAAAAGGCAGCTAGAGTATCTAAATGTTTAAAACACACATAGCAGGGGAGTAGCTGAGAACAAAGCTAAAATGCAGAAGTTGCCATTAATCAGGATCTAGGGAATTGCAATTGGACAGTCAGGCTCATTATCAAGCAGCTAAATAATTAAGTACATCATAAACCAATTTCTAACTCAAGTATGTGGTCCTTACCTGAAAAAGGTTGAGGGCTTGAACAGCTGCATTGTCTAGAACCATATATTGACTAAGATCAAAAGTAGTCAGTTCAAACTGTCCAAAATTAGACTCATCTGACAGCAACTCCAAAAACTTGATAACGGCTGACAGAGATGAAACAGCAACCTGAAGTTTTTTTTTAAAAAAACACATCACATTCTGGTTAGAAACATTACTGAATCCAAGAGGATTTGATAAATGCTCTTAGAAATTACAGCTGGGGAAGACTTTGAGCCATGTCAATTCTGGCAGGGCTATGAAGGACTCATCCTGTTTGACAAGACTTCATTTCCATAGGGACATTCTATGGCACTGCAGCATCTTTCTAGGCAGGTGCAAGAACAACACACGAGACATCTGCATAATCTGATAAATAACATGTCAAGTCGCACACCTTGCCAACTTTCCGGAGCTGTTATCAGGATGTTTCCAGCTCAGGAACACAAACAAGTTATACTGCAGATAAATGAGATATGCTAGATCATCTGAGGACATGGTTTCAGGGTTAGTTTTCAGCCAGAACAAGCATCTGATCTGACTCACTGCACGGCACTGCTGAGTGCCAGCACAAAAGAGAGGCAGTAGCATGACTGACTTGTTCAGCTGCCACACACTTCAAACAACTCTAATCTGTTATGAAATGACACATTAAGGGAGGATAATTCTGAACCTTACACCTGCAGTGAGCATCAACAGTGAAGGGCATTTTAAAACTTGTTTATCTCAACAAATTGCCTGTTGTTTGCAGTTAAGAATGAACATGCAGGCACTAAATCATATACTTAAGCCATAAGACAACACAAAAATATTATCATAAACATTACTCTGTTTTCAAATACCAATTTTCCTGTCATGCAAAATAACAAGAGTATTGTATTTCAGTCCTTAGGCTAGATAGATTATGCACAGAAGGCACCTCTTCTGCAATCTATTTGCTTACCAGAGCTTCTGCTTTAAAGAGGTAAGTGAATGGTTTCCTCCATTTCTTCCAGGACCCAGCTCTGACACACACCCAAGCTGAGCAGAACTGCTGAACACTTCAGCAAGAATGTACAGGAGGATCAGCTCACATCAGGTGCACACACCAGTCCACTTTTTAGAAAGAGAGGCACACTGAACATTGCTCACCTGCTTTTCCATCTCTGGCAGTGCTGCACTATTCATCTGCTCTCCTTTTTTGGATTTCAACAGGCGATTGAGATCCTGAACAATATCTTTTGTTGTGAAATCTGCCTTCTTCCTGTCTGTAATCAGGATTCCTCCTCTCTGAATGACCTGTTGTTCACAAACATACACAGTTATCAATTAATTTCAGTATTAACGAGGCAGATGTTGACCACATAGAAGCAAACTCTGAAGTGATATTTATTTACTTCTAGGCTGCAGAGAAAGGAATGACACACAAGATTTCAGAACTTTTGTTGCTTAAAGGGCAAATAAATCAATAAATAATACATTTTATATGCATAAATCAAAACTTCTTCGAATTAAGCTATTGGTCCTTTGTTCTTCCACAAATCAGAGCCTGGCTAAAAAAACAGAACTGAGCTTTTTAGAGGCTTTGTCTGTCAGCCACAGTGGTTTCCTCACTTGTCTGAGTTTTCCCATCTCTCCTGTAGTCTCTCCTCCTGGCAGCACACACTCCTTCGGGCCCAGTTGAACCAGTAGAGCTTCAAGGTTGGAGAACTGATCATTATCTGGGAACTCACAAACACTCAATTTTCTCAGCGTGGTGTCGACACAGCCCACTCCTACTACTCTCTGTCCATCAGCAGCAGACAGCTTAACCCCCACAACCCCGATGGCTGTGGACATATCATTGTTGGCAAAGAGAACTTCCTCAAACTGGGAAAGATTTCCTGGAGAACCCTATTTAGAAAAAGAAAAATACTTTTTAAAAGGAGTGTACACACACATTCTTTCTTTTAAAAACAACTGATAAAACTTAAGTACTGAACAGTTCATTCATATAAAATACACAGCTATTCTATTTTTTTAACCATTTGAATTTTACACATCACCTACATTGAGGAAAGCACTTTAGGTTTCCTTTACTTCCCTACCTATGGCAAAGACACAGAGCAAGCTCTTTCAGCCTTAGAGCAGTAGAAAATAAAGTGATATGTATAACAGCTATATAACCAACATATAACAATCAGGTGTGATTTTTCATCATCAGTCCCTTAAAATCCCAAAACTCTAAGCAGGAAAAAGCTGTAGGATTCTTTTCTTTCATCTCACAGCTATAAAAAAAGGTTGAAAATTTTACCTTGTAAGCTAAATACCAGTCATTTTCTTTGACAGATTTGCTCCCTGCTTTGTTCTTGTAAACTTCAACTCTGTAATGACGAACCAGAAGGAGGTCCCTCACAAAAGATTCAAAGTTCATTTTACTAAGCACAACACTCTCAAGCTTCTGAGTTCCTATGAAAAGGAAAAAAAAAAATAAAAGAAAATTATCAGATACCTGAATTTGTTCATAAAGCTTATTTTCTTATTTTCTGCAATCAAAATCCCCAAGCCTTCAGAAGACACTGCCTTAATATCTAGGAAGGAAACACTTAGAATCCATGAAACAACACAAACCCACAACATTCAACTGGTTAATACTAATGAAGAAAGCACACTCCCCCACCAAACAAAAACAATATTAAATTCCTAATTTCACTTAATCAGTATGGTAATATATACAAAGGGATATGTTCCTCTCACCCTTCCCCTCTCACAATATTCTTGACTTAGTTTACTAACTAATATTTCACACATTTTGATCTAATGAGCATTAGAATTCTGCTACAGGTTCTCCTTCTGGACAACATTTTTTCTTCCCTGGATAAGCAGCTTCTGTTGACAGGAAAGAGTGCGAACCTATTCACACTCACACAACATGTGTGCCAAGACATTTCCTTTTTATCATAACTTATCCAGTAAAAACAGCATATCATTAAAAAAAAAAAAAAAAAAATAACACTTTACATTAAAACCTTGCTGAGAAAGTACCTAATTGACAAATTTCTTGCTTCTGCTCCTGTATGTGCAAGCAGATGACGCAGCTGAATAAATTTAATTCCATGTAACTGCCCAGAGGAGCAATACCACTCCTACCTCCCCAACTCCAGCAGCAGCCTACTCACAGAATAAGGCAATTGCACTACTGAGCAAATTGGGATTTCAGGTGAGTACACTAAGCTTTCTGTCAAGTTGGGAAGTGGAACTAACTCAGACTGGTGTCAGACACATTGGAGTTAGATGAGACACCAAGCAAGCACAAGCAACAGCAAGTATCATATCCCTCTTTTAGCAGGATGCCCTAATCACATGTGAGGCTCTTCCTCCTTTTACATGAAAGATGTTAAACAACCATAAGATGTTCCATACCCATAAGAATGTATGGCTTTATTTTAAATAGGATTTTTTCCTCAAACATCTAGCATGTTTTTTTGAAGTAGGTAAAAATCCTAATTCTACATAATTATGTTCTCTTCCCCAGGGCAGAACTGTCCAAAACACAACTCTTCTTATTATTTCAGTTGAGAAAAGGTAATACACTAGCAGGGGGTGGGGAGCAGCTGAAGTTCATGTGTACTTTGAAGTTTCATGCTTTTAGTTGGATATGATAGGTAAGGCTTTAGAGGATTTAAAATTGGAGCTAGTAGCCACGTGATTAGACCTACAAAATAACTTCTAAATTGAATACAACAATAATACTGATGCATGTTTCTAGTCTGGAAGACACATCAAGCTTCAGGGAGAGCTGGGGTTTTTAATTTTTTTATTATTATTATTTTTTTTTTACAAATAAGCTCATCAGTCCCAATAGAAAGGAAAAAGCTTATAAGAATGTCATGCTCTTTCTAATGCTGTCGCTCAAACAAAAAAATATTTATTTCAAGAGATTTATCTGAGCCAGTAACTCAGCAAAACTGTGTTCCTCGTGATTAAGGCTAATCTAAACTAAGGTTTGTACCTTCCCACGAGATAATTTATCTTGATGAAGCTCTTACATCCCCCATCTACAAGCTCCACTACCTTATGCCAAGCGGTAAAAGAAAAGCAGCACGTGGGCGGGGACCGAAAAGAAAATCTTAGAAAACACACAGAAACATCTGAAAGTAAAGAACTTCATTCAGCGATTCCCGGCCTCACTGAAGCAGAGCGGACACGGGAACACGGACAGCTCCGAGCATCTCCCTTCCCGCATCCATGCGCCCCGGGAGGGACCCGCAGCACGGCCCGAGCCCAAGCCACCCACGGAATGCCGCTCTCAGCCCGACCCCTGTGACAGCCGCAGGCCTCGGCCTCGGCCTCAGGGGCTGCCGGGGCCTCCCGGGGGCTTCCCGGGCCCTGCACTGCCGACCCATGCGGGGCAGCTGCCACCACCACCACCACCATCTCCTTCCTTCGCTCCCCCCCGGCCACCCGGGGCCCGCCACAGCCGGGCCGCCGTCCCGGGCCCCCCCGCGCACGCCGCCACCCACCCGGTGCCCCCGCCAGCTGGCGGATGACGGCGCGGGTGCGGAAGAGATCGCGGGCGGCCAGCCGCGCGTCCGCGCCGTGCACCGTGTAGTAGTCGCCGCGCTCGAAGAAGCGCACGGTGGTGTCGGGCTTCTCGGGCAGCGAGAGCACGGCCCGCACGAAGCCCGCCTCGGCCCCCGCGCCCTCGGGCCACACGGCCTCCCGCGGCGGCTCCACCGCCATCTTGTGCTGCCTCTCCAGCTGCCGCCGCCGCCTCCCGCCAAGCACGCCACGCGCGCGCCAGCGGCGCCCAATCGCTGCGCGGTCCGCTCCGCGCGTCACGCCCGCCCCGCCCAGTCGCTGAGGGGCCCGCTCCGCGCGTCACGCCCGCCCCGCCCAGTCGCTGAGGGGCCCGCTCCGCGCGTCACGCCCGCCCCGCCCCTGAGCCGCCGCCTGGCGGGAGCGCGCAGGCCCGGCCCGCCCCGCGCGCCGCCGCCGCAGCTGCCATGGCAACGCCGGTGCCGCCTGGCCGGGGCTCCGCGCTGCCGTCATCTCGGAATTACAGAATGCATTGGGTTGGAAAACACCTCTGAGATCATCGAGTCCAACCTGCGACCGGACACCACCGTGCCGAACAGACCGTGGCACCGAGCGCCACGTGGAGCCCTTCCTTAAACACCTCCAGGGGCGGTGACTCCACCGCCTCCCTGGGCAGAACTCCTCCGAATGCCCAAGCTAGTGCTGGACAACCTGCGTGCCCCTGGCAGCCGTGCCGAGATGCTCACTGCCTGTACTCCAAGAGGAGGAGAGTGCTGGAGCAAGCCCGAGAGCAGGGCTGTCAGCCGGGTTAGTCACACCACCAGCGGCTGTGGGTGACAGGCGCTCCTCTCCTTACAGCAGAAATGCTGTCCAGAGACCCTCTGTGCTCCCTCCAGCGGAGAGAGAGCAGCTCTTGCCCTCTTTCCAGGAGATGCTTTAGGTTTTTGATTTTCATGCTCATTTCCTTGTACTGCCCTAAGCATTTTTCTTTTTTTTTTGTTTTGTTTGCCTGTTTTAGCTTGTACTGTAAAGGCACATAGGAATAGAAACAGTATAGGTGACAATCTTTCTTTTGGTGATTATTGTCTAAGAATGAGAAATGCCACGTTTCATCAGCTAAGTCAAGTCTTCTTGGAAACTTCTCTTACCTTACACAGCTTTTCATCTTTCCAGTCAGAAACCATTGTATCCCAATTCCCAATTCCCAATTCCCAAATTCTTATATCCCAATCCAGCTGCCTGCACACTATCACCTATGGACAAAACACGTCTTCTATTTTCGCATGCCTCACTATTTCTTGCATAAATGTTATGTTCTGGCTTGTGTACCTTGTACAGAACATTCCCTTGTTTGCCCACCATTGCTTTCTCTCTCATTTCTTCCCTGTATTAACTTCTCGAAACTCATCTCCCATCCTTCCTTTCTCCCTCCCTCCCGTCTGTTTCCAGCTAAGGAAAGCTTTTGGGACCTCTGTTTCTAGATTTTCTCACCTGCCTTCTCTCTTCTTTACAACTGGTGAATCAATGTGCTCATCTTTAGTATTTCTTGGTGTCAATAGTTGCTTTCCAAAAGGCCCTCAGATGCCCACTTAAGAACTACTTCAGGTTTCCACCCTAAACTAAAGTTTTACTGGGCCACCCTGATCTGACGGTGCCGCCGTGTTCTGCCCGTTCCACCCCAGGGGATGGTTTGGTGTCCCCACCTCTGCCCCATTCCTGCCTGGCATCACTCTTGGCTTCCCATCCACACTTCAGCCTTTCCCCCTACAAACCCCAGTGCTGTACTCCTGAAGAAACACGGCTTTTCTAGCATTTCTTCTGTAAATGTATTTGCTGAAGGATCACAGGTGGTTCTTGTGGTAGAGGAAGTCCAATCTGTCTTCATTTGACATAGGCAGGAAGGAGTAAAGCAGGCAGATCTCTAGAGCTTTGACAGCTTTGTAGTAGCCCAAAATCTTCCTCTGATCTCCACAACAATTGTAAAAATGACACTGCTCTGCTAAGCCAGATGTATTTATTTTCAGTACGAATAAGTGTACATTTCCTAACCTTCTTTTCAGAAGCAGCTGATCTAGTCTGGTGCTTCTCTCCACCAAAAGCGCTTGCTTGCAGCAATATTCAGATGGCAAATTCAGCCTGAACAACTGTCTTTTAGCAAGTACATTACCTTGGGATTGCACTCACAGTGTCAGGCAACCTTGCCAAGCATCGATAATACCAGGTCAGCCCAGAATACACGTTTTGAATAGCTGGGACAGCTTGTCTTTGTACACACCGATGGGTACAGATAAGGCAGGAGACAGGACAGGGAGAAAAGGAGTGTCCCATACAAACATCTGGAGACAGGGTGGACTCCAGGGACCTCATTGTCATCTTCAAAAGCGGTAAAATAATGTCTGCTAAGCTGTAATTGTTGCGTGCTTCAGCGTTTCCCTCTCTCTGCCCTGGGCTGGTTGCACCTCCTCGCCCAGCGCTTTGCTCAAGGCGGCTCCGCAGGCTCCCAGCCGCGGCCAGCCTCCCTCCGCTAACGCCCTGAGCGGGCTGACCACAGCTCTTGTGTTGTGGCATCCCCTGCACAGAACAGCTCAGCACTGAGCACCTTCCCTTGGAGCCATTGTTCTGGATGCCACTGTTCTCCCAGCGCCAGCAGGGACCGGCTGATCCTGGCAGGGCAGCTCTGAGTGGGGAGCATTTCCCTGTCGCCAGGCTGGCTTCTTGCGCTCTGCTCTAACACTCCCTGCTTTTTCCCTCGCCTACCAGCAGCGACGGGAATGAGACATCTGTAATTGTTCTGCCCTTGGCAGGTGGAAAACTGCTGCTAATCTACGCCTTAATTATTATTTTTTTTTTTGCCTTCTTAGGTGTAAGTAGTATATGGAGAAAAGTTACAGTAGGTTTTCAGATAGGAAAATGGCTGTCCTTTAACCACTTCACAGGGAAAAAGAGAAAAAATAAATTATTTTTCATCTGTGGTTAATTAGTATACAGCTATTATCTGTAGCAGCTTCAATGCTTTTCACCATGTCTGGATGTCACCAGAAAATCTGGTATCAGACTGATACGTATCTGTGTGTGCATACATGTTGTGCAGCAGAGACTTAACATTAACAGGATAAGAATATTTAGATAACGTAAGTTTGAAAACAGAAAATATGGCTGTTGCCTTCTAGAGAACCTTTTAACTCTCTTTTGTTTACTTTTTTCACTCATATTTGGCACAGCTATACTCTACTTGGCAGGCAAGTGTAAGAATTCTGCAGTGCATTTAGAGGATAGTAGAGAAAAAAAAAAATCACTTCTTACATGTGTGAGGTTTTCACTTATTATAAACTGGTCAGTGTTTCCTCTACCATCACACACCACCTCCTTTTTGTGCATGTCTGCCCCTGCCAGACTGCCTGCCCTGGGATGAACCTTTACCAGACTGCAGCTAGAATTCACTAACTAACACTTGTAAAGTTTGTAGCAGCAGAGCTGCTAGCACTTTTAGTTCCCTAGAATATTTTTCTGGCTACTTCATGTCATCCAAAGCGACTGTATTCTGGTGATCAAAGTTCAGCAGGCGAGGATATAAATAAACATGGTTCACAAACAGTGTCATTTCTCTTATCAAACTACTCTGCATGTTCAGGAGGGTAATGGGTACAGTACAGTCAACAGACCCCACAGATGCAGCACTGACCTTTCATTTTCTAGCTGTGGAAACTGTGCTTTGGCATTACTCAGGTCTTAGAAGAAAGATGTATAGACTTTATTGGTCATGCGTTCTCAAATATATTATTAGCATACCCTCTTCTAAAAAGTCTGTCATTGTCTTTACATAAGCATATATTTAATTTTACTCTGCAGTAATAATAATACATATTTGCCAGTGTAATAATTAATGAGGAAGTAACAGATTTGCACTTGCCTATACAAACACTATTTTCCCATCTTGTACATAAGCACTAAGATATGTATTATTACTAGGGTTTCTTGCAGTTTGTGTCTATCCCTCTCTGTAACACAAAAATCTCATTTATCCAGTCTCAATACATTTTCAATCTGCCCTTCATATGCTTTCTCAAAATTGACATTATGTGGAAAGAGAGGAAACGTGGTATCTCAACTTTGTGTAGGACTTCAGATTTAAAAATATGCTCCTTTACATACAGAAGTTAACGAATAAGGCAAATGGAAGTATCAAAATAATTACCTAGTTAAAAATTGATGCAGAAACTACTAGTCCTTTATTAAGTTCTATTAGTCTGTTTCTTTTACAGGAAACCCTCTTTTTAACTTTGCTGAATGTTTTCCAATTGTATTAAAAGTAGTATCCAAGTATCAAAATACCCAGCATTTAGTCCTGCTATTTTGTACCATGTTAATTTTCAGTAGCAATCATTTTTTGCCATATTCCTCTATAGGGGAGAAGAGCTATCAGGTGCATATGTGGAGAGTTGACAATCTGATAATGGCTTTTTTTTTTTCTTTGAATGTCATCACATTAGTCTCCTCTCAGTATAAAAATCTGTAAAACACAATAAGCTGCAGGACACTAATACACTAATTTCTCAGGTATTTTCCCCCTCACCCTTTTCCATTTCTCTGTAAATACACACTTTGATACAGCTGGACAAGTGTAGTGTTTAGTAAATAGAACAACACGAAGGCAAATATGTCAATAAAACTATTTAGAACAGGAAACTAATGATAAAACTATTACTGATCATTTTGAGAGCTGAGCAGCACCATGTTAGTACCATAGTAACTGAGTTTAGAAACAGTGCATTCCCTTCAGTTGTGGATTTAGTTAAACTCTGGGTGTTTTTTAAGAATTTCTATAAACTTTCTCATTTTCTGATCCCTCGACTAGTTTCAGGCAAATTTGACAAAGAAGATTGTAACACAGCACTAAGCTTCATATCTGACACAAAAAGCTCCACTACAAAGTAAAGTAAAAAAAAAAAACCAGAAAAGTGTCTGAACACTTCCCTGTAGTGTGGGAAAAGCAGGGAGAAGATGATGTTCAAACAAACCAATTGGGACAAGGTCCAGGCCACACAGCAGCTATGCACCAGCCTGTCCAGTCAAGTCTGCACACGTGCAGCTCCTGCCCAGCCACAGCACACAACACCTCTTTCCATCCCACAGGTGAAATGGGGAGGGGAAGAGGAGGGAAAACAATGGCATTGGAATATTGGGAAGAAATGGCAAGGATTACCATATTGCAGCCATTTAAGGAAGTAGAGGAGATGGAAGCACTGGGGAAGACAACACGCACAACTCAGCACAAGACCAGCTTACTGAAAACTTGGCTTTATTTGGTTAACAGCTTACAGAATTGTACAAAATTCATCACACCTCAGCAGATCGCCTGCATACCTAGGGAGAAAGGGAATGGCCCAGATCAGCAGAGGGAGAGCCTGCCCTGCAGAAGTTATCACTGACAAAGCTGCCTGAAAAGGCTGCAAAATGTTCCAGTAAATTCCCTACTTCAGGATTTTTGTGCAACACCCAACACAGCAATGCCCGCCTCTGAGGTACCACCCTGTTGGAGGGCAGAAGGGATACTAATGAGCTGTGACAGTGGAGGTGACACCACCACAGTCCAGCAACTTCCCTGTGTATCTAGCAGGCACACTGATGGGCCACGCTTCACATTTAACTTCATGAACAGTACATAGAATATCTTCGCACTAGTTTGTCCTACTTTTCTTGTTTTAGCCAGGGTGGGTCAAAACACACACCACATTAGTAAGAAGGTTTGTCATTCAGTTCCTTATCTTGCATCTCATTATTTCTTTGGCAACAGGAGTTACAGCATTTCCTTTATAAATCAGATATGCTGAAGGGATTGCTTGCCAACATCCATGGCACAGGTTACTGACAGCCAAAGCAAGCCCTCATGTCCAGGGAAGGGTCTGGGAGGCTGAGAGCCTGTGGAAGTTTGGTCAGCATCTGTGGCAGAGAACAGGAATAAAAGCAGAAACAGCTCCTTGCTGTGCAACAGCTTTGCCACAGACAAACTCACAGCAGTGGGGTAAATTGCTCTCACCCAGCTCCTCCACCATCAGATGCCAGGCCTCCCCACCCCTAACCCTGCATCAGAGATGTCCTGGGTTAGAGGCTTATTTTAAAAACTTACATAGCATTGGAAAGATCAGTCTATGCATACCTGAAATGACTGCTTTCTCAGCCTGTTGATTCTTTATACAACAATCTGTATATTACCATTTTACTCTTGTTGAGTACTTTTCACAGCTTTAAGAAAAAAATCATGCTGTTGAGATACTAGATGGCTGATAAAAATTTCTAATTGGAGTTCTAGAATATTTTCAACTATGCTGAGGTTCCTTGCTTTAAGGAATCAAATTACAAATTTGTAAGCATGATAATTCAGCAGACTATCATTTCATAATGGAAGAATTAGAAGCCTGTTTCAAAGTTTTATTAATTCAAGTCATAAAAAAGTTACAGAAACTTCAAATATGTACAAACTGTCATAAAAACGCTGTGTTCAGTTATACAGGAGACAGTCTCGTTACAACATGGCTACAAAATCATTACTTTCAATAAAACTCAAAAAGGCAAAATAACCATTTAGGTATGTATGCTCCAAAACCCTAGTAACAGCAGTTGTCAACTCATTTCACCATCATAAAAAAAAAAAAAAAAACTAAATCAGGGAGCAATAGTTAAGTTTTACTTGAGTAAGTTAAATGGGGCATTTAACTCTCAAAAAATAGTAAAAGTAGTTGAATGGTTACCAGTCGTGGTTGTTAAGAGTTTTAACATTCAGTAAGTGAGCACAATTACCTCCCTTTCAGGAGGAAAGCTTTAAGAGTTAAGATTCATGCCGCCAATGTTTTTTGTTGTCTTCTGGCTTCTCTTCAGTTGATTTAGTTAAGCATTCAGTCCTCTATGCATTTCATTCATTTCCTTCACCTGGAGGGGAGGAGGTAGAGGGAGATCAACACCTAAACTTTAAGACCCAATAAATCATTGGGATTTAACCCAGATTTCAGTCCAGATTTTCATTAGCAAATGGATTTGATGCAACACTAACAGAACCAACCATGACAAACCTACCAGATTAAAAAAAAAAAAAAGCAAAAGCACTAATTTGGGTACATGCAGGAAGCAGACAATACTATTTAGCTACAACATTGTTTGGATTCCTTCACAAAAGGCTCCACACTTGGTGTGAAGTATCATTTGCTATTCTATTGGAAAGCAGCTCCTCAATGGAAACTGCAAGATTCATGCAAATACCTCAGTGAAGAGTTTGTCACAGAACAAGACTATCAGCACTTCCTGTGGATTGCACAGCCCTTTGCTATACATATGTAAAATAGAATTTGCAGTAAAACCGAACCCCACCTCCTCAGCCCTGGGAAAAGCAGCAGATCACCAGCTACCTTTGAAACTAGTGCAAAACTACACAGAGGTGAAAACTAGCTACAGAATTTGAATATTTTCAGTCTCCTTGAACACATCTGAAACACCCAAAGAGAGCTTTTAACCTACAGCAAACTTTAGGATTTTCTGGATTCTGGTTAACCTCCACCCCACATATGTACCACAAACAGAAATAATTACCTCAGCTTTCACGTACTTCCCTTTCCTCCTCCTTGTGAGGACCTGTAAGAGAAAGACACAGTATTTTTTGAAGTCTTGATATACAAAGTAACTTCATCTGTTTTTGACTTGAAAAACACAAACTCAAAGCTGTCCATTCCCCATCCTTCCGAAGTGAGGTAGGTAGATACAAAAGAGGTTGTTTGTCATTCTTAACTGCTTTAAACCAGGAAGCACTTTGTTCACCTCTGTGAATTGTTCCCAGTACTTGTTTTCCGGGTGACACCCTTCAGTTGTAACCTGAAACAGTGACAGTGTGCCCATCACCAATTCCCCACCTCCAAAGCCTGAAGAAGCAAGCCAATTTACAAAGGAAGACTTTCCATCAGAGTCCAAACTCTGAATGTCCAAAACATGTATGCTGTTGCTTCCCAAATTGTACCAGCACTGTTCTGCTTGCCAGCTTTGCTAGAACTTACCAGAACAACAATTGCAGTCACTATTGCTATTACTATCACTACAATGACAGCAATAAGGCCGGGAGTCAGAGACTTCATAGAAAACTCTGGTGCTATCTCATCAACATAGTAGACCACTGTCTTCTCAAGCTTCACCGGTTCGTTGTCGATACTGACGTTTAGCCCCACGCTATTATGAAAGATGGATTGACCTTTTACCTAAAACAGATAGGAAAAGAGAGACTTGCTAGTTCACATTGTAGCAGGCACTTAGCTTGTCACAAGAATAATTCACCTTGCTTCAGCCAGACTCCCGAGTGCAAAGCAAGACACCCACCCAGCCTCTGGCAGACAGACTTAGACTGACACAAGTGACACTCACATCTTTTTCAAAGTAGTAGGCCACATCAGCTATATCCACATCTTCAGGCGATTTTTCTAAGGAATTTTGCTTCAAATCAATAGTAATGTAAGGCTTTTCATACTGCAATAAAAATATAGTCTGGTATTAAGAAGGAGGTACTTTAAATCCAACTATCAAATATTCACAAAAACATTATGATCCAGTTTATGAACTTGCATACTAGATCAAGGTTATGGTTTTTGAACTCAAGCCAACTGTTTACAGTAGGATTCAAATTCCACTTTTTAAGTGAAGCAAAGGAGTTGTCTACAGACTAAGGAGAGCAGTATAGTTTCTCAGCATTTCTGTTCAGATACAGTTATTTGCTAACTTCTCACTGTTTTGAGAGCTTCTACTAGAACTCTTGCTGTACTGCATTAGTCAAATTAGAGTTTTCATAGTTACTCACAACAAAATAAATTTCTGATACTTTACTAAACATTATGTGACTCTTACCAGAACATTGGTTATGTATTGGCCTTTCAGCAGATAACGACTGGTGATGGTCTCATTGAAAAACCTACAAGGATATGAAAGCCGTAGCTGTTAAAAACAGTATTATTTCACACAGATCATCTGAGAAGTAGAGAAGACCAGCGTAAGTTTTCTTCTGCAGTCTCTGTGGTGGGTGAACCTCAGCTAGCAGCTAAATCTTCAACTAGTCTCTCACTCACTTCCCCCTAACAGGATTAGGAAAAGAATCAAAGGGCAAAAGCAAGGGAAAAAAAACCCCTAACTGTCATCAGTTAAAATAAAGAGTCTGGTAAGTGAAAGGGCTGGGTGGGGGAAATATAAAACCTCAAGTGATCAGTCATCACTGGCAGATCAATGTCCAGCCAACCTCTGAGCAATAGCTACTTGGGAGAAGACTTTCCCCCAGATTTATTGCTGAACACGTCATTGCACAGTATAGGCTACCTGTTCTATTAATTCAGGTCATCCCTGCCCCCTTCCCAGCCTCTTGCCCATCTCCACCCTACTCACACTGGGGCAGCACAGTGAGAGTCTGAGAAGGCCTTGACATTATTTAATTGCTGTTCAGTAGCAGCTAAAACACTAGGGAATTAATCAACACCATTTTGGTCACTGGCCTAAAATGCAGCACCACACCAACTGCTACTGAGAAAATTAACTCTGCCCAAACTAAACCCACTCTCTTCATACTAGAGTTCAATTAACTCCTAACAGTGAAGATGCACTTACTGTAAAATAAACACCTGTGTTAGACAAAAGAGTTTCACCAGTTTGAAGAGTTCAGAAGAGCTAGAGGGCAGCAGCTTTTGTTCTGGAAGAGAGGTGATCTGATAGCTACAAGTAGGGTTTTGTTTTAACAAAATTAAAAAAAAAAAGGGCTAAACTCTCATTTTCCTCTTGCTGCTTCTTTGCAGTCCTGCCATTTTTGTCAATTTGCGTTTCTAACAATTTCCCCCATTACCTTCCATTTCTTTTAGTATATTGATTTGGGGGAGGGAACTAGCAATCAATTTTAAATGGAAGGGAACCTCTTTAGCAGTTAATTTGTTTCCAATACAAATTAAAGCAGTTCTATGGAGAATCTGTAGCCTGAAACGTCTTACAAACGAGTTCACAGGTCTTACAACGCCTTTAGCAACTGATCAGAAATACACTAGATATCTAGTAGGACATGCATACACTACCATGACATGTTACTATCATCACTTACTTCCTTAAAGATTCAGCATTCAGAGGAGTATCTCTCTCAGCATGTTTCATCTCAATGATGATCCACCTGAAGTACAATGAATATTCTTGAAGTTCACAGATATAAAACATACCAAAAAAATCTAACCCCAGGCTAAAAAATCAGAACAATGAGACAAAAACCAAAGCAAAGCCTCTTCCAAGCCCATTCAAAGTATCCTTATTTCTGTAGAAGAATACCCAGCAGTAACCCAAATGTTGATTGCTCCATCTTCATTCATCCCCAGTGCATCACTCACACAAGGCAGAGCCTTATACAGGAATGTTTTCATGTCACAGCACACCCTGTTGAAAGACTTACGTCGTTCTGACTAATTGATTGCACTTCAAGTCTGTATCATGTTTGTCAGTTCTTCTAACTCCAGCTGTATTCACACACCAACAGGTGGTTCCATTGCACTGCTTCGCTTTGAAAGCGCCACTATTTTCACACTCGGGATCATAAAGGCCATCAGTATCTTCAAATGCATCTTTTGGCTTCTCACGACGACCAGATTTTGAGCCCATCACTTCTGCTTTCATCAGCAGGCATTTTGAAGTCACTAAAGATAACCAGAAAGTCGCGTTATGCATCACCAGACCACACATGTCCAAAACAGAGCTCCGAGTCAGTACAAACACAAGGTTACATCAGCAGCAACCAGATTCCAAGCCATTACACAGAACAGCAGATGTCTAACGTGTAGGTAGTACATAAAATTAATACAATAGGGGTATGTCAGCCTCTCAAGGCAAAAGCCTAACAAGTCCAACCTTAGGACTTAAGAGCTTCCATTTCTCACAGCTAGAGGCTTGTTCCCAGCTTAGCTGAGCTTGAGCCCAGAGCGAAATCATGTCACGAGGCTCTTTCCCCTTTAGATTTGTAGGAAAGGTGAGGATATGTGCTTGCAAGGAAGCTAAACATTCATCTTCAAGAAATTCTTGCCACTGGAGAACAGATATTGAGGAGGAGGCGTGACCCTACATCGGTACAAGCAGGGAAACCTTAAACGCTTATCTTCCGAGGCCAGTTGACCTTGTAGACAAGGAAGAAGAGCTCCTTCCTCGCCCCCATTATTTGCTGGGAACTAATCCGTCATTCTCACATATTCCCCGGCTCTCTGCGGGTACATCTCCGTGCCACCCACCGGCCGTGCCCTTTTACTCACGGGTACTGCAGTCCACGGCGGCGCCGGAGCCGATGGCGTCGCAGCGACATTGACCACTTTCCATCCTGCAGTTGGTGACACGCTTGTTCTTCTGGCAGACACACGCTGTAAGGGAAACACAGCCGTGAGCCAGGCACCGGGGGGCACCGGGGACAGGGAGCCGGGCACCGGGGGGCACCAACACCCGCGCTCCGCCTCCGGTCAGGATGGACAAAGCCGCCCCTCTCCGGCCGGGCGTGGCGTGCCCGCAGCCGCCGCTTCCCCCCCGCCACCGCCCCCGTTCCCTTCCCGAACGGGACGAGGGCTCCCCGCGCAGCCCTGGGGGTCCCCTCGAGGCGCGGACAAAGGCGCGATTGGGGCCGGCCGCTCCTGCCCGCTCCGAGCCCAAGGCGGAGGGGTGTGGGGGAATGGTCTCGCCATCTGGCGGCTCAGGGCGCCCAGCAGAGCGGCCCCACGGAGAGCGGGGGGCGGGAAGGGGTCCCGGGGAGGGGGAGCTCGGTCGGGAGCGGGGCGGCCAGAGGGGTGCGGGCACTCACAGTTCTGGGCAGCGGCGGAGGCGCAGAGCAGCAGCAGCAGGAGCGCAGCCCCGCAGAGCGGCTTCATGGCTGGGGCGGGCGGTGGGGCGCGGAGAGGCCGGGGGAAAGTCCTCGGGGACGCGGGCAGAGAGGGAGCGGTGCGTGCGCGGCGGCGGCGGCGGAGCGGTGTGAGCCGCCCGACAGGTTCCGCAGGTGGTGGCGGCCGCGCCGCGCCCTCCCGGCTCCGGTTACACCTGGGACGCGCGGGGGGAGCGGCGGCAGCTCCTCCCCCGGGCCCGCCGGGCGCGCTCTTAAACCACCGCCGCCCCCTCCTCCCCCCGCACCTGGGCGAAACTGGCTGGGGAAGGGCGGGACCCGCTCCCGGCCCGGCCCCGACAGCGCCTGTGCCGCGGAACGGGGAGGGGGAGCGGCGGTGCGAGGGGCGTCCCGAGGCGCGGCCGTGCCCGCTCCTTACCTGGGCTCTGAAACCGCCCCGCCTGGGCGGAGGGGCGGCGGGCTGGGGCCGCGGCGGGGAGCCGGGGGCCAGCTGCCCCCGCCGTGGAGGGGAAAGTGTTAGTCACCGCCGGGAGCTCCCGGGAGTGTTTGCCCCGTGACACACGGGCAGGGGGAGCAGGGCCCCCGTCCCTCCCGGCTCGGGGCTTCCCGCGCCCGCCGCCGACCTTCGGAGCCCCGGGGCAGTCCCGAGGTCTCTGCCCTGGCCTGGGATCCCCGGGCTCTTCCCTGGGGACAGGCGGAGAATGTTTTCACTCTGCTCTTGGCGAGCTGGGAGCAAGCAGGGAATACTCACACTTCATAGTGAGCTTTGTTCCCATCCGTGTGAGCTACGTGCTTGACATAAATTCTGATAATTCCTCAGTAAACTGAAAAACAGAACGCTGTGTAGAATGAACACTTTTGTAAGGATCTTTACTGATCATGTGTTTTGTTTTTGGTTTCGGTTCCTTTCCAGAATACATAGTAGATGTCTCTACCTCAGGGTTACTCTGAAGATTCGCTCCTGGCGCTACAGTATCCTCATTTCCTCGCTCAGGAAAAAGTAATCCTGAGTGCTTTGTCTCTGAGAAGCGCAGCTTTGTGGGAACCTACAAAATGGGAGGTAGTGCCAGAGCCCCGCCAGGTTGCCGAGGAGGAAACACGGGAAAGCCGGCTGCAGGTTTTAAGATGGCTTTCCAAAATGGCCAAAATGGAAGACAAAAGATAGGTATGGTACACCGGAAATGCTTGATGAACCTTGAGTTTATTTATTCAGATAAAAAATCTGCATAGATCTTTCTAAAAGATATATTAGCACCCTAGAAAAGCAAGATATTTTAGTACAGGATAAGACCAGAATGACATTCTGTTCAAAGACTTGAAGCTTATTCTTACCAGTTTGCTGTACAATAAAAACATGTTCCTGCTTTTGTACTTGCAGACGTCAGTAAGTGAAACTGAAAATTTGTTATGTTTGAAGGGAAGTTGAAGTTGAACTATCATAGTGTTTCTGTCTCTGTGCACAGCTGTGTTTGTGTTGTACCTGGTTCTTACCTCTATGTTGTTTTTGTCTCTAGTGCCCTGCTGCTGACTCAGATGGGTCCAAGTTAAAGGACTGCTCCTTGGATTTGCTCGTGGTACAGCCACAATCAGTTTTGCAGCATTTTTCTTGATTCTTTTTGTGGTTTTTGCACAGTTTCTGGTTGATAAGTATATTCTTCTGATACACTTGTCAGAGACTCAGAAGGAAAGCCTGGCCTAGCAGTATGAAAACTTGAGAAGACTAAAGTCTCAGATATGGATTTCTTGCATCACTTTCATCAAGTGATGGCATTTTCCAGGAAGATGACTAGGAGCAATAAGCTCAAAAATGCCTGTCTTCCTATAAACCTCTTATTCCATGTTAAAGTACTGGTTGGTTCGAGATGAGAGGAGCTCTCTTGTCATTATCAAATTGCCAAGCTGACCTACGTAAGCCTTGATAATGACCAATAAATTTTATGATGGGCTTTTGCCTTTATTTATTTTAATGTGTACATGTTGAAGAACAGAACAGGCTGTGTACATCTAGTTCTCTTTCTTCTCCTGATCCATGTTCTGGGTAGGTAAACCCCTGTGCCTAGTTTTACAAATCCAAGCAGTCTTGAAATCTTGGAGTGACTGCTACTGGAAGTTGCCCTGCTTCTTTCTACAACCAACTTCAAATACCACATAGATATCTTGTCAAAAAATAGCTATAACCTTTAGTATCTAGGGGCTGAATTGTCTTAGGGTATTTGTGTGGACTAGAGCCTCTCACAGTGTGTTTTGGCACTGTCGTGTTGTGACATGTAGCAAAATGTGAGTAAGTGCCTGTAGAAAATACTGTGATAACTCTGCTACAAACACAGGTGCATCATGCTGCTTTTTTGTGGTGTAGCATTTAATTTGGCTCCAGTTTGCAGGGCTTAAAAAGGACCTCGCTACCTGTGATCTCAACAGATTTCTAAATGTGAAGAAATTCTTGTTTAAGTGTTGCTCATTGTTTTTGAAGGAGAGGTGCTTTACTTGAGGTCGTTCACCAGTAAGGCAGTGGAAATGAGGGACCATTCACAGCAGAGTTAATCTTGCCCTCTTTCCAGGTTATTTTGAGGGCGGCTTCTCAGTAGAATCAAAGCCAGTGGAGCAGACATGAGGCTAAACAGTTACAAGGGCCTGAGTGTTGAAGTTTATTACACAGGTACCTTGGTGTCTGGGGGGTTGGAAGTGTCATTTCTGTACTTTTTGTGGTGCTTGTGCCCCTTTGTGCTGAAATACATGATGTATTCAATACCTATTTTATGTTAAAATTCCTCAGCATACAGCTCTATAGGTAAAGCCTTGCACATTGGTTATAAACAGCATAATTTTATCAACGGTTGGAGATACCCCCTCTTATCAAACAGCTGACTGCTGATTAGGCAGTGCAGTGTAGGCTAGTTGTGGTTTACTCTTATTAAGGCATAATTACAGCTCAGACAAATTGTAATTTAAATGCTACGAGTGCATTACTGGCACTACTATATAGCAAAAGGAAAAAAAAGTTTTGGTCACCAAATTCTAAATTAAGGAAGTATGTAAGCTTACTTTAGGAAAACTCACGTGATCTGTATTTTTCTACTTTTGCTCTGTAATTTACATTGGATTCAGAACTATTTGTAGAATAAAGTATTATTTCACTAAAATACTCGAGGCATTGACTCCAGGGGGAAATTTTCTATTGACTTGAGTGAATTGTGAATCAGATCCAAGGAGGTAAATCCAGCTCTTTCTGAAGCCAGTAAGAATTAGCGTGATATTGGGATATGATGTCAGGTCATTTACAGGTCTTCACTAGGAATTAGGTAAGTGGGCTTTGTGAAACTCCCAAGGGACAGAATCAGCTTTCAGGGAAAGTCGCAAGGATGTCTGAGTCACTCCCGAAGTATCAGGAAATGATGCGAGGTGGGGCTGTGACATGCACTGTGGTCAGCAGATCAGAGAGATGAGTGAAGAGAGCGTGATCAATGCCACCGGGGTATTTGGCAATCTCTGTCTAACTGGGATTCTTCAGAGGCTGCAAGCCTGATTGGTTTTGGGTGTACCCTCCTAAAGATAACCAGTCTCATCCCTAGAAAATAGGTCATGTATGATACCAAATTGTGAAGCGTAGTCTTATTAGTCTTTTTCTAACAAAATTAATAACTTTTGAAAATTCATAACTTTTAACAGGTTAAGGCTGACAAAAATAGAAACAACCAGAGACACTGATGCTCAAAAGTGCCAGCAGGTATTTTGGACAGCAGACATAGCTACATATATCATTATATTATAGACTTGCTCAGGATCTTTTTATTAGGTCAGCTTCAGAATGTTTGCATTCAACTTTTTTTGACAGGCTTCATTATCTGCATTGAATGAAACCTTAAAAGAACTGTAGGAAGAGGACAATATAGAGAAATTGTGTGCAGTACCTTGTCCACTATGTGTTTCTGAAGATTCCATGTTGTCACAAATTGACACATGCTGCTGCTCAAAGGACTGATAAAACTGGTGTTTCTGTGTATTTTATTTTTCCTGCCTGTTTGAAAACCACCAGAAAACAGGTAAGTCTTGTTACACTGATTTGAATAATGAGAGCATTTGGAGTCCTGGAGAACTAAAATGTCTTGGCAGGCAAGAGGTGGTCAAGTATAGAGCCAATAAAAAAAAATAAATGAGCAGTCATGCCTTTATGCTAGACTAACTACTGCCAAACACTGTAAAAAACCAAGAAAACCAAAAACAAAAAACAAAAACCAGAATAAAAAGCTATTTTACACATTTGGGTCTTTTTGATCTGTTTCTAGATCATGACTTATTTTTTTCTTAATAATAACATAGTGTTTGTGCATTTTGACAAAACTATCACGCACACTGAAGATGGAAATTAGTTCAGAGGCAGTGGCAACCCCCACAAACCTGTCCTTGGCTTCAGAAGCCCACAACTTGGGTCTCTAACAGGTTGGAGACCTTTGAAAGTAAGAGTAGCTACGAAGAGGCACAGAGCTGTTGGTTCATAGTTTCATAAAACTAGACAGGGTGTAGCCACAGGAGAGAAATGCTCATGCAATTAATGTATGTTCTATTTGTGTCTTTGAGGATTATAGAAACCAACCTGTCTGATATGTTGTGGCATCCTCACCTCTCTGCCAGGGCTTAGTCTTACCTTCAGAGGGTGGGGTCAGTAACAGGTTTGTCACCCTCATCTTTACACACCTGAAAATGCATCTCCATGGCTCTAATGCTGATAGCATTTTTAGAACATCTATTGTCAGCATTCAAAGCTGCTTAAAATAAACAGCATTAGATGTAAAGACTGTAATAACTCCTCATCCAGACTACTGCCTTCAAACTTCATACTGTGCCTAATCCCTCAAATTTGTAGCATTTGGAAGGGCTCATAAGAAAACATGAGATCACAAGCTGTAGTAAAAGAAGCTCTGTTTACATTAAAATTGTTTCAGTTTTGGCATCCAAGATATTCCCCGCCCCCTTTAGCCATTCTCTGTGAAAGCAGATACAGACGGAACTTAGTCAAAACACTTGTTGAAAACTGTTTGAGAGAGCCCTAAGTTGTTTTTAACATGCTTTTTATCGTGTGACAACATCTCTGGGCTGTAGGCAGAATTGAAGCAGATGGTTATACAGACAGAGAGTTGTCCTGTCTCTCAGTGTGGTGTTATCAGAAGGCACATAGACAAAACCTGCCACTGAATTTGCTTGTGCTGGACTTGTGCAGTTGCTATGGGGCTGTGAGGGTGTGGATTTGCAGTTTGTCAGGTAACCGCCTGTAGCAACCCGCGGACACGGCTGTACCTGGCAGCGAGCAGAAGCCATGTATTCCTCAGCACAAACAGGGTCACAGCATGCACACAGCACGCAGTTTCCAGGGAGCAGTTACCATGCTGTAAATCCCCACCCACTCTTGCTTCACTCTAATTTGTGTGCACAGTCATACCCCAAGCAAAGGTGAATAAATACACCCATGAGCTGGGCAGAAAAATCTCATCCCACAAACACCGACACAGGGGACAGCAGAGTGGGGTTCAAAGAGATGGGCATGCCATTAGTGTTTTTGCTTTTTTTGTCCCTCGCTGAAATAAATTGCTTTTGTGTTGTGATTGCTTTCACAGTTCATGAATTTCCCTTATTTCAGTTAACCATAGCTATTACCAAAGTTCATCTCTTTCTCTTTGCACTTTAATTTACAGCTCTTGTACTAGTCATTTTATTGCTTCAACCTCTGAGAGACAGAACTTTTACAACTTGTGATTACTGAACTTAGTGAAACAAAAAAGCTTTTTGACCTGTTGTGGAGTAATTACAGACTCCATTGCGTCTTGGGAGGGGCATTCAATGTTTAACAAACTCTGGCAATTCTAATTTAACTGTGTGTAGCCTGGACCATTGGATGGGAGTTAAAAAAAGTAAATCCTGGACTTTTTCCAGGTCACATTTTAACTTGTCTGGTTTTAGTCTCTAAAGGGTTGTCCTTGAAGTTCTGCCTTCCCACTACTGAACTTGATGCTGCTCCTTTCCAAGCAGTACAAGAGCATGTGAGCCAAATGATTTGCATATGAAAACAATTTCCTCTTGCTTCAGAAATTATAGCTACACTACTTTGGATTAAGCCTTTCATGGGGTGAGTCTTTTGAGTGCCATGCCATGCAAATATGGCTCTTGACAACAGAAAAATTGTCCTAATTACCACTATTGTTTCATATTATAGGAGCTGTAGTTATGGACAAAGACTCAATTGTGTTCAATAGTATAAAAACAGAGAATAAATAGATACCGTGCTTGAAAGAGTTTGTGACCTGAATTATGTGACCAGTAAACTTTGAAACTGGAAAACAAGGTGAGAAAAGTTGGTGAAATTTACACATTTTGCCCAATTATAGAATCATAAGCCAACTAGCTTAAAGTTTGAAGGCTCCCACTTATCCTTTAACCACTCAAACAGCCACTGTTTAGGAAACTTGCCTTCAGGAAATAATTAGGATGTTATTTTGAAAGCACCACTGATTTCTACTTTCGATGTCTTTAGATAATAATATAAGATATATTTCCTGGATGTTATAAATTTGTATTGTGATATTGGCTTTCGCAGATGAATATTATATATTAAATACTTTTTAGCTATGCTAACAAGTCTTAAGTTTAAAAGAATTTCCTAGGTACAAGGCAAGGAAACTCCAGAGGGCAAGGACACTGGGGCCCAAGCTGTTATCAGAACAATAGAGCCCAAACTGTTATCAGCGGAAGATATGAAGACCAGCTGCCCTCAGGGGAAGGATGAGGGGCCCAGGCTGTTATCAACAAGTGACCATCTGCAGCAAAAAGGAAACCAAACTCCAAAATAATGCTGACCAGCAGAAAATAACATGATCCAAGAAGGTGGAACCAGGGAGGGGACATGCTTGAATATGCATTAACCTCTCACAGCAAAGATGGGATAAAAAGGACACTCCTGAGATACCAGGTGTGTTCCTGGTAACCCACCAGGGCACCCGGCCGTTTTAACCCTTTGCTTTATTTCTTTTGTCTCCTAATTGTCTTTTGTTTATATTAAATTATTTTTATAATTTATTAAGTGAATCTCGTTTTTAAGAATTTTTGGGGGCTCGTCCGGGATAAGCACCTCACCTCTAGGACCACCGGAGATCCAGAACGGGGAAACAGGCGCGCCCCTGCTGAGTTCAGCAGATCCCATTCTGTTTCTCCTAGCGTGGACCAAGCGGCTGCAGGTCAAAAACCCGAGGACAAGAAGGAGAGGAATAAAGCAAAGGAAAGGGAAAAAAAGGCTCCATAAACCCGCGGTATTTTTGCTCCATAATTCTTGTGCACGAAGACCCAAAGAAGAAGACGGATTGTAAGTAATCTTTGGGGGAGCGGGAAGCGGGGGTTGCAAGATACCCCCGGGGTTACTGGGACTGGGTCTCAGGGGAGGGGTGAGCCCCTCGGGAAAGGGAGCCCAAGGTTTTCCTGGCACAATCCACTGGGAAAACAGAGTAAAATGTGGATTCTCAAAGACTTTGTCAAGTTGAGGATTAAATCCAAGAAATTTGGATTTAAAACTGCCAAATTGAGGAATAATCCAAGAAACTTGGGATATTTGACATATTACAGCGCCCATGGGCGGATATTAACAAGGGAAGTAAAGAGCACCTTATTGTCTTGCTGTGACTGGATGGAGTTGAATGAACAGATGTGAGAATGCGTAAATAGGTGTGATTGTTGCATTGAAGTTTGTGGGGTTGTTTTTTGGAATTGTGTTGTTAAAGAGGAAAGGTTTTCGATGCTGTGCTGGAGTAACAGTGAACACGGGTCAGTGCTTCCACAGGGACTGGATCATGGTGGGGACACATGGAGGGATTCGCTTCCTCCCTGTGAGCTCCTGTCTTGGAGCCCATGGGGGGGGCAAACCAGAACTGGGGCTTGTAGCCCAGGAGCCGCAGGGGTGTTGTATCAAATCTGTTCTCAGCGGGATAGCAGCTCTGGTCTCAGAGCAAAGCCAAAGTTATCTTTAGTGGTGATGGTCCCTCCGTGTCTTTCCTCCCCCCTGGGCAACAAGAGCTGCTTGCGGGGGAGGGGTCGCTTTGGTGAGATGGTATGTGATTCAGCGTTTGAAGTTGTTTGGTTTTTTTGGTTTTTTGGTTTTTTTTAGAAGTTTCTTTGCCCCACTGTAGCGGGCGGTGAAAGGTTTTCCTGGGAGATGGTGTTCCCAGGGCTACTCCCTGCCGAGCTATTGGGACGGAGGGGCGGGTCAGCCTCAGGAGTGCAAGGGAACTCCTGGAGCTCCGGCCGGTGGTGGGTCGGGCCGAACCCTGATAAGATCAGGGCACGGAGGGTGCCCTGAGGGGATGAGTTCAGCTCATCCCTTTTGAGTAAAGTGAGGGCAGGGGCCTTCTAAGTCTTGGTGCCCCTGGATTGTTTAAACTTATTTGGAGGTCTCAAGCCGCAGAGCTGTGTTTAGGCGGCTGCAGGCTGGATTGAACCACAGATGCTGGTTCGGGTTCCCTGCTCCAGGCACAGGGGGATCGGAGGAGCTCTCAGTGACTCCTGGAACCTCCTGAAGCTGTGCAACAGGCCGGGAACATGCCCAGTGGTGAGAGAGAGCTGGGTGAGTCCCTCTGGGACCCAGGTTTTCTATGCCGGGGTCTTAGGAGACCCCGCACATTAAGTTCTGTGATTTCAGGAGTAAGGACTGGTGTCAAAACTGTCTCAGAGAGCTTTTTCTTAGCCAGATGTGTGAGCGAGATATGGAGCAGTACTGGCGTATGGTATCAGCTCCAAACCAAGGGAGCTGCAAGTTGCAAGCCTTTGTTTTTATCGGGTTCTGAGAGAATTCCGTGTATGATGGTGCTGTGGTCTTCTGCAGCAATAAGTTGTGTCGGTGCTTAAAATTTGAGATTTCAGGAAGAGTATGCATCCTGGGAGAAAATGGAAAAGAAGTGAGCTCTGTTTGTTTTTTTCTTGAGTGACTGCAATATTTATTTTGTAGAGAAACAAACCCATTTCTTAGTATGCCTTCCAATTTCTTTACTTTAGTGAATATCGTAGAATTTTGTGGTTGATTATAATTTTAAAGGCAAGTTACAGTAATTTGCATAGTAGTCACTTCTTGAGGTGAAAACTTATCAGGTTGTCAATAAGTGTTAGAGCTGTTAACCCTAATGTTTGTGTTCTGTGCTGATGGGCACAGCCCATGGTTCTTAACAACAGAACCTGGTGCCAGCCTAAAAGCAAAATCCTGTGGATTGTTGTAAATCTTTTTACTGCTGCTGAAAATTATTTTGTCTCTTTTCACAATATGAAATGCTGATCATCTCTCTGATGATTTCTAAAACGGAGTTATTGTGATGGTGTGTTTAGCTGAAGATCAGGCTCAGAACTGCCATGATTTCTTGTTCTTTTGAATTTGCCAAGTGCACACGTCTCTAGGAGTGCTTGTGTTGTTTTGCAGCTGTGCTTATTACAGAAGCAGAAGTGGACCCAGTTAAAAGATTAGAATTAAGATAGTTGGTGTTTTGAATTGAGAAAAGAATTGTGGAGACTCTAAACTTGGTCTATTTTAATAAGTACATGTGTTATTTTGGAGATGAGTCTTATTTTGTGAAAGAAGAGTTCGAAAAATAATTGTAAGACTGGTTCTTGCTATAGATTGTTCATAGTATATAAGCTGCAAGTACTGTTGAAACATAAAGGTATTGTCAGAAACTTGTCAATGTATCTAAATGCCTGTAAGAATAAAAGACCTGACCTATCTTGTCATGAGAAAAGTTACACTAGAGATTATTCACATTAAGCAGCTGTGTGAGGATAGACTGCTTTGTACCTGTAGAAGAAAACTTAGAGAAGAATGATGTCTGTGTCTTCATTTCTAGCTTGACTGAAGATCTGTTCAAGGCAGAAGAAATAGAAATTGCAAGTTTGTTTTAGTTGGTAAAAGGAGCTAGCTAGCTGACTGGTCTCTGTGTCTGGCGCCTTTGATGGCTTTGGGGAGCGTCCCCAAAAGGAGGTGTTGGAATTTGTTGTTGATTCTGAAGCAAAGTAATTTGTGTAGTGGAGATTCTGGAGGGATCTGGTGTAAAGAGTGGCGAGATAATAGTGGCAAAGAGAAAGAGAGAGGTTTGCGTCTCTTTTCATTAAAGTTGTAAAGATTTTTAGAAAGAGAGCGAGAAGTGTCTTGTTGGCTTCGAAGAGTGAGCACTGGCTTGTGGGGAGAAAAACTTTCAAGCGCGATTAGAGATGAGAATTGTGCCCGAAATAGGAGATGTTAGGAGCATCTGGAGCGCTGGTTTAAGAGTTGCTAGGTTTAGGTGTTGTTTTATTGCTTTTATGTAAAGCGGCTGTAGCAGGACCCGGTCCCTGTGAGTGGTGAACAGCAGGGCCCGGTGTGGCGGCTCCCGGTCCTCTCCCACCCGATGTGAAGGGTGGCAGAGCGCGGTTCGTGAGTGGCGCTGCTGGAGCGGGACCCGCCGTGTCTGTGCCGGGGTCCCGAGGGGTGCGGGGTTGCTGGCTGTGCTCGCCGGCCTGGCAGCGGGTGCTGGGTGAGGTTTGGTCACTGGGGAGTGAGCTGGCCCAGCAGAGGAGCCACAGACCAGAGCACTGTGGACTCCGGGCTCTGCCCCTCGGCAGTGGTGGGAGCTGAGTGTGTTTGAAAATGCCAGTCCTGTGTGTGAAGGGACGGCAGAGCAGGGAAAGAGGAGACACGGGCTTTGCCCCAGGGTCAGCACGCAAGTGACTGGCAAGGACGCAAGTGGGCCCCTGCAGAGCGAGCGGCTGAAACAGCCTGCTCAGCCCAGAGCTGCGGCAGCAGGGGTGCGGGAGAGAGATAGCCTGAAAAACTGCTGTCAATGGGAAAGGAACGGAACAAAGGCCGAGAAACAGACCGGTGGATGAGACCAAAGCAAAAGTAATCTTGCTCGTTAGGTTCTGAAAACCTCATCAAGGAGTTTAAATTTCTTGAAATAGGATCTTTTTTTCTCTCTTATTTTTTTCTTTTCTTTCTTTTACTCTTGTTAAAAGGAAGGGGTTTGTTCTAAGAAACCGATAAAAGAAGTTTGTGAAGCTAAACAAATAAATAGTAACCAAAAGGTAAAAAAGGTAATGAATGTAATTTATTTGAAGTCAAAACTAACCTAGCCTTTCTTGTTTAACTAATTTGAACACGCAGAAAGAGATTGGCTCCTATGTTAACTGATAAATTTCGCTGATGGAAAATTTTGATGTGACGTTTTCATTCTCCCTGTGTTATTAAGAAATTGTTTTCAGGTACTACTGATAATTAAGGCAGAGAAGCTGCAATCTGGACCAAAGAGTGAAGTTGGATTCACACCAGTAAGATCAAAAGAGCTGAGGACTGGACTGTAATACCCAAACTGAGTGATACCAAATGTACTCTTGAGCAGAGACCGGCGGTAATGAACTGATCCAAGGAATGAGCTAAGAATCACACCTAACTGAGAAGTAAGACCAAGCCTGTATCAGTAGTTTCAAGTCCTGCCTGGATAAGTTCTGGGACACTTTGATATCCACCTTGGGGAGGAAAACTCCCACTCCAAACAGGAGGACTGGGGCTGTTTTGGTTGGGAAATCCTCGTATATTTTTACTTTTGCCTGTGATTTGTATAAAGGAGGGGGGAGAACCACAACTTCCATCAGTGCCACATCATATATATTGTCTAAATCATCCCAATACGGGGCATGCTATCTGGATTAAATATAAGTGTTTAAATTAGAGAGTAATAGGTATTGTAGTCCAAAGTTAAGCCTCTCATTGCAGGAAGTGTGAGGTGTCAAATCTATTAAGAATAACTTAAATGATAACTTTTTTTTACAGATGGGAAATTACTAGTGCGTGTTGAGTGGGAAGTACCTGAGGAACGGTGGGAAACTGCTGTTAAAAGGTGTCAAAAGAAATTTGCTTGGAAATTACAAAAGAGGAAGTGACAAGGAAATAGGGGGCAAGACCAGACTGACCACTACAACTCGCCACCGAGAAGAATATAAACACCTGCTGTGAGCTGCAACCTCATAGGCAGGATTGGTGGGGGTGTAAGCCATACTGGACCCCTATTATTCCTTCTTCTGTCACTTATCCTTTTCCCTTTTGGGACACCAGTAAAGCCATGTTACAAATGCTATCAAAAGCTTTACATGGAATGACACCGGGGTTTCTTTCTTATTACCCACACCAGTATCGATAATCACTGCTATAACCCATCCAAATTAAGTACCTGTATGCATAAAGGGAAAATATTAGACTACAGAAAATCTAGGAACAAGTAGTAACAGATTAGAAAACAACTGCCCAAAAAGGAGAAAAAGATGGATTTTCTTCACAGTTGTTGCCAGGAGAAATAACCAAGATTTGGTAAGAGAGCAAATGGTAAGTGAAAAGATAAAGCCAACACAGTAACCTAGACCTGTATTAACCTCACGTCAGGACATGTAAGCAAAGCTCAAACAGCAATTAAATGGAGAAAACTTCTTCATGAAGTGAGAAATACTCCTAGTAAAAAGTATAAAGCTGGTAATAAAACTTGTACATAGTAAGTTCCAGAGAAACCAACTCGGTATTAGACCCCAAGGAAAGTAAAAGAAAAAAATTGTGTACATAGTAATAGAACCAGATTCTTCCAGTGTAATAGTACAGAGAAAAATCCTTACTCTGGAAATAGCCAAATTTTGAGGAAATATAAATCAACAGAAAAATGACTATTAGAAAGCACCAGAGGTCTTATTTTGGGATATGTGAGAAAAGGGCATACCCAAAGCTCCCTTCGCAATGGAAGGGGAATTGTACTCTGAGAATGATTCAGCTAGGATTTTTTCTTTTTGTCAGGACAAGACAGAAATTAGTTGGGGGTGTTGGTTTTTGAGGTCCTAAAAAGAAATAAAAGGGAATAGTTTGAGTACCTCAAAAATGGGGAGATGAGAAATAGCCCCTGAACACATATTAGAAACATTCTTGGGCACAAGATGGAAGTTGGAGATATCGAACCCCAATTTTTGCATTATGAAACTCCAAGTTGTTGTAGAAATCATAACCAGTGAAACAGCTGGAGCTATAGAATTAATAGCCAGTCAGTGATGAAAGCCAGTGGCAATATATCAAAATAAGCTGGCTTTAGACTATTTATTGGCTAAAAGAAGGGGTGTTCTGTGAGAAAATTAATACATAAGATTGTTGTTTTCAATGACAATAAAAATGCCGTTCTAGATATCGCCAAAGAAATCAGAAAAATGGCCCATGTGCCAGTCCAAAAATGAAAACCAGTAATGACCACTAACTGGTGGGATAATATATTGGGGATAGAGTAGTAGAAGAAGCTAAGTTTCTTCTCCTTGTAGCAGTGCTACAGCTGGTTTAATATTTCTTCCTTGTTTAATCCCCTGTTTAATTTGGCTAATCACCAAAGTAGTGCAAGGCATGCAAATAGTAGTAATGCCTACAGACTCAAAATTGGCTACATCTAGAATGGCACAAAAAATCATGGTATTAGGAAAACAAAATAATGTGAAAGATCTATTGGAAAAAGCTAAACTGATTTGTGAGAAAAATGAACGAGTGCTAGAAGCTAGAATACAAGAATTATTGCTCAAGCCAAATGATTTATAAAAAAAGAAGAGGAGGGGTTTGTTATAAATTTGTATTGTGATATTGGCTTTCGCAGATGAATATTATATATTAAATACTTTTTAGCTATGCTAACAAGTCTTAAGTTTAAAAGAATTTCCTAGGTACAAGGCAAGGAAACTCCAGAGGGCAAGGACACTGGGGCCCAAGCTGTTATCAGAACAATAGAGCCCAAACTGTTATCAGCGGAAGATATGAAGACCAGCTGCCCTCAGGGGAAGGATGAGGGGCCCAGGCTGTTATCAACAAGTGACCATCTGCAGCAAAAAGGAAACCAAACTCCAAAATAATGCTGACCAGCAGAAAATAACATGATCCAAGAAGGTGGAACCAGGGAGGGGACATGCTTGAATATGCATTAACCTCTCACAGCAAAGATGGGATAAAAAGGACACTCCTGAGATACCAGGTGTGTTCCTGGTAACCCACCAGGGCACCCGGCCGTTTTAACCCTTTGCTTTATTTCTTTTGTCTCCTAATTGTCTTTTGTTTATATTAAATTATTTTTATAATTTATTAAGTGAATCTCGTTTTTAAGACTGGATAATGGGTTCCTTGGATGTTATGTAGTTAGTATATTAATGTGTATGTAAACATTACATCAGTGAGGCAAAGCATTTGTGTTATTTGCCAGATGGAATAAAACACTTTTTAGCTAATGCCATTTTATAAAATTGATTTCTTAGGTCAATTTCTTGAAACTTTCTCTGTTCAGCTACATTTTCACCTGGAAGATTTTGGAAGTCTGGAGTTTGTTAGTTGTTTCTGAGAGGAAAGAGGAGTAAAGGGAAAAGTGGAAAGTTCCCATTTTCCAGTGTGAACGTAGGCAATCCAGTCCCTGTGTGCATGGGCAGCGCCCTGGGCACAGCTGTACACACCTGCTCCTTGCTCCTGCTCCTGCCTTTCAGGAAGCCTGCTGCTCTTGGCATCTGGAACAAATGGCTCCAGGGCCATGGAGGTAGAGAGGAGGTCCTTTTTATTAGGGCTCTTTGCACAATTCAGCATGAAGAAACAGCATGGGCACAACAGGGTAACAGATATAGCTATGGTTATTGAATACTTGCAAATCTAAAATGCAATCTTCAGTGGCTAAAAAAGACTTAAAATGTGGCAGATGATGTCAGAAGATTCAAAAAAGACTTAGAGGAAAACGCTGCAGATAATTTCCTTTCCCTTTAATGTAAAATATGCACGGCTAGTTTTGAGTTACTGATGTTGACAGATTTCATTCATCTTTTGTGACATGATGGTGAAGACCTAATGTAGTCTATCTCATCAGTTTATTTTTACAGAGAAACTGGAACTCTCCAGATCAGACTACCTTGTTTCATACAGCCAGCGCACAGGTGCCAATCCTTAAAAATAAATCTTAAAGGCTTCCCCTGCCTGTTTTGAATTAGTTAAGTTCATACAGGATATATGTCAGTCTATTTACAGTAGGAATGAACAAGTTCAAACTTATGCCCCAGGCACTTTATGGAGGTTTGTTGCTGCAGAGTGCTTGGCTGTTTTGAAGTATGCAGGAGCAGCATGTTTAAACATGCACTGTGTTTGCTGGCAGCCTCCACTTTCCTTTACCATTTGCTCTATTAGTCTAGTCGCTACACTTCTTGTTCACTGCATAATTTCCAAATAATTTTTTTTTTTCCTCCTAGCTCCTGAATTTCTCAGTACCTGAGAATAGCTACAGCTGTTTTGGGACTTAAATATTAGAAAACACTGCTGTATGCCTAGATGTTCTTTTCTAGTAAACAAAGCTGGAAACAATTTTCCTGCCCATTCATCCATCAGTGACATACACTTAAGTGGCACTGAGCCATTTTTAATTTTAATCATACCTTGTATCCTTGCTTACTACCCCCAATAGCAAACTAGTAAGCTGTGTTCAGTCTGTTATGCTTAGTCCTAGTCCAGGCACCATGATGCCCTAAAAATTTGTTTCACACAATTCATCTAAATCCTTTCTCTCTCTTCCCACATATAAAACAGGTTTCTGGTGACAGATGTGGGTTCAGGCAGTTCATCTGTTCCACTTTAGCTTACTTTAATTTACTTCTGTGACTTGCTACACCCTTTACTCTGAAAGAATTAACCTCACATCCAAAGTTTACTTTTTAGATGTTTCAGTTTCACTATGGGTCTTTAGCTCTCAATCCATGAGCCCTTCATTTAGAATGTATTTGATGGAGAGGCCAGGTTCCCCCAGCAGGGACAGCAGCCATCTCTACTGATGGGCAGAGAGACTTTTTTTTCCTATTTCCTAGGAAAGGCCTCTAACTGAAAAATACATATTTTATTGTGGATAATGATCCGTATTTAAAAGAATCAATGGTAGTTCTTTATGACTTTGTTTGAAAAGAAATACCAGATGTTTTACCTGTGGTATATTATCTTAGGCAAAACAAAGTTCACTGGAAAGGATAGCAGAAGCCAAAGGCATCTCAAAAATGCCAAAATCTGAAAAAAAAGGTATATATATATATATATCCTAAATATGATTTATAAAAATACTATCCCTGTGTTTTTCCTCAGTGATGCTTCCTAATCTGCCTGTTATACAACTCACTCACTGAAAAATTTTAAGTTCTTTTTTCATTTAAAGGTATCAAACTGCTCTGCAGCTGCCTTTTTGGACCATATTCTGGATAGCTATATAACTATATATATATCATATAATGGAGTTCCAGTGTATAAATGGAATTATTTTTTTCTTCCAGAAGTAAAATATTGTAAGGAATCCCAGGTTTTTCAAGCCCATGTCTTAGTAATTTTATTCATATAAATCTTATGTAAAATAGAAAAAAAATATACACAAATTTATGGATCTGTATATTAAAAATGTAATTTAAAACTTTAATTACACATAGAAATGAAGAGTGGTTAAACTGATTTAATGACCACCTACAGGAAGGGTTAGGAAAGAGGTACGACATGAAACCCCGTGTGTTAAGCTGGACAAACGCTGCATTGTCTCGGTTCAAGTCGCTGGTGGTGAAACAGCGCTCCCTGATGCCCAACAAGCGACTTGGAAGTCCAAAAGCTCCTCTCTTCCCGATATTCTTGAATGACTTGTTCAACAGCCTTCTGAAAATTGTGGTTAATAAAAAGCAAAGTTGACAACCAGTTAATTCCACTATCTCATTCAGAGGACTTAGAGTCAGGTAAAGTTCTGTTTCCTTGTTGGGTTCAGGGATCAGCCCTTCCATGTTGATGTTTTTCCTTAATGCTTCCAAGCTGAATCCTTGAGTCATCCCCATCTCAGTCCTACCTCAGGCTGCAGAGTCCTGCAAGGGAACAAAGGTAGAGTTGTAGACATTCTCACAGCTCTCTCTCTCTCTCTCACAAAAGTTCAATTTCCTTAAGAGTCTGATCCAATGTTGTGCAATGAGTCTGAATCAGAGCAGAAACCTGAGTCCTGGCAGGTTGAGGGGAGTACACTGGTGGAAGAGTCACAATACCTGTTCAATAACTTGATTGTGACAGATTTTTGAGTGAAAAAATAAAACTTTTAGTATTTTGTTGCAGAGCCACCAGCCCAAAAATTACATTAGAAGTGGGAGACCTACAGGAAACCCCGTGTGGATAAAGATTGACATTGTAAGTCACTTTTTATTGTAAAGGTGTAAAGAATAAGGAAGCATGCATGTCACAATTATCATTGCAGCTTCATGTTTTGCAATAGGGGAAAAAAAAGAAGATTTTTTTCTGGTCTTAAAGATTTAGATAGTTATATGGAAGTTTCTGTAACTTGCCATTCCTCTGTTTTTCACAGGTATCAAATGAACAGTAGTTAATTGATGAGTACTTTGAATTCCTTAGATTTCAATATGGAAAAAAGTGAACAATTAATGCAGGGTAACTCAGTGTGAATATGTGTCCAAGAAGACAGAACCTCGAAGAAACAGACTTTTGCCCTGCTGCTGTACTTGGTATTATCTCCACCCTGCTGCCAAGTTTCCTGATTTCAGCCTGTTCCATACAGAGATGTTGTTAGTTGGTACATTTACCACTTGGTATGTTTTTTTTATCTCTGTCCCTGATCAGAAACTTAGCATGATCTTTCCCTGAATATGCTCACTAACTCAGAGCATGTAAATAATTCAGCAAATTATTAATAGAAGATGAAGAAGGTGTAAAGAGGTCTCCTTATTACCATAACAAATAAGGCCAGTTACACTTTAATTGACCTGCACAGGGGGAAACAATGAAAACGGATGTATGTCTTGCCATCTTCCTAGGAGACATCTTTAGCTCTTAGAAGAAAAGGCAATAGTAAGATTTCACACAGAATCTTATCAGCAAAGTTTTTTTGGGTTTTTTTTTTTGTTGGTTTTTTTTTTTTTTTTCATTCTTGTTACATTTCAATAAACTGTCTTAGACTAATTGCATACTACTACTTGCATCAATTGCCTCTGTGGAAAGGTAGCAGCAGGGTATCCTGCACCTCTGTGTTTAATGATCTCTAGAGTCAGGTATCTCTCCTCCTTCGTGTCCCACGTCTCCTGGGGAGACATTCATCATCCTGGGGAGATGTTTCACTCATAGAACGATTTGGGTTTCAAGGGACCTTAAAGACCGTCTCGTTCCAACCCCCGGCCATGCGCAGGGACACCTTTCACTAGACCAGGTTACTCAGAGCTCCATCCGTCCTGGTCTTGAACACTTCCAGGGATGTTCCCTCATCAGGGATGAGGCATCCACAGCTGCTCTGGGAAATTTGTCACCACTCTCACACAAAAGAATTTCTGCCAAGCCCATTCCCCCTTATCCTGTCACTGCATCCCCTTATAAAAAGCCAGGGGCGGCAGCGACCAAGCAAGCAACAAACAAGCAGCTGAGAGACCCCAGTCAGGTTTGAGACCGGCTCACGACCGAGGCGAGCAGAAGCCGACACCGCCATGCCCGGCTGCCGCCGTGCCCCGCTCCCATTGGCTGCCGCGCCCTGGGCGGCAACGGGCGGGGCGGGAGGAGAGAGCGTTCCGCCGTTCGATTGGCCGAAGCGGGTGCCCCGCGCATGCTGATTGGCTGCGGGAGGCGCCACTCGAGGTGCGGAGGCGTGAGGGGGAGGCCGCTGAGGAAGGCGGGGAGGAGCGGGCGCGGGCGGCTTTGGGCTGTGGCGCCGGGAGCCAAAAGCACAGCCTCGCCTCAGGGGCCTTTCGCGTCCGTCCCCGGAGCTGGGGAGCCTCGCAGGCTGCTGTGAGCCAGCCTATCCCCGCCGAGAGACCTACTGAAGGCGTAAATACATTTAATCCCGCCAAAAATACCCTTCCTCACTCTCCATTTGGTATCCCCTTAATTTTGCGGTTACAAACACCCCAGGTCTGTTTCCTTGGTTGTGCCTTCAGGGTTTGTCCAGCTTGAGGGATAAGTTTAATTCCCAATGGCAACTTGGAGCTCAAGACTTGATTTTAATGTTACACGGCTCAATCACAATTCTGCTGCATTAATTCTATTAACATACCTTTTTAAAAAAGACACAGTCACAAATTGGAGGGGAAGAACATAGGTCTATTTTGATAGGTCTAAGTGTGTGGAGCTACAAAGACCTGACAAACAGCAACCTTTCCTGGAAAGGCTCTTTTCCCATTTTCCAAAGTTGATTGGAAAAAGCAAAATTGAAGGCTCCTTCTACTGGTTTAAAAAACAAAAACAAACAAAAAAAAGCCTTATAAAGTTTGAACTAAATAAAAGAACTCTAGGTGGCTGTCTTAGGGCATTAGACTTAGATCATCAGTACTGATAAAATTAATTTTCTATCATCTGACAAACAAGCTCTACTGAAACATTTCATGTGAACAAAAGAAATGTACTAGTGCTGAAACTGACTATTTTTGTAGTTAATTTCTTCTTATTTTTTTAACAGGAACCTTTGCTTAACGAAATGAAACACAATCTGGTGTGTCAGACACCTCCCACTGTCACTGTTCATGTAAAATCGAGTGCATCCAGATCACATCAGCAAAAAAAACTTACTAGACTAAAGCGACCTGCTTTTAAAGACCATCAAGAAAATTGTGAAAAAGGGGTTCCTAGTCAGAAATATAAATGTCCAAAGGGACCATGTCTAGTTATACAGCGTCAGGAAATGACATCTTTCTTTAAATTATTTGGTAGGTTAATAATGTGAGATATGAATGAATTGACTGAACAGAATGTTTTCAAAGCTCAGTAATGTTGAGAATGCTTTTTATATCTAAACTAATAGCAATTCTTTATCAAAACGTTTTGTTGTTATATTTTGGTATATAGATATTTAATGCTTAAGTTGAAAATACAAGGACTACCAAACTCATGAAAAGTATCTTTTTTAAAGTACAAATGAAATCAAGGTGCTTTCCTACTTTTTATTTTATGATAATTTTCCTTCCTGTTTTCTCTTATATTTCAACAAATACATGTAAAACAATGTGCATCTTGTATTACACACAACTTTAAAAAAGGGCTCCTTGTCTCTTAAATGTGTTATTTACTGTGGGAATAAACTTCTGAGGTGAGAAGTGGAACGGGAAGTTGATCTAAGGAGCTGGAACATCTTTATTTCTCTTTCATATGAAATTTTGTATTTATTTAATTTAGCAAAGACATTAAGTAATAGTGGAAGATTACAGCTGGGTTTTTACTTGACCCTTAAATACAGAAGTGAATGAGAGTTCGTTTGTGGTAGCTACTGTACATGGCCATGGATGATGAAGCACTGACCAAAAATAAGCAAGTACTGCCCTATAAAGGCTGCCATGTAATCAAGGTGCAGGATCTCAGCTGTCTGTAGGTCCTCTGAAATAATGGTGTGCTATCACCTGGAAGCATGTAACACAGGAAGAAATTATGCAAATAGAAAAAAATACTGGTTATTTTTCACTTTCACTTGCTGTTACTGAGAATGAATGTAATGCAGTCACCAGATTTTCCACCTTGCCTTTCTGGTAGAGCTGTTGTCTTTTGTGATGTAAGCTTTTTTCATATCTGACCTCTCCTCTGCCTCAATTCCTCTGTTCCCTACTGCTGGGTCTAGCTTTTTTTCTTTTATTTGGCTTAATGAAAGACCATCTGTTATTTATTTATAAATACCTTCTAACATAAACAGTTTTGATGTTTGAAATGCTACAGCTTTCTCTTGTTATAGATGATGATCTAATCCAAGACTTCCTTTGGATGGACTGTTGCTGTGAAATTGCAGATAAGGTAAGCATATTTCCTTCTTCTTTCCTTCCTTTCTTGAATGAGAAATCTGCCCTTAATTACTTGATACTTTAATGCAATACAGAACATCATCTTTTTCTAATAGTTTCACACGGCAGTTTCAAGAAACTTAATTCATGCTTTCCTCATTGTTGAAAACGATGAAAATATCTTGGTGTGAGACGTGTGAATCAATTTAGGAAATATTATGCCTAAATAACACATTGATACTTTATTTTACATTTTAAAACAGTATCTCTTGGCAATGACTTTCGTTTATTTCAAGAGAGCTAACTTCACACCAAGTGAGCATACCAGAATCAATTTCTTTGTGGCTCTGTAAGTACTTTAAAATTATCTAGTTTTATTAGGAAAAACTTTGCATTATTTCTTTATGACACTGATAATTATGTGATGAGACTTCCTTGAGGGAAGTATCTAAACCTGATCTAGGGGATGGCACCCCTAGGGGATGGCAGAGGGGGCTGGGACTAGGTGTTCTTTAAAGTCCCTTCCAATCCAAACCATTCTGTGGTTCTATGGCAATCTACATACAGTACATAAATAGTGCAAATTCACCATTCCTTCTGTGATGGAACCAAGCTTGAGCAGCAGACAGGGGTTGCTTGCATTGGTGTAATGATACAGAGAGTGGCATTCTGCCTACCAAACTGAATCTGGGAGCTTTTTAAAGCTTTACAAGAAATATATGCAGGACACAGCAACATATATGTGGCTCACAGGTGCTTGTATAAAACCTTATTTCATATCTCTGCCAGCCTTCAAGGCATTTGTATCAAAACATTTAACCCTGACAGGCATCTCAGGAGTAACTTGTTATTAAAATTTCTGTCAACATTATTTAAATCAACTGTAAAAACAGCTAGAGAATTTCTGAGAATTTTTTTTAACAATTATAAAATGCCTATATTATACTTTGAATCAACAATCCATCTTTACCTACCTGACCCTCTGTAATTTGGCTATACCTGCAGAGGATTCTGTGTTTTCTGTCACAATGTTATGGTGCTCTGGTCATCTTTTCCTGTAACATCACTTCTCAGATGCTCTGATTTGCACACTACTGCAGGGGCAAAGGTGGCTGCTCCTTCTCCTGTCACTGATACTGGGGGTGACACCCACAGAGCACAGAGGAGGGAGCCCTCTGACTCCAATGAAGGGGGAAAAGCCAGGCCAGAACAGTGAAAGGATTAGAAGGGGACAAAGGGTCTGGTGAGACTGGACTAGAGAGAATACTGGGGTCAGGAGCAAGTGAGAAAACTGGAGAGGAGACTAAAAGTCCTAATTTTTTCAAGTGTGTTTAGTAATAGGTGGATTCAGAGGAAGTAAACATTTTCATGTTGTCTGAGAAGACAACCCAAAACCAAAAGTAACAGATCTGTCAACAAAGGGAAGAACAGAGACCTTAAAAAAAGTAATTTAAGTTTTTCATTTATAACTGAAGCTAGACCTGTATTTAGTTGTTTGCTCCTAATTTAATATGAGCAATGTAATTTTCCAAGCATAGCTAAAACCCTTAAAATATAAAAAGGTAAAGTTTAAGATTTCACAGGATAGTTTTAAGCCTTATTTAAAGAATCAAACAGAAACTGTTCATTTTAGTTCAAGGGTTTCTTGCCAGCTTGGAGAAATGTGTCAGAATGTGTTAGATAAAAACTCTAGGGTAAAATAATTTTTATAAAAGCTTAGGCTTTTTTACCCAAAGGATGCCTATGGAACTAATTAAGAAAATACTGTGTTCCAGAGAGAAGGCTGTATTTTGTTAGTGTTTTTTCCTCACAATACTAGGAAAAAAGAACCACTGCAATATGTCTGTTATTTTATGTTAGAAATCATTATAGTATAGTAGTTTAAGACTGTAAATATTATTCAAACATAAACATATATATATATATTTGAAGGTATCTGGCAAACACAGTTGAAGAAGACAATGAAGAAGCAAAGTATGACATTTTCCCATGGGCTTTGGGCAAAGCCTGGAGAAAGCTCTTCCCTGATTTCTTAAATTTAAGAGATCAGCTGTGGAGTAGAATTGACTACAGGGCTATTGTAAGCAGACGCTGCTGTGAAGAGGTAGGGAGGGAGATTTCATATTGTAGATGCCGAAATCACGACAATTAACACCAGCTAGCATTTTAGCTCTGTACAGTTTCTTCCCTAAAGTAACCAGACAATCCATGGGAAAGCAAAGATGCTGTTAAAATGTAATGGTCCATTTATCCTCCATGATATTTTTTCCTTCTCCATTTGAAATACATTGTTTGAAATTGTTTTTTAAGTAAACTAAAAATTTTCTATTGCATTACTATAAAAAGTGAAGTTTCTATTGGCCAGAATCTGCTTCATGGAAGTATTTTTTTTTATTTTAAACCTATGTTCCTTTGTTTCACTTCATGTACTTTAGAAATAATTTTGTGTGCTTAACAATTTATAAGGAAAACATATATTCCTCACTTTTCAGGTGAAGTGTTTACCTGGAAAAACCCTTGTCATGCTTTAAGTACATAGTGTTTACTTCCAGATGGTGGAAAAGATTTACTCTATAGGCCCATTTCTGGGGATGGGATTAGATGCTATGGGAAAAGGACAAGGAACAAGGCAAGTGCAGGATGCTTTTCCTTGCACCCCCTTCCCGCTTCCCACTGTCATTATTTCAGTGATGATGAACTCTGTCAGTTGATGTTCAGTCACTGGCTGAAGACGTCACCTTGTGTCCAACATGTTTGTGATGACTCCTGTGAACTGGGAGTTGGAGATGTTTCCACACCTGACTGGTATCGGGATTACTTACTCCTGCCTAAGGGAGCAAGCTTTGCAATGGGACAATCTGAGACAGATAAGAGCTGATGCCCATGTCAGCTACATGAATTCCCTGCCACACACTTACTGGATCTCTTGTTTTTAGCCATATGTTTTCCCGTTATTTTTACTCTTCCTGATCCCATGGCTGTTCCCACAGGTGATGGCCATTGCTCCAACACATTACATCTGGCAGCGAGAGCGCTCTGAGCACCACAGTGGAGCTCTGAGGAATTACAACAATGAAGTGCAGCTGCCCCGAGGACCCAGTGCTACTCCTACAGATTGCCAGCTCTGCGGTAAGAAAGGCAGATTTGTACGACTCGGATTATCATCCTCCTCCTCATCTACTGACACCTTGGAGATGATGGAATTACATTCATCCCAAAAATTGAAGGACACCTTTTCAAATGAAAAAATGCTCATCGACTCTCCTTCTAACAGAGCGCAAGGTATGGTTTAATGTTGTGAATAATTTTCCATTAGTTTAGGCAATGAGGGGCCATATTTGCCCTTCAGAGTGCTGAAGGGACAGCTGTCTCTCCCTCTCACACATGCAGGTACCTTGGCAGAACTGTGTTTTTACCCTCACAGATTCATTTTCATTTTCACATATTGTATCTTGACTTCCTGGAAGTACCAATTGCTTTACATTGAGTCTCTTCATATTACTTTCATCTGCTACTACTAGATTTTGGATTGCATTCCAGTTGATTTAGGCATTTATTACTACTCTTCCATTATAAATGAAATTGAGAGTCCTGATTAAATACTTATGATTTGCTGGAACAATAAAAATAGTGGTGTGTATAGAGTGCAACCAGGCAACCTGCAGCATGAGTGCTGGAAGGGGACCAAAGCTCTGCCTGTTAACAACTGTTTTGATTTTGAAATAAGCTTTATCAAGTGAACACATTCACTAAATTTCAGTATCTCTTAAAGGTATGCTTTAAGAACTTTGTTCTTACAAAAACCTATAGTCACCAGTTGGAAGCCAGCAAGTATACATTTCAAAAGGCAGCCTTTGATCCCTTATTTTCTTACTAAAATTTTTTTCTCCTTATTTCTGGTAGACTGTCAGAGCCAGTCCAGCAAAAGGCAACCATGGAGCACCCTGAATCAAGATAAATCCATGGACTGGTTTACATGCAATGGAGAATGAAATGCACCTGGTAAGACAGAAAGAGATACTGTGATCTGCAGAACAGTCTGGGGGGCTGCATCACAACACCAGATGTGAGGATTCACTTCAAATTTTTCCCTTTACATAGTGGGAAAAGAGCATTTCAAACTTGTTGTGAGGTAGAAATCAGAGAACTCATTACTTAGGAGTTACACAGCTTGCAAAATGTAGCATCTGCTTTATGTTTTATTTTATTCTGATACAATACACAAATTAGAAGCTATGGAGGCAGCAGCATCAAGAAAGCAGTGGTCGAAACTTTCTCAGCTTGGTAAGGAATGCTAATTAAAAAACAAAAGTTACTACTTTAGTATTTCATTACACAACAATTATTTTATTATTATACGTTTTATTGTTTTATTATATAGGTACATAACAAATGCTAGTACAAAAAAAAAAAACAAAAACAAACCACAAAAAAACCCACCAAAACCAAAAACAACAATAAAAAAATAGGTTTCTTTGAAATAAAAATACCCCTAAACATTTGTCTTACCTGAATGAGCTTCCTGACAGTGGGATGGTCGGGCAATGTAAGGCACAGAGTAGTTTGTTTCACCAGCATCACTGAGTGATTCTGTGACAAGGACATTTTTTTTTTTACTTCATTCCCACAAGTTTAAGACCTACATGCAGACTACAGTAGACAAGGTGCATGTAATATTTTTCCCTGACATGTTTTCTTTTTTTTGTTGTCACCTATCATTATATTCAGTACTCTTTGCTCTAGTATGCATTTTGCAGATCTGTATACTGTATATTTATTTACACCTGTCATATAAATATATAGCATAATTTTTGGATTTGCCAGAACAGCTTAATTTTAAAACAGATCACACTGGCCACCATTTCTCCTAAGTCCATCAGGGTCCTCTAAAGCAGCTATAAGATGACTATAAAGAACTGAATTGTCTTAAAAACCAAAAATTTGAAAACTGTAGTAGAAGAGCAGTCATTCTTTTTTGCAAATTGAAATTTATTTTCTATTTAGCCCAGATTTTAAATACAATATTTAAACTTAAATAACTATTAATAGTCTTTTTTAAACCTGATAAGGTGTATGCTGTCTAAAACCTTGCCTATTCTCAGCTGACCTAAGAAAAAACAGTCTTCTCCTACCCTGGATTATCAAAGTGCAGTAATAGAGTATCTCATCAGCAGTAAAGTTCTTACCATTGTATTTGCTTTCTTTAAGAACTGCTTGATCCTGAATGTGGATTTCTTCGTATTCATTTTGAGGTGATTCTTCAATATTTTCTTGAGTTTCCACCATTTGGCTTGATTTATAATGCTTGAGTTTAGCAGGGAGTACTGACCAGCTTCTGTGAGTTACCTCAATTATCCTTTCACACAAAAAAGGAAGTTTGCAGCTCCGTATTCTGTCTAAAAGCTCAATGACCTGTGTGATACTTTTGAAGAAATACAAACAAAAAGTAGTATTTTGAAAACTCAAATCACAAAATCTCTGCTCTACTGACTTTGGCACATTCTTTACCTTTGAAGTTACACAGGTCCTTCAGTTTTAGGGTAAAGGAGCAACCTGACTATTGCATTGGAGAACAGTGCGGTTACTTTGAGGATGCCGTAAGCCCAAACTTCACTGACCAGAATGAGAACACTCCCCAGGTAGATACTGAAGGATTTGGCCAATTGTAATTTATATTGAGTACAGCTCCCAAAGAAAGTTACATGGGGAAAAAACCCCAACTTTGTTAACCATTTCATTAATGCTGGGTGTGTATTTCAGAAGATGCTTGGTTTTGTGCCAAGGCCAGGTAACGCCTGCATAAAGGTGCCAGAAAGAAACACTTACTTTGCTAAGTACACAGCACACACCCCACCTTGTTTCAGGCTTGGGTGTACAACAGGCAGAGCACACTGAGGGTTCAGCATATCCAAAACTACCTGCAAGAAAAAAATATATTAATGTTTACTGGGAAAACATATGTACATCTATCAGTGTAATACACAACATTGGGAAGAAAGAAAAGGTTATGGAAAAGAGATACATACAACCACTTTTATTGCTGCCTCTCAAAACCTGAGGTGCACACTTACGCAAAATGAAGCCCCCTCTACTTCCAAATGAATTTCTGTTGAAACAGCAACTAGCATTTGACCAACTAAATAGGTCTGTAGGAAGTTAAGCCTCCCAGGCTTAATTAAATCCCATAATCCTGACAGTAATAAAAAAATTTAGACGACTACATTTACTAACACATTTGAATACCTATTTCTCAAATGTGGAAAAAAAAAAAAAAGAAGATTGTTCAAATGCATAAAAAGAGCACATTATTGTTACAATGTCTAACTTGTCAGTTTCAAAATTAAAAAAACTTCTGTCTTTGGCAATTTATCCATCTTCTGCTAGGAAGCTATTCCGATTGTAGAACAATGGGATATACAATATCTGATCCCTTCTGCACGACTGTTACTTAAAATGTTTTTTGCAATGGTATTTTTATGCTATGTATTATATTCCTTTGCTTGTACCAATTTAAAAATTGGTATTTGTTTAAGCATTTGGTAAATAAGTAGTTCTAAGTAGTTTGTCAGCTTGACAGGGAAGAGTGACTACCATGAAACCGTTTTCCCCAGCATGACTCCTTTTTTTAGGAACTCTAGATACAAAGAAGCAGAACAGGCTAGCAAGACACAGCATATTCAAAATTACACAGTAGTTACATTGTGCATTCTATAGAGCTGATAGCAAAGTGGTCACACAGTTACGTATTTAATAAGGTTTTGTGTTCTTCTAAAATTTAATGCTGGAAATATGTACCTCATAAAATTATCAGTTTCTCAAAATGAGTTGGTCTTCGCTTACAAGGCAGGAGTGATTAATTGTAGCACTTCTATAGTACAGTTTTATCAGTGTTTCATTTGACAACCTGTAACTGAAACCTTGAAAACACTTGTATCTGACAAAAAATTACAATGTTTCTTTCACTGATGAGGAAGTGGATTATTATTTCTCATGTTACACTTGATATGGGAATCCTGTTGTGAGTGTGAGCACAAGAGGTTTCCATTTATGGAGAAAAGACGTGTCAAATGGGGGAGTTGTTTGGATTCACTCACTGCATCAAGTGTTACAGATTTCATATCTGCAGCAGCTGTTGAAATGTCTTTAAGAATGAACTCCACGTTATCTGGCCATTCGTCCACGTGTCCTATTTCCCACGCAGAACGCCAGCGCCTGTAATTCTTCTTAGCTAAACTATGATGATCATCTCTGATTTCATAACTTAGAACACGTCCTTTGGGCCCAACTGAAAACAAACAGAAGACACTCCACTCACCATTTTACACTGCTGTTTTAAAGACCTGGGAAAGACAAAACAAAACAAAAGCAAAACCCAGTCTATAACATAAGTACACCTTTCCATCTCCACTTTAGGAAATTATATCATATGAAACAATCATCGACAATCTATGTTTCCTTTAAATTTAAAACAAACATATGCAGAAAAAGTACCGTGTTAGTATCCTTCTGCTAGAGCATCCAGAGGTACCAGCTGAGAATGCTGCACCAGTGCTCACGGCTCACAGGCTAAGGAAACCTGCTCACTGACCTCAGCCCCACAGACAAGTTTTCCAGCGTACTCTTTGATTTACCCATGTTTGTGTAATTTTCCTGTTACTGTCTGCAACAGTAATAAATTATTAAGTCTAAATTTACTATTCTGAAATTTACCATGAGTCCAATATACAATGTTTCTCAAAAAGGAAACATTTCCAGGCTGTGCAGGCAGACAGCAGTGCACTGCCGTATTATTCCGTATTTGTATTACTCCAATTTTTCAAGCCTATTCCACCGCTCACTCCTGTCTCCCTGCTGCTTTGGAATGGCTGCAGGGAGCTTTCAGAAAGCAGCAGCTCCCTGGGTGAGTTCTGTACCTTTCTAAGCCATTTCACTTTGCAGTTACCAGGCTCCTTCCCTCACCTATGTGATCCCACTGTGAATCCATTCTCAGACCAGTGAGTAAAAGAAGGGATGAATTTCCGAACTGTCGCTCCATGATCCTGCATAAGAAAAAGGCTAGAACCAGCTTGTAAGAAACTGAAGGTTTCAGCATGTTGCCTTTGATCACCTGAATCAGTTGCAGAGTCACAGTGCCAACTCCTTGTTACTTCAGATTATCAGTTTAGAAACATCAGAAAAATAAAATTCTTCACACTGGGGGTGTCAGTCATACCCTCACTCATTCAAAGTAATTCCTTCTTTTTGAAATTGCTTTTTTTTAAAATAACAACATGGTGAAATAGCTAAGCAAAACTTAATTATTGTGGAGCTACAGTATGTCAAGTTTGCAGACATCATATTTTCCAGTTCTCAAAGATTTTAAAGTCATGGTAAATACCACTCTCTTAACTTTATCCTGTTTCATGTCAGTAGTTTCTGGGAATGATTAAAGAAAGAATGGAAAAGAAAATATCAAATTAATAACAAGAAATGAGTGAAATCTGTTAAATCAACAAGAATTTTGGAAATTAAATAATTCTGTGGACATTGGTAATGTGTCCACTAGATCTGAATTCCAGCATTTACCCACATAGCAGCTGTTTTCCTTGTTGGGTATCGCTGGTGTGTATTTAATGGTGGCAAAATCAGCCTCCATTTGGAAACAGCAAATCAAATCTATTTATTTCTGTCTCAGCACCAAAGTATGTTCAGCTGTGACTAAAAGTGGATGTATTTGGTGCCCATTTTAAATTCAATAAATTTGAAAATAGCAATGCAATTTCAAAGCTTTTTCCCACTCCTCAAAATAGAGCTGATCTGGCATGCAACAACTGCATTCTTCCCCTGGATAGGGTTAACAGCCTGGTAATGCCAATGATTTTACCAACTTGGCCCATTTACAGCTGAATTAAAGTGTTGGACAAGATTGAAAAATGAGAAGAATAATTGGCAAGTTCAGGTGTGCTTATATAAAACAGTGGAATACCTAAGGCAGAAAAATCAGTTGCTGTATTTAGTGAGAGCTAACTTTTGCCTTAGCCAGTTACAGGTATTCCATCTCTGGGTTTTGGATCTGCCTGTAGGGCAAGGTGAGGAAAGCTAATGACTCTTACTTTCCCTCTCTCTAAATGAAAAGAGAAGCACTGATATTTATCTTCTGTTTGGTCAGCTTCTAGCTCCTACAGCAGCAATGGTTGCTTTGAGGATAATCCCATGTTAGTTTCAAAATCCCAATGGAATGAAAAACCCTAAACGCTAGTTTATTCCAGAAGAATGATCAGAAGAAACCAAGCAATAGCAATAGTAGGAGGTAGGAGAGAGGGAGCACAGGTACAACTGCTGACCTTGAAATTTGGGCCCAAAATATCAAGACCAGCTGCAGTTGAGACATCTTAAGGCATGGCTGAAACGAAGCTTTCTGTGAGGCCTTCAGTAACCACTTACACTACAGCCCTCTAAGCACAGTCAGAATGGTTTGAAGTCTGTGCTGATGTAACTCTCTCTCAAGTCAACGAACTACACATAAACGTGTGAACTGCAGTAAAGCTTTTATGAGCTGAGTAGTAAGGACCATAAGAGAGCCATAAGCATCTAGAAAAAAAAAAAAAAAACAACAAAAAACCCTCCAAGTTGTGGTAAAGAAATAAATTCTGTGTTGTCTAAAGCCAGTTTCTCACCTGCTCTTGACAGAAACAAGCTCATTGCACCCGACCCGCTACCACTTTCCAACACGGTGTCTCCTGGGTGGATATCCATCATCATTAATATAGCGCTTATATCCTGCAAGCGAGAAAAACGCGGCACATTACTATTTGCGAAAAATTAAAGGTGAGAGTCGGCCAGCGACCTCCCAGCCCCGGCCGATACCTTGGGGTAGGCGATGGTGGGTCCCCGCGGCATGAGCAGCACGTATTCGTCCAGCGAGGGCCGCCTCAGCAGCAGCCGCGCCCCGCTCGACGCGAGCAGCACCTGCCCAGGCAGCTGCCCGATGATGTCGCGGTGGGGCAGGACACCGCCGGGGCTGCTCAGCACCGCCTCCGCCGCCAGCCGGCACAGCAGCTTCAGCGTCGTGTTGTGCTTCCTCCGCACCACCGCCAGCGCCAGCTCCCCGGCGCGGAAAGGGCCGGAACGGGGACACACCGCCTCAACCCGCGCTTGACAGGAGGCGGCCGCCGCCACCTCCTCCTTCTTCTCCTCCTCGGGGGGAGCCTGAGGCGGCGGCACTACCGCCGCTGCGCACCGCGCCACCGCCGCCGCTTCCTCGGGCGGCAGCAGCCGCCTCAGCCGCTCCAGCGGCGACAGTGAAGTCTCCCATGCCCGCCTCCGAGGCTTCCCGTCGGCAGGAAAAGAAGATGAGGAGGAGGAGCAGGAGGATGAGGAGGAGGAGGCGGCCGCCCGCCGCAGCGCGCGCCAGGCTCTCATGGAGCGGCCGGAGGCGGGAAAAGGGGGCGCGGCTCACGTTCGCGACTATCGCCACGCGCGCCTGCGCCGCCCGCCCCGATGACGCCACACGACGTCATCGGGGCTGGCGGCGCAGGCGCGCGTGGCGAGCACGCGGGCGGTGCATGCGCCGCGCGGGGCGGGCCGGGCAGAGCCGAGGGGAGCGCGCGCCATGGCGGCCCCTCCGTGCGCCTTCTCCCCCCGCGGGTGCCGCTTGTTCGCTTCGTGCGGGCCCGATGGGCGGCTGCGCGTGTGGGACACGGCCGGCAGCCGCCTGCAGCACGAGTACGTGCCCTCCGCCCACCTCAGCGCCGCCTGCACATGCCTGGCCTGGGCCCCGGCGGGGGCGCGGCAGCCCCCCAGCAAGGTGCGTAAGGGGAGGGAGTGGGGACGCCGGGAGGACACGCGTGAGGGGTGGGATGGGGATGGGGATGGCGGCGCCCCGAGCAGTCCTGACGCGTGGCCGCGGCCCGCTCGGCTTCACCCCGCCCTCCCGGCGCCATGTGGCCGGGCGGGCCGGGGAGCAGAGGCGCGGTGAGCGGGGTGAGGGTCCCGTGGGCTCCGCGGGGTTCGGGCACCGTCCCGTCCCATCTCCCTGTGGCCCCAGGGTTTGGGGTATGCCCACGTGTGTCGCGCCTCGGGATGGGGGGGGCGCGGGGGGAGCCGCTCCCCGTCCCAGGATTGCGCTGCTGAAGGTAAATTTCACGTGTCGGTGGGGGAGGCGGCTCTGGAGGCTTTGTATTGTGTTTTTTTAAAACAAAAATTCGGCAGAAGCACTGACTGTTAAAAACCATTTGTCTCTCATTATCTGCGTGGAAGAAGCTTTCCTTGAAGGAGCGAGGTATGTTACTTGATGGCACGTCTTGCCGTAATTGAAAAGGTGATGCTACAGAGCAGGTCAGCTGCTGGGCACCCGCTTAGTTCACCTTCCGATAAAGGTAGTACCTCTCCACACTTCCTTACCCTTGGAAGTACTCCCATGCAAGCTGCTACACTGTGATTCATCTTCCTGGGTCCAAGAATCTTGCAAGGTGTTCAGTAGTGCTACTCACAGCATTCACCAGGAGCGCTTGGATGTTCTCCACCTTGATCAAGTTTTAGCTAACATCAGCTCAGGTGAACACCATACCTGAAAATATCTAGAATATATACTGGAGTACCTTTTGGTCCTCTTCATGCTGAAGTAATTCTTTAGCTGGAACATACCATTTCCTGAGAAAAAAGAGTGCAAGACCTGAATAAAGTATGTGAAAACCACCCCCTTTATCATAAGAAATAAGGAGTGCTTTTTAAAGGGGGTCTTGGTATATCAGCAATTCTGTGTATTTGAGCTGCTGTTAAGGCTGTTTCAAAATGCTTAAAGCACAGATTATCAACCTGAAGGAGGCCAACATTGTTTTGCTCAGTTGAACAGCTTAGTCCCTGAACTTTGAAAACTCACAGGACATGCAAAGAATGAGGTAGAAAGAGTCAGTTTTAGATGGCCTAAACATGTTCCTTTGTCATGTAACTTTGAAGTAAAAAGGATCTGTTCATGAGTTGCAAAGCTGTATAGGTTCTTTGCTCTTGAATTCACTGAAACTGCCATATGGAAATGGGCTTGATCTGTCCTGTGTGAAATAAAATTAAAGTAGACATTAGATGCACTGCACTGCTGTGGTACTGTAAGTGAAGCACAGGAAGTTTCTGAGGGGCTTTAAAATTTTTTTTTAATATAACCTTTTTTAAAGACACACTCCTAAGCCCCACAGGTCTTTGAATTTAACCTGGTTTGAGGTTATATGAAAATAACCATAGCTACCTCTCAGTGCTTTCTAGTTATTCCAGTAGTTTGAATCCCGTCCCCTGCTTGAAGGCTAGTCTGTTTTAAAATGGAGCTGGGAAACATACTGTTTCTTGCAGTAATTGTCCCATAAAGCCTTTATAGACTGAGTTGTAGAACTAAAATTGTGATGGTTATGCCAAAAATACTTCATTAAATGTGTTTTTTCTGGTGTTATTTAGTCTTTTTGTTCCTGGAGAGTTGACATCTCTCTAGGCAGTTCTAGTATCTGGTGTTCAGGGTAGAACTCTGCTAGTAGGTAACTATAAATGATGTTTGGCCAAATTGCACTTAAACTCAGTATGTTTTGGACTGGTGCCATGTTAATGGAGGCCATGTGTTACAGGGGAATATTAAAAATCACATTTTGAACTGCAGACTCTGCAATTGCTGATGCAGGGGGGTGGCTTTACTGGGATGCTCCCTGCCCACGTGCTTCCAGTGAAGTATTCATCACCTCAAGCTCCACGAGGTGCCTTGTGCAAGAGTGGACCTCCAACATTCAAAACACCTTCTTCCACTTTCTTCCTAACAAGCTGCAACTGCGCTGTCACCGCCAACTGTGAAGACCTTTAGGTTTCTCCCCATTCCAGTGTTCTAAGTGCTTTTTTTCATATGTGAGCAGCAGATTTCTGTTTAGAAAGTCTCAGTGGCTTATCAAGTCAAGGAAGAACATTATGGGAAAATGTATGCACAGTTCCTTTTCAAACGATGTCTTTTAACCATCTCTACTAATTAAAATGTGCTTTTTCAGGCAAAGTTGAAGAATTTCTAAATAAGCTTGAGTTTCCATAAATCTGCAAAATAAATCAAATGACAAGGAATCTGATACTTAGCCTGTCCTGCCCATGACAACAGAGTGATCTTCTGTTTAAGTCCCTGATCCACAAGTGAATCCCACATGGATATTAAGTGCAGTTGTTATTCTCTCTGGGTACTAATCTAATGTAGGGTAGGGATGTTAGTTTTGGTTTTTTTTAAGTTCTTAGAGTTTTTTTCAAATAATCTCAAACATTAACAGGTGTCTGAATTTGCCACTGGCATTTCTTGAGGCAGAACTTTCTGACAAAATGTTCCACTCATATTGCTGATAAGGCATGGGCAGTAAAGAAATGCACATTGAAACAAATCTGGAGAAACCTTTACTGCCCCTTGCTTTCTCTTGACCTTGGAAATAACTGTATTTGTGAGAATTCTGTTGTGCCTTTGAGTTATTCCAAGGAAATTTGCAATAGCAAACTGAAATATAGGGTGAAAAAAAATTTAGTTGAAAGATTTATTCAGGGGAAGAAAATAAAGTATGTTTTTAAGTTTGCTTTTGCTTTGCATCAGGGGTGTGTGGGGTAGCTAGTAAAACTGTTTAAAGAGGTCATAAAGTACCAGAAAACACATGAGTTGTACTTGCATTTCCATTCTGTGGCCTTTGTCTTTGCATGTCAGAGAGCAGTTTCACTTAATTTCTTAATTATTAAAATATAATACTAAATTAATAAAAATAAATTCAATTAATTCTTAATTAATTGCCATTAGTTTATCAGCATCTGGTTTTTTTTAATATTTTATAAATACTTTTATTTCCCAGGAAAGATAAAGCCTACTTTTTTGCCTACTTGCAAAAAGCCCTAATTGTAATCTCTTTTCTCAAGAGTCTGCTTTTGATGTAAAAGTTAGCTTTACAGCAATTTTGTTATTTCTTAGCCTAAACTAAAACACTATTCTTTGCAGAAGATGCTATCTCTGTTAAATACAGAGCAACAGAAAATCCTGCTTCAAAGAGACGAAGTATTTGTCCTTCACTATCAAACTTCTAGTTGTGGTGAAAACTGCCACATCCTGATTGTCATATTCCTGGACCTGAGTAGAAATTACTTGTGTTCACTGTGTCATGTCTGTTGTAAAGCAGATCAGCTACACTACATGGAACTTGAACAAAGTTGGTTTCTCACATTTTATTTGTCTCCTTGAGCTTCTTCAGGGTGCTTGTCAGTGCAAATAGATCTGTTGTATGGAGGAAGCATTAACATGAGTGTAATTTTTAAATCGGAGAGAATGCTTTTTACATCATGTTTATGATGTAACAAATGTAAGGAGACTTACCAAGGTCCAATTTAAAAATTATTCAGTGGCATTAGTGATTTTTTTTCACATCCTTGAGCAAGTTTTTTATTTTTGCTTTTTTTTGTGTGTGTGCAATTAGTGATTAATCCAATGAGAATGAATATGATGACTTCTGCCCTCTTTTTTTTTAGTTTCACGTGTTTAAGCACCAGTTTTATTCCTTCTCCCCTTCATAGTGATCTGCATTCTCAAGTTTATGGTTAAGGGAGACAAAGTGAAATCCCTCCTTGAGGTGGCTGATGGCACTTGCAGAGCAAGAGAGTGAAGACTTATGAATTACCTGATCGTATGAGGACCCCCTGGTGCAGACAGCAGGACTTGGGCAGAGCCCTTTCCTTTGAATCCCTGTCACTTCCCTCTGTGGAATGGGGTAGTACTTTCTTAAGATGCATTATGAATGCTTCAGATTTGCAAGACTCTTGATTACCTTTTGAGAAAAAATAAACTGATCAATCAAGTGTTTCCATTTTGTGGATGAAGTATTCTAAACATGTTAATCTTCTGCCTCTGGGGCAGGAAACTTGTGCAAAACTTAAATGTGTTTTTTTTCCACATGCATATGATTGGGATGGTAGCAAAATGGCCTCCACCAGGTGTTTCCAAGTGACTCATAGCAAGTTTGTTACCCTGTACGCGGTGGTACAAGATGAGTTTCTAGGTACACTTCAGTGTTCATTTTGTGTCTTAGCGGTGTTTGTGATGGCTATCTGGGTCTCAAACTTCTCTTAAGGTTTTTCTTCCCTCTGCTTTAACACTGAGATTAGCCAGTCAGACTGATTAATTTCATGATTTCTCTCTTGGTTTTCCAGGATGGCCCCCAGAGGAAAAAACGGAAGTCTGAAGTTGGAGAAGTGGACAAGCAGTTAGATATCTTGGCTATTGGTACAGCAGTTGGTAGCATTTTGTTGTACAGCACAGTAAAAGGAGAATTACAGAGCAAGCTAGTAAGTAATGCACTCTTTATCACATGCTACCAAATACTGACTGTTTCAGTCAGTTTAGGCTGAAAAATCTTGGTTTCTAAGTTAGTGCAAAATTCCAATACCGTCCATGGATTTTCTACTTTACATTAAAAATAACAGTAATGATGAAAATCCTCACTGGACAGTTAAATCCTTGATGGGACTGTCATACCCTCAGTTCCTGCATGGCATTGTGGGAGGGAAGGGCAGAGAACTCATCAACGCTTGGACAGTTGTCACACTGATGGACTCTGCTGTAAATTTACCTCCCTTGTGGAAGCTCTTGTGCTCCCTCAGCACATGATTTTTTTTGAATGATACAGTATCTTTAATTTTGCCTTTCCAAGCTCCCAAGCACCTCTGTTTTAGTTGTGGGTTACATAACAAGCAAAATAAATCCATATGAGTGGCTGTGAAATACTTTTGAGATACCTGGGTGTACTTTTGCTTCTAAACTCAAAGTTATTGGTAGGGTGATAAACACATGAATTTAGAGAAAGCAGTAATTTCCAGGAATTATGATGTATGTAAGTGACAGTAACTAACAAATATCAACTCTATTGTATGGTAAAACTATGCTTGAAAAGTGTAGTTGTTTTAAAATACTCTTTTTCCATAGAAGACAGCAGGTTTTATGAACACTTTGTTTTTTTACATAAAGGTTGAATTAAAAGATTATTCCTGTTAAAATAATACATACTTTAAGCTATTTTTACTGAACAGATTATTACAATGTAGTTTGTCTTGCTTAAAGCTCATTTGCAGCAGTACCTTTGGGAGTAATCTGAGCAGGTTGTTGCAATCCAAATAGTGAAATAGGCTCCATTAAATATTTTCATAAATACATTAAGGTTATATTTAGAGTTGCAGAGATTTTGGTTGTTAAGAGAAGTGATACTGCTTAAAGGGTCTTCTAGTCTGATAATAGTGTGCTCCTGAATGGTGATACAAAGGGAAGACTACTCACCTCTGAGTGCCCTTAAGGAAGGAGGCACTTAGGTGACACCTGTGGCTATTCTGCTTTGATCAGATTTCATACAGTTCACCTTGTTGGGCTGTGTGTATAAAAATAGCAGGCAAGACAATTTTTTTTTCCTTAATTTTGAAGTGCTAGAAAAATCGTCAAAACATAGAATATCAATATCCTCAGTTGGAAGGGATCATCACAGCCCAGCTCCTCTCTGGTGGCATCCCACCCTGAAACTGAAGGAAGCATGCAGGTGTGTAGATGCTTGTGGTCAAAAAGGAATGATAAAAGGCACAGGCTCCACAAAATCTACAAAATTTTATCAGTAAATTATACACTTGGCATGGAAATTGGTGTCTTCTAATATAAATGCATAGCAGTGGATTTTGAAGAAGGGGTAGGGCAAAAGAGAGAGAAAGAAAGGAATGAAGAAAGAAGAGTCACCAGTCCTGGCTCCAGCATCAAACAAACTGATGGGGTGTCCAGTGTCTTGGGGCATTCATCACTCAAGCTTTGTGGGAGCACCTTTTTATAGACACCTGGAGCAAAGTTACCATGTGTCTTTTTTAACATGTGCAGTTTGTTCTAGACCTTTCTGAAAATGGACTGGAGGGCTTTATGGGGGAGATCTTGGGCGGTCTTGATCCCCCCCTTCTGGGGGGTACCTTTTGTCAACAGTACATGCCCACTTCTTGAGTCTTTTCTGCCCCTGTGTTGTGCTGATCACCTGGAGGCAGAACAAGGGTGGACCAGGGAAGTGGTGTCCTACCTTCACATGGCCCCTCCTCCAGCTACATCCTGTTCTTTCTCATACTGTGTTCTTACCAACAGTCCTTGGTTGGTTCCATGGCTGTCTGGCTATCAAGTGTTTGAGACACACATGTTAAACTATCTTCTAGGCTTCTGCATGGCACAGGACAGTCCCAGGAATCACACCATGTGCCTGAGAGCATGGTCCAAATGCTTCTTGAACTCGGGCAGGCTTGGGGCTGTGACTGCTTCCTTGGGGAAGTTGTGCCCTGTGGATATTATTTTCACAATATCCACCCTAACTCTCTCTCTCCCAGCACTTCTTCCCAATTCTTGCCATTCCCTTTGGTTCTGTCACTTTCCACAGGAGAAATCAGTGCCTGTCCCTCTGCTTCCCTGTGTGAGGAAGCTGTAGACAACGTCTCCTCTTCTCTAGGCTGTGTAAGCCAAGCCAAAATACTTATATGTATGTACCAAAATATGAAACATCTTTAATTTATATAGCTGTCATATATGTTCTTTAAAACCACACACACTCTTCAAGATGCCAGTGATTGGAATTTAGTTCTTGAAAGAGCACCTTGTTCACATTGTTGGTGTGGGGAAGACTCAGTCGTCAAGACTACTCCAGTGAGTTGCCCCTCTGTTATCTTCTGTAGGACGGTGGTCACGACAGTAGAGTAAACTGTGTGAGATGGCATCAAGACAACTCCTGCTTGTATAGCTGTTCAGACGATAAACACATCGTGGAATGGAGCACACAGACCTGCAAAGTAAAGTGGTGAGTGTAGTGCTGCTTTTTGCTTGCTTTTTTTTACACTTGCTTTTGTGTATTTTCTTTCTTGCAGGTTTTGGAAATGCTGCATTCTGCTTTCCAGGCTTCATGCCCACAAAGTGACTGTTGGCTGTTATTTTTCTGAGGTTGGAAGTGGTTTTAAGGGATGAAAGCATGATTGTCATAGTTGGGTATCTTCCTCTGTGTATTGGAAAGGCTACATGAAATTGTTCTGAGAGGGGTTTGGATCCCTCCATGCCAGCTTCTAGAGAGACTGAAATACTAAAAGACCCACTAAATTCTAAATCTAGAAAAATCTAAATTGTAGAAAAAAGTCCTTGAGCAGATACTGGATGATCTCATTCCAGTAAGCCCTGCTGTTTGCACTCAGCTTTTCTCAAAAGGCCTTGCTGTGATGATAACCCACTTGGTTTCACTTGCTGCTGATGTGCAGTGGGGACACTTCCACTTGGCTGTCTGAGCAGGCTGCTACTGTTAAAAGTACTGTTGAGCAAAATTGAGCTTAGTGCAGAGTAGCAAAACATCTGCTGTAGGCATTTTTTTTTGCAATAGAGTCAAATTGTTTTTAAACTTTAAAGAAGAAACCAGGTTTTCTGTTAACAATCTTCATTACCTTTCTTCAATAAAAGCCTACTGTATGATGGCTGATTGATTCTTCTCTTGACATTGTTCCTTTTTCTGTGACATTTCCCACTGTTGCACTCTTGGTTTTATTAAGGTTGGCATGAGCACTGCAGGCAGCCCATCATCAGTAGCCTCTTTGGTGTCCCTAGGAAAGAGATGCCTCCTTAGGCTGTATTATGTTGAGACCCTGTGTAAAGTAGCAGAAGGTGCTAAATCTCCCTCTAGCCTTCTCTATTAGAACTGAACATACAAAGTTCCCTAACTTTTCCCTCTTCCATTACGTGCTGTGGTCCTGAAGGTGCCTTCATGGCCCTCCGCTGGATTTACTCCGCCATGTCAGTGACTTTGTTGTCCTGTTCCACTGAAGGCAGTGCTTGGGTGAAGTTTCAAGAGTTGCACAGAGCCCAGGAGTCCCATTCCTTGACCTGCTGACAGCACTTTGGGTAATGCAGATCATAGACAGCTCACCTCATTGTCACAAGGATTCCCTGCTTGCTTGTGCTAAGCTTTACTGTGAGGACTGCAAGTCCCTTTTCTGCAAAGCTACTTTCTAGTTATTTGTCCCCAACCTGTACCAGAGTTTTTCCATCTCACCTGCAGGATTTTACATTTTCCTCTTCAGCTTTGAGATTCTGACAGCCTGTTTCTTCTCAGGCCTGCTGAGATGCCCCTGAACAGCAGCCCTGTCCTCCAGGATATCAACTGCTCTCCCTAATTTGGGATTGAATGTGAAGTTGTTATCTGTGCATTCTTTCCTGTTTTGAGATTATTAATGAAGACTAGGGCAGTTATGGAGGATATTAAATAGTATTGGGATGTCCTTAGAGGGAGTTACACCAGTGACCAGTGACTGGCCAGTGGCCGTCAGCTGGACTTCATACCAGTGATCACAACTGTTTGAACTCAGCGGTGCAGCCAGATTTTACTCTCCCTAGAGACCATCCATTCAGACTATATAGCTGTAATTTGGCTGCAAGGATACTATAACAGACCTTGTCAGAAGCATTGCTGAAGTCAACTTAAATGTGTCTCCCCTCATCAACCAAGGCAATCTTATTAAGGCAGTCAGGTTGGTTAAACACAATTTGTTATTTGTAATTCTATGCTGGATGTGCTCAGAATCTTTTTTACGTCAAAAAATGGTTTAAATTCTTAGTCATGACCTTGTCTTTGGACGAGAATACAAAATCTTGTCGTATTCTCTGTAAAGTGCAATGTTGTTTTTCAGGTTTGAGGGCTGTAAAATATTCAGCTTCTATCAAAAATGATCCTTGTTTTAGAAAATAGAAGAGGTGTTGCTTGGGCATGTGAAAGTTATTTGGAAGTATTTCCAGAAAGGCTGTTTACAGTCAAACTGTGGTGTGTTGCAGGGTACTTCCTATCTGTAAAGGATTTGTGTTAGTGCTTTCCTTGCAATTTTTATTCCTGTAAGAACCACATAAGTATCAATAAAGCACATTCAGGCTTTTCATGATGGCATCTTTTTTTATTTTATTTTTTTTATTTAAAGTACTGCTTTGAACTGTAGACCGTTAAGGTGAAGCTTACGATTGTCAGTGACATTCACAGACTTGGGAGGAGGGCCAGTAGCTGAATTGGCTTTGAAACTCAGAATTTTAGTGTTGAGAAGGCCTTTTTGAATGGCTTGGTAAATAGAGAAGTCTTGAAAATGGTATGGCTCTTCTTGCCCTATTTTCAGAAGTAGAAAACTTTGAGAGGAATTCAGAATAAACAAGTATTTAAAAAGAAGTCAACAGTTCACTATTGAATAGCTTCATATTTTTGAGTCGTGGTTTTCTTGTAAACTAATTTGAAGGCAAAGTCCAGAAGCAGAATAGTTTTGACCTCTTGACTACTTAAATCATTGGTTTTTAAATTTTGCCTTAAATTTTCCATCACGGTGGTTTTGAGATTATCCTGATGAATACTGTTTTTTCTATTTCTCCATCTTTCTCCTTTTGTACAAAAACTTTCCATCCAAATTCTAGTAAGTGGAAAGGCGACAATAGCAGTGTCACCTGTCTATGCATCAGTCCAGATGGAAAAATGCTGCTGTCAGCCGGTAGAACTATAAAACTGTGGGACTTGGAGACCAAAGAAGTCTACAGAGTAAGTAATTCTGTACCTCTGTTAAACTAGATGCAAAAAAATACCCTTCTTGATTGGTGACACTACCTATCTATTGTTTCCTGATCAGACATCTAAAACATTTCACTATGTGTGAGGATACAATTAGCAGTTTTGGGATTGCTGGATGTTTTTTGCTGTGATGGTACCCTAAACTGTGGTTTCCATTTGCTGAGAATTGAATGAGGACATTAAATTTTTGTTTCTGAGCATGCTGCCAGCATCCTTTCTCAAGGCTGTAGGAGAAAGATGGATGCTGTTCTTTTTAATTGGGTCCCTGTCTGATACCCTTCTGTCAGGAGAACTCAGTTCACCACCGTATCAGTTACTGCTGGCATGGGTTTTAATATGAGTCCCTCCACAAAGCCTTCAAGTTTCCTTTCTAAACTTCATGTAACTGGTGGCATTATCAGTTTTGCTGTTGAAACAGTTGGAAGGCATAGGAGCAACTCCTTATTGTTCCCTGAGCAGGGCTCAGACATTGAGCAAATGGCCATGCTTTAGCTGATCCGTGAATGCTGCCGTGTTCTCTTGCCTGCTAGCAGACAGGACAGGGATAGTCTCTGAATCTCCTGTCAGGTGAGTGTGTACACATGTGCTGTTACTGCGGGCTTGCTGGCACATGGCAGCTACCATGTATGTCTGCATTCTATAGTGACCAAAACCACTATGTGCAAAAGTAGATTGAAGAGCCAATTTTTGGGGGGTGGCCTTGGGGGTGGTGTGTTGCCCAGATTCAGTGTCAGCAAACATGTCCATTGTTAAAGTTGAGAATGATCTAGTTCCATTGGAAAGGTTGAGGTGTAAAATTGGGGGGGCAGAGGGGAGTGCTTTGTGACAGTAACAGCAGTACTGGTGGATGTGATTTCTTTTGCATGGATTTAGCCCCTGTGAATTTGCCTTTGATTCCCCATTTAAGTTTTAAATGTTACTAAGTATCTGGCAGGTTAGAAAAAACCTCCTTGATGTACAGAAATGCAAGGAAAGTGATCACTAGTTAAAAACCACTGAGCTGTCCTTGTTGACTTAGTAACGCTTGAATCTTCCTAATGTTCTTTGTTAACTAATGTTTTGATTTTTGCCATATGACTGCTTATGACAATCATGGAAAGATCTTGTTTCTTCTCTTAGCATTTCACAGGCCATGCTACATCAGTGTCATCATTAATGTTTACCACAGTGAAACCTATGAATGAAAGTAAACCCTTTGATGGAATTACAGGACTTTATTTCTTGTCTGGAGCCATACACGACCGATTATTGAGTGTGTGGTATGTAAGCTTTTCATAATTTGTGACTGTGATCAGTTTGTGCATAGACTCATCAAGTGATTGTGATTAGACAAGGTAAAGCAGAAGGGGCACTCTGGAAAAATGCAGTGATGATCTCTTTAATGGTGGTTTCGACTCACTGATTGTTGAGTGAAGACGAGATTTTCCTTGGCTGTGTCTGAGCATGCTTCCAGTTGCCATTTGTATCACTAGTGTGTGCCAGAACATAGTGTGTAATAAACTTCCTTGTTCCTTGCACTTCTTCTAAGGTTTATTCAAAGTTTTCTTGCTCAGTTGCACCTGGGAGTTACTTTGCTCTTGGAAGTCAAAACATTTTCCAAGCTGAAATTTCTGACTAAAATGTCAGTGTGGTGCTTTTGGATATGGTAGATACCAGCACATTTACTAGTGATTTATAGGCTTTATAATGCTTGTCTGGTGCAGAGGATGCTTTTCGTACTGTGGTAAATAATTTGTACTTTTTGTGTCTTCCAGGCAGATCAGATCAGATAGGAAAGAAAAGAATGCTGTGATGTTTTTCACAGTAACAGATGAACCAACTTTTGTTGACCTGACTGTATCAGAAGTCAAAGAAGAGGTAGGAGCAATAGTTTATAAACAAATATGTTCAATAATTGTCACTTAACACATCAGTTTCCTTTGAAGGGTGTAAAGAAAGAGGCTTGGTTTGCATTTGGGTTCTGTTATGCAGAGATGAGATCCAAATGCCAAATCATGGGTGTAAGGTTATGTATATTACAGGTGCATTTATAGAGCTGGTAGTTTGAAATGCTCCTTTTCAAAGCTACTGAGTGCGAACTCGGTGGGTTTTTTCAGAAATTTTGTTCGTGATGGTGGAAATGTCAGTTGCTTCCTATTTAGAGCAAGTTAGTAGTCAAAATGGTTGTTAGAACTTGGCAGCAAAGAAAAACACAAAATGATTTCTAAAAATCTGGTTTGGGTATGGTCCTGGTTTTTTCTGATTTCAAGTGTTTCTGGCAGTATAACTTCATTTAGAAGTAAGTAGCCGTGAATGAGTTAAAGTAGCAGTGTACATTTGCCAAGTCTCTCAGTTTTAGCAAGCACAAGTCTTTCGAAGTAGTTGCCTTGTGAAAAATGTGTGAATGTGAAACATGTTCACAAACTGTTCCCATAATTATTTAAAACATTTTTCTCCTGCTGCCTTTAAATTCCATTTCTCAGAGCAGTATTTCATGCTATATTTTTCTAATATTTCCAGTTCTCTCTTCCTGCATGTATTGGAGAGTATTCTGTAATGTACCCCGTCATTTAGTTTCTCAGAGGAGTCATCTCAGTTTGTTTCCTCACGCATATTCACAGCATCAGCACCTTTGCAGAGCTTTGCCTCCAGACATGGGCCTGCTACTGTGCAAATAATTTAACTCAGGATATATTACTAGTGACACACTATAGTTGAGAGTTATCATATTAGTCTTCTAACACTTGTACTGCATGTTCCTGAGTGATTGCATCTTGGATCTTCCTTTCAGACTTAGTGTAATGTTCTTGAATACTGAAAAAATTCAAATTGTAGCCATACAACTGTTTCTTGATGTCCTGAACTTCCAAGAGGGTTTTTCTTTGATCTAATGAAACTCTCTTACTGTGCCTTCTTGCAGCCTGTGAAGTTAGCAGTTGTGTGCAGAGATGGGCAGTTGCATTTATTTGAACATATCTTGAATGGGTAAGTTAGGGTTCATCTTGAGGGTGTCTTTGGGAAAGGTCTGGGGTTACTGCAAGGCAAAGCTCAGTTTTGTTATGCTGTTGCCTTTTAGCTCTTGTATATTCTCATGAACAAGGTTCCAGCTGCCTCTTTGTCTTGGGTTACTGGGCACATTTTTGAAGAACTCACTTGCTGGGGAGTGTGTTGCACTTTGGTATCACATGTGGCTTTAACCCAGGTTTTGTCTGTCTGTGCCTCATCTTAGCCATCCATAAAAAGTGTAAAATCGCTGAGTTTGCTGAGGACCTGCTAATGAAAGATGCTTAGATGTGCAAGATATTGAAGTGTTCAAGCTAAACATCTTGGAATTTTTTAATTTTTTTTTTTCCAGTTATTGCAAAAAACCCTTAACATCAAACTGTACTATTCAGATAGCAACACCTGGGAATGATGGAGACTCCACACCGAAACCTGTCCCTATTCTAGCAGCTGCATTTTGCACAGACAAACAGTCTCTGCTGCTGGTGTATGGAAACACCTTACAGCCCATCATAGAGAAAGTGGTATGTAAAACTTAACAGAGAGGGTTTGGATTCTGTAATATGGACCGCATGTTGCTTTCAGTTGAAGAAATTTTTAGGTTAATTATTTTTATTTTTACTGTTTTGAAATGATATAACAATACAAAACCTATTCCTTGCCCTTGTTTTGGGAGCTGTGACTGTTGCCCCAGAGCTGTTTGGAAAGGCGACTTGTATTCCATTTTTTCAGTTGGAGTACAGGTTGACGTCATTGCTGGCTGTTTCTTGCCATTTCAGCTGTTGCTGAATTAGGCCATTGAAACTGGTTTTAATACAGTTCCAGTTTACCTGTGTAAATGTCCTTGGAGAGTATAGACATCATGTAACAAAAGGCAGATATGCAAAGGAGCTGCTATTCTAGAGTGAAAAAAACCTAAATTCTAGTTTATACCATTTGAATTGAGTCTCATCTTTCAGTAACATAATGAATCATAGTATGAAATATAGTGTGTCATAGTGTGAATGTCAAATATATTAACTGGTTTTGTTCTTGTCCTAGTCTTTGAACACCAGTGAATCCCACATATGTTTGGTACGGGACATCCAGAAAGTGTTGTCACTTAAAACAGATGCTGCTCTAACAAAGGTGAGCTCTGCATGAAATGTGATTTTGTTGCTTCTCTTGTTTTACTTCAGAAATGAAGTAGGTAACATTCACTGGTCTCTTAAAATGAGATTGGATTTTTGGATGGACCTGTTCAGAGCTGCAGAGGTAGCTGTAGATGTCCATAGCACTCTAGCAGTTGTGGGTAGAGTTCTTCATGGCTGCTTTGTGTGCTGGCATGTTTGAGAGCACAAAGTGGCCCTCTTGTAACTCAGCAGGTCTGCTTCAGAGACAGGACTCATTGGTGGGGTTTTTCTGTATAAGATCAGCCCTTCCCTTAGAGTCTGTTGGTTTGTACAGCTTTTTTGACCCCGATAGTTTGAGGTGAATGTGGTGTGACTTTGTATTAGAGTCTAAATAAAATGTAGTGGAACCTTGAGGGGCAAGTCCTTTTTGCTCTTTCTTCATGTGTTCCTGCTCACAGGGACCTGGGAACGTGAGCTTGGCACTTGGATGGCAGCAGTGTCCATTGAGGCCACTTGGCACAGTGTCCTCTCTTGCAGGATCCCCTGGGTGTTTAGAGAGAGGATGTCAAGTTCTTAATCATTGTGCATATTCAAGGTCTTGAAGATACAAAATGCTTGGAGCATCAGTGAAGTGGGCAGACAACGCTGTTTTTCTGACCCTTTAGTTATCTACTGGATCTGGTGCTCTATCAGCCAGGCAGGGTTTTATGCTGATTCCCCAGTCCTAGAGCTGGTGGGTAGCAGGGCTGAACTGCAGGGACAGGTGCAGGGCCTCTGTGGCATGCAGTGATGATAGCCATCTTGGTTTCGCTTTTTGCTGAATTCCAGTGAAGACGCATTTCTCTTGGCTGTCTGAGCATGCCTTTTGTGGAGAAGGTCAGAGATGAGTGTGATGAGCAAAGTGGATTGTATTTTATTAACACTAGTGTTCTATTATAAAATTCTTGATACAGAAAATCAACTTTTTGGAAATTGGAAGTTGCTTTGCTCAGTGTAGTAGATTATACTTTTATCACTTCAGAGGTACTTAAAAAAACAGGCCTGGATAGAAGTGCTATGATTTAAAGCAGTGTTCTGGAAGTAGCAAAAAATGAGTTTTTGATACTCTGGAAGTGGCATACTGCCCTACATTCTCTGTGAGCCAGGGGAGCATTTGGTTGTTAAATACAAAATTCCATCTCCGTTGTGTTCATTGAAGATGATACCTTAGCTTGTTCAGTATAAACTAAGGTGTCTCTTTGTCACTGTGGTCACAGCCTAATTCAGACAACTGAGTTCTGTGTCTCAGCAATGTCTGAGCAATCCCTAGAAGAAAAGAGTCGGGATTGGAGTGAATAGTGACTACCTTTTGCTGTTACATTGTGCTGCTTTTCTTGGTCATTTCCTTTCAGTGGATGCTGAATTAATCTGCATGTGTGGTTTATGGAGCTGACTGTTAGCACAGGTGATATCTATTGCCAATAAACATTCAAATATTTGTTGTTGAATACAAACAGTTCTGTTAATGTTAAGGCAAAAGCTTGTAAGAAAGGTGGTTCACAGGTGATTCCAAAGAGACCACTGCTTTAGTTAATTGTGAAAATTAGCTCTTTGTTTCTTGAGGTTATTCATTCTCTTAAATATTTGTCTGATCTGCCTAATTATGTCAAGAAAGTGGGTTGTGTCAGGCTGGTGAGAGTCTCAGAATAAATTATATTTTAAATTGAAAGAAATCTCAAGATACTAGCAATTCATGTAAATGTGGTTATCTCTGTGTACTAGGTAAAGACACCTGTTGTGAACTCAGACACCAAAGTTCTAGTGCCTGGCATTCCAGGACATAGTACAGCTGTCAAAACTCCAGCCTCGGGAAAGGAGAAAAAGAAAAACAAGAGGAAACCAGGAGAGACAGAGGTAATGGGCTCCTTCTTTCAAACTCAGTGAGAATGAGGAAACTAGAATTATAAATCATTGCTATACCTTCTTTAGGTGAACTTGAATTTGCTTTGTTTGCTGTGGAAGAAAGGTTAATGATACCATGGTTCTGTATGAAAGAGACTTAACCCTGCTCAAAACATTTCCTTCATTCAAGCCCTCTGTGCCTTGCCCGTGGTTTTGCCAGGTTGTTGCACAACTTTGTCACACGCTTGTTGCTGCCTATGTCAAGATGAATTAGTGCTTTTCAGCCAAAACTTCATCTGCTTTGGTTTTCTCATGCTGTTTTCTGTCAGTGCATTTAAAAGAATACCCAAAATTTGTGTTCTTTTCCAGCAGAATTAGCAGGAATGCTCGAAGTTGGGTACTTGCTTTCAGCTGATATTTGTGAGAAAATGACACTGACGTAGCACTGCCCTTATTTCCCCTCTGCAGGAGAGCATTGAGGAGCGCCTTGGGGCATTGGATATTGATGTGAGCAAAGTCAAAACTCCAGGTGGCCTTCCCCAAACAGACAGCTTTGCCGTGCTGCTGGTTCAGGGCTTGGAAAGCAATGATGCAGAAATCTTAAATGTAAGTCTTGCAAGCTCAGTGTGTGCTGTTGGATCTGTTCACTGGGGCTGGTGGGAAGCCTTCCTGAAAGCCAGGAAGGCTTAACACAGTTCAGAACCCGTTCTTTCTCCCAGCTGCTTTTAGCTGATTTGCTGCTCAAGGCAGTGCTAGTCTGAATTATAGTAGTGGTGTTACTTTTCTCTTGTTACCTGCCTTGCTTTCTGAGTCAGTCCCTGAACTTTCAGACATTTTGTTTATGGTAAATTTGTTGTGTCACAGTTCAGATGTTTTACAAGTGATGCTACCAAGGCAACTATGTTCCCTTTAGCTTAGACTGGAGCATAATCTGTGCTTAGTCTCCTGAGGGTACATTTTTCAAGCAGGTACTGTTTGAAAAATGGATTGATGACAAGTTTCATTTGAAAAGCTTATCTTTGCATTTGGACTAGGAGGACACAATAGTGCTGGGGCAGGGAACTGTTAAGAATTTGATGCTGAATAGAAATTTCTTGTCAGAAATGACTGGTGAAAGGCATTTCTTTATGGAAGTCAAACAGAAAATATCAAGGGAGATTTTCATGTGCCTGCAATGCATCATTTCTAATATGGAGCAGGTGGGCTAGAGGCAATACTAGATTGCTTTAGATGAGTTTGAGTGTCTTTACTTTGTTAATTGTACCTGACTTAGAAAATTTTCTTTGCAAGTCTTTTGCTTGTTATCCTCAGTGTACAAAAGTAGTGGAGTAGGAATAGATTTACAGGCAGGAATTTCTGATTTTGCTGATTGCTCATACACCTGTTGAAGCTGAATTATTCTCTGATAATTTTTTTTTTTTTTCATTCTAACAGAAAGTGCTTAACACAAGGAAAGAAAATATAGTAAAGAACACAGTAGCCAGAATGCCTATACATGCTGTCATTCCACTGCTCCATGAGGTAAGAGAGCCTGCGCTTGTACTGTCATACAAGCCACGTGTGATTTGCCGGCTAGCTACTAAAATCCAGGATATGTTTGAAATTGGTTTGGTGCCACAAGAGGACTGAAATGTTTCTTAATTTATCCCAGATACACTTTTATCTTTTCTGGCTGAAGCATAGCCAAAGGACCAAGTGTCACTGTCAAAGCTAGGAAGAGCATTAGATTATGTATTACTATCTTAAATGATTGTGTGGGAAAAGAAAGGGAAGAGATGAGGCAAAAGCTTGTTTAGTCCAAGGCAAACAATCACCATTACATCTTCTTTTCAGCTACTAACATGGATGATAATTTGAAGCATCAGTAAGTCCATTTGCTGTATTTTATCTTCAAACCTCACAAAGTAGTAATTTTAAAATGGATTTGGCTTCTGAACGGCTTATGCAGTGATATTAAATATAACTCTATTTAGACAGAAATACTTTAATGGTTAGCCTTGACTGGACATTACTTTTTTAAACCAAACATTGGTTAGTAGCTCTTGTTATGTGAATGATATTCTATTACATAAATGAATGGTTCAATTTCTTTTGTATTTTAATGTGCTGACCACAAATGAAATCAAATTTTTTTATTGAATTTTAATTACCTGATTTTAATTGAATTATGCAGATGGCCTGGTGCTCAAAGTCTGGTCTTACAGCACCTCCTTAGGCTTATGTTAATGAGATGCTGTGTTTCTTCCCTGGGACCTTTGCTGGGGAATCTAAGTGCAAGTGTTTAGCTCTGTAATCCTAGTGGATGGTCAGACCTTTGTGTCTTCTCCTAAGCTCGTTGTGTGAAGTGGCCTTTACCTGATACTTCCTTCACTTATTTCCCCAACTTGTCCACCCTGTAACAACTGCTCTACTAAGCAGATAAACAGAGATGATAGAGGTTTCCTCCCACTTACTCTTGCCAGGTTTAAGTTTCAGTGGATATTTTGCATGTTAAGAGTTCCAGCTTTCTTGTAATACTGAAATCCAGGTTCTGCAAGTTACCAGCCTGTGTAGAGGGTGGTAGAGCCAGCATTGTAATTTTCTGGAACCTGGCAGTGGTTGAGCCTAGAAAACCTCAAATGCCTGGAAAACTTTCTGTCCCAGTATTGGGGCTGTCAGATGATCTCATGTTGGGGTTTTAAACTCATTGTATTTGTTACTTATTGCTGGGTTTTTTTTGTTGTTGTTCTTTTAGCTTACAAAGAGATTGCAGGGCAACCCATACAGGTAAGAGACAATTCAACTACAGTTCAATTCACCAAAAACTGTTCACGTGTGTGTTATGGTCCCTCCTCCCGTGTATGTGATAGATTTCCATTCTAACTGCAATTAAACTGCAGAATCTGGAGGTAATAACTCATCTCATTGAGAGTGGAAAGAGGAACTTAAAACACTTAAAACAGTGCTTTGTCAGGGTGGCTAAAGTGAAATTAAAAAGGGAAAAGGATACCTAAAATGAGTGTGTAACTCTCTGAATGTAACTGAAGGCCCCAGATGTCTACATTATGGATCTGATCAATAAATCAAATAACTCTCAGGCGTAGAGCTTGTTTAATTATCAAATGTATTTAGACATCTCTTAATGTGTAATAACAAAACCAGCTTCCCCTCCTCCATCTTATGGTTGCCATAAGGACAGCTTTGTTGAGGCTGTGCTGAGCTATGGGGGTTAGATTGGTTTGGGTTTGACTTGATTTTTTCTAAATATAAATTCCCTCATTGTAAGTAGAGAAGAAAGTAGCATGCTTTGATCTTTTATTCATTCAGACCATCCATAAAAAATTTCAGAAGCATACCCTGAGCTTGCCTAGTTTAGTCCCTCACTGAAATGTCTGTTCCTTTCCTAATGAATAACTTGCATACTTCATATAGGTAGCCAAACTTTACATTTCTGTCTGTTGAGAGCATTTATCTTGCCCTCTAATTAAAAAAGATCACTTTATATAGAACTATTTAGCATCTAGAATGTAAAACGTGTGTCTCTCAGCCAGTACCTCTTGGATATAATTTATTTCTCTTTTCTAGTGCCTCACTAATGGTTCGATGGCTGAAGTCTGTTTTTACCCTACATGCATCCTACCTTTCCACAGTAAGTATTTTTCACTCATGCCAATGCACTTAAATAAAAGTACATTTAAATGCTTAAATAAACGTATTTTCTTCAGGAATCCGTTTTCTGCTCTCTGCATATGGCAGTGCCCAAATCAATGTATAGAGAGCTATGCTTACACCACTTGAGCTGAACCTACTGCACATTGCTGATAAATTGTTGGCCTCAGTCATTCCTGACATAATTATAGGCATCCCAAAGTCCTACCAAGATAAGTTATGTCACACCTGTGAGAGGGAACAAAATTACTGCCAAGAGTAATCTAGCCTGTGTCACTAGATCTTACAGAACTGCTTTCTTTGTTCTTGTAATGCTCATATTGAGGCTGTCTTGGGCATGGCCAGATTTATAGGGTAAGGGCTGTGCCAAAGTTGGCAGGATAAGAAGGAATGCTGTAGCTTCTGGATTGAAGTCTAGTCTTGCCTTAAAAGTGATGGATACAGCACTCTTGGTGGGTTAAGGAAAAGATGTTTGGGCAGTGTCTGTCCTTTCTGCCATTAGTTACAGGATTGCTGAGCAGCAGAACTTGCACACGTTGCTGAGGCTGCATTCAGACATCAGTCTATGTTCAGTTCCCACTTACACAGGTGCTCCACCCCTGCATGTGGCAGAGACTGGAAAGGAAAAGGAGTCTAAGAACTGCCATGCTTTAAAAGTAGATGATACTTCTAAGCATGGCTAAGTGTTAATTGATCAGGCTAGAGGTGGTTCCTGTGAACCCTCAGCTCTCTCTTCTGCCTAGGATAATGTAAGCAAGCATTGCTTGCTCCAAACAAAACAAAAATAGTTTAAAAAACCAAAAACATTTGGGATGTGTTTGTTAACAGCTTCATTTTTCTTTCATTTGTCTCTTAAGTTGCCAGACCTTATTCCTCAGCTGGGAATGCTGTACCAGTTGATGGAGAGCAGAGTAAAAACTTTGCAAAAGCTTTCCCGTCTGCATGGAAGACTCTTCATTCTTGTCACCCAGGTGAGCTTCAACTATATAACATGGGATGTGTGGGGGTACTGTTTGCAGACTTTGCTTCCTCTTGGGATTGCATCTGATGTGATCTGTCCTGGGCACTTTAATGCAGCTGCTGTTCAGGGACAATGATAACACTCAGAGCAGGCCATTAATTGACTGTCCTGTCAGTCCCTGCTCACTGGGACTGATTTTTCCTGCCAGATATGTCTGCTCACCCAGAGTTTTAAAGAGGAATAAATAGCAGGCACTGGGACACTTTGGAATAGATGCCTCTCTGATTTTACCTTGCCATTTGTACTTTTCTGGCTGTTAAGCCAGCACTGTAAGTGAATTAATGTGTACTACCCTTAATGTAGATTTAATTTGAATTGTTAGGAGTTTTGTTGTCTTTCAAGGTTGAAATACATGGTTTAATCGTGCAAATTCCATTCAGGTTGCAGCATCACAAACAGTTCAGGATGTACCCGAGGTTAATCAGACTGCAAAGCTGGTCTATGAGGATGGTAAGTGTTGTATGCTAAGTGTAGCTCAGCTCTTGAATTCACATGACAGCCTACACTTGATGGCTGTTCATCATGCTCCTGTGCTTATCTACAAGCATACACTCTGCAGATAGAGGGGTTTTGTGAAATGTCCGTGGCAGGAAAATCAGTGGCGAATGATGTAGACATCTTGTAGTTAGTTACTCCTTCCTTGCCTTCCTTTTATCTCCTTTAATTCCCTCCCAGCCTTGCTGCACAAATGAAGAAATCAGCAAATTGGAAGTTTGGTGTGCTGCTTTTAACTTACCTGGCAACCTAAAATTTCTAGTGTTACCTGCCCTTGTGCTAAGGTAGATACAGTGAAGACACTGCTATGTTTGAGTCCGCAGGACATCAGTGTAGGGGACGTCCATGTGTGGGAGTGCATACTTCCAGTTTGGCTTTTTTCCTGCTGCTTCTTCACCCTGTGTATTGGTAATGGAAGTGACCTGGTCTTAACTGATGTTGGTTACCTCATCTCAAGGTAGAATCAGTTTTGGTATGGAAATAGCACAGCTTGAAGACTTGGCAGCACGTGGGACTGGATTTTGTTTGCACAACGATATTTTAAAGCCTGTTCCCCAGACTGAAAGATTGTTTTCTCTTTACAGACTCCTCGGAGGAGGAAGGCTCAGATGATGAGATGATTGCAGATAAAGACTCTGACGTAAGTGGAGTTGGACCAGATCTCCCATTTTCTTGTAGCAGAAATGGTGTGACTGACAAAGGTTCAAACATTTCTGTTTTATTTTTCCCCCAGGAAAACTGGGATGAAGATGAAGAAAAAGAGGAGCAATCTGATGAACAAGACATGACTGTTGAAAAGGAAATTAATGGTGATTCTGATTTGGAACCAGAAAATGAAAGTGAAGAAGAATAACAGCACGAAAGAGTAATTTAGTGGTTTGAACAAGTGGGCCACCAAGCTCTTTGATTCTGGATCCTGTTGCTGAAAGGTGCTGTATTTGCATATCAGGAGTGCAGAGCATTGCACAGCCTGTGTGCAGAGGCACCTGTGGGGCACTGCATTTCTGAATCCAGAATGTTTAACCGTGCCAGCCTTCTCTCGCCCTCCTTCCCTGCGCTTACTTAGAGAAACATTTCCTCCACCTCCTGGTCAGATTATGCCTGTCATGTGGACATGCATTTGTATCTCAAGTGAAATAAATCTGCCACCGCTGTTTGTGTGGGAAACTTGGTTCAGCTTTATATTGAATTTGTTTCAAATATTCAAGGATCAAAGACATCTGGTCTATACCTTCTTTCCATGCTTCGGTTAGCAATAGCAAGTGGGCATCCTTCTGATTTTTGTTTTTTAAAAAAGGAAACAGAAAAAAGAAAAAAAAAAAGATATTTTTGTAATATTTAAATTCTGTCCTGAAATTCTTTTCTCCCCCCCCCCCCCCTTTCATTGGCTTAGCCATACTTTGGCAATATGTAAATGCCGACTTGACTTAAAAATGGATTTTTCCTTTTTTTTTTAACAAATTTGAACTCAAGACTTTTATATGTACAAATCAATGACTTTTCTTGTGCTTTAAAAGGACATTAGAACTATCACTGGCTCCTAATTTTGTTTTAATGGAGGCTGTATATAAATTTAATGCTAACCCAGAGGACAGACCATGTTGAATTGGGTGGGGAGAGGGGAGTGACACAGGGGAAGGAGATGAATACTTGTGAATACATAGCACAGAGCTATACCTTTCTTATGGATTTTTAATCTCAGTGGCAGAACAAGGACAGCTATTTGCTCAGCTAATGGAAGCTGAAGTGGTGCAAACATGTTTTTAAGAGCAAAACAAGGTAAAGGTTTGAGCCATTCACCACTATAATGTACAATAATATATTTGTCTATAAATGGAGCTGTTGCAACTAAATACCACCCTCTTTGTAAAGTGAATAAATATACATCTCTTTTACCAAATACCTGTCCCGTGGTGTTTGTTGAGAGAGACCTTGGGTAGCTTCAGGTGGTGGTTAAAGATGAAATGCTGCTTGTAGAAAGCGGATTTCTAGTGGAGGAGCAAAGCTCAGTTGTTACAGACTTCTTGTCTGCCTCTCTTTTAGTCGTCTCCATTGGTGTGTCCATAGCTTGGCTTGCACTGGGGGTTGCAGCACTGCCTGGAAGTGCAGGGAATCGTGTCATGGACAAAGCTGGAAGAGGTGTTCTTGGGTTTGAAGAGCTGGAGGTAGAAGGGCAGCAGGTGGAGGCTTTCACAGCCTTCAGAGGGTTTTAACTGACAGTAAATCAGTCTTACTACTGTATAAAGCTGGGCTTTATTTTCAGTTCTGAGATTCTGTGAAAATAAGTGCCGACACTTGTACATTGTCTGTACTCAAGCCACCAAATGAGGCTGAACTGATGTGTCAGTTTTTAAGGCAATCATCTTGTCACTGCATGCAGGCAGGCTTTGGGAAGCAGAAGCCCTGGACTGGGGTGAAAACAAGCAGAGTATCCTGTTTGCACTGTTGGGGTGTGGGGAATGGTGGCATCGGGAACTTGCCACCACTGCCCCTTGTTACCTGTAAGGTTGGCATAGCCTCTCTCTATCACTGCTAAGCACCAAAAACTGTTCCAGGAGTAGGGCTGGGAGAGAACATGCCAGCAGGAAGAGCAGGGGGATCTTAAGAGCATTTTGTTCATTCTTGATTCTCACAGACATGTAGACTCTGAATCTGTTTCAATGCTGGCCAGCTGGTGGCAGGGGGCGAGTTGTGGTCTCTTGCTTTGGGGTTAGTTCACCCTGTCCTCAGCCCTCAAGCAGCTGCTCTGTGTGACAATGTGGCTGTAGCAGCTGCAAACAGTTGGGCTCCTTGGTCAAATACTGTCCTCATCTGAGCTGCTAACTGACAATGCAGTGTACTTTCTAATCCTTAAAACTTTATCTGCAAAGCCAAGGTTTTAAGACAGTTGAGGACTAAACTGTGTGTCTCCTCCTTTGTCTAGGGAGGCTGGAAATGGGATATGTCCTCCCTTTTAAGCTAATCATGGTAGTTTGGGAGCAACGAAGAGAATGAGGACAGAACAGCTGCTCATTTGGAGCAGTGGAGGTTGGATGAGAATTTCTATGAAGTCCAGTGCAGACCTCTCCAGTTAAGTAGCCAAGAAATCAATAGGATGGAAACCCTCAGGTGTAACTTCTGGTTTTATCTGCCCAGCTATTACCGTGTCTCATTTATAGGTGTGTGTTTAATGTCTGTCCAGGCACCACTGCAGGGCCTCTGGGATTTTTGTTCGATGTGTTTCATGCGGTGGCCTTCCCAGCTACAGAAGTAAAGTGACTGTGGTAAGGAGCAATACCAGAGGTGGCCAGCGGGTGCCAGACCAGCTCCACAAAATTCCTTACATCCCCGGCCAGCAGGAACAACCTGTGACTCGCCTTTCAGGATGGCCTACGTGCATCGTTACTAAATGCACCCTGCTGTAAAGTGGGGCGGTTCACGTTCTTGCCCTTTGTTATGCTTCTGCTTCCAAAGGGACTTAGTACCTCACCAGCACTTGGGACAAGATGTGTTTGTTGCCTCTCTTCCTAAGTATTTCAGTGTTTGTGTGATTCTTTGATGTTTCATAGGGGAAAAAGAGCTGCCTGTGTGGGACATGCACCTGTGTCTGTTAAACACTGTGCAGTGTCAGAGTTATGGATGTTCTGCTTTTGGCCTCCCTCTGTGCTATGGTAAGTGATTTACTTGGTTTTTTTTTAAAAAACAACAAAACAAACACGTTTTTGGATTCATCCAAAATGACTTTTGCTAATGACTTCTCTGTCCCAAATCAAGTATCTCAATGACCTTGGTTAAATAGAAACAAACAAAAGCAAAATGTGCTGTTGGAGAGGAGGATGACACGGAAAGGGAGAAAATAAGGAAAAGTTTAGGATGCACAACTACTTCTTAAAGAATTCCTGATTCCTGGCAACATCAGCATGTAGATGTTTGAGAAATGCACCCAAAAACTATGGAGATGGCACACAGCCTGATAGCCAAGTTCTTGTTTGGGCTGTCTTGCAATGAAACATCAGCTTGGTACTGTATTCACCCTTCTTTGCATGGAAAAGAACTGCTTGGTGATAAGGAAGACTCACTTTCTGTACAGTCTCGCCCTTTGCCCCTTTTGCATCTGCATAAACCAAGATTAAGTCTTCTAGAAATTGATCTGTGGCCTTTGGGGTGTTGGTTCCCTGCTCCCTGGAAGGAGGGGACAGGAGAGAGAAGCTTAGTGTTTCCTCGCAGGAAAACTGGCATCACCAGGACTCTCTTCATGTCCAAATCAACAAAAATATTGAAAATCTTCCTGCTCACAGCTGATGAGACCATTTGTGACTCTCCAAAAAGGTGGTGTAGAGCTGAGCCAAATTGGAATGATCTTAAACAGACTGTCTGGTACAGGAATGGATGACCCTTTCAGCTGCTTCAAGTTAGAAGTTCCTGTCATCAAATCAAAGCTCCTGCCCTTAGTGAATCTGGCTTTCTGGAAAGGGGGCTAATAGTGAAGGTTGGCAGACTCTGCTTTTGCTGGAGCTGCGGTGTGATTTCTGTAATGCAAAAAATCCCATGGTGTGAACTCTGGAATTGCAGGAGGATGGGAAGTTGTAGTGATTGTTTCATCTGACTGCCAGAACATGTAAATTGGAAGGAGCTTGGGTCCCCTCCAAACCTGTGGTTCTCTGAAGCCTATGCTGTGTTCAGACTCCTCAAAGTAAGGTGTACAGCTGAAATGGAGTTTGTAGCTACAATTAAATATTTGGGAAAGGGGTACATTTCATGAAGGAAGCTAATAGGACGAAGGGAGGGCTGTTCTGGAAAATGTGAACTCTGGTGGATTCTTCAAGCTAAATTGCCTTTAAATAAAAGGAGTTTCAAAGTGAATGTTCTTGTTCTACAGTTCCCTGCTTCCAGTGAAATATGCTTATGGGGAAGATTTTCCCTTTCTCTGTAAATCAATTACTCTCCAAGGTAATTCCACAGAAGGTTCCCTTTGTAAGGCACTGAAACCTGTGCTTGCTTGTTGCTTAATGAAGGGGTCTGATAACCATTTTGGTGCTTCCAAGGGCTGTCTCATCCCCTTTCCCGGTTTCATAAATTGTCTTGGTTTGCCATTCTTTGCTCATTCAAGATGGTTTTTTAATGTGTAGTGCTGTGCATCTGCTCAGCACCCAGTATGCTTGTGAGTGCACAGGGGGATTTGGGCACGCATCCCTGGATCTTCCAAAGGTGCCTGCTGGAAGCATGATAAGCCAGCCTGAGGCATGGTGTGCTGAACATGTAAAAGTTAGGTATAATCAGCCTTTGCATTTCTGTACAATTAATGTCTGAGTAAAACAGCACTAGGTGGCACCCAGGTCCTTTTTGGTGCTTCCAAAATGTTGCCAGTAGGAAACTCCACTGCACATGCTGGTGGGACAATGAATGTCCTCTAGTGTCATGGGCAGGCCCATCCTTGTCTCCTCACCATGGGCCAGACCCACAGCCCTCACTGCTCTTTGTGGGTCATCTCCTTTTAGTCCCACCATCTTTTAGGAAAAGTTACTTTGGTGTTGGTGTAAGATGACTCTTAGCTCAGAAGTGGGGTATTTTGCTCCCCTGGAAGCTTGAAGTTTAAATGAGATTCAATTCAACTTAGAAATTATGTATTTGTGGAAAGACAAAATGTATTTTGAGCAGACTAATAGTTTCATGCACAGAAGAGAGGGGGGTGAAATGAATGATAAGGGAGGGGAAAACTGAAGAAATGTTGAAGGGTTTTGGCTCTTTTTATTGCAGAGAGGCTGAAGCATTTTAACAGAATTTAAGCTCACCTTTTCTTTAGAATTGTTTGGTTCTAAAGTGCCTTTAATATGTTAATTTTATCTCTTTTAGGTACTCACAAAAGAATCCCCAGTTTTGGGCATTATGTCAGTTTTGTCTCTTGGTGTTTTTGTTGCTGTAGTATTTGTTTTTAAATGCAAACCTGTTGAATTCATCCATCTTGAATTCAGACTTCAGCCTGAACATTTTGTTTCCCTCTCAGTCCTGGCCAGGAGAGCTGCTGAGGTTTGGTACAGTGGAGTGGAACAGCGGTGTGAGTGAAATCCTGCTCCAGAGCCACTCAGCAGATGTTCAGGAGTGCTCTGGGAAGGAGTGGTTTTCCCACGACTTATCAAAGTCCAGCATTTAAAGAGGGATGGATTGACAGCAGGGCTGCAACCCAAACTATTTTGAAAAGATGACCAAATTCCAGATTGCTTCTGTTATTCATCCAGTCTACAAAACACCTCAAATACCCGCCCAAAGAGGGAATATAAATTTTGGCGATTGGAAGAAATAAAATGGCTGTCAAGGCAGGTTTTTCTTCTTGTCTTTCAGTCTGCAGCTCCAAGGTGTTGATTGCTTTGCAGAATGGTGGAGGACATGCAGAAGACATAAATCTGCTGTAGTATTCCTGCTCCATCCATGCTGCCTGGGACCTGTTCCCAGGCCTTGGTGGGAAAGGATGCTGCAGTGTTCTGGAAATGTTGGAATGGCAGCAAAAAAAAATACAAACCTTCATGATCACTTTTTTAAGTAAGGCAGAGATAGTGTTTCTGGAGTTCAAGAGCACGCAGGGGCCATGAAGGATGCCATCCAGTCCTTGTGAGAAGATGGGGAATTGGAAGATAAATAAGTACACTCTGTGCTTCCCAACTTGTTTGTACAGTGTGTTTCTCTGGTGCAGGAAGCTTTGCTGGTGTGAGCAGAATCTCATCTTTCGTTGATTCCTTTTTTTAGGTGTACTTTCAGTTTTCATGGTTTCTAAAAACACTTCCCAAGAGCACCAAACTCTTACTCCTCTCAGCATAATTTTATTTGTCAGACCTGTTGGCTATCACCTCTCACCTGTCAGTCAAATAAACAGAACTGTTTCAAAAAAACAGCATTCAATGCTGATTTGTATGCTAGTGCTCTGTTATCTTGGCGAGAGGGAAGGTTTTCAGGTTTCACCTGCTCCAGTCTGAACTTTAACATTCTGCATTTCTATACTCTCAAAGGTTTAAAGGCTGATTTCATGGGGAACAATTCTAGCTTAGTATGTGAAGAGTAGAAAAGCTGACAGAGTGGGTGGGAGCTGTGTGTGTTTTTGCAAGAAATCTGCGTTCAATAGAGATGGTGGGGAAACAAAACTGAGCCACCGTGCAAGTTCAACTCTGTTGTGTGCCTCAAGGGAAGAACTCAAGTGCAGCCCTGTACTTTCCTTTCAGAAACAGCAATTCAGCTGCAAGCAACGAGAAGCCTTAGAACAGCTGCAGCTCTCTTCCCATGCTTTCCAGACCCTGCCAAAGGCAGCCTCCAGGAGTTATCAGAGTGTTTTATGCTGGTGTCTCTTGCCTTTGTATTGGAGCTATCTTGTAGCAACCAGAGTGGGCTGTGTGAAGTCTAGTCCCTTCCATGTTTCTCTTGGAACTACATGGAAATGCTTCATTGTTCATCTCTCTTGTCAATCCAGTGGAGCAATGTCATCCATGGTGGTTGACTCTGGCCAGCTACAAGCTGCCCACCCAGCTGCTCTCTTGCTCCTGCTCCTCCTCCTGCTCCTGCTCCTCCTCCTCCTCCTCCTCCTCCTCCTCAATGGGACAGCAGGGGAGGAAGATGGAAAAAAGCTCATGGGCTGAGGTAAAGAGACAGGGAGATCACATCCCAATTCCCTTTGGAAATGTGGCAGGACTGGCCCTGATGGGCATGGGCCTCTCCTTACAGAGGCCCTGCTGTGCCACCCACCTCTGCCCATGGAGGGTGGACCTGGTTGTGGAGCTGTGACTTTCAGCTGCCAGCACTGTGCAGGAAGCCTGAGCACGTATTTATAAATCAGCTTCTGGCTGAGGAGGGCTGGGCAAGCTGGGGTTCTGGTGCAGACTGCTGTGTGACCATGGTAGCCACTCCTATTCCTGTATTATTTATCACCCCAGGGCCTTTGAGAGCTTTGCAAAGCTTCCCAATCATCATCTGTATTTTCAGGGGGAGATAGTGCCCTGTCAGAAACTGAAGTTCACTTACTCAAAATCTGTGGCCTGCAGAGGTCCTAAACATTTTTTCCGGCCTTAAGATTTATATTTTTCTGCAGGCCAGGCAATGAATTGGCAGCAAAGCTGGCCCAGCTTCTGCAGACTTCCACTTTTCATGCCTTCTTTGGCTTTGTTCACTTTTGGACAGTGGAAGGGAATGTAGTAGGGAAACATGGTGTTTTCTGTCAGGTCAGTGAGCCAAACCACCGCAGGGTTTCATCAGCCAGCTCCAATGTTTTGCATGCTCACATCTGGAGGCTCTTTTATTGTCTTCCTCCCTGTAAGCACTACAGTTTGCTGCAGAGACAGACTCCTTTGCCTCTTTGTGACCTCCAGCTCGCCCAAGGCAAATGCTGCCAGCTGGCTGGTATTGACTGGAACATCAGCATTTTGTCATGTGCTGGGTGCTCTTGGCACCATGGTGTGGGGTTCTGAGCATCAGGGCAGATGCATGACTGCTCTGCAGGCATCAGCCCATGAACACTTAGGCTCCCTAGGGACTTCAGTGCCTCTGGAGTTAGGTGATACCTTGTAACCTGGGTGAATAGAGGCTTTAAATGTGTCAGGGATGCCTGACTGTCAGACCTAGGCCCTGAAAAAGACAGAGGTGCTAACTGCTGTAAAGAGCAGGGAACTGTTGTATTTTAAGGCTCCTAAAGCAGTAAGAACAATACTGGAGTGGAATAAATAGAAGAGTAATAAAATGGACAATCAGACTAGTCACTTTGGAGGATATGCTCATGCTTTTGCATGTCAGCCCTGTACCTCATGCTCTTGTTATTCATCATGAAACATTTCAATACAAAACTCACGTCTTGTGTTACATTTGAATGAAATTGCTTCAGATCATTGAGAATTCTGCTGTCAGAACAAGACAAAACCTTTTGGATGCTCACTTCCAAGTTGTCCTGGATTTCTGCAGGAAATCCTTTGTGAAAAGCTGCTGTAGTCAGAGTGTTTGGAGTTGGTTTTATGGCCTTTATGAAGGATGTGTGGAACAGTATGCAGGGCTCTCCTAGCAGAAAGTGCCTGGCCAGCAATCATATTTAGTAGTCCCCTGTGATGGCTTCACACAGCAACAACCCCAAGGCTGCTGAGAAGAAGGCCCAGAGGAAGACAAACCCAGTATTTCTGAGGAAAATTCCTTGACACCAAACCAACCTGAGTTGTCAAACAGCTGACCTGACGTTTCCAGCCATGGGCCAAAGGGGAAAGCTTTCAGTGTGTTTGGGCAAGGCCGGGTTATGCTCAAGGCAAAGGTGTGTCAGTGCACTTGGCTCCTTCTCTCCTCCTTGTGTCTGGCACACTCCGGAGCCCACAGCTCCTGCAGAAACCATCACAGCACTCAGCGGGAGCAACCTTGTGTCCAGTCCTCACAGGGAGCTGTGGTGTCCAGCACTCCACCTCACTGGAATGAGGAACTGTTGCAGCCCCTTTAGAAGGAGCTGAGGAGGTTTGGCCTTCAGATCAGCTCCTTCCCACCTCTTGATTTGCTGCCCTGGCCAAGCTGCTGCTTGTGGCAGCACTTGTTTCACAGCTGAGAGCCCTGCTCTGCTGGCGTGCAGCCATTGCAGGAGCTTTTGCTAGGGACATGGAGCCTTTCAGATCCTCCTAAGGAAAGCTCGGGGCAGAATTTGTCAAAAGAGCATTGCCTGGGTGATGCTTTTAACCTTGTCTTTTCTCTGTGCTCCTTGCCTCAAACAGTAAATATTTTAGGAAGCAAGTTTGCTGCTCCAGAAATTCCTCAAATCAGTCAGTTTGACAGTAGGGGAACAAAGATTTGGGATGTGTAATCTCACTTTAATTCATTGTACAGAAAGTTACAGGAACACTTCTTGTGAGCTGTGTGTATTACAGGAGCACTTCTTGTGATCTGTGTGTCTAACCTAAGTGACCTTGCCACCAAGAACTTAGAAAAGTGGGAAGCGATGGAATCAGTAGCACAAGGATCTGCACTGTGATTCTCCCGCAGGCCTGAGGTCCCTGATTTGATTTACTGGGTGCTAATGATCCTAAGAAGCTGAAAATTCCAGATAATTAATTTCTGTTTGATGAAACCAGCAGAAGGGTGACAAGGTGTTCAGTTCCTTCCTACTGAAACAGGGTCTGAAGCTGTTCAGGTGCAGTTGTGTCTGGTGTTCCTTCAGAAAGTAATTTTGTAACACCTTTTTTTCACACAGCAGTGGATGGCTGCCACTGGCTTCCTCTGTACCAAGAATGACCCCAGCTCGTTTTCCATGCTCCGACCAGCACAGGCAGAAGGTGAATCCTGCACATCCAGGGCTCCCCCAGACTGCAGGCATATTGCTTTGCCACGGTCATTCCAGCTGCAGGGGTTTCATTGCAAGCGAGAAAGGGGTACCTAGCTTTACTTTTGGTGTTTTCCATATCACTTAGCTGGCCTCCATTAGGTTCTGTGTGCTGAATTTCAGCAACTAAGCCTTTAGGCACCAAGAGGGGAGGTGCCATAAGTAATGCCCTTCCTGGTGCCACTGTACAACAGGCTAGTTTGGAGGTAGAACTGCCTGGGAGAGGGAAAAAACTGGAGGCATGTGGAAGCTGGCTTTGTGTTACAGGTAAGCCAATGGCAGAGGCAGCTACAGGATGCACTAATTTCTGGTATTTAACTTTCCCTTGGTCATTTTTAATACCTTAGGCAAGAGGGCATGGTCCTCCTCATTTAGGAGATGAACTTAACCAGCCAAGAATTGCCATTGAGATATTTCCTAGCTATTGTTCCTATGAAATGAGACCCAGGAAGACAGACCTGACTCCATGCTTTCTGTACGAGTCCCACTGGCAATGGGTCCCACAGAGAGCTCTGGCTGGAACACAGGAGAACGGGAGAGTTTATCGTCTTTGGAGAAAGGGGCAGGCAACTCGGGAGGACTCTAAGTGTCATGAGGTTATGCAGAGACAAAAATTCGAAGGGACAAAGCCCAAGTTTAATCTGGCTACAGCAGTGAAATCATAGAATCCCAGGATGATTTAGATTGGAAAGGGCTTGAAAGATCCTATACTTCCAAACCCCTGGATGTGGTTAGGGGCACCTTCCACTAGGCCAGGTTGCTCAGGACCCCATCCAAACTGGCCTTGAACGCTTCCAGGCTTGAGGTATCCACAGCTTCTCTGGGTAACCTGTTCTCAGTGCCTCACCAGCCTCACAGGAAAGAATTTGTTCCTAGAAACCTGCAAAAGAGAATAAAAATATTTCTGTAAATACATCAGCAACAAAAGGAGGGCTAAGGAGAATTTCTGTCTTCTATTGGATGTGTGGGGAAACATAGAACAAAGGATGAGGAAAAGACTGAAGTACTTAATGCCTTCTGTGTACCAGCCTTTAAAAGTAAGATCAGTTGTTCTTCAGGTACCCAGCTCTGTGAGCTGGAAGACAGGGCAAGGAGCAGAATGAAGCACCCCTGATCCAAAGGGAAATGCTTAGTAACTTGCTGTGCCACTTAGACACAAGATAGTCTATGGGTCCAGATGGGATCCACTCAGGAGTACTGAATGGCTGGTGGATGTGCTCATCAAGCCACTTTCAGTCATTGCTCATCAGTCTTGGTTAGCTGGGGAGGTCCCAGGTGTCTGGAAGACAGCAAGTAGGACACCCATCGACAAGAAGGGTCATAAGGAGGATCAGAGGAAAACTACAGGCTTGTCAGTATGAACCCAGTGACAGGGAAGGTTATGGAGCAGATCACCTTGAGTGCCATCCCACGGCACATGCAGGAAAACCTGGGCAGTGGTGCCAGCCCACAAGGTTTTATGGAAGGCAGGTCCTGCTTGGCCAAGCTGATCTCCCATGACAAGGTAACCCTCTCAGTGGATGAGGGAAAAGCTGAGGATATTGCCTGCTCAACTTTAGTAAAGCCTTTGACAACGTTTCCCATAGCATTCTCTTGGAGGAACTGTCTGCTCTTGGCTTGGACAAGTGCACTCGTACCTGGGTAAAAACAGTCAGTATGGGCAGGCCCAGGGAGTGGTGGAATTCAATGGAATTAAATCCAGCTGGTGCCTGGTGACAAGTGGTATTCTCCAGGGCTCAGCACTGGGGCCAGTTGTGTTCATATCTTTATCAGTGATGTGGAGGAGAGGATCAGGGGCACCTCAGGCAGTTTGCAGACGACACCAAGCTGGGTGGGGTTGTTGATCTGCTGGAGTGTAGGAAGTCTCTGCAGAGAGATCTGGACAGGCTGGATCATGGGCTGAGGCCACTTGTTTGAGGTTCAACAAGGTGAAGTGCCTTGTCCTGCTCTTGGGCCACAACAACCCCATGGAAGGCTAGAGGCTGGGGGCAGCGTGGCTGGGAAGCCACCCAGCAGAAAAGGACCTGGGGGTGCTGGTTGGCAGTGGCTGAAGGTGAGCCTGTGCGTGCCCAGGTGGCCAAGAAGGCCAATAGCATCCCTTCCTGGGATATGCTGCAGTGGTGGCCTTGGCAGGGTTAGCGGTCTCAGGTTATTGGGGGGGGACTCATTATGATCTTCAAAGTCTTTTCCAGTGGAAGCAGTTCTGCAATTCTAAACCTCCACTCCTTGCTTTGAAGGATGCAGTCCCAAATAGACCCACAGTTGGGTTTTTAAGGAATTTAGCATCCACCTTTCCTTGAAAGTAATAGGAATCAGGCTTTAGATGCTCTTGAAACACCTTTATTCCTTGATCTAAAGCTGTGTGTTTGAATTGAGGTGCTTTTGTATAAAAAGGTAGGACCATAGGATAAACACAGACCATTTAGCTTCAATGGCGCTTTTTTCATCTGCTTTTCTGCTTCCTTTCCTCATGGGGGGCAGATTTGGGAGTATTTGTCTTGTGCTTTGAGTTCTGGCACAGGCTTGCTCGTTAAAGTTCTGTAAAATTTATCTACATGTTTGTACGTAAAAAATCTTGCAGACTGGTGGGAATTGCTAGAGACAAGGCTTACAAACCAGTCCCCAATATGATCAGCCCAATGTCCCTGCTAAAGTCCAGTTATGCTTGTATTAAGAAGGAGCGAACTATTCTAACTCCCCTGACCCCTCTCCCCCTTTTTTGTTTTTATGTAGCTCTTGGGGCAAGTCCTGTGTGCCATTCCAACTCTCTGTTATCAAATGTGTGAAGTGATGTTGCTGCTGTAGCAGCAGCCTGAGTTGAGCGGGAGCAGCTCCAAAGCACGGGGCCCCACAGCAGTGGGCACGGTGAGAGACTTGCCTCTGCTGCCGTGGCCATCCAGCCGTGGGGAGAGCAGCTGCTGGGGCTTCCCCCATTCTGCCAAGAGCAGTCTGCCTCCACCATGTGCACTGTATGGCCATGATTTTGCCAGAATGTGGAAAAGGCATCGTTTGAACGTATTTTGCTGTTGGCCACCATCACCTGACTGGAGCAGTTTGGTAGGCAGGACGCCCTGTGGGCAGGGCCATGGCTGGGATGGGTGGCTGTCACTTGCACTGGCAGTGTTACTTTTCCAGGCAGGCTCTTGATACAGCTGTGGGGGAAGGCACCAGCAGCTGTTTCAGGCCCAGTGAGCAGCAGCACATGGAGGAGACCCTCATCTGCCAAGAGCCCTCCACCCCTTTACTCCCCCCATGGCAGCACCAGGTGATTCTGCCGCAGGTGAAGGGCTGCAGCAGACTGGAGACTCCTTCAGCCAGGACTTGTTGCAATCTCGTTCCTGCAGCTGTGCCTGGAGGATGTTGGCCCACAGAGGCAGTGCAGATGCCCAGGGATGCTGCTTGGCTCAGGGAGTGTGTACAAACTCGGCAGAGTGTGTACAAAAGCCGCATTCAAAGCGCTGATGGCGAGACCCTGGTGTTGCTGGCAAGTGCAGCAGCTCTTCTTCATCCCGTGCAGGTGAGAGCCCAGCCTTGGAGCCTGTCCCTGGGGACAGGCCAAGAACTGTATTTGTCCTGTTTCAGGGCAAAACTGGGAGAGAACCTCCAAATGGGGTTCCCCTAGAAAAGCAAATTCAAACAGCCCCTCCCCCCAACTGGTTCAGGAAAAGACATTTCCTTGGAGAGAAGTGGAAAAGACTGTTTATTTAACAGAAATGGAATAATATTAAACAATAAAACCTCTCGCTGCTCGATGAGATGGCAAATCCAGGAAAAAAAGTCCTTTTCATGTGGTGTAGCTCAGCTTGCTCAGGTTCTTCTCAGTCTCTCCGACACCGGAAAGTGTCGAGGCCCAGGCCCTGGTGGGCCAAGGGTGTGAGATGCCGGGGTTTGTCTGGGTTTTTTTCAGTCTACAGCATGTTTGAACAGATCCAAGAATGAAGGAAAAAATAAAAAAATGCTTTTAGTATAGCTTTGAATTTTCAGGGACAGTCAAAATGAGAATTGTTTTGAGGCCGGTTTTGTAATGTTGGGTTTGGGTGTGTCTGCAGGAAAGCAAGCAGGAATAAAGCACTGCCACAATGAAGGAGAACTTTGCATGGCCAATTTACACCCTACAGCTACAATGATCATATTGGCCCACTGAATACTGGGGGCATCTAATGCAGACTGCAAAGCTTCTTTGAACATATTGGGGAGATGAGACATGAAGAAATAGTTTAGCTGATGGAGAAAAAGGGATGAGACCCACTGGACCTTTGGCTCGCAATTAGTTCTGCCAAATCAAGCATGATTAGTTTTAACTGCTCTGTGGGAGTGTATTTCAGAATGACCTGCCCCATGATATTTCCATTAAGGAGATTTTGAATTGTCAGGAACTGCCAAGATCAGAAAAGTTTTGAGGCAGATCATATTTTTGTCAGGTTTGGGTGTCTCTGCAATACGGAAAGCTGGGAATAAACCTCTGGGACAATGAAGTGGAGCAAAAGTGGAACATTTGGGTGGTCATATTCCTCCCTCCAGATATTGGCCACCTGAATTCTGGGCTCATCTGCTGGGGAGTGCAAAGCTTCTTTTACTTGCAACTCCTGGTGCCATTGTTTGTGTCCCAGCACTTTGTTGGACGTGAAAAGAAATAAACAAAATCCCACACCAGCAAGCTGCAACCCAGAACTGAGTGAGAATTACAGAAATAAAGGCCTTGGAAAGTAGCTTAGGAAAGCATTTACTTCCTAGACAGTGTGAAGCCCTCCGGCCTGGCCTGGCTGGGCCCAGGGCTGGCTGTCCTTGGGAAGGGAAAGGGATGGAGTTGGGGTGGGGGTTTTGTAGCCATGGAAACAGAACCGTGGGTGAGCGCATCACAAAGGGGCAGCCACGAGCTGGGGTTGTGACGGTTGTGGTTGACACGGACACAGCGGCAGGAGACGCGTCTGGCTCTGCCTCTCTGTGCCGACTGCTGGCGATTGGAGTCACGAGACCTTGCTCTAGGGCTGGGTAGCAAGCTCCATTCGCTGTCTACGCGGAGACCGTTCTCAAGTTCAAACCCAGATACTTCTGCGAGGCAGAAGCACGGGTTCCACCATGAACTTCACCGGAAAAGGAAAGAGCATGGAAGGAAAAGGTGAGAATAGAAAGGAGCTGAAAGGTCTGAGCTAAATGGGAAAAAATCCCACCAGATTTCAGGGAAAACTGGTCCATGGTGGTCAGTTCTGGCTCTGTAGGTGGCTGACAGATGATCCTGCAAGGATGCCCATGGCATCACAAAATTCTGTCGTTAGTTTACTCTGCGTTCTCCTTTTTGATAGTAGTCAAATCATTCATCCTGTCAGCCAGGACAGGGACAGTGGCCACAGCTGACCACAAATTGGACATGGCCATGAGATGCAAGTCCTGTTTCATTCTTTGCCATGAATGTCGGATCTCGCAACAGATCAATTTCCTGTCCTTGCTCTGCTTGCTGATCGCATCTAACCCTGAGGACGCTATTACTGTGTTATAAGAACACCAGCAAGGGCTCATGTGGAGAAGTTTTGTGGTTTTCAGAAACTGCACTCAGAGTTGTGTAGGGCTTTAATGGGTATTCACAGAAGGCCAACCTCAAGAAGGGATCTTTTTCACCTCTCATTTTTTGAGCAATCTACCTTTCCCATCTGACTTAATAAGTCAATATTATTCAGAAGAATTACATGCAGGCTAGTTACATGAGAGATAAAACTGAAGACAATTTCTCAATAGTTAAAAAAAATCTCTCTAGCATCTCATCAAAGAGATGTGTGGATGATAATGGTGGGAGTTCACCTAACTCACTTCTTCGAAGACTTTTGAGCATGCCTCAGCCTCACACACAGGTGAGGTGGGAGCTGGGCTGCTCTCTGGCAGGAGGAAGGGTCTTGTGCCAGCCTAGAGAGCCTGTGCTCATCCCCAGGGAACAGTTCTGCCCTGCATGTGCCCCCTGCAATGAGCTGTCCTGCTGCCAGTGCCCCGTGCAGCTGTAGGGCTGCTCAGCTGTGGGGCAGGGACAGGAGCAGGAGGCTGCATGTGCAGCTGAGCCATGGCTGCAAAGCCCAGGGCTCTGGGCTCCCTGCTGTCCCAGGCCAGCCCAGAGGCCAGGCTGTTCCTGTGGTAGCTCTGTGAAAGTGGGGCAGGGTGTCCCCTGGCCTGCCTCAAGTGGCTGAAGGCAGGAGCAGGTTTCCTGTGCAGGTATTTAGAAGTTTGCAGCAAGTCTGTCATATGGAGCTCCAGATGCATTAGGTTTGCACTGCAACCAGTGTTATATTTTTTGTCTCCACTTTACAGGCCAGACTGGCTACCCTCTTGCCAAGAGATTTTCTCTGGCAAATCCTTCTGTGCTCCTTCCCTCCAAGCCAATGCCCCTCATCCCAAGGAGCTCTTCCAAGCCAATGAAGAGCTGCATCGGAGAGCACGTTACTGGGAAAAGTGGCACTGGCAATGACAATGACACCAGAAAAGAACAGGAGTCATGTTCAGACGGAAAAGGACGTAAGGTAAGGAGACCAAGCTAAGTCATGTGTGGGAGATTTTCAGTTTCTGTGCTGTAGACAGAGCTCAGAGAGCTTTACCTGTGGTGTGATCCCAGGGAAGCTGCTGAGCCAAGGAAGAGCTCAGCTGGACCCTGCAGGTCAGCATGCCTTTGCAATGGGTGTGTGGTGCAGACTTCATGTCCTCAGCACCTATCAAGAGCAGGAGAGGCCTTTGAAGGGTTTCTGGGCTATGCCATGGTTCCTCCTCTGTCTTGTGGCTGAGAGAACACCCAGAAGCAGTCAGAGCATGTAAATTTGTCCACTCTGCTCAAGCAATCCTTATAAAGCAATTCCTTTAGTAACCTACGAGTATCTGTGAAGCATCTCTATGTCTGGGTGGTGTTTTGTCTCAGCTGAGTCTGGTTGGGATGTTTGCTGGAACAGGCAGTCCTGCACAGTCAGTTCCAGGTTGTCTCAGCTTTGGAGCTGTACAGCCATGGCCTTCTGCACAGTTGTCTGTGATGTTGTTTCTAGACTTCATCAGCTTCTGGGCAGCTGTGTGCTCTGGCGTGGCTTTGTCCATAGGGAAGGGGTGGGAGGTGGCCATGGGGAGCGTTGGGCTTAAAGCAAGATAAGCACCCTGACCCACTCCAGCAGCGGCTATCCCAGCCACGCGGACCATATTCCACAGCATCAATGTGATGGACGACAAATATGGCGATTTATTACAGGGAAACTTAACATTTTATAGCCTGGGTTCACTGTGTTACTCCCATCTGCATACGTCACACCTAGGTGCTATTGGCTAATTGCAAGAGAACTTACTCTCTTAGCAGAGTGGGGGTCTGCTAGCTTTCCGTTACATCCCGAGTTCTTCCGCAGCGTCAGGCCCTAACTACAACATATTTCCCCCCTCTCTATGACTAACTAATTTGCTAAAATATAAGGTGTATTAGTCTTTAAAATTCTAATGTTATTTTATATATGTATCTCTAAACACTTTATTTATTTATCTTTATTAAAAAGTTTTTAAAAGTAAATAGTATAAAATTGAGTAAAATATAAAATACATTATACTTAACTAAAAACTAAAAACTTATAAAATAGATAATACAGTTTTCATTAGTAAATATAAAGCACATGCAATGACTAAGTATATTTTTAAAGCTTTTGTTGCTTTTTTATAAACTGAATGTTAACTTTTTCTAATCGGTTCTTAACAAAGGGCACAAGCTTATTCAAAATACATGGTCCAAAAATTAACACGAGTAAAATCATCATAACTGGTCCAATCAGGGTAGACACCAGGGTGGTTAGCCACGGAGCTTGATCGAACCAGGATTGGAACCAGTTTTGCTGAGCTTCTCTTTCTGCTTTTTGCTGAGACAGCCTGTCTCGTAGTTCTGCCATGGTGTCTCTCACTACTCCGGTGTGGTCAGCGTAGAAGCAGCATTCTTCTTTCAGGGCGATGCAGAGGCCTCCTTGCTGCATGAACAGAAGGTCAAGACCTCACTTTTTAGTCATCTGTAGCTAAAGCAGTCTCTGTTGTTGGGTCACGATGGCAGAGACACCTGTGGCAGCACCAGCTGCTTTCAGGTTAAGCAGCACTGCCATGGTTACACCTGTCACCACTTCTCTTTTCTGAAGTTGGGTGAGTCTCTCCACTTGCAGGCTCAACTCTTCATCCAGGTGGTATAGGACTCTGGGGATGATAACAGCTAATACACAAAAGTCAACAGAGGAGTTTAAACTTTGGGTATAAATGCAAGGGCTAGACTATTAGATCATGGGTTCTCAGCCTGTACCACAAAATTGGGGCTCACTGATTCAGGTGTTATACCTATAAACAGCAGTTACCATAAGCAGCTTACCATGTAAATGACACCATACTTGCAAACTCACAGCTAAAACTTTAACGTTAAATGAACTTTCAAAGATGCTTACACTACTTCTTAAAGAAAAATACTTATACTTTATGCTAACATAACAATTACTACACAGGCTAAACCTTAAACTATTATCTAACTACTGTTAATACACGTGCTCTGGTATATATGTAATCTAAGCGTGAAAACAATTTGCTAAAAGGATAAACACACAATTACAATTTGCTTTGTATATAGTTAGATGGAGTCTCTACACCTCTCAAATCTTCTACAGAATTTTTCCAACACGATTCAGTCCTGGAATGTTCACTGCTCCCGTGATGTCAGCTGGCAGCTGATCAGTGACTGAGGGTTTTGATGTTCAAGTTGTTTTTCAAACCCTTCTAAATCTTAAAACAAAGGATAACTGAAAAATTGGTAGAGACACAACATCATAATAACAACATAAAATTTCTGTTGGTAAACTGTGTAGTGTTCAGACACAACTGTGTCCTGGCAGCTCCACTTCTGATCCATGTCTGGAGCACCAAGGCTGTGTGATGACTTCTCTGTTCACTGGATCTCGTGTGTTCAGAGACAGACAGTCTGGTCAGATGGACAGGTGACCTTTCTGAACCTGCCAACAAAACACAGACACTTCTCTCCTTGAAGTTAATGAATTACACTAATCAAATGCTTTTAGGGTATCAATTTCCCCCCTTTTCCTTAAAAAATAAAAATGAAAGATATTTCTGTTCAACATTAACACAAAACTTTATATACAATTAGTAAGAACTTATAACAGTTGAAAATCAGTTAATATAAAAGTACTATTAATTATTAAAACACTGCACCAGCATCTCATAGTTAATAAACAAACAAAACCAAAAATTATCAGTGAAGGATTGGACAACCAGTCCAGAAATGATTCTCCAAGCCTACTTCAAAATTGATCCAGCTGTCATATTAATAGGGTCAAATTGTTGAGTTAAAAGGTGACTCAAATACTGATTTGGTACAAGAACATCTGGATCTATTGATAAACATTCTGTCCAGGTAAAGTTAAGACTTGGCCAGGGTCTTAGACTTTAAACTGGAAAGATGTTTCTTAACTTATTTTTAAAACAAGGTTTTCAATAGCAACAGCTATGAGATGCTTACAGCACAGCAAACTGTTATAATGCATTTGTACAAAGCAAATAATTAAGAACTTTAGATACTAGACGAATTAAATCATTCAGCAGTTGGTTTAATTTGAAGCTTCTTCAATGGCAGTTAATCTTTAGCAATGGTACATCTTACTAAAATTCTGGAAACACTGAAAAATAAGAAGTTATAACAAACAAAACTGCAAAGATTGCAACAATTCATAGAGCTCTTGATGAAATCAAGGGTGTCACAAACTGTATTTATTTTTGTCTACAAGCAGGTGGTCACCAGTGGTCCATCACAGTTGCTTCAGTTGTATCTGTCTTCATATTTCTAGGAAAACAACTATACTTTGCAATTTAGACAAGTGTTTCTAATAAAACATAAAACAATTTAAATTAAACAACATTTAAACTTAACAATAATTATTTGTAACAAAAGAAAATAACAAAACTTAACTTTTAAAGAATATCTAAGTTACACAGCTTAACTAAAAAACATTCAAGCTAACGGTAACATGGATTCACTATAAAAATTATAAAAATGTAACAAATACATCACAATTCCATGTTATCTAGCTTTGAGAATAACTCACAATAACTGCAAATGTTACCAAAAACACTCATTCACAACAAGAATTTGCCTAGTATATGTTCAAATTAATTAAAATTCTAAAGTGCAGCTTCTCTAAAGAAAAGCCACAACAACACAGGATTGGGCAAGTTGTCATTTAGCTTTTGTAGCACTTCTCAGAAACATCAAGTCCAATTTTTAAACTAAAATCAAAAATCCAAATTGGTATATATGCTGTTATATGTGTTTTATATAACAAAAAGATTCACATTAAAATTTCTTTATTAAAATTGTCAAAAACTCAACAAATGGATAATACATGGTTAACATAACTTTGAGATTACTAAAACAAAACAAAAATCTTTTAAGTTTCTTGGGATACAGAAATACAACATTTAAACTTTTTAATCTATTTTTAAAGGCGCTTCATTTAATAGAAACTTATTTTTAAATTTCAATCTTGATTGCAACAATTTGCTGATTTACAAACAATACAATTTATAAAACTTTTAATTTTTGAATTGTCTAATTAAAACCCTCTCTTTTTTATCCCTCTCCAAAATATCCAGCTTTTTGTTGTTTTTTATTGTTTTATTGCTTTGCTTTCCGCAGTTTATTGAAGTCACTGTTACTTGTTTCACCGGTGGTTGTCTTGGCAACAGCGTTTTGCCGTGTGTATTTTTTAAAGTCATCGGCGCCGAGCTACTTTTTAAATCTGAGAAAAACTCTGAAAACTCTAACTAGATAAACTCATAATTACTCAAACACAAAATTAACTCTAAAAAGATACATAAACACCTTTTAAAAACTCAGTAAATTATGACTTTGTAACAAACTCGGTATTATCCCAGCGCTTCTTCTCGGGGGGGTGGGCCTGGTGAACCGCTCGTGTCTCGGCCAAAGTCAGACCTGGCTGGTTACTTCCTGTTTTCTGTGCGTTTTTCTTGGGCCCCGGCTCCGCTACCACCCCTGTGGGCAGGCTGTTCCCTCCCCCCCGGCTCTCCACGCCTTTCCTTCCACCCTCCACTCCGCCTTTTACCCCACCTTTCCTTTCGCCTTCTTCTCCTCCTTATCTCTTTGCATTCCAATCTCTGTGTCTCTGTTCCCATTCGCCGCGTCTTATCTCTTTCACTTCACTTCTTCACATTCCTTTTCTCTCCCATCCCCCCGACTGTGCCCACCTTCCAAGGCCAGATTTAGTTCTTTGTTAGAGACATATTTTCCCGCGCTACAATTTCTTTCTCTGCACCATCTTTATGACTTTGGGGGGATGCTTTCTTCTTATTTTTTCTGCCACACCTCTGGCTATTTCTGTTAACTTTTTCCAAAAATCTTCTGCTCTTCGCTGTTTCTCTGAGAGCAGATAAGAATTTAGGGACTGAGGGGACTCCCAGCCCCGCTCCCGGCTCAGTTGAGCTTCTCCCATCTGGGGGCTGTAAAGCTCTGACCCTAAATTTCAGGGTAGCCAGCAAACAGTTCCTTGTCGTTTCCCAAATTTGTTCAGCAAGGATTTTAGCACATCTGTCCCACACCTTAGGGCGGATAAACTTTACAAACTCATTTACAGCTTCAACAACCTAAATTCTTGCAATAGCAAGCAAATTATGTTTACAACTTATTCGCAATCTAACCTTTTTTATGATTCCATCATCCTTCTGGGCCCAGGCATTCCACGCCAAGAACAGTCCAGCTCACTTGGCCGCTGTCGGCTGAATCAGGGTATCCTTGCTTTTCTAATTTCTTCTCATGCTTCTTCCCGCTTTTTTCTTCTCCCGGGATTCCGGCACCAGATGTTGGGTTTAAAGCAAGATAAGCACCCTGACCCACTCCAGCAGCGGCTATCCCAGCCGCGCGGACCATATTCCACAGCATCAATGTGATGGACGGCAAATATGGCAATTTATTACAGGGAAACTTAACATTTTATAGCCTGGGTTCACTGTGTTACTCCCATCTGCATACGTCACACCTAGGTGCTATTGGCTAATTGCAAGAGAACTTACTATCTTAGCAGAGTGGGGGTCTGCTAGCTTTCTGTTACATCCCGAGTTCTTCCGCAGCGCCAGGCCCTAACTACAACAGGGGAGAACAGCCCAGAGCCCAGCCACACCATTAGCTTTGCAGCAGGGCCAGGAGCTGCAGTTGTTTTGGGTTTGCCATGGGGTGCAGGAGGAGGCAGATGGACAACAGCTTTGGCAGACTGAATGTCCAGTCAAAGGCTTGGGTACTTGGTCTCAGCCTTGCTGAGAAAGGGCCCCGTGTATCCCTGACAGGAACTGATGTTTTTACTGAAGTTTGAACAGGTCCTGATTTGGCTTTTTAGCTGTGCCAGAAATGATGAGATACTAAGGAAGGGTGTGCATCTGTCCCTGCTTCCTCCACCCCCCTTCCTGGCCTTGGCATGGGCACTCTGGAGCAACTTGGGCAGGCAGAGACCTTCCAGAGAGCCGCAGATCAGAGAGCTCTGCTGAACTTCCTAAATGCCAGTGAGCCTGAGATGCTGGATGTGTGGGAGCTGGAGAGCTCTGAGCATCCTGAGAGCTCAGCTGCATCTGGGCTCAAAGGCTGCTGGGGAACTGTAGGAGGGAAGGGCAGCAGCAGCAGGAGTGATGGGCTTGAGAAAAGCAGGTTTTGCCATCCTGCAGAATGGCTTTGTGGGGATGTGGCTGGAGATCAGCAATGGTTGTTAGGTGCTTTAGGGGCAGGGAGTTTATAGGGATATAAATGCCTTCCCATACATCCAAAAGGCCAGTGGAGGCATCGTCACCTGAGAACATCTTGATGTCAAAAACGTGGATGATTCCCAGCTGGGAATGCAGTCACACTCGTACAGAAGTGAGCATGAGGGGAGAGGTGGTAAATGTGTGACATGATCTCTACCCCACCATCTGGTTGTCCTAGGACACCATTCTCCATCCTGGACCAAGCTGCTCTATCAATCTGACTTGTCTTTTCCTGCCAGGTCCAATTGAAGAATTTGGCTAAATATATTGAGGCATGAGGGGTACAAGGCTGGATGCTTGATTGTGAGCACTGTGATTTGCTCTTTGCAGGCTTCCTTGCTGTATCCCACTGAAGGGGATAAGAAGAAGGAATCACTGGGACTGCCTTTGATCCCCCCGATACGCAGGGCAGTAAGTCCCGATGTTGGCAGTGCTGCAGGATCTCTGCAAAGCTCTCTGCAGCTGGATGTGCAAGAGTCCCAGGAGATGAGGTAAGCCAAGGTGTCTGCTGCTCCAGTGTGCTGTTCACCTCGCTCTTCCCATCTCGTGAGGTTATTTTGCACAGTCAGCTCTCCCATGTATTTAGGCAAACCTCTGTGTATTCAGCATTTGGCCCTATCTGTGGTGATCCAGCCCAATGTCAAACCCAGCACCATATGGCCCAAGAGCAGAGGTGGTGGTGGGGAAGAGGAGGCAGGGCTGAAAAGCTCCTCAAGACAGGTTCTCTTCTGGACCTGGCTGTTGATTCCCTCTGTGATGTTTGTGGTGTCATTTGGGAACTGTATTGCATGGGTCTGGATCCTGCAGATCTTTGAGTACTGTGACCCTTCACTGTCAACTTCTGCAGCCACAATAACATGTTTGCGCAAATATTGGCTACTTTAGAGCTGTCTGCAAATTTGGGTGTTGTTTCTGTAAATGTTAGATGTAACTTTTCTGTGCCTGGACCTCCACTGTGAAATGAGATCCCAGAGAAATTCTGGGGGGTGTGCATATAATCCGATCCACATTTAATATTTCGGTGATGGCTTAAGATCAAAGAGGGCAAGGCAGTAGATAAGAGTTATAGGACTGTACCTGATAGAAAGATATTGGCTTGGAGAAGTGTGAGAAAATGTAGCAGTCAAGCTTATCTGAGTGATAACAATAAAGAAGGAGTCTCAGAAGTATCACTCACATTGAAAATCTTCTGTTGGGCTTTTAAAGTGCAGTCTGAATATCCTTCCATAACAGCTGTGTGTGAAAAAGCATGTTTTGTCTTGAAAGAGCAAGGAGGTGTAACATTCTCAGGAGACAGCAGTGCTCTGACCACATGGAGCACGAGACTGTCACCAGTGTAAGGCACAAACAGGCAAAGTCAAGCTTTGCAGCAGTACAAAAGGAGCTGCCCTCCATAGAGACTCGTGTCTCAGCTCAGCAGCTCTTGCTGCTTCAGAGGGGCTGTAGGAGCCACTTGGCTCCAAAAGGAGAGACAGAAGAACTGGGGGGTTATGATGCAAGTTGAAGAATGACTGCTGTGTTTCAGACAGAGCTTGGCCAGCTCTGTCTGACTCCAGCATCTGAGAGCTTAAGGACAATGAATCAGCTTTGCATCTTGTTTAGTTTCTGTGTTGCATTTCCTTCTTCATCACAGTGACCACGCTAAGAAGGGTTGTCTCCTTTCATGCTACACGCATTCCCTCCTTTCTCTTTCTTCCTCCTCATATGGTCTTTTGTCTTCCATTTTCTCAAGGTCCACACCCAGCAGCAGAAGCAAGGACATGAAATCTCAACATACAGGTAGGTACAGGACATGTCTGTCCTCAAATGACCATTGGAATTTTGACTCAGAGGTGACATTTTGAATGGTTGGTTTAAAATAATTCTCTTCAAAATTTCTTTAACTTGTTTTCAATTTCTTGATGGGCTCCGTGGACTCTTGGAGAGCTCAGTTACTGGGAGTGTGCTCTGGTGTTGCAGTGAGAAGTCCACCAGTGTGAAGTGTTAAATGGCAGGAGCTGGAGTGGTACCTTTGGGCCCTGGAAATGCAGTGCAGGAAAAGGAAAGATTCTACTCCATCCACCACTTGCCCTTTATCTCCCTGAAACATTTCCAGTGTCACAGTTAGTAGAGAATAAGCAGGCATTGAGCATGAAATGGGAAATATTCCCAGTCCTTCTTCCTGCCCTTGAAGGAGAAAATCTTTCCTTGCGGCACTTACTGAGCTGAACCCTTTGAGATCTGAAGGAGATTCATGGACATTGCCTGGTTCTGCACTGGGAGAAATAGAGAAACCTCCTCTGAGGGAAAGTCCATGTGAAATTTCTGATTAAGGAGAAGGAGGTTTCCGAATGGATGCAGCCTATGCAGGGTCTGAGTTTGTCATCCTCTGACAGCACAAGCCCAAAGCCACCTATGGCAGGTTCACCATGACAAATCTCTTCCCCGACTCTCTCTGCCTGGGTCAGTGCTGCAGGCTGAGGCTGCAGGAGGAGATGCCTTCTGCCTTGTCCCTCCCTGCCTGCCTTGCCTGATCCCTGACAAGTAGAATTGTGCCAGACAAAATGCAGTCTCTGGTGCATCTGTGTCAGCCAATGCTTTCAAGTTGAAAGCCTCAATGAAAGTCTGTTGTTGTTCCTTTGCCATCTCTGGGCATTTACTGATAGGAGAGATGAGACTTGAAGACATAATTTTGCTGCTGCAGGAAAAGGGATCAGATGTCCTGGTCCCTTTGCTCAGGGTTTGTTCTGCCAAATCCTGGGTACAGCCCCTTTGGAAAGACTCCTTAATTGCTGATATGCAGCTGCAATGCTGAATGGAGTTGGGGAGAATTGCTGCTCAGTATTGCTCAGGTGACATTTTTGCTGGATTAGTTCTGGCCTAGAAATTACCTACCTCATCAAAGGTTGTCAGATGCTCTTTTGTAAATGATGTCACCATTGTACTGGGATAAAGAAACACAGATTTTATCCCTGTCTTCTTTTTATGCTCTACACTCTGCTGTTTGCATTTAGGAAATTCTTAATGGTTTTTAACTGCCATGGTCAGAAATGTTTTGTTGCAGGTGATCTTTGTGTTGGTATTTGGTGTCTCTGCAGGAAAGAAAGCAGGGAATAAACCCCAGGGGCAGGGAATCAGAGCAAATTGCAATGTTGGAAAATGAATTTGTTCGCTCCACATTTGGGCTCCTTGAACACTGAGGACATGTGAAGGGGAGTACAAAGGTTCATTCACTTCTAACATGGGCTGCCACTGTTCATGTGCCAGCACTTCCTTAGTTGTGAAGAGAAATAAAAGCAACCAACAAATCCCCACCCTGAACTGAGTGGGAGTTACAGAAACAAGGGCGATGAAAATGAGCTTTGGAAAGCAATGACTTCCTAGGTGTAGTTGTCAAATTCTGGAGACCTCTGTGTCTGGCAACTCTTTGGAGGAAGGAAAGAGTTCCCAAAGTAGTGGATGGGCAATGAGCAACACATAAGCAAAGTAGTAGAAGCTCTGTCTCCTGGCTTGCCAGCTCTATACCGTTCAGAGGAATTCTAGTGATGCTAGTTGCATGAAAAATAAAAAACAAAGCAATCTTCGTAATAATTCAAAACCCCCTGGATGGTTCATGCATTAGATGGATTGATTGTAAAGGTGGGAGTTCACCTAACTCACTTCTTCCCTTTTGAGCATGCCTCAGCCATGAGGTAAGGTGGGAGCTGGGCTGCTCTCTGGCAGGAGCAAGGGTCTTGTGCCAGCCTAGAGAGCCTGTGCTCATCCCCAGGGAACAGTTCTGCCCTGCGTGTGCCCCCTGCAATGAGCTGTGCTGCTGCCAGTGCCCCATGCAGCTGTAGGGCTGCTCAGCTGTGGGGCAGGGACAGGAGCAGGAGGCTGCATGTGCAGCTGAGCCATGGCTGCAAAGCCCAGGGCTCTGGGCTCCCTGCTGTCCCAGGCCAGCCCAGAGGCCAGGCTGTTCCTGTGGGAGCTCTGTGCAAGTGGGGCAGGGTGTCCCCTGGCCTGCCTCAAGTGGCTGCAGGCAGGAGCAGGTTTCCCTGTGCAGCTATTTAGAAGTTTGCAGCAAGTCTGTCCCATGAAATATGGAGCTCCAGATGCTTTAGGTTTGCACTGCAACCTGTGTTATATTTTGTGTCTCCACTTTACAGGCCAGACTGGCTACCCTCTTGCCAAGAGATTTTCTTTGGCAAATCCTTCTCTGCTCCTTCCCTCCAAGCCAATGCCCCTCATCCCAAGGAGCTCTTCCAAGCCAATGAAGAGCTGCATCGGAGAGCACGTTACTGGGAAAAGTGGCACTGGCAATGACAATGACAGTGGAAAAGAACAGGAGTCATGTTCAGAGGGAAAAGGACGTAAGGTAAGGAGACCAAGCTAAGTCATGTGTGGGAGATTTTCAGTTTCTGTGCTGTAGACAGAGCTCGGAGAGCTTTCCCTGTGGTGTGATCCCAGGGAAGCTGCTGAGCCAAGGAAGAGCTCAGCTGGACCCTGCAGGTCAGGCTGTCTTTGCAATGGGTGTGTGGTGCAGACTTCACGTCCTCAGCACCTATCAAGAGCAGGAGAGGCCTTTGAAGGGTTTCTGGGCTATGCCGTGGTTCCTCCTCTGTCTTGTGGCTGAGAGAACACCCAGAAGCAGTCAGAGCATGTAAAGTTGTCCACTCTGGCCAAGCAATCCTTCTACATTTAGTAACCTATGAGTATCTGAGAAGCATCTCTATGTCTGGGTGGTGTTTTGTCTCAGCTGAGTCTGGTTGGGATGTTTGCTGGAATAGGCAGTCCTGCACAGTCAGTTCCAGGTTGTCTCAGCTTTGGAGCTGTACAGCCATGGCCTTCTGCACAGTTGTCTGTGATGTTGTTTCTAGACTTCATCAGCTTCTGGGCAGCTGTGTGCTCTGGCGTGGCTTTGTCCATAGGGAAGGGGTGGGAGGTGGCCATGGGGAGAGCAGCCCAGAGCCCAGCCACACCATTAGCTTTGCAGCAGGGCCAGGAGCTGCAGTTGTTTTGGGTTTGCCATGGGGTGCAGGAGGAGGCAGATGGACAACAGCTTTGGCAGACTGAATGTCCAGTCAAAGGCTTGGGTACTTGGTCTCAGCCTTGCTGAGAAAGGGCCCCGTGTATCCCTGACAGGAACTGATGTTTTTACTGAAGTTTGAACAGGTCCTGATTTGGCTTTTTAGCTGTGCCAGAAATGATGAGATACTAAGGAAGGGTGTGCATCTGTCCCTGCTTCCTCCACCCCCCTTCCTGGTCATGGCATGTGCACTCTGGACAACTTGGGCAGGCAGAGGCCTTCCAGAGAGCTGCAGATCAGAGAGCTCTGCTGAACTTCCTAAATGCCAGTGAGCCTGAGGTGCTGAATGTGTGGGAGCTGGAGAGCTCTGAGCATCCTGAGAGCTCAGCAGCTTCTGGCCTCAAAGGCTGCTGGGGAACTGTATGTAGGAGGGAAGGGTAACATCAGAAGGCATGATGGGCTTGGGAAAAGCAGGTTTTGCCATCCTGTAGAATGGCTTTGTGGGGACGTGGCTGAAGATCAGCAGTGGTTGTTAGGTGCTTTAGGGGCAGGGAGAGAATTTGGATCTAAGCACTTACCTATGCATCCAGAAGTCCAGTGGAGGCACTGTTACTGGAGCACATCTTGATGTCAAACATGTGGATGCCAGCTGGGAATGTAGCCAGACTTGTACATATGTGAGCATGAGGGGAGAAGTGGAAAATGTGTGACATGATCTCTCCCTCACCACCTCTCTTTCCTACAAAACCATTCGCCATGCTGGGCCAAGCTGCTCTATCAGTCTGGTTTTTTTCTGCCAGGTCCCAGAGGAGAATGTCACTAAGTATCTTGAGGCATGTCTTGAAGGGGACAAGACTGGATGCTTGATGTGAGCATTGTACTCTACTCTTTGCAGGCTTCCTTGCTGTATCCCACTGAAGGGGATAAGAAGAAGGAATCACTGGGACTGCCTCTGATCCCCCCGATACGCAGGGCAGTAAGTCCCGATGTTGGCAGTGCTGCAGGGTCTCTGCAAAGCTCTCTGCAGCTGGATGTGCAAGAGTCCCAGGAGATGAGGTAAGCCAAGGTGTCTGCTGCTCCAGTGTGCTGTTCACCTCGCTCTTCCCATCTCGTGAGGTTATTTTGCACAGTCAGCTCTCCCATGTATTTAGGCAAACCTCTGTGTATTCAGCATTTGGCCCTATCTGTGGTGATCCAGCCCAGTGTCAAACCCAGCACCATATGGCCCAAGAGCAGAGGTGGTGGTGGGGAAGAGGAGGCAGGGCTGAAAAGCACCTCAAGACAGGTCCTCTTCTGGACCTGGCTGTTGATTCCCTCTGTAATGTTTGTGGTGTCATTTGGGGACTGTATTGCATGGGTCTGGATGCTGCAGATCTTTGAATGCTGTGATCCTTCACTGTCAACTTCTGCAGCCACAAGAATATGACTGGACAAATATTGGCAATTGTTAAGCTGTCTGCAAATTCCGGTGCTCATTCTCTAAAGTCAGGCACCATAGTTCATGTGCCAGCATTTAGAAAACAATAAAATTCTTTTTTTAAAAATATACTGACAAACCCCAACACAGAACTGAGTGGGTGTTACAGAAACAAGGGCTATGAAAAATATCTTTGGGAAGTAATTACTTGCTAGATGTAATTGTCAAATTCTGGAGATCATTGTGTGTTCCCAACTGTTTGAAAGAAAAGAGATCCCAAAGTAAACCTAAGGTGCAATTTCTCTGTACCTGGACCACCACTATGAAATGTGATTCCAGTGATGTTTTGGGGAATAGATGTATAATCTGATCAACATTTAGTATTTCAGTCTGGGCTTCAGATCAAAAAGAGCAAGGTGCTGGAGAAGAGGTATAGGACTGTACCTGATGGCAAAATATTGGCTTGGAGAAGTGTGAGAAAATGTAGCTGTCATGCTTGTCTGAGTGATAACAATAAAGAAGGAGTCTCAGAAGTATCATTCTAATTGAAAATCTTCTGTAGAGCTTTTAAAGTGCAATCTGAATATCCTTCCCTAACAGCTGTGTGTGAAATAGCCTTTTTCTTCTTGAAAGAGCAACGAGGTGTAACATCATTCTCAGGAGACAGCAGTGCTCTGACCACATGGAGCACGAGACTGTAACCAGTGTAAGGCACAAACAGGCAAAGTCAAGCTTTGCAGCAGTACAAAAGGAGCTGCCCTCCATAGAGACTCGTGTCTCAGCTCAGCAGCTCTTGCTGCTTCAGAGAGGCTGTAGGAGCCACTTGGCTCCAAAAGGAGAGACAGAAGAACTGGGGGGTTATGATGCAAGTTGAAGAATGACTGCTGTGTTTCAGACAGAGCTTGGCCAGCTCTGTCTGACTCCAGCAACTGAGAGCTTAAGGACAATGAATCAGCTTTGCAACTTGTTTAGTTTCTGTGTTGCATTTCCTCCTTCATCACAGTGACCATGCTAAGAAGGTTTGCTTCCTTTCATGCTTCACACATTCCCTCCCTTCTCTTTCTTCCTCCTCATCTGTTCTTTTGTCTTCCATTTTCTCAAGGCCCAGATCCACCAGGAGAAGCGAAGATGACAACTCTGAAGAAGGAGGTAGGTACAGGGCATGTCTGTCATCAAATGACCATTGGAATTTTGACTCAGAGGTGACATTTTGAAAGCTTGGTTGAAAATAATTAATTTTAAAATTTATTTGACTTCATTTCAATACCTTGATGGGCCCAGTGGTCTCCTGGAGAGTCCAGTTACTGAGAGTGTGCTCTGGTGGTGCAGTGAAATATCCTCCAGTGTGAAGTGCTGAGTGGCTGGAGCTGGAGTGGTGCCTTTGGGACCTGGAAATCTAGTGCAGGAAAAGGAAAGATTCTACTCCATCCACCACTTGCCCTTTATCTCTCTGAAGCCATTCTAGTCTCATAATTCGTAGAGAATAAGCAGGCATTGAGCATGAAATGGAAATATTCCCAGTCCTTCGTCCTGCCCTTGAAGGAGAAAACATTTCCTTGGGGCACTTTCTGGGCTGAACCCTTTTGAGATCTGAAGGAGATCCATGGACATTGCCTGGTTCTGCCCTGGGAGAAATAGAGAAACCTCCTCTGAGGGAAAGTCCTTGTGAAATTTCCAATTGAGGAGAAGGAGGTTTCCGAATGGATGCAGCCTATGCAGGGTCTGAGTTTGTCATCCTCTGACAGCACAAGCCCAAAGCCACCTATGGCAGGTTCACCATGACAAATCTCTTCCCCGACTCTCTCTGCCTGGGTCAGTGCTGCAGGCTGAGGCTGCAGGAGGAGATGCCTTCTGCCTTGTCCCTCCCTGCCTGCCTTGCCTGATCCCTGACAAGTAGAATTGTGCCAGACAAAATGCAGTCTCTGGTGCATCTGTGTCAGCCAGTGCTTTCAAGTTGAAAGCCTCAATGAAAGTCTGTTGTTGTTCCTTTGCCATCTCTGGGCATTTACTGATAGGAGAGATGAGACTTGAAGACATAATTTTGCTGCTGCAGGAAAAGGGATCAGATGTCCTGGTCCCTTTGCTCAGGGTTTGTTCTGCCAAATCCTGGGTACAGCCCCTTTGGAAAGACTCCTTAATTGCTGATATGCAGCTGCAATGCTGAATGCAGTTGGGGAGAATTACTGCTCAGTATTGCTCAGGTGACATTTTTGCTGGATTAGTTCTGGCCTAGAAATTACCTATCTCATCAAAGGTTGTCAGATGCTCTTTTGTAAATGACGTCACCATTGTACTGGGATAAAGAAACACAGATTTTATCCGTGTCTTCTTTTTATGCTCTACACTCTGCTGTTTGCATTTAGGAAATTCTTAATGGTTTTTAACTGCCATGATCAGAAATGTTTTATTGCAGCTGATCTTTGTGTTGGTATTTGGTGTCTCTGCAGGAAAGAAAGCAGGGAATAAACCCCAGGGGCAGGGAATCAGAGCAAATTGCAATGTTGGAAAACCAAATTTTCCCTTACATATTTGGGCTCCTTGAACACTGAGGACATGTGAAGGGGAGTACAAAGGTTCATTCACTTCTAACATGGGGTGCCATTGTTCATGTGCCAGCACCTCCTTAGTTGAGAAGAGAAATAAAAGCAACCAACAAAACCCCACCCTGAACTGAGTGGGAGTTACAGAAACAAAAGCCATGAAAACGAGCTTTGGAAAGCAATTACTTCTTAGGTGTAGTTGTCAAATTCTGGAGACCTCTGTGTCTGGCAACTCTTTGGAGGAAGGAAAGAGGTCCCAAAGTAGTGGATGGGCAATGAGCAACACATAAGCAAAGTAGTAGAAGCTGTGTCTCCTGGCTTGCCAGCTCCATACAGTTCAGAGGAATTCTAGTGATGCTAGTTTCATGAAAAATAAAAAACAAAGCGATCATGGGAATAATTCAAAACCCCCTGGATGGCTCATGCATTAGATAGATTGATTGTAAAGGTGGGAGATCACCTAACTCACTTCTTCCCTTTTGAGCATGCCTCAGCCATGAGGTAAGGTGGGAGCTGGGCTGCTCTCTGGCAGGAGGAAGGGTCTTGTGCCAGCCTAGAGAGCCTGTGCTCATCCCCAGGGAACAGTTCTGCCCTGCATGTGCCCCCTGCAATGAGCTGTGCTGCTGCCAGTGCCCCGTGCAGCTGTAGGGCTGCTCAGCTGTGGGGCAGGGACAGGAGCAGGAGGCTGCATGTGCAGCTGAGCCATGGCTGCAAAGCCCAGGGCTCTGGGCTCCCTGCTGTCCCAGGCCAGCCCAGAGGCCAGGCTGTTCCTGTGGGAGCTCTGTGCAAGCGGGACAGGGCTTTTCCTCTGGAGTGCTTCAAGGGTCTTCATGCCTGGAAATGTCAACTTGTGCAGCTATTTAGAAGTTTTCAGGAAGTCTCTCCCACAAAATATGGAGCTTCAGATGCTTTAGACTTGCTTTGCCACCTCATTTACATTTTTTTTTTGTTTCTTCTTTGCAGGGCTGACTAGGTTCATTTTTTCCAAATCTTTCTGGCGATCTCCTTCTATGCTCCTTGCCTCCGCTCTGTTTCCTCCCAGCTGGAAAACCTCTCAGTCTTCCAACAGAAGAGAAATGTGCAGAGTTGAGAAGGAGAGTGGGAAAAATGGCACCAACTACGATGATGACACTAGAGAAAGAGAGGAGATGAGGTCAAAAGGAAAAAGTTGTAAGGTAAGGAGACCAAGCCATGTCCTGTGTGGGAGATTTTCAGTCGCTGTGCTGCCGACAGAGCTTGGAGAGCTTTCCCTGTGAAGTGAGCCCAGGGAAGCAGCTGAGCCAAGGAAGAGCTCAGCTGGACACTGAGCTTCAGGATGTCTTTGCAATGGGTGTGTGGTGCAGACTTCACATTTTCAGTGTGTAACAATAGCAGGAGAGGACTTTGAAGGGTTTCTGGGTTCTCCCTCCGCACTTCCCTTTGCATTCCCAATCCTGGGCCAAGCTGCTCCATCAGTCTGATTTCTGTTCTCCTGCCAGGCCCCAGTGAAGAACATGGCTAAATGTCTTGAGGCATGTCTTGAGGGGGACAAGACTGGATACTTGATGTGAACACTGTGTTCTACTCTTTGCAGGCTTCCTTGCTATATCCCACTGAAGGGGATAAGAAGAAGGAATCACTGGGACTGCCTTTGATCCCCCCGATACGCAGGGCAGTAAGTCCCGATGTTGGCAGTGCTGCAGGGTCTCTGCAAAGCTCTCTGCAGCTGGATGTGCAAGAGTCCCAGGAGATGAGGTAAGCCAAGGTGTCTGCTGCTCCAGTGTGCTGTTCACCTCGCTCTTCCCATCTCGTGAGGTTATTTTGCACAGTCAGCTCTCCCATGTATTTAGGCAAACCTCTGTGTATTCAGCATTTGGCCCTATCTGTGGTGATCCAGCCCAATGTCAAACCCAGCACCATATGGCCCAAGAGCAGAGGTGGTGGTGGGGAAGAGGAGGCAGGGCTGAAAAGCTCCTCAAGACAGGTCCTCTTCTGGACCTGGCTGTTGATTCCCTCTGTAATGTTTGTGGTGTCATTTGGGGACTGTATTGCATGGGTCTGGATGCTGCAGATCTTTGAATACTGTGATCCTTCACTGTCAACTTCTGCAGCCACAAGAATATGACTGGACAAATATTGGAAATTGTTAAGCTGTCTGCAAATTCAAGTGCTCATTGTTTTATAGTCAGGTGCCATAGTTCATGTGCCAACACTTATAAAACAATAAAATTCTTTTTTTAAAAATATACTGACAAACCCCAACGCAGAACTAAGTGGGGGTTACAGAAACAAGGGCTATGAAAACTAGCTTTGGGAAGCGATTACTTGCTAGATTAATTGTCAGATTCTGGGGAGCACTGTGTGTCCCAACTGTTTTGAAGAAAAGGGATCCCAAAATAAACCTAAGGTGCAATTTCTCTGTGCCTGGACCACCACTATGAAATGAGATTCCAGTGATGTTTTGGGATATAGATGTATAATCTAATCAACATTTAGTATTTAGATCTGGGTTTAAGATCAAAAAGAAGAAGGTGCTGGAGAAGAGTTATAGGACTGTACCTGATGGCAAAATATTGGCTTGGAGAAGTGTGAGAAAATGTAGCTGTCATGCTTGTCTGAGTGATAACAATAAAGAAGGAGTCTCAGAAGTATCACTCACATTGAAAATCTTCTGTAGGGCTTTTAAAGTGCAGTCTGAATATCCTTCCATAGCAGCTGTGTGTGAAATAGCCTTTTTCTTCTTGAAAGAGCAACGAGGTGTAACATCATTCTCAGGAGACAGCAGTGCTCTGACCACATGGAGCACGAGACTGTCACCAGTGTAAGGCACAAGCAGGCAAAGTCAAGCTTTGCAGCAGTACAAAAGGAGCTGCCCTCCATAGAGACTCATGGCTCAGCTCAGCAGCTCTTGCTGCTTCAGAGAGGCTGTAGGAGCCACTTGGCTCCAAAAGGAGAGACAGCAGAACTGGGGGGTTAGGATGCAAGTTGAAGAATGACTGCTGTGTTTCAGCCGGAGCTTGGCCAGCTCTGTCTGACTCCAGCAACTGAGAGCTTAAGGACAATGAATCATCTTTGCAACTTGTTTAGTTTCTGTGTTGCATTTCCTCCTTCATCACAGTGACCATGCTAAGAAGGTTTGCTTCCTTTCATGCTTCACACATTCCCTCCCTTCTCTTTCTTCCTCCTCATCTGTTCTTTTGTCTTCCATTTCCTCAAGGCCCAGATCCACCAGGAGAAGCGAAGATGACAACTCTGAAGAAGGAGGTAGGTACAGGACATGTCTGTCCTCAAATGACCATTGGAATTTTGACTCAGAGGTGACATTTTGAAAGCTTGGTTGAAAATAATTAATTTTAAAATTTATTTGACTTCATTTCAATACCTTGATGGGCCCAGTGGGCTCCTGGAGAGTCCAGTTACTGGGAGCGTGCTCTGGTGGTGCAGTGAATAGGCCGCCAGTGTGAAGTGTTGAATGGCAGGAGCTGGAGTGGTACCTTTGGGCCCTGGAAATGCAGTGCAGGAAAAAGAAACAATCTACTCCACCTAGCACTTGCCCTTTATCTCTCTGCAGCATTTCCAGAGTCACAGTTAGTAGAAAATGAGCAGGCACTGAGCATGAAATGGGAAATGTTCCCAGTCCTACGTCCTGCCCTTGAAGGAGAAAACCTTTCCTTGCAGCAGTTTCTGAGATGAACCCTTTGAGATCTGAAGGAGATTCATGGACATTGCCTGGTTCTGCACTGGGAGAAATAGAGAAACCTCCTCTGAGGGAAAGTCCTTGTGAAATTTCCGATTTAGGAGAAGGAGGTTTCCAAATGGATGCAGCCTATGCAGGGTCTGAGTTTGTCATCCTCTGACAGCACAAGCCCAAAGCCACCTATGGCAGGTTCACCATGACAAATCTCTTCCCCGACTCTCTCTGCCTGGGTCAGTGCTGCAGGCTGAGGCTGCAGGAGGAGATGCCTTCTGCCTTGTCCCTCCCTGCCTGCCTTGCCTGATCCCTGACAAGTAGAATTGTGCCAGACAAAATGCAGTCTCTGATGCATCTGTGTCAGCCAATGCTTTCAAGTTGAAAGCCTCAATGAAAGTCTGTTGTTGTTCCTTTGCCATCTCTGGGCATTTACTGATAGGAGAGATGAGACTTGAAGACATAATTTTGCTGCTGCAGGAAAAGGGATCAGATGTCCTGGTCCCTTTGCTCAGGGTTTGTTCTGCCAAATCCTGGGTACAGCCCCTTTGGAAAGACTCCTTAATTGCTGATAAGCAGCTGCAATGCTGAATGCAGTTGGGGAGAATTACTGCTCAGTATTGCTCAGGTGACATTTTTGCTGGATTAGTTCTGGCCTAGAAATTACCTATCTCATCAAAGGTTGTCAGATGCTCTTTTGTAAATGATGTCACCATTGTACTGGGATAAAGAAACACAGATTTTATCCGTGTCTTCTATTTATGCTCTACACTCTGCTGTTTGCATTTAGGAAATTCTTAATGGTTTTTAACTGCCATGATCAGAAATGTTTTGTTGCAGGTGATCTTTGTGTTGGTATTTGGCAGGAAAGCAAGCAGGGAATAAACCCCAGGGGCAGGGAATCAGAGCAAATTGCAATGTTGGAAAACCAAATTTTCCCTTACATATTTGGGCTCCTTGAACACTGAGGACATGTGAAGGGGAGTACAAATGTTCATTCACTTCTAACATGGGGTACCACTGTTCAGGTGCCAGCACTTCCTTAGTTGTGAAGAGAAATAAAAGCAACCAACAAAACCCCACCCTGAACTGAGTGGGAGTTACAGAAACAAGGGCGATGAAAATGAGCTTTGGAAAGCAATGACTTCCTAGGTGTAGTTGTCAAATTCTGGAGACCACTGTGTCTGGCATCTCTTTGGAGGAAGGAAAGAGGTCCAAAAGTAGTGGATGGGCAGTGAGCAACACATAAGCAAAGTAGCTGAAGCTGTGTCTCCTGGCTTGCCAGCTCTATACAGTTCAGAGGAATTCTAGTGATGCTAGTTTCATGAAAAATAAAAAACAAAGCGATCATGGGAATAATTCAAAACCCCCCTGGATGGCTCATGCATTAGATGGATTGATTGTAAAGGTGGGAGTTCACCTAACTCACTTCTTCCCTTTTGAGCATGCCTCAGCCATGAGGTAAGGTGGGAGCTGGGCTGCTCTCTGGCAGGAGGAAGGGTCTTGTGCCAGCCTAGAGAGCCTGTGCACATCCCCAGGGAACAGTTCTGCCCTGCATGTGCCCCCTGCAATGAGCTGTGCTGCTGCCAGTGCCCCGTGCAGCTGTAGGGCTGCTCAGCTGTGGGGCAGGGACAGGAGCAGGAGGCTGCATGTGCAGCTGAGCCATGGCTGCAAAGCCCAGGGCTCTGGGCTCCCTGCTGTCCCAGGCCAGCCCAGAGGCCAGGCTGTTCCTGTGGGAGCTCTGTGCAAGCGGGACAGGGCTTTTCCTCTGGAGTGCTTCAAGGGTCTTCATGCCTGGAAATGTCAACTTGTGCAGCTATTTAGGAGTTTTCAAGAAGTCTCTCCCACAAAATATGGAGCTTCAGATGCTTTAGATTTGCTTTGCCACCTCATTTACATTTTTTTTTTGTTTCTTCTTTGCAGGGCTGACTAGGTTCATTTTTTCCAAATCTTTCCGGCGATCTCCTTCTATGCTCCTTCCCTCCACTCTGTTTCCTCCCAGCTGGAAAACCTCTCAGTCTTCCAACAGAAGAGAAAAGTGCAGCCTTGAGAAGGAGAGTGGGAAAAATGGCAGTGGCTATGAGGAAGACACCAGAGAAAGAGAGGAGCTGAAGTCAAAAGGAAAAAGGTGTAAGGTAAGGAGACCAAGCTATGTCCTGTGTGGGAGATTTTCAGTCGATGTGCTGCCGGCAGAGCTTGGAGAGCTTTCCCTGTGAAGTGAGCCCAGGGAAGCAGCTGAGCCAAGGAAGAGCTCAGCTGGACACTGAGCTTCAGGATGTCTTTGCAATGGGTGTGTGGTGCAGACTTCACATTTTCAGTGTGTAACAATAGCAGGAGAGGACTTTGAAGGGTTTCTGGGTCCTCCCTCAGCACTTCCCTTTGCATTCCCAATCCTGGGCCAAGCTGCTCCATCAGTCTGATTTCTGTTCTCCTGCCAGGTTCCAGTGAAGAACATGGCTAAATGTCTTGAGGCATGTCTTGAAGGGGACAAGACTGGATACTTGATGTGAACACTGTGTTCTACTCTTTGCAGGCTTCCTTGCTATATCCCACTGAAGGGGATAAGAAGAAGGAATCACTGGGACTGCCTTTGATCCCCCCGATACGCAGGGCAGTAAGTCCCGATGTTGGCAGTGCTGCAGGGTCTCTGCAAAGCTCTCTGCAGCTGGATGTGCAAGAGTCCCAGGAGATGAGGTAAGCCAAGGTGTCTGCTGCTCCAGTGTGCTGTTCACCTCGCTCTTCCCATCTCGTGAGGTTATTTTGCACAGTCAGCTCTCCCATGTATTTAGGCAAACCTCTGTGTATTCAGCATTTGGCCCTACCTGTGGTGATCCAGCCCAATGTCAAACCCAGCACCATATGGCCCAAGAGCAGAGGTGGTGGTGGGGAAGAGGAGGCAGGGCTGAAAAGCTCCTCAAGACAGGTCCTCTTCTGGACCTGGCTGTTGATTCCCTCTGTAATGTTTGTGGTGTCATTTGGGGACTGTATTGCATGGGTCTGGATGCTGCAGATCTTTGAATACTGTGATCCTTCACTGTCAACTTCTGCAGCCACAAGAATATGACTGGACAAATATTGGAAATTGTTAAGCTGTCTGCAAATTCAAGTGCTCATTGTTTTATAGTCAGGTGCCATAGTTCATGTGCCAACACTTATAAAACAATAAAATTCTTTTTTTAAAAATATACTGACAAACCCCAACGCAGAACTAAGTGGGGGTTACAGAAACAAGGGCTATGAAAACTAGCTTTGGGAAGCGATTACTTGCTAGATTAATTGTCAGATTCTGGGGAGCACTGTGTGTCCCAACTGTTTTGAAGAAAAGGGATCCCAAAATAAACCTAAGGTGCAATTTCTCTGTGCCTGGACCACCACTATGAAATGAGATTCCAGTGATGTTTTGGGATATAGATGTATAATCTAATCAACATTTAGTATTTAGATCTGGGTTTAAGATCAAAAAGAAGAAGGTGCTGGAGAAGAGTTATAGGACTGTACCTGATGGCAAAATATTGGCTTGGAGAAGTGTGAGAAAATGTAGCTGTCATGCTTGTCTGAGTGATAACAATAAAGAAGGAGTCTCAGAAGTATCACTCACATTGAAAATCTTCTGTAGGGCTTTTAAAGTGCAGTCTGAATATCCTTCCATAGCAGCTGTGTGTGAAATAGCCTTTTTCTTCTTGAAAGAGCAACGAGGTGTAACATCATTCTCAGGAGACAGCAGTGCTCTGACCACATGGAGCACGAGACTGTCACCAGTGTAAGGCACAAGCAGGCAAAGTCAAGCTTTGCAGCAGTACAAAAGGAGCTGCCCTCCATAGAGACTCATGGCTCAGCTCAGCAGCTCTTGCTGCTTCAGAGAGGCTGTAGGAGCCACTTGGCTCCAAAAGGAGAGACAGCAGAACTGGGGGGTTAGGATGCAAGTTGAAGAATGACTGCTGTGTTTCAGCCGGAGCTTGGCCAGCTCTGTCTGACTCCAGCAACTGAGAGCTTAAGGACAATGAATCATCTTTGCAACTTGTTTAGTTTCTGTGTTGCATTTCCTCCTTCATCACAGTGACCATGCTAAGAAGGTTTGCTTCCTTTCATGCTTCACACATTCCCTCCCTTCTCTTTCTTCCTCCTCATCTGTTCTTTTGTCTTCCATTTCCTCAAGGCCCAGATCCACCAGGAGAAGCGAAGATGACAACTCTGAAGAAGGAGGTAGGTACAGGACATGTCTGTCCTCAAATGACCATTGGAATTTTGACTCAGAGGTGACATTTTGAAAGCTTGGTTGAAAATAATTAATTTTAAAATTTATTTGACTTCATTTCAATACCTTGATGGGCCCAGTGGGCTCCTGGAGAGTCCAGTTACTGGGAGCGTGCTCTGGTGGTGCAGTGAATAGGCCGCCAGTGTGAAGTGTTGAATGGCAGGAGCTGGAGTGGTACCTTTGGGCCCTGGAAATGCAGTGCAGGAAAAAGAAACAATCTACTCCACCTAGCACTTGCCCTTTATCTCTCTGCAGCATTTCCAGAGTCACAGTTAGTAGAAAATGAGCAGGCACTGAGCATGAAATGGGAAATGTTCCCAGTCCTACGTCCTGCCCTTGAAGGAGAAAACCTTTCCTTGCAGCAGTTTCTGAGATGAACCCTTTGAGATCTGAAGGAGATTCATGGACATTGCCTGGTTCTGCACTGGGAGAAATAGAGAAACCTCCTCTGAGGGAAAGTCCTTGTGAAATTTCCGATTTAGGAGAAGGAGGTTTCCAAATGGATGCAGCCTATGCAGGGTCTGAGTTTGTCATCCTCTGACAGCACAAGCCCAAAGCCACCTATGGCAGGTTCACCATGACAAATCTCTTCCCCGACTCTCTCTGCCTGGGTCAGTGCTGCAGGCTGAGGCTGCAGGAGGAGATGCCTTCTGCCTTGTCCCTCCCTGCCTGCCTTGCCTGATCCCTGACAAGTAGAATTGTGCCAGACAAAATGCAGTCTCTGATGCATCTGTGTCAGCCAATGCTTTCAAGTTGAAAGCCTCAATGAAAGTCTGTTGTTGTTCCTTTGCCATCTCTGGGCATTTACTGATAGGAGAGATGAGACTTGAAGACATAATTTTGCTGCTGCAGGAAAAGGGATCAGATGTCCTGGTCCCTTTGCTCAGGGTTTGTTCTGCCAAATCCTGGGTACAGCCCCTTTGGAAAGACTCCTTAATTGCTGATAAGCAGCTGCAATGCTGAATGCAGTTGGGGAGAATTACTGCTCAGTATTGCTCAGGTGACATTTTTGCTGGATTAGTTCTGGCCTAGAAATTACCTATCTCATCAAAGGTTGTCAGATGCTCTTTTGTAAATGATGTCACCATTGTACTGGGATAAAGAAACACAGATTTTATCCGTGTCTTCTATTTATGCTCTACACTCTGCTGTTTGCATTTAGGAAATTCTTAATGGTTTTTAACTGCCATGATCAGAAATGTTTTGTTGCAGGTGATCTTTGTGTTGGTATTTGGCAGGAAAGCAAGCAGGGAATAAACCCCAGGGGCAGGGAATCAGAGCAAATTGCAATGTTGGAAAACCAAATTTTCCCTTACATATTTGGGCTCCTTGAACACTGAGGACATGTGAAGGGGAGTACAAATGTTCATTCACTTCTAACATGGGGTACCACTGTTCAGGTGCCAGCACTTCCTTAGTTGTGAAGAGAAATAAAAGCAACCAACAAAACCCCACCCTGAACTGAGTGGGAGTTACAGAAACAAGGGCGATGAAAATGAGCTTTGGAAAGCAATGACTTCCTAGGTGTAGTTGTCAAATTCTGGAGACCACTGTGTCTGGCATCTCTTTGGAGGAAGGAAAGAGGTCCAAAAGTAGTGGATGGGCAGTGAGCAACACATAAGCAAAGTAGCTGAAGCTGTGTCTCCTGGCTTGCCAGCTCTATACAGTTCAGAGGAATTCTAGTGATGCTAGTTTCATGAAAAATAAAAAACAAAGCGATCATGGGAATAATTCAAAACCCCCCTGGATGGCTCATGCATTAGATGGATTGATTGTAAAGGTGGGAGTTCACCTAACTCACTTCTTCCCTTTTGAGCATGCCTCAGCCATGAGGTAAGGTGGGAGCTGGGCTGCTCTCTGGCAGGAGGAAGGGTCTTGTGCCAGCCTAGAGAGCCTGTGCACATCCCCAGGGAACAGTTCTGCCCTGCATGTGCCCCCTGCAATGAGCTGTGCTGCTGCCAGTGCCCCGTGCAGCTGTAGGGCTGCTCAGCTGTGGGGCAGGGACAGGAGCAGGAGGCTGCATGTGCAGCTGAGCCATGGCTGCAAAGCCCAGGGCTCTGGGCTCCCTGCTGTCCCAGGCCAGCCCAGAGGCCAGGCTGTTCCTGTGGGAGCTCTGTGCAAGCGGGACAGGGCTTTTCCTCTGGAGTGCTTCAAGGGTCTTCATGCCTGGAAATGTCAACTTGTGCAGCTATTTAGGAGTTTTCAAGAAGTCTCTCCCACAAAATATGGAGCTTCAGATGCTTTAGATTTGCTTTGCCACCTCATTTACATTTTTTTTTTGTTTCTTCTTTGCAGGGCTGACTAGGTTCATTTTTTCCAAATCTTTCCGGCGATCTCCTTCTATGCTCCTTCCCTCCACTCTGTTTCCTCCCAGCTGGAAAACCTCTCAGTCTTCCAACAGAAGAGAAAAGTGCAGCCTTGAGAAGGAGAGTGGGAAAAATGGCAGTGGCTATGAGGAAGACACCAGAGAAAGAGAGGAGCTGAAGTCAAAAGGAAAAAGGTGTAAGGTAAGGAGACCAAGCTATGTCCTGTGTGGGAGATTTTCAGTCGATGTGCTGCCGGCAGAGCTTGGAGAGCTTTCCCTGTGAAGTGAGCCCAGGGAAGCAGCTGAGCCAAGGAAGAGCTCAGCTGGACACTGAGCTTCAGGATGTCTTTGCAATGGGTGTGTGGTGCAGACTTCACATTTTCAGTGTGTAACAATAGCAGGAGAGGACTTTGAAGGGTTTCTGGGTCCTCCCTCAGCACTTCCCTTTGCATTCCCAATCCTGGGCCAAGCTGCTCCATCAGTCTGATTTCTGTTCTCCTGCCAGGTTCCAGTGAAGAACATGGCTAAATGTCTTGAGGCATGTCTTGAAGGGGACAAGACTGGATACTTGATGTGAACACTGTGTTCTACTCTTTGCAGGCTTCCTTGCTATATCCCACTGAAGGGGATAAGAAGAAGGAATCACTGGGACTGCCTTTGATCCCCCCGATACGCAGGGCAGTAAGTCCCGATGTTGGCAGTGCTGCAGGGTCTCTGCAAAGCTCTCTGCAGCTGGATGTGCAAGAGTCCCAGGAGATGAGGTAAGCCAAGGTGTCTGCTGCTCCAGTGTGCTGTTCACCTCGCTCTTCCCATCTCGTGAGGTTATTTTGCACAGTCAGCTCTCCCATGTATTTAGGCAAACCTCTGTGTATTCAGCATTTGGCCCTACCTGTGGTGATCCAGCCCAATGTCAAACCCAGCACCATATGGCCCAAGAGCAGAGGTGGTGGTGGGGAAGAGGAGGCAGGGCTGAAAAGCTCCTCAAGACAGGTTCTCTTCTGGACCTGGCTGTTGATTCCCTCTGTGATGTTTGTGGTGTCATTTGGGAACTGTATTGCATGGGTCTGGATGCTGCAGATCTTTGAGTACTGTGATCCTTCACTGTCAACTTCTGCAGCCACAAGAATATGATTGGACAAATATTGGCAAATATGGAGGTGTATGCAAATTCCTGTTCTGATTCTTGTACTTTTATAGTCATGTGCTGTAGTTTATTTGCTAGCACTTATATTTTGAGAAGAAAAATATACTGACAACACGCAACGCAGAACTAAGTGGGGGTTACGGAAACAAGGGTGATGAAAACTAGCTTTGGGAAGCAATTACTTCCTAGATGTAACTGTCAAATTCTGGATACCATTATGTGTTGCCATCTGTTTTGTGCATGGGCCTCCACTTAGAAATGAGTTCCCAGAGATGTTATGAGATAGAGCTGCATAACCCATGTGATGTTTAATATTTCAGTCTGGGCTTAAGATCAAAAAGAGCAAGGTGCTGGAGAAGAGGTATAGGACTGTAGCTGATGGAAAGATATTAGCTTGGAGATGTGTGAGAAAATGTAGCTGTCATGCTTGACTGAGTGATAACAATAAAGAAGGAGTCTCAGAAGTATCACTCACATTGAAAATCTTCTATAAGGCTTTTAAAGTGCAGTGTAAATATCCTGTCCATAGCCGCTGTGTGTGAAAAAGCCTAGTTTTTCTGGAAAGATCAAGGAGATGTAATATTATTCTCAGGAGACAGCAGTGCTCTGACCACATGGAGCACGAGACTGTCACCAGTGTAAGGCACAAACAGGCAAAGTCAAGCTTTGCAGCAGTACAAAAGGGGCTGCCCTCCATAGAGACTCGTGTCTCAGCTCAGCAGCTCTTGCTGCTTCAGAGGAGCTGTAGGAGCCACTTGGCTCCAAAAGGAGAGACAGCAGAATTGGGGGGTTATGATACAAGTTGAAGAATGACTGCTGTGTTTCAGACAGAGCTTGGCCAGCTCTGTCTGACTCCAGCAACTGAGAGCTTAAGGACAATGAATCAGCTTTGCATCTTGTTTAGTTTCTGTGTTGCATTTCCTCCTTCATCACAGTGACCATGCTAAGAAGGTTTGCTTCCTTTCATGCTTCACACATTCCCTCCCTTCTCTTTCTTCCTCCTCATCTGTTCTTTTGTCTTCCATTTCCTCAAGGTCCACACCCAGCAGCAGAAGCGAAGATGATGACTCTGAAGAAGGAGGTTGGTACAGGGCATGTCTGTCGTCAAATGACCATTGGAATTTTGACACAGAATTTGTATTTTGAATGGTTGGTTAAAAATAATTCTCTTCAAAAATTCTTCAAATTGATATCAATGCATTGATGTGCTCAGTGGACTCCTGAAGAGCCCAATCACTGGGAGTGTGCTGTGGTCGTGCAGTGAAAATTCCTCCAGTGTGAAGTGTTGTGTGGCTGAGCTGGAGTGGTACCTTGGGGCCCTGGAAGTGCAGCACAGGAAAAGGAAACATTCCTCTCCATCCAGCACTTGCCCTTCATCTCCCTGCAGCCTTTCCAGTGTCACAGTTAGTAGAGAATAAGCAGGCATTTATCATGAAATGGGAAATGTTCCCAGTCCTTCGTCCTGCCCTTGAAGGAGAAAACCTTTCCTTGCAGCAGTTTCTGAGATGAACCCTTTGAGATCTGAAGGAGATCCATGAACATTGTCTGGTTCTGCACTGGGAGAAATAGAGAAACCTCCTCTGAGGGAATGTCCTTGTGAAATTTCCGATTTAGGAGAAGGAGGTTTCCGAATGGATGCAGCCTATGCAGGGTCTGAGTTTGTCATCCTCTGAGAGCACAAGCCCAAAGCCACCTATGGCAGGTTCACCATGACAAATCTCTTCCCTGACTCTCTCTGCCTGGGTCAGTGCTGCAGGCTGAGGCTGCAGGAGGAGATGCCTTCTGCCTTGTCCCTCCCTGCCTGCCTTGCCTGATCCCTGACAGGCAGAATTGTGCCAGACAAAATGCAGTCTCTGGTGCGTCTGTGTCAGCCAATGCTTTCAAGTTGAAAGCCTCAATGAAAGTCAGTTGTTGTTCCTTTTTCATCTCTGGGCATTTACTGATAGGAGAGATGAGACTTGAAGACATAATTTTGCTGCTGCAGGAAAAGGGATCAGATGTCCTGGTCCCTTTGCTCAGGGTTTGTTCTGCCAAATCCTGGGTACAGCCCCTTTGGAAAGACTCCTTAATTGCTGATATGCAGCTGCAATGCTGAATGCAGTTGAGGAGAATTGCTGCTCAGTATTGCTCAGGTGACATTTTTGCTGGATTGATTCTGGCCTAGAAATTACCTATCTCATCAAAGGTTGTCAGATGCTCTTTTGTAAATGATGTCACCATTGTACTGGGATAAAGAAACACAGATTTTATCTGTGTCTTCTTTTTATGCTCTACACTCTGCTGTTTGCATTTAGGAAATTCTTAATGGTTTTTAACTGCCATGATCAGAAATGTTTTGTTGCAGGTGATCTTTGTGTTGGTATTAGGCAGGAAAGCAAGCAGGGAATAAACCCCAGGGGCAGGGAATCAGAGCAAATTGCAATGTTGGAAAACCAAATTTTCCCTTACATATTTGGGCTCCTTGAACACTGAGGACATGTGAAGGGGAGTACAAAGGTTCATTCACTTCCAACATGGGGTGCCATTGTTCATGTGCCAGCACCTCCTTAGTTGTGAAGAGAAATAAAAGCAACCAACAAAACCCCACCCTGAACTGAGTGGGAGTTACAGAAACAAAAGCCATGAAAATGAGCTTTGGAAAGCAATGACTTCCTAGGTGTAGTTGTCAAATTCTGGAGACCACTGTGTCTGGCAACTCTTTGGAGGAAGGAAAGAGGTCCCAAAGTAGTGGATGGGCAGTGAGCAACACATAAGCAAAGTAGCAGAAACTGTGTCTCCTGGCTTGCCAGCTCTATACAGTTCAGAGAAATTCTAGTGATGCTAGTTTCATAAAAAATAAAAAACAAAGCAATCTTCGGAATAATTCAAAACCCCCTGGATGGTTCATGCATTAGATGGATTGATTGTAAAGGTGGGAGTTCACCTAACTCACTTCTTCCCTTTTGAGCATGCCTCAGCCATGAGGTAAGGTGGGAGCTGGGCTGCTCTCTGGCAGGAGCAAGGGTCTTGTGCCAGCCTAGAGAGCCTGTGCTCATCCCCAGGGAACAGTTCTGCCCTGCATGTGCCCCCTGCAATGAGCTGTGCTGCTGCCAGTGCCCCGTGCAGCTGTAGGGCTGCTCAGCTGTGGGGCAGGGACAGGAGCAGGAGGCTGCATGTGCAGCTGAGCCATGGCTGCAAAGCCCAGGGCTCTGGGCTCCCTGCTGTCCCAGGCCAGCCCAGAGGCCAGGCTGTTCCTGTGGTAGCTCTGTGCAAGCGGGACAGGGCTTTTCCTCTGGAGTGCTTCAAGGGTCTTCATGCCTGGAAATGTCAACTTGTGCAGCTATTTAGAAATATTCAGGAAGTCTCTCCCACAAAATATGGAGCTTCAGATGCTTTAGATTTGCTTTGCCGCCTCAGTTACATTTTTTGTTTCTTCTTTGCAGGGCTGACTAGGTTCATTTTTTCTGAATCTTTCCGGCTATCTCCTTCTATGCTCCTTGCCTCTGCTCCGTTGCCTCCCATCCGGAAAACCTCTCAGTCTTCCAACAGAAGAGAAATGTGCAGCTTTGAGAAGGAGAGTGGGAAAAATGGCAGTGGCTATGATGAAGACACCAGAGAAAGAGAGGAGCTGAAGTCAAAGGGAAAAAGTTGTAAGGTAAGGAGACCAAGCTATGTCCTGTGTGGGAGATTTTCAGTCGATGTGCTGCCGGCAGAGCTTGGAGAGCTTTCCCTGTGAAGTGAGCCCAGGGAAGCAGCTGAGCCAAGGAAGAGCTCAGCTGGACACTGAGCTTCAGGATGTCTTTGCAATGGGTGTGTGGTGCAGACTTCACATTTTCAGTGTGTAACAATAGCAGGAGAGGACTTTGAAGGGTTTCTGGGTTCTCCCTCAGCACTTCCCTTTGCATTCCCAATCCTGGGCCAAGCTGCTCCATCAGTCTGATTTCTGTTCTCCTGCCAGGTTCCAGTGAAGAACATGGCTAAATGTCTTGAGGCATGTCTTGAGGGGGACAAGACTGGATACTTGATGTGAACACTGTGTTCTACTCTTTGCAGGCTTCCTTGCTGTATCCCACTGAAGGGGATAAGAAGAAGGAATCACTGGGACTGCCTTTGATCCCCCCGATACGCAGGGCAGTAAGTCCCGATGTTGGCAGTGCTGCAGGGTCTCTGCAAAGCTCTCTGCAGCTGGATGTGCAAGAGTCCCAGGAGATGAGGTAAGCCAAGGTGTCTGCTGCTCCAGTGTGCTGTTCACCTCGCTCTTCCCATCTCGTGAGGTTATTTTGCACAGTCAGGTCTCCCATGTATTTAGGCAAACCTCTGTGTATTCAGCATTTGGCCCTATCTGTGGTGATCCAGCCCAATGTCAAACCCAGCACCATATGGCCCAAGAGCAGAGGTGGTGGTGGGGAAGAGGAGGCAGGGCTGAAAAGCTCCTCAAGACAGGTTCTCTTCTGGACCTGGCTGTTGATTCCCTCTGTAATGTTTGTGGTGTCATTTGGGAACTGTATTGCATGGGTCTGGATGCTGCAGATCTTTGAACACTGTGATCCTTCACTGTCAACTTCTGCAGCCACAAGAATATGATTGGACAAATATTGGAAATGTTAAGGTGTCTTCAATTTCCTGTGCTCATTCTTTAAAGTTAGGTGCCATAGTTCATGTGCCAGCATTTATAAAACAACATTTTTTTTTAAAACAAAATATACTGACAAACCCCAACACAGAACTGAGTGAGAGTTACAGAAACAAGGGCCATGAAAACTAGCTTTGGGAAGCAATTACTTTCTAGATGTAACACAAATTCTGGAGACCATTGTGTGTTGCCAACTGTTTGGAAGAAAAGGGATCCCAAAGTAAACCTAAGGTACAACTTCCCTGTGCCTGGGCCTCCACTATGAAATGAGATCCCAGAGAAGTTTTGGGGTACAGCTGCATAATCCAAGTGATGATTAATATTTCAATCTGGGCTTAAGATCAAAAAGAGCGAGGTGCTGGAGAAGAGGTACAGGACTGTCGCTGATGGAAAGATATTGGCTTGGAGAAGTGTGAGAAAATGTAGCTGTCAAGCTTATCTGAGTGGTAACAATAACGAAGGAAAAATCACAGAACTCTCATTCTAATTGAAAATCTTCTGTAGGGCTTTTAAAGTGCAATCTCAATATCCTGTCCATAGCAGCTGTGTGTGAAAAAGTCTTTTTCTTCTTGAAAGAGCAACGAGGTGTAATATTATTCTCAGGAGACAGCAGTGCTCTGACCACATGGAGCACGAGACTGTCACCAGTGTAAGGCACAAACAGGCAAAGTCAAGCTTTGCAGCAGTACAAAAGGAGCTGCCCTCCATAGAGACTCGTGTCTCAGCTCAGCAGCTCTTGCTGCTTCAGAGAGGCTGTAGGAGCCACTTGGCTCCAAAAGGAGAGACAGCAGAACTGGGGGGTTATGATGCAAGTTGAAGAATAACTGCTGTGTTTCAGACAGAGCTTGGCCAGCTCTGTCTGACTCCAGCATCTGAGAGCTTAAGGACAATGAATCATCTTTGCATCTTGTTTAGTTTCTGTGTTGCATTTCCTCCTTCATCACAGTGACCATGCTAAGAAGGGTTGCCTCCTTTCATGCTACACACATTTCCTCCTTTCTCTTTCTTCCTCTTAATATGTTCTTTTGTCCTCTATTTTCTCAAGGTCCACATCCGGCAGCAGAAGTGAAGATGACGACTCTGAAGAAGGAGGTAGGTACAGGACATGTCTGTCCTCAAATGACCATTGGAATTTTGACACAGAATTCGTATTTTGAATGATTGAGTAAAAATAATTCTCTTCAAAAATTCTTCAATTTGATTTCACTTTTTTATTGGGCTCAGTGGGCTCCTGAAGAGCCCAATCACTGGGAGTGTGCTGTGATGGTGCAGTGAAAATTCCTCCAGTGTGAAGTGTTGTGTGGCTGAGCTGGAATGGTACCTTGGGGCCCTGGAAGTGCAGCACAGGAAAAGGAAACATTCCTCTCCATCCAGCACTTGCCCTTCATCTCCCTGCAGCATTTCCAGTGTCACAGTTAGTAGAGAATAAGCAGGCATTTATCATGAAATGGGAAATGTTCCCAGTCCTTCGTCCTGCCCTTAAAGGAGAAAACCTTTCCTTGCAGCAGTTTCTGAGATGAACCTTTTGAGATCTGAAGGAGATTCATGGACATTGCCTGGTTCTGCACTGGGAGAAATAGGGAAACCTCCTCTGAGAGAAAGTCCTTGTGAAATTTCCAATTGAGGAGAAGGAGGCTTCCAAATGGAAGTGGCCTATGCAGGGTTTGAGTTTGTCATCCTCTGAGAGCACAAGCCCAAAGCCACCTATGGCAGGTTCACCATGACAAATCTCTTCCCTGACTCTCTCTGCTTGTGCCAGTAGCCCGTTCATTGGGAGGATATCTAGGCATATGTGCCTTGCTGCTCTCATACACAATTGCTATTTCTTATGAGAGCTCTGCTGTCTGGAATCTTTCTTGCCTGTTGCCCAGAATGGTGTTTTTGAGGGCTTGAAATCTGTCAGAGATTTACACCAACCTTTCTTTCCATTCCCAGGCCTCCCACTGAGCCAAGCCAAGGGGACAGATCGTCCCACCAGTCCTGGTCATATGAGTGATGAAGACCTGAGGGACAGCTCTGGAAAGGTAAGGGTTAAAGACAGGGATGAGCAGACTTCCTTTCCTTATTGCTTGGCCCCAAATGTCACTGATAATCATAGTCTTCCATTCCTGAGGGATGGGGATTCTCCTGGGAATATATTTGCTTTTTAAAGAGCAATTATGTGGCTTTTACTAGTGGTGAAAAGGTGACTGATTTGGAGATGGTGCTAAGGTCATGCTAGAAGCATTCTTTAGGTGCCAAGGTCATTTTAGAGAAGTTCTGAATGGCTGAGCAAGCTGCAGACTTGTGAATGTGTGCAAATTGCACCCGCAGGAGCAGAGAAGCAAAGATTGTAATGTTAAGCGTAAGCAAGGCTGAAAAATAAAATGAGAGTTTGATTTTTCATGGTAACCTTTCTGGCTGTATCTCACAGCCCTCTCTTTCTCAATTTTTCTGCTCATTAATATCAATATTTCTGGAAATTGTTTTCACGTGAGTCCTTTGCTTGAGGTCCTTCAGAGACCTTCAGAGCTGAGCTCTTCAGAAGCCAGGAAGTGAGAACAGCTGCCATTCCTGGCCATGAGTGTTAAGCAAGAGCAATTACCCCTCCTTGCTGCGTATTTATTGCACATGGTTTTTATTCTGCTGCCATGGCCTGTAGGAACTGAACTGCCTGCTCTCTGGTCATGTGAGCTCTTCACCTGTCTTGGAGCACTCGTATGACTTTGGTGCTTCAAGCAGGGCTTCCTGTCATAGGTTGCAGTTGGAGCAGTGTAAGGCTGTGGCCCTAAAGTCTTCCACCTCCTTGTGTGTAATTGCCAAGATGAGGTTGGGAGACATTCTTCTGAAACACTTGGGATGAATATGGAGCTGCATTAAAGACTGTGGCTCTCCATGGATCCTGTGCTCCTGATGAGATGTTGTGTCTGGTTTGGGTGTCTCTGCTTACATCTGTGATGTATTTCCTTTGCAACTAGATCCGTCCTGCATTGTGCAAGTTGGCTCAAAAGAACTTAGAGCGGAAGAAAATGGAGCTGTTGGAGAAAGAGCTCAAGAGAAGGAGGCAAACAGAAACATCCTTGCAGCTGCCTCCACAGACAGCTGACCCTGGGGATGCAGAAGAAGCAAGTAAGTGCAGACTACACCTGTGGTCCTTTTTGACCACTTGCTTGCCCTTTGCACGGTGCTGCAGTCAGGCTGTTCTGCTTGCATCTGAGTGGAAGCTTGAAGAGGAGTTCTTTCCCTTCCCCCCAAAATAATACAGAGGCATGAAGAGTCATGCCCAAGGTTTCACAGACTCAGTAACAGAATATCAGCTTCCCACCTTCATCTCCAAAGTCTTTCAGAGTAGAAAATTTTGTCTTGCAAAGTTAACTGGGGCTTCAGACTCTCTCCTGGAGAGCAGCCTGCAGGGAAGGGGAGTCCAGAAGAATGCTTCTCAGCCATGGTGGAACTGAGAAGAAACAAAATTCAACTGCTTCTAATGAAAACACCAGAGATCCTTCTCCTGCCACAGCCTGCTGAGGAGCTGGCACTGTAGAGCTGTGCTGAAGCCCTGAGCCACTGCTTCTGTTGTAGCCCCAGGAGCAAGGAGCGTTCCTGACTGAATCCTGGCTGAGGGGCTCTGACTGCAGTGCTGTGTGTGCTGCCCCCAGGGTGGCAGCAGGGACCTTAGGAGGCAGCACTCAGCCCGAGGGCATCACTCAAGGCTATCTGCACTTTCATTTGGTAACTTCCCCAGCCAGAAACAGGAAAACAAAAGCAAAGCAATACTGGGTTTTCCTTCTTTCTTAGGGGAAGCATCACTGCAATTTGGTTTTAAACTAGAAGAGGGTAGATTCAGGTTAGATTCTAGGGGGAATGTTTTTATAATGAAGGGGATGAAGCACTGGAAGGGTGGGCTCACAGAAGCTGCTGTTGTTGATCCATTCTTGAAGGCGTTCAAAGCCAATTTACATGGGGCTCTGAGGAATCTCATCTAGATGAAGATGTTCACTGGGGTTGGACTAGATGGTGCTTAGAGGTGCCTTCCAAGCCAAACTCTTGTAGGATTCTGTGATACTGTGATCACTGTGCCATGTTAGCATGCCACTGTTATACTTGAAGTTCTTTGGGATAACAAAGAGCTGTTACCCGAGTCCAGCAAGTTTTCTGGCCCTTTCCATCGTCACCCTGTGCAGCAGCCTCCACTTACAAGCTCCTCTTTGGTCTCCCCACAGGCTTTAGCGTACCGCCTGTCGATGGCACAGCTTCCAGTGTGCGGAGAAAATACCCTGGTAGTGCCTTGAAGAAGAAGGTCTTGAGGAAGCAGGACAACATGCCCTCACTGCCCAATATGCCCATCATCCATGGGATTGGCAGCTTCCCACGCAACTCCTCAGGTGAGCCTGCTCTGAGGCAGCTTTTTCCCACATGGGTTTTTCCTTGCCCATGGGGCACAAACTGCCACCTGCCTCACCCAGCACAGCTGGGATCTTGGGTCCATAGCCTGTCCTGAGAATGAACAGCAAGTGTACTTCTGAGTTAGTCCAGCTCTGCAGTAGTGGAGCAGTTGGTTCTTAGAGATCCATTGGAAAGTTGAGCTGAATAAAGTAGTGGTAAAGGCCTAAGCTCTGGCTTTTGCCCCTCCTGATAATCCAAACCACAGCACTGGTGCAAGAGGCAGCTGTAACTGCAGGGATGAGCTGTGGGGCAGTGTGCCAGGGTGTGCTCACTGGGCACCTACGAGTACCACCACGATCAGTTGTCCACTCACCATCTCATCCCTCTGCCTGTGCTGCTGTCCGGCTCTGCAGACAGCTTTCCTGCTATCCCAGCAAGGGCTGTCTCTGCGTGGCAGTCAGCAGCTTGGTGCAGTCGTGCTGCTGCTCCCAGAAGTGCCCAGTGGCTCCTCACTGCTGCCATCCCACAGCCTGCAGTGCCAAGAGGGAACAAGCAGTGCCTCCTGTGTCACCCCAGCCAAATACAGTGGCCGTATGTAGCAGGTGACAGCCCGGAGGGGCTGCCTGGTGCTCCCAGGCTGTTTGCTGCCTGCAGTAAATACCCAGCAGATAGTCCCTAGTGGCTCTTGTCTCTCCCTTGTGGGTAGAGTGCCTGTGCTAGCATTCCAGGTAGGGTGAGATAAGAAGAAAGGAGCTAGGAATGATACTTGGAATGCTCCTTTCTAGAGGTGCTACTTCCATGTTGAGAATTGACCAGAAGTAGCCTGATGTGGCTCTCCATTCATAGTGAACCTAGATGTGTATGTCCACACACTTCTGCAGTGACATCACTGATGTCAGTGTCTGGGGTACATCAGTGACATCCACATTAGCCCCCGTCTGAATATTTTTGATGTTATGGTATACTTTGTGAGAACAGGCAAGGTAGCACAGAAACCCTGCAGAGTCTAGAGAAGTTCATCTAGATTCTGTTCAGTGTTGATAGTCCATCATTGTAGACAGCTCTGATGTTTTCATCTACACATTAGGAAATGAGCTATTGAGAGCATGACATGAAATTTTGGATGCACAGTGCTTTTGATGACAATTGGGTTTCATAAGACATGCATTTATCATCTGATTTTTCTCATACCTTTTACATTTTTTTCCATACCAAAAAATTCAATTAAGGCAAAGCCTGGACACCTGATTATCAAGAGCATGTGTCTGGCAACAATTTGCAGCTGTATTTGCATATTTTTATCCTCAGTTTGCATTTGGAAGGCTTTTATATCAACTGTCTAGACTGGAAGTGGCAATTTTCCTCAAGTGTAGGCTTAGGCACCGCTGAGTTCACAAACACATTCATTTGATGACAAAGAAATTTCACTTCAGCATCTTTGAAATACAGCCAGTGTGTCCCTCTGAAAGGGCAAAGACTCATGATGCTTGGAAAGAACAAAATCCATAAAGTACTCCCTGGGCAACAGTAGGCTACAATGTATGTGCAGTCAGCTGTCTGCTGTCTAGAAGATTTGAAGGCAATGGGAAGAGAGGCGCTGTCAGGAGTGAAGGGTCAGGTATCGCTGCTCCCTGGTAGCTGCTCCGTGGGGATTCAGCCGGGCCCAGCAGGGCTGGGTTGTTCAGGCTGGGCTTGGTGCTGTGGCGAGGCAGCTGCAGGTCTTTCCTCAGGGAGTTGCAGAGTGCCTCTGTCGTCGGGGCTGGGGGAAATCAGGGCGCTGAGACAAGAGAGGCAGCTGAGGGGTTCCCTCCTGGGCTAGCAAGTCCTGCTGGTGGGCGCTGTCTGGCAGGCAGTGGGAGCTCTGCGGCCTCAGGAAGCTGCCGCTGCCTGTGGTAGCTGTGGCACTTGGCAGCTGGTGCTGTGTGGGCAGCTGTCAGCTTTAGCCTGGAGCTGTGCCCAGCTGGGGGGGCTGGGAGAAAGCAAGCAGCCCAAGGAGCCAGGCAGCAGGGAAGTGTCTGTCCCAGTGCTACTTTGTCCCACACGGGAGCCTGGCTGGGAGATGGGGCTGCAGGCCGCTCCATGGCGGGGTGCCTTGCCCGGGGCTGCAGCGCTCATGGCTGACCCTCTCCTCACAGTGACCTCGCAGACGGCCTCTGGTGCCAAGCGTCGAGAGGAGCCGCTGCGTGGGAACTGGCAGAAGGACACAGCCACTTGTGACCCACAGCAGGCCTTGCTCAAGGCACTGTCCTTGCTGGGCAGCGATGACTGGTAAGAAAGGCCCCGTTCACTCTGTCTCCCTCTTAGCGTTAAGGTAGCTCAGAAGTGGATCTTGCTAGTGCCTCTGAGCCCCGACAGCCCAGAGGGCCAAGGGGCACCAGTGAAACCACTGCAGAGCCGTGAGAGGATAAAGATTTGACAGCAGCCTTTTCTTGGCCTTGGTCTGCAGCAGTGCTCCAGCTGCAGCAGGTCCCTGCTGTTTGCTCGCTTTGCCTGCTGCTCCATGGAGCTGCAGAGGAAATCTTGAGGGAAGAGAGAAAGCTGTGGGACAAGATGATTTGCTGGCTGAAGGCAGAAGCAGGATGGCTGCACTTTTGAGTGTAGAGATTTGGGTGCCTTGGAGCACTGGCCCAGTGGGACTGAGTAAGATTTCTTCTCTCTGGTCCCACTGCTGACAGCAATGGCAGGTGACAGGGTCTCCCTGGGACCTCCTGCTGTGAATGCCAGAAGCAGCTCCAGGGAGTTCCTCTTCCTGAGAAATGGCCTGACTTGTGCTTTCAAGTCCCTCAGCCTGTCATTACCTCTGAAGGTCTCATGGTAGAAGAGAAGGAAAAAGAAATATAATCCTCTAGGAATCTTGCACTTTTGGAATTTAACTTTTTCCTTCAAATTTTACTTCTCACTGCTTCATATGGGCCTGAGATACTTGGTTATAACTCACATCGTGTCCCAAAATTTGACACAGACAGAAGGAGGCCCAGAGGTGCTAACCTGGATGTTGGGTGGTATTGGTTGTCTTTTTGATGTCTGGGTTAGCACCCACTCACTGGTGGATGCTTCATTCACACGGAGATAAGGACTCCACTCACACTGGGATAAACATGAAAAATCTGCCACAATGCATCTCCTTGTGCAGTCACCTTTGCTTTGCCCTTTCTCTTCTGCTTTCTCTTCCCCATTTCTCCTTGGTGCCCTGTGAGGTGCAGAGATCCTCTGGAGGTGTGGGGGAGTCTGGGTGACATCAGGGGTTCCTGTGGGATCGATCACCAGCCCTGTGCTGCAGCCCTGATGCCTCACAAACCTGCCTGTAGCTGAGGGCCTGCACAAAGCAGGTGCTGGGAGATGGAGTTGTTTGCACCTTTTAAATAACATATTGCTCTTGTGGGGGTTGTTTTAGGTAGCGGGCTTTGCCAGAGTTTTAGCTGTTCTTGCCCAGGTGTGGAATCTTCTGGGACATCCTGCTGCTTTTTTGGGCAAGGAGGAAAAGAAGTGGAGTGGGTGAGAGACAGGCCTGGATTGCAGAGTGGAAAGTCAGCTCCAGAGTGCCAGTGCAGTCTCCTACTGCTGAACTGCCTGCTGGGGCTGGTAAAGAAGGAAAAAGCCCCAGTAACAGCCCCATAGGACTGTGTCTCAGGGGCAGGAACAGGGAGGTGACAGGAAACAGCAGCTTGGTTTGGTCTCACAGCTTCTAAGAAGCAGTGAAACACGGATTTCATGGGCCAGAGGTTTCAGAAAGGCTGTCTTGTAAAATGGCCACAAATGAAGACTCTGAAACCCCTCTCTTTGCCTTTTGGATTTGTGTGTGCTTTTGACAGCCACAGAATCCTGTGGCCACGAGTTCCTGAAGTGCTCCTTGAAAAGCACCTCCCACTGAGGTCCCACTGAGCTGCCAGCCTGGTCATTTCAGAGGGTGCTGCCTAGTTCTTGGGTGGAGAGAAAAACCAATCTTTTTGGGACTTGCCTTTCAGGGAGCTGAAGGAGAAGGCGCTCTCCAGCATCGGACAGCTGGCTGGGTCCCATTCAGAAGTCTTGCTTTGTAGACTTCGTGAAGTTTGCCTGGCAGTTACCAGCGAGGTGAGAACATTCTTCTGAATTTTCCCCCATACCTCATACATGGTGTGTAGAGTAGATATGTGCATGTTCATGTCCATGTGTGCTTAGGGATTGCCTTCATTTCTGTTTCTAGACCTTGTATTTCTAATGTCTGTCAGCTAGGATCAGTGTGTGCATGTAGCTGTATTTCCTGGTAGGTTGGCTGTCTGACACTCATCTTTGAGTGAGGTGTCATTGTAAAGCAAGGTGCAAATGCACAAACTGAGACATTAATTATGTTATTTTCCAGTGTCCTAATCTCTGCCTGAGCTGTAATTCAACACTGCCAATTAGTCTGTAGATTTGAGCCTGTGCTTTCCATTTCTTGGCTAAGTCCTTCAACTAATAGTGTTGCTTTTTTGAACAGGAGCACATGATTCTTTTCTCTTTACGACTTGTGCCTTATCGTTTGCTAGCAGCACTTGTTTAATTTGTTTATTTCCGAATAAACGGGCCTAAAATCAAAGGGGTGGACATGATAGAAGAGTTAATTGAAATGATTTGTTTTTAGGCCTGCTGTCAGCAGGTCTGAGGCCAGAAACTGGTGCCAGACTAAGTGCCTTTGTGTGCCTATGCTCTCCTGCTCTTATTGTGCTTTCATCTTCCCCTGGACACAGTGGGACGTGTTGTCAGTTCCTGGGACTGTTGTCTAAGGCCACTGGTTTTCTTTTCAAGGTGATTCTTATGTTTCTCTCATCACTTCCCCAGGTGAGCAACCTCCGCTCAAAGGTGTCCTACGCTGCAATCGTCACTCTTGGAGAGCTCTTTGCAGCCTTGAAGAAGGACATGGACTCCAAAGTGGATGAGGTTGCTCAGGTCCTGCTCCCGATGGTTTGGAATTCCCCAGAGTTTCTGGAGAAAGCAGCCAATCAGACCCTGGGGATCATGGTGGAGAACGTGACTCCTGCACGAGCACTGGCTGCTCTCATGGACAGGGGAGCCAAGTAGGTTCTTCTTCTTCTAGTGATCTTCTTCACCTTCTAGTGTGTGCGTGGGGGAAGGGATGAGAGACAGAATGGGAATGGTGGGAGGGAAGGCTCCTGCATCCTGCATCTTCTGTGAAGTCAGGGACTTCATTCCCCCATCAACCTCACTTCTTTCCTCTTGTCACCTGTTTCTGCCTTCCTGCAGCCTATAAGTTCACAGAATCACAGAGCTGTAGAATATGGGGAGTTGGAAGGGGCCCATCAGGAGCATCGAGGTCAGCTCCTGGCCTTGCACAGAACACCCCAAGGATCACACCAAGTGCCTGAGATTGTTGTTAAAATGCTTCTTCAACTCTGTCAGGCTTGGTGCTGTGACCACTGCCCTGGGGAGCCTGTTCCAGTGCTCAACCACCCTCTGGGTGAAAACCCTTTTCCTCATATCCAACCTAAACCTCCTCTGACTCATCTTCCTGCTGCTTCCTGGAATTCTCCCAGCCTGTCAGAGCTTCCCAGAACTGGTGAATGGTGGGGAAGTGAAAGTGCCTGCAAAGGCTAAGGATAGAGCCTTGTGCTTTTGTGGGAAGAGGGACAATTGAAGTTGTAGCTGTGAGCGCTCTTTGATATTTCACAGCGCTAAGCACAGAGGCCCTGGGACAAACCATGCCTCCTCATTATGCCATTAGCTTGAGAAAGAAGGAGGGGACTCGCTGGGGCATGGAGCACATGGGAGAGAATGTGCTGGGTGGGGCACAGACAGCACAGCAGGTGCAGCTCCTGCCAAAAGGATTCTTGTAGGACTGTCCTGGCCTTAGAGCTTTACTTTCTGTTCAAACTGATGTTTCATGTTAGCTTTGAGATGATGAATCACTTTACAGGCACCTTCACAGGCCGAATGCCATTGGACAGCTGAAGCAAATGCTGCCTTAAGTGTTGGTGCTGGGCCTGATAGTTCCCAAGAGACAGTCTCTAGAACAGAACAACCTGGCTAAACTGCCTGCCACCCCTTCCTCAGCTTTGGAATAGGGTAAAACATTCAGATGTATCCCTTGCCAAGCCTCACAGAAGGAACAGGCAGCATTGCTGAATATTCTGCAACCTCATGCCCCAAATCATGGGGCATTTTCCCTGCATTTGTTTTTCTTAAGAGGTCTCTAGAATTGGGGGTAAATGGGAGGAAAGAGCCTCAGTCCTGCTTCTGCTGCTTTGTATAGTGGGTGCCTCTGATGGGTCAGCATGAGTTGTCATTAATTTCTAAATTATTCACATGTAATCTATTTTTCAATCTTTCTCAGGGAAATTTTTGGGAAAGAAATTGAGTATCAGATAATGCAGGGAGACTGAATTCCTCCCTCTTCCTTGCAGGCACTCCTTCTGTGCAATGCTAACTTTGTGTTTATCTGAGGACAGAACCTCCTACAGGTGTCTAAAGTTGCAGGGAGAACCCAGGCCTCCTTTGCCCAGCAAGGACAGGGAGCATTCTCTGGCCAAGGCCTGTGCAGCTGTGCCTCCTTCTCCCTGTGTCCCAGTGTTTGCTCTCTTCTTCCCAGGAGCCGCTACGTCCAGGTGCGGAAGTGTGCGGCCGAACTCCTCCTGTCCTTGATGGGGAAAATTGGAGTCACGAAGCTCGCAGGCACACCCAGGGCTGAGACCCTGGCACAGGTGGCAGGGAAACTTGCTCAGGACTGTCACAAGGACACAAGGTAATGATCTTCATTTCACCTCCTAAAACAGGAAATCTGTTTGGTGTCTGGCTTTAAAAGGGAAACCCACAAAATTGTAGAAACAACAGGAAATAATATGTTACCTCTCCATGTGGATAAGGGTCATAGAATCACGGAATACGCTGAGTTGGAAGGGACTCATCAGGGTCATCAGGTCCAGCTCCTGGCCATGTGCAGGACACCCCAAGAGACACTCCATGTGCCCAAGAGCATTGTCCAAACCCTTCTTGAGCTCTGTCAGCCTTGGTATTGTGACCAGTGCTCTGGGTTCCCCAGGGAAATGACTGTACTGGGTAACCTGAGGTTGTCCAGCAAGAAGGAGCATTGCCAGCTTCCTGTGACTTGAAGAATTCTTGACTGAGATCAAAAGAGCTCAGATTAGCCAGACTAACAGTTTTGTTTGGCCTTAGGTGCACCATACAAAGACAAAGTGTTGCCTACTTTTCATCACTGAAGGATCCCAAATACATATTTCTCATTAACTTAAGATTTTCCTAGAAATACTTCAGGAGTCTTTAGCCAATGTATTCAGTCTTTCTAAACCTATTCTGAAGAAATCTATAATGCTGTTATCTGTGGCTGAATGGCCTCCAAATTTGTTCTTGAAGAGCACTGCAGGTTCTGAGTGGCAAAATCAACCCAAACCCAAACCACCAAAATCCCCTCATGAGTAAATTCCCATTAATAGCTGCCAAGAACACAGGAGCAACTAGCTGCCCCTGTCCATACATATGGTATAGAATAATCAATAGGAAGCAAGAGGTGTTTTGTCCTGGCCTGCCTGCCTGTTAAAGGAAGGCAAATTATTGTGCAGTGGCAGCAAGACACTGCTAATGGGCTCTGACAACCAAGCAGATGTGTTTTGATTGTTCCCTGGGATCCATTGATCCCACAGAAGCACACACACAGTTTCAGAATCAAATGGTATTTTCTGTTGCCCCACGTTCTCCTCTTGCCTCTTGTGTTCAGCTGACAGCACTGTGCAGCGACAAGTGGAGGTAAATGTCTCTCTTTGCTGAGTAGGTAATGCCTTCTTATGCAAGGATTGCACCTGATGGGTTTAAGGTATCAGCCTCTTCTGTTAACACTCTTCCTATGTTTGTTCACTTTCCTTTCTTTCCCTTCCTTTGTTCCTTAGGCACTATGGACAGGAGATGGTGAAGATGATGCTAAGTCATCCAAAATTTAAAAGGCTTTTGGAGAAATCTGTTTCTACCCGTGACCTGGAAGATATTCTGACAAGAATTAAGAAGAAAGTAAGTGCTTGGCAGGAGAAATGTCTCCTTTGTGCAAGGATTGCCAATGCTTATATGAGATCAAATATACCTAATCAGTCTTTATCTCATCCTTCTGAATCACTTTGCTCCTGGGAATGAGCAGTTAATCTTCAGCTTGTTCATCTGCAGATTACAAAGGGACTGGTATTCTTGGTGAAAAAGTGGGGTTTTGAATATTTTGAATATCACAAAGGGGAAAGGGGAAGAGGAGAAAAAGGGTTTTCATTTAAGTGTAACCCCTCACCATGCTCTCCCTGCTATGCCCCCAGTAAAGGAATTAAATGCGAATAGTGCTTCTGAAGATAACATAGTCTATGCAAAAGACACTGGATGTAGTAGTGCCAGGAAAACTTCCAAATATGCAAAAGATGTACATGTCAATCCTGATTACTACAATTACCATCTGCCTGCTGGGAATACTGTCCTACTGCATTATAGCTCTTAACCCTATGGAGCTGGAGGAAGCTTGGTGAATTCAGCAGCATCCAGTGGAAAACCATCTGTTTGTTTGAGGGGTTTTTTTATTCTTCTTATCTACATCATAGAAGGGAGCGTGACGTTGTGGAGGAACAGGGAGAGCGAGTGTTGAATCAACTTCCAACACAATGGGCCAGCTCCCAGAGAGTCCAAATTTTTCTGCTGCTTCCTTAAAGAACACTCATTGCCTACCAGTGTGCATTATTCCCATTTCTGCTCAAGCCTAATGAATTTGGGATTTTAGAGTGCTGCTCAGTATGGCAGCACCCATAACCTGCCTTGGGCTATTGAGAACAAAGAGTTGGCATTACTGAATCTCTGGTCTGTTGCCTTCTGTAAGCTAGGAAATGTCTCCCTAAGTCTTGGTAGCCGTGATCCTGAGGTTCCAACTTGTGTTTTAAACAGGGAGTTTCCTATTGCATTTTCTAAAGAGTCATGGGGTTTCTTTATGTCTTTGTAGGAGATGGAAAGCCAGAAGGGTGAAGGCCCATCTGTCAAGATGCCGGTGAAGAAGAGCAGCGATTCCTCGAAGAAGCCCCAGGCCACATTGCCTTCTAGTAAACGGTACTGAGCACTTTTGTTAGATGGGACAAAGCATGTGACAAGCTTTACATGTCCTTCCTCAGGAAAATCTTTCTGGGGGAGATGACCTGTACCAGAGATTGTTTCCATTCCCTACAAATGCTCCATGATAAAAATTGGCTACTTCTGCATTACACTGAACACAGCTTCTCTGGAGAGGTTTCCACAGAAATTGGGCAACAAAAAGACACCCATTGGTTGTGGCTCAGACGATGCAGTGCACTGGCAAGGGCAGTGTTGTGGAGGCATGGAGAGGGCTGTGTCTCTGCTGCCGGACTTGGGACAAGTAAATTCAATCAGGGTTGGTTGTTTTCATCAGAGAGGAGTCTTTTTCAGATTGGTGTCTTGATGAGAAGTCCCAGTCAGGAAACAAGATGCCATTCCCCAAACAAGCAGCTCCCATGCAAGTTGTTGGGCCTGGCTGATTCATGCCTTTCTTACTCTCAAACAGTACCAAGTTTGAGTAGTAAGTATCAAGGCAATTCCTAAGCGACATTGGTCAACAGGTGTCTCAATGTGGATGTTTTGTTATGATATTCCTGTCCTTCACACTGTTTGCTTGATGGACTGCATGTTTGGTTTATTTCCCCCTGTGCTGCAGTCCAAATTTAAGACAGCAATTTGGTCCTTGCTGTCCTTTCTGCCAGGGGTAGAGCTACTTGTACCTGTTCTCCTGTGATAACAGAGGAGAGTTCTTTAGCTCTGTCATGCTCAGTGGTGGCAGAAGAGTGAGCACATGCCTCAGTAGCATAGCTAGGTACTTGGAATGCTCATGGAAGAGACAGGTTGATGCAGGAGAATTGTTCCCTGTGGGTTTGTTAAACTGTGGATCTAGTCTCTGGGGAAGCAAACATAAAGTTAGCATAGTGCTGGGATGTCTGCCTTCTGTTTTTATCTCTGTTACTGATTTCCTGGATCCTTCAGATATGCCCCTGTTCATCTGTTCAGAGGCATCTGAGCTACTGTTACAGATTGTCATGCCTGCTGTAGAGACACTTCTCCAGAGTGATGAGTTTCCTTACTATAAGACACACATGTCCCCTGTGAGGAGGCATTTAAACTTGCAAGTTTAAATTCTCTTTCCCCACAAAGCAATGAGACCTTTGTGCCTGGGAAGCCATCTGAAGGTAGATCAGATACATCTCATCCTTGGTTTTCCTGAGTGAGCACTGGTGAGAATGTTACTCGCAGATTGTCTCCTGTAATGATTGTCATGAGGTCCACGTTGTTTTTCAGAGCCTCATGATTTTCTAGCTGGAAATCACATCATTAGGGATGCTCCTTGAGATGTTTTGCTCTCCATTAACTGAAGGTATTATCACCACCAAGTTCTAATTTGGTTTTATTTTCCAGGGTGAAGTCTACCTCTGAGGGACGCCTCCTCCACCGTGCAAAAGCCCAGGTCACGTTACCTCCAGCTGTGGAAGAAACGGAGCCGCTCCAGAAGCTTTACAGTCTCCTGGAAGCCAAGGGGTTTCAGACACGGCTGGAAGGACTGGCATTCCTTCTTGAGCTGTGCAAAACTCGCCCCCAGCTCATCTCCACTAACATTGTCCAAGTATGTAGGGTATCTTCATTGTTCCTTTCCTTTAGCTCCTTCCCCAAGCCTGGAGCAGTGAAGTTCATTCTGTGTGTCTTGGCACTACATCCTGGCAGTTTGGGCCAGGCTGGTCCCTCTTACACAGACAAATTTCATTCAGATCCAGGCTTCAGAACAAGTTCTTTCAGTCCAGCTGTATTTGTTGGGCAGGTGCCTATTGATGCTGTTCATCAGATGATGACAGAGTTTGCTGCTGCTGTAGCTTCTGCTCTCTCCTACTCCCAGCTGGGTTAAGTGAAGGGAATAGCAGCACTGAAAGCATGGCAGTTATTCTCTAAATAAAACATGGGTTTGGATGGAGAAGAGAAGTATCAGGCTGGGTTGGATTAAACCCAGATTGTTTTAGAGGACACTTCTGTAAACTTCATCTTGTCTTGCACAGGCACGCGCCTGGCTACTCATTAGCATTCCCTATTCCTCTTGGGAAAGATGGTGCTCAACCTTCTTGGGGGGTCCTGTTCTTCTCTCTGGAAAAGGAGGAAAATGAATAAGAACAGACCTGTGCCTTCTCCTCCCAGAAGCTGCTTTTTCCCTTTCTCCAGTAAATGGTGCCTGATAATGTGGCTGTCAAGGGACTGAACCTGCTCTAATAAGAGCTGTACAGCACATTAAATTTCAGAAGCCTACGTGTTAGTTAGACAAATGGTGTGGTTCCTGGAAGAGTTGATCAGAGCCCTGCACTTCTCCAGACACAGAGATAGAGACAGACTAAAGAAAACATAGATCTCCTCCAGCCATAGTTTTGGCAATATCAAAATTGCCCTCAGTACTTGAGGCAAGTGTACAGAAAAATGAGCACTGTAAATATCTGGTTCCATACTTCTAAAGCAAAGGTCATATTTTTGAATTAATAAATGGAATTAATTTAATTAATCAAATAATTTACAGGGGGAGGGAAACACCATAGGAATTATTCTGTCCCCACCCATACCTCATCAAAATAGATGAAAATCTTTCAACCAGCATGAGGTTGTGCAACCACTGCAGTGAGTGGTCCCCAGGAAATTGTGCAAGCAAGTGTTGACCTGTCCAAAAGGATCAGATTCAATCTTTTACATTGCTGAGTGCACATGTCCACATCCCCTCTTCAAACAAGGACATTGTAATCCAGCTGTCATTTTGTTTATTTTCTCCACAGATTTTTGATTATTTGGTCCTGAGAATATCTGACACTCACAAGAGGGTGAAGCAGAAAGCGCTGGACGTGCTGGCAGAAATCATTGGCATCCTGGAAAATGCCTTGAGCCCGGTGATCATCCATTTGGTGGAAGGAATTACAAACAACTTGAATTCAAAGGATCCCGGGGTTCATTCTGCAGCTGTGAAAGCGCTGGAAGAATCCATTTCTCATTTAGGTAAGGCTGACCCCTGACATGGACTCTCCTCAGCTGTGTCTCTGCCTCTGCCACACAAGAGAATGCTGAGAGCCTTGATAGCTCTTGTTGTCTGTGGAATGCTGCAGCTGACATCCACCAGAAGCTGTGGAGCTGCAGTCCTTACACACCAGTGCCCCAACAGGCTTGAATGTGCATCAGCATTTCCCAAAGGTCCCAGGAGCCCTTGGCTCTGTGCTGCTTGTCTGAAGAGGAAGTCCTGGAAGTCTACAGCTTTGCTAGAATTCAGAGCCAAGGGGATTTTGGAGTTTGCTTGGGCCCCATTTGACTTCCCAAGTGAATAGCTTTGCTGTTGGCATGAAGGGACACAGGCCCCTCAGAGCTTCTGCAGAGCAGCCTCCTGGAAGAATCTACATTTATAGGCATTAGCTGACCATTTCCCACCTTCCTTCTTTGGCTTCTTTTTTCAAAGGAGAACTTTTGTTTCAGCAGCTTCATTTCCTTATAAGAAACAGGTAGAAATCCAGCTGTCAATGATGCCTTGTTCCACATGTTGTTTTGCAACCACATGTGGTGCAAGATGGCTGTAGCAAATAGCTACCTAGGCAAGGGCTGCTGCAAATTCCTTTGCCACACAGATTTATGTCAGCTCTGAAAATGCCGCACTGGGGAATATGCGTGAGAAATGAAGTGCTAGAAAGGCAGGTCTTCCAGGGGAGTTTCCACTTTCTCCACCTCAGCTGCTCTGTGAGCTCATGAACTGCCTGACTCAGTGCCTTTCTCTGTTCCAAGTATGGGGGGCACATTTTTACTCTGGGATGCAAACCCTTTTCACTGCTTACATGTGATTGAACTCTTGAAGTCCCTGATGTGAAATGTTTAACATAGCTCCTGGTACAGCAGACAATTTTGGATCTACAATTGTACAAGGAGAGCTTTTCTTTTGGAATTAAAAACCCTCCCTAGGAGGCTGGAAGGAAAGAAGAAATGGATTCAAGAACCAGCAGAAATTGACTTTTATTTTATAAAATGGGCTTGCTCCTGCCCTTTCCCACCTCACTGTCCTTTCTCTTATGACCTCCGAAGAGTGAACAGAAACGTGTGTTTCTCTTGTAGATAAAGTATCACTGATGAAAGAGTTTGGCCACAGATGGAGTCAACTGAGTGGCCAAGCTCTACTGGATGTCACTGAGCGTATCACAGGTATGGCCAACCCTTCTAAGCCAAGAGGTCTTCCAAGGAAGAATATACAGGGAATGCCTGTGAACAGACAGTAGAGTAGCTCCTCCAAATCAGGACCTGCTGAGCTTGTCCCTCCTGCCCCACACCCATGGCAGGTGTATTGGGCAGGTTTTCCTGGCTGCTGCCGTGGTGTGCAGCATCTGAGACGGGGGCAGTGCTCGGCCTCGTGGCTGAGCTCTCACTGGGACATCTCAGAAGCCAGCTTCAGGAAAGGGAAGGGCTAAAAATACCCTAGCTGGCTCCTCCCTTGGAAGTTCAGGGGCATCTGTGACCCTTGAGGGAAAGTGGTGGCAAATGCTGTTCCAGGGGATCAGTTTGTTTTGTCCTCACAGAATCCTTGTTTTGCTCTTGGAAGGTTTTGCGGCTGAACCCTGCAGGGCCTGGGGCTCTCAGCTTAGGTCAAAACTCAACACACATATTAGAGGCACAGATTTAGTGCAAGGGTAGCCTTTGTGGGCAGAGGGGCAGAAGCAGAGTGCTCAGGCTCCCTGCCTGTGCTGTCAAAGTGGCATTGGGCTGAGCATTTCAGGGAGTGCAAACAGTGTCTTCCTATGTCAGCGCTGTCCAAAATGCTACAAATGAAGCTGCTAATTGATTCCTCAGAGGAGCTTGCTATGGCAGCAACAGACAAGGAATGGAAACATCATCATCTCAATATATAGTGGAGAAGCTGATTTATGGCCTTGCTTTAACTGGGGCTAAATCCACCACTAATTCTGCCAGCATCTTTAAATGCAAGGTTTAATACACTTTGTATCTTCATTGTGAATCTCAAAAGGGCATGTTCAGCAATTGGGAATGTCAAAGGCGTGTTAAAGAGCAGTTGAATAAAGTAGATCTCCAGGAAGAGGGAGTTTAGTTTTGCAGTTATTTTGATCTCTTTTTCAAATGAAGGAATTAAACATAAATTAGGGCTAGTTTAGAAAGAGCAGAAGCGCTCTCTGAGATTTAGTAGGAACACACAGCTCTTTCTCTTCTCAACGTCCATACTGACCAATGTCTTTAATTGCATTTCAACTCAAGTGAACTCCCGTTTTTAAATGGATACCATAACCCTTTTCCCACTTAGAAGCATTGGTTTTGGGTACTTCCAGGAGCTGTTGAAATGTCGATGACTACTGGTGAATTAACAGCATAGAGAAAATGAAGTCTCTTCCACCACAGAGTAATAAATGGCTCCTACACAACATTTTGCCTGTTTAGAAAATGAGAATGGTCTCCAGACCATTTCAGCTTTTGACCTCTCAGCCATATCTGCTGTGCACGGAACCTGTTGATACTCAGTTTTCTTCTGTGTTTCATATTGTTCAGTTCAGAAAACGAGCAGAGAGGATGCTTCAGGCACAATGTGAGGAAACACTCATGTTTTGGTTAAATTGCAGTCCCCTGGGTAACAGTTTTCTCTCTCTCTTTCCCCATTTCAGTGTGCATTGTAAGGAAAAATGCCATTAACATTGGGAGGGGAAATGCCATTAAAATGTGTAGATGCTCAGATGCCATGGGAATGGGGTCTGGGTCATTATCTAAGACACCCTGGGGTTTGGAACAGCTGTTTGTTGGAAGCCACAAAAACATTCTGCCAATGACACCAGCCAGTCACTGATGTTTCTACTCCAAGTGTCAAGCAGCACCCACCTCTGGTGGGCTGGAGTTTTGAAGTGTGGTCTAGTACTGCCCTTTGCTGTGTGCCACTGAGCAAAGGGAAGAGCCAGATTAGACTTTTGGCACTTGACATCAAAGGTCACAAAAATGGAATCATCCTTTTTATTAGGAATCCCACATTTGCCTCTCTGCGGTGCATGTCCAGATTTTCAGTGTGGGTTTAGAAAACTTCTCCATGGAAATAAAAGGCAATTTGTCATATTCAGGCATTATCCCTGCAGAAACAGATCATGAAATGGTTTAATAAAAATACAAAGTCTGCCAGAGCTACAAGGCCCTGCTTGAAGAAATTAATCCTGGGGGGTTGCTGGTTCTGTTTCTGGGAGGATCAGCTGCTTTGCCCATTTCTGGCTCAAGAGGTTCTGTGTGCTCTTTCTCTGATCTTAGCCAGAGGCAAAACTTAGAAATAGATCCCAGTTTGCATTCAGGTTGGTGGTTAAGAAGCTTGTGTCTCTCTCCCGGCAGTGCTTGTGGAATGGGTTTATCCCAGGAGCCCTGAAGTCGTCCAGCGCTACGCCCTGCCCGTGCTCTGGTCCTTCCTGGGGAACAAGGCGCTGCCCGTGCGAAGCGCCAATGTCCGCACTGTGGTCACCAAGCTTGCCTCTGCCCTCTACGAGGTGATGGGCACCAAGCTGAGGAAGTGTGCTGCCAGCCAGCCTCCACATGTGCGGGATAACCTCTCCAGCATCTTGGGCTGGTGAGGGACTGATGCTCTCCAGGAAGATGACGAAGAGCTGACTCCAACACCTCTGGATGTGACATTTTTGCTGTGCCAACAACGACAAAGTACTGAGGAAAGGATTGCATCCGCCCCCGCTCTTTCCACTGCCCTTCCTTGTCAAGGCATGGGGGGCCTGAAACAACTCCAGATGGAGGACAAGACGAAGGCTGAGCAGGGCTCAGCCTCACACACAGGTGAGGTGGGAGCTGGGCTGCTCTCTGGCAGGACGAAGGGTCTTGTGCCAGCCTAGAGAGCCTGTGCTCATCCCCAGGGAACAGTTCTGCCCTGCATGTGCCCCCTGCAATGAGCTGTGCTGCTGCCAGTGCCCCGTGCAGCTGTAGGGCTGCTCAGCTGTGGGGCAGAGACAGGAGCAGGAGGCTGCATGTGCAGCTGAGCCATGGCTGCAAAGCCCAGGGCTCTGGGCTCCCTGCTGTCCCAGGCCAGCCCAGAGGCCAGGCTGTTCCTGTGGGAGCTCTGTGCAAGTGGGGCAGGGTGTCCCCTGGCCTGCCTCAAGTGGCTGAAGGCAGGAACATGTTTCCTGTGCAGCTATTTAGAAGTTTGCAGGAATCTGTCCCATGATATATGGAGCTCCAGATGCTTTAGGTTTGCACTGCATTCTCTGTTATACTTTGTGTTTCCATTTTGCAGACCTGACAGGCTCCTCTCTTACGAAGTTTTCTCTGCATACTTCATGTGTGCTCTTACCTACAAAGTCCTCGCCTCCCGTCCAGAAGAGCCCTCTTTCTTCGGAGCTCAGGAAGAACCTTCTGCCTCTCCGAAGATTGATTGAAGAATAGGTTTAATGGCTTAGGCTTTAGAGTTAGGGATGTAGGATATAGTATAGGGATAGTAGTATAGTATAGGGATATAGTATAGTAGGGATGAAGTGTTCTTATATTATAATGTACATTTGAGGATACATTTTGATTGTAGTTTTTAAATAGTGATGACATATTTTAATTCTTTATATATATTTTTGTAGATACAGTGGTTTTTTTTAATGTTATGTAAGTTAAATTTTTAAAAAAACAAGCATAGAATGTGAGACTAGGACCTGCTAGGCTAGGGGAGATGTGCTGAGGTTATCAGAGTACAGCTCACTTGATGTCCCAGTGAATCACCACATCCTTTCCTCGCTGGGCCTCTCACCTTTGAGACTGGCTCTGAGAGCAATGGGGGGTAGAAGAAGCACGCAGCTTGTGTTGAAAGAAAACTCACCCCCCCTGCATCCTGCTCCTGGATTGTGCTCTCTGCAGCACGGAGAGACAGCGGGACAGAGCTTCTCTTTGGCTTTCAGTTAGTTTTAGTTAGCTGAGGCAGAGGAGTTCCCTGGACCTTTTTTTTCTTCTTCTCCTGGATCTGTACAAATCTGCTTTGGACTGAAAAACACCCAGACAAACCCCAGGAGCTCAAGCCCTTGGCCCACCGGGGCCTGGGCCTCAGCACTATCCATCACCAAAAGGACTGAGAAGAACCTGAGCAATCCGAACTACACCACATGGAAAAGGACTTTTCTTCCTGGATTCGCCATCCCATCGAACAACAAGATGTTTTATTGTTTAATATTACTCAATTTCTGTTAAATAAACATCTTTTTCCACTTCTCTCCAAGGAAATTATTTTTCCCAGACAAGTTGCGGGGAGGGGTCATTTGAATTTTTTTCCCTGGGGAAACCCCCATTTGGAGCTTTTCTCCCAAATTTGCCCTGAACTAGGACAGGGGACAATAGACCCAAAAGATCCTGTATAGTCAAAAGTTTTCTACCTGCATGTAATCTGTGCTCACAAAAGGCCTGAGCAAAGAAACAAAGAGAAGTGTGCCCAAATCCCAAAGCTTTGCCCCTTTGCAAGCTCACACCGATCTGGCTCAGAGGTGTCTTCAATCACAATTTCATAGGTAAGAAGAGCACGTGGGAAAAGATGCACTGCTTTGGAAAAGTCACCTGTATGTATATTTATCCAGGACAGCAGTTCAGCAGTGTTGTTTGCTACTTGTTTGCAGAAGGATGAGTGGATGTGAGGCCAACAACCAGTGATGAGGGTTCCTCAAATCTGTCTGTACTCCTGGGTGCCATTCAGCCCAGAGCTATGGGATAATCCCAAAGTGCATCTCACACACGTTCTGCCTCCAAGAAAAGCTTGGCCTCACTTCCTAGAGTCAAAGAAATAGAAGAGCAATAAAATGGGCAATTAAACTTGTCACTTTAGAATGACTCTCCTGCTTTTCAGTGTCAACCGAGGTTGTACCTAATGCTCCCACAGCTTGTTACAAACAAGTGTTTGAGATTGCTTAAAAGTTTTCCAGCAAGGTTATTGGTAAAAACCAGATTGAATATGAAAAAATAGCTCAACAAAATTCATTGGCAACATTCACACTCTTACTTACAAATCAGTTAAGGTAAGGAAAACAAGGAAAAAAGCAACCAACAAAATGCAGTCAATGAAACCAGAAATGAACCAAGAACTATCTTTGTGTGTGTGTTTAGGTGTGTTTGACAAAGGAACATAAGGGGCAAGGATAAAAAGGAATATGGCCTAAAAGCTTAACAGCACTCAAGCTTAACAGTAGTTAAACTGCAGCCTCCAGGAGTGGGGGTATCGGCCCAGGATCCATTGCTGATGGGCGATCCTGCGAGTGCAGCAAGCGTGAGAGCTCGCTGGCTCTGAGAGGCCCCACTCCGAGGGCGGTTGCTGCTGGCAGCCCCTGTGGTCCAGGAGAGCTCCAAGGGCCTCCTTTGGACCGCTGTTCATGGGCCACAAGAGAGTGGGCCTCAGTCATAAAATGCTTCATCCTGGCCGCACTTTGGGTCAGCACCCGGCCTTTGAAAGTGTGAGAAGAAGGATGTTATGCCATTCAGGCAAGAAAAGTAATTTCCAAGGCTGTTCATAGAAAACCCCAGGAGCTCGTTAGACAGCACAAGTTCCTGGCGGCGCTCAGTGTTTCCGATAAGCTCAAGAGGAGCTGAGCCCAGGGGCTGTTCAGCAAGGCCAAGGACTAACCAGCGTTTCTCAGGTCACAGTGTGGCCTGACAAGGCTGGGGGGATTCACCACCACAATCTGAAGCATGAAGTTTTGATGTAGGCTAAAAAGCCGTGGCCCAGTGGAAGTGGGCTGTTTCCTCAGGCCTGTGGGAGAATCACTGTGCAGATCCTTGTGCTACTGATTCCATCTCTCCCCACTTTTCCAAGTTCTTGGAGGCAAGGTCACTTAGGTTAGACACACAGATCACAAGAAGTGCTCTTCTGTTCTTCTGCACAATGAATTAAAGTGAGATTACATGTCGTCGTCAGAGCAGACACGACACAAAGAAACTTCTTCCAAGTTTTTTATTTGTGCCCATACATAGCATTTTTATTGCCTTCTGACCTCACAATGCATCCCATCTCATTGGCCATCATCACACCACCCCTCAAGTCCATTGGTCTAACCACTGTTTTGAGCAAGCATCCCCAAAAATCAAAAATACAGATAAATCCTGGTTTTCCATGGTGTTTTTTGCAGCATAGATGTTCTTTGTTTCCTTCTACCTTTATCTTCATTCTCTTCTTCTCATGGACACACAGGAATCTTGCTGGCTTCCTCTTTCTGTCAACTCCTTATTCTGACCCCCAGCCCACTGTGGGCCCTGTCCACAATTACACATCCAAAATAGTGTACTTGTATGGGCAAACTTACTGATGTGAGGAATTTCTGGAGCAGCAAACTTGTTTCCTCAAATATTAACTGTGTGAGGCATGGAGCACAGAGAAAGGATTTAATGGCAAAAGCATCTCACATAAAATGATCTTTTGACAAATTCTGCCCCGAGCTTTCCTTAGGAGTATCTGAAAGGCTCCATGTCCCTAGCAAAAGCTCCTGCAATGGCTGCACGCCAGCAGAGCAGGGCTCTCAGCTGTGAAACAAGTGCTGCCACAAGCAGCAGCTTGGCCAGGGCAGCAAATCAAGAGGTGGGAAGGAGCTGATCTGAAGGCCAAACCTCCTCAGCTCCTTCTAAAGGGGCTGCAACAGTTCCTCATTCCAGTGAGGTGGAGTGCTGGACACCACAGCTCCCTGTGAGGACTGGACACAAGGTTGCTCCCGCTGAGTGCTGTGATGGTTTCTGCAGGAGCTGTGGGCTCCGGAGTGTGCCAGACACAAGGAGGAGAGAAGGAGCCAAGTGCACTGACACGCCTTTGCCTTGAGCATAACCCGGCCTTGCCCCAACACACTGAAAAAAACCAGGAGCTATCACAGAGCTGTTCAAGGGGCAGATGAAAGCTCAGTGGCTCCTCTGGCATCGAGTTTCTCCCACTGACACAGCTCTGCGGAACAGTCACAGCAGGTGAAGCAGCTGGGCTGGAGCCCCTCGGTGTCTTTTCTCCCTGGCACGGCTCAGCTCACAGACTCTTGGGCTGAGAGCGGCGTGGTTTGTGCCAGCATGATGTCCCTGGTCTCGGATGTTATAAATAATGCAACTCCCTAATTGGTTAAGAAAGTTAAAGTTATAATGATGTTTGTTTGTTGCGTATGATTGTACGGGTGTACGGAAACATGAGGTAGCCGGTTTTGAACAATAGAAGGGGGGGGTTTGAGATTAACGAAGGCAGAGCAGAATGGAACCTTCTAGGAAAATGAAGTCTCAACCCCAGATGACGTGTGCATCCTCATTGGCTGAAGGAACGGACCAATGGAGCGTCGAGTTTTGGAAATGATTGGTGGAGGTTGCGTGATCTTAAAGACCAATCAAAGGACTGTATTTAGACCAATCAAACTGCGGATTGAAAAACGCACCAATCCGACATTGCGAGAGACTTTAAAACCTCTGGGGTGCCCAGCACTGGCTCTTCCTGAGGAACTCTGTTTCTGAAGGAAGCACCCGGCCTGTCGTGCGGCTGTAACTCTTTATCCAGACTGCTGTTTGGGGTCGGGCTTATCTCGTCCTCAGCCCTCAGTGGTTGCTCATTTCTAAATAAACGAGTTGACTTCTGAAGAACATCTGAGCCTCATTTACCAGAATTCTGGGCACTAGTCTGGGATAGCCATGCCCAGAGGCGGTCCCGTGGTAAGAAGAGCCCAGGGAAGTGTACACCCAGCTGTTTTTCTTTTTGGCTGCCTGGGCTTGAATTCCTTCTCGACCGAGGAAGGAGGTGCCAGCTGCACCTGAAGGAGCACCGAGGGCATAGCAGCCTGGAGTGTACGGAGCCTCCGAGAGGGAGCGGGGCTCAAGGTGTTCAGGGTAAGTCTTGAGCGGGGTTAAAGGTAAAAGGCGGTACAAAGCGAGTGTGTGTGAAAGAGATGGGGGCTGTCAGTGCAGACCCCCGAAGCAAGTGTGGACAGTTGAGTGAGTGCAGCCCTGGGGACCCCTGGCTAGTGGGAGACCCCCTGAGCTGGGAACTCAGGGGCTTAAAAGGTGCCAAAGGAGGTCATAGGGTGGAATACCTCACAAACCACTGACTTTTGGGGCCCTGAGTTAGAAACCCAGAGGGCTTAAAAGGTGCTGGAGTGGTTTGTAGGGGAAAGGGAAGTTGCTGGTCGTGGGAGGGCCCTCTCAATCATTAGGACAGAGGAGGGGGAAGAGAACATATCATCATAGGGATTTATGGTTACTTCCGTGGTGTCGGGATTTCGTGTTACTGGTTGCTTTTGTTTCAAAACTAGTTTTGATCTAAGTAGCATCTCATGTCTATTGACTGTTTAAGATACTGGTTTTAATTCAAATAGAATTCTTTTTTTAGCAGTTGGTGGTTTGCTGTACAGGTTACTTTTGTTTTAAAACTAGTTTTGGTTTGGGTAATGTTTTGTGTCTATCGTCTGAGATATATTAGTTTTAATTCGAATAGCCCTTTTTTTTTTATTGCTAGCTTTTAGCAATAAAGATTCTGGTTTGCAAAGCAGTGAGCCCCTGATGAGTGAGGTTCTGGGGTGAGGGCTAGCCAAGAGTCCTCAGACCACTCCTCAGGAGAAAAAGAGGAATCTGCCATCTTGTAATGCCCTTGTTATAGGAGATGCCATCTCAGGGATTAAGAAGGGGAAGCTTAGATGATGAAGAGCAGTGGCCATTTTGCAGGAGGCTGGATCTCCTTAGGGGAGAGGTGTGTCCTCCCACGATTATTTCAGTTAAAACCCAGCCATTTTATTTCCTTCTGCTTCTTAGCTTCTGCAATTTTGTTTCACTTCCCACAATTATTATATTCTGTATCTGCCATCTTTATCTCATTTCCCACGCCACCTTTATTTAAGATTCTGCCATCTTTCTTTTGTTTCCCCACACCATTTTTATTTAGGATCTGCCATTTTATTTCATAAATTCTGACATCTTTATTTCATTCCCCCACACCAATAGTCACCTTTATAGCCCTCAAACCCCTGTAGATTAAATAACATTATTTCACATAGAAACTTACTCTTTTCTTCTCAATTTCCACTCTCTAGCCTATTTTATTAAAATTTATAGAACAGTATTATACAAATAGTTTGAATTAATATTGAAAGTGTCAAATTAATATTTGAGTGTCTTGACCATGGGGCAGTATGCTGGAAAGAATGTCCATAGGGCTCATAGGTCAAAGAAAGAGAAGGCTTTGCTCAAAGATATTCCCCCTACCAGTCCTTTGGGGGAGATGCTTGGAAGTGGGAAAATGAGGAAACTTCAAAGGACCTAGATAAAATCAAAATGATAAAGTATTCCATAGAAGTATGGCCTAAAGAAAGCGTAGCCAAGGGCCCTGTATATTTGCCATGGTACGGCTCCCAAGAAAAGTGGTCACGTATGGCGTTGAACAGGTATGTTAATTTAAAGGAAATCCAAAATGAGGAGGAAATAAGGTATGCAGCGTGCTGGTTAAGAAATACAGCAAAGGGTAAAGACTAAAGTGTATAAGGTATCCAAAGAGCAGGAAAAGGAGAGGAGTGAGGTTGAGCAACCCGAGAAAAAATGGGACCCCCTTGACCATCTTCCACCACCCCCTCGTCCAACTCCACCTGAGTCCCATCTTCCTTCTCCACCACCCCCTACCTCAACCCAGCCTATTCAACCTATTCCTTTACCAGCATACCCCACTCCATCTCTCACTCTTTCAACATTACAATCCCTACCCTCATGTGTTCCTTCTGAACCTACCCTTTCTATCCCTTCCGTGAACCTCGCTTTGCCCCCAACCTCCCTCATACCACATCTTTCCCCCTTAAGTGCCCCTTCAGGCCTCCAAAGTTCACCAGTCACCCCTGTACCCACTCCTTCAGGGCCTCCTGTAACACAACTTAGTCCCTCAGATCTCTACGTAACACCCCAGGGATTCACTGTACACCCATTCTTGCCCCAAGCACCTTTCAAAATGTCCCTCTTCATTTTTCCCCCACGTCCCAGCTCCCTGGAGAAGAAGCTAACCTGAGTAAAAGGTAGTAAAAAGGAAAGTGCGTGTATAGCAAGGACGGACAAAGCAGAAAAAGCTTGTTGTTGTGAAAATAAAATAGAAACAGAGCAGGGGAGGCCAGATGAAGGCTCAAGATATCACAGTTACAACACGAGGTTCCAGGCCAAGAAGAGTCAGAATGAAAAGGAGAGAGCTGAAAAACTATTTCCCTTGAAGGAAGTACTGATGGGAGGTGCTCAAGGGGGAATAGGTTTTGTTAATGCCTCCGAGGTAAAAAATTTTAGGAAGAAAATCAAAAATTTATTGGAGGACCCAACTGGAATATCAAATCAATTAGATCAATTTTTAGGCCCAAGTATATTCACTTGGGAAGAATTAAATTCGATACTAGGCATGCTCTTCTGTTCAGAAGAGACACGGTTGATTTGAGGCTGCCGTGAGAATCTGGGAACAGGAAAATCGGGCAGGCCCAAGGGGAGAAGAAAAGGAACCACTCATCCAACCAAATTGGGACCCAAATGAATCCAAAAGAAGGAACATGAGAGATTATAGGACATTGATAATAAGAGGAATAAGGGAGGCGTTACCGAGAGCCAACCACGCTAAGCTAGTGTTTGACAGCCAGCAAGAGAAAGATGAATCCCCTAGTACTTGGCTCGAGAGATTAAAAAGACATTTCCAACTTCCTTCTAGCATGGACCCAGAAAGTCCAGAAGGCCAAGTGTTAGTGCAAGTTCAATTTGTAAGTAAGGGTTGGACTGATACCATTAGAAAGCAAGAGAAGTTAGATGACTGGCAGGAGAAAGGTCTAAATGAATTGTTGAAGGAAGCGCAGAGAGTGTACTTAAGGAGGGAAGAGGAAAAGACAAAAACAAAGGCCAAAATTATGGTAGCAGTGGCAAAGGGAAGCCTAAGAGCTGGGAAAAGTGAGTTGGCGGGAGCAGGAGGTAGTGGACCGTAAGAAGGGGTAGAAGAGAGGAGAGATTCAGACAAGGATGGAAGAATCCCATTGGTAGACGTGATTTGTTTCTATTGCAACAAGAAGGGTCATAGCAGGAGAGTCTGTAAGAAAAGAAGAATAGATGAGGTACTAGCAAAGGAGCAGGATGTATTGGAAAAGATCTTAAAAGGTGAAGATTAGGGCTGTGAGAGGCTCTGTGCTCTGGGGGATGAAATAGGACACCAATTTACCAGCTTCTGGTAAATTTGGAAGTAGGCCCCCAGAGCAAAGAAGATGAATTTTTGGTAGATACTGGAGCTGATAAATCAAGTATATCAGAAGGACCCAAAGGATGTAAGTTGAGTAACCCCAAGTGCAAAGTGAAAGGTGCTGAGAACAATCCCTTTGATGCTTTTATTGTAGAGAAAGTGTCAATAAAAGGAAATTTTAGAGAAGGATGTGCAGACTTGTTGTTTATACTAGGGCTAGAGTGCAGTCTATTAGGTCGGGACCTCCAGGTACAAATAAATATAGGAGTGGTGCCAGAAGGGGGATGCGTGGTTTTAAGAATGTTAGTGCTGAAAGAGGAGGATGAGAAAGGAATAAATCCAAAGGTGTGGGCAGAGAAAGGACATCACAGATTATTAATCATTCCCCCCCTAAAAATGAAAATAAAACTAGATACACCTCCTATAAGACTTAAGCAATATCCCATTTTGGCAGAGGGCAGACAAGGATTAGCACCTATAATTAAAGAACTGATTAAAAATGGAATTTTGGAACCATGCATGTCTCCACATAATACTCCTATACTACCCATTCAGAAGGCAGATGGCAGGTACAGATGAGTGCAAGATCTAAGGGAGGTGAGCAAACAAACCATTACACGTAATCCGGTCATGGCTAATCCATACAATAAAGTACCATCAGAGCATGCCTGGTTCAGTGTGATAGATTTGAAAGATGCCTTCTGGTCTTGTCCATTAGAGAAGGAGAGTCGGGGGTTGTTTGCTTTCAAATGGCAGTATGAGGAAACTGGGAGAAGACAGCAATTGCAATGGACCATGGACCAGATTACCTCAGGGATTTACAGAGTTCCCCCATCTATTTGGCCAGGCCCTGGAAGAAATTATGAAGGAGTTTACACCAAGTGGGGAAACACAAGTCTTGCAATATGTGGATGATTTATTGGTTTTGGGAAAAATGAAGGAAGAGGTTCAAGAAGCAACTGTTAATTTATTGAACTGTCAGGGAGAAAAGGGTTTGAAAGTATCCAAAAAGAAATTACAGTTTGTAGAATCTGAAGTATTTGGGTCATTTAATTGGAGAAAGTTACAAGAAGTTAGATTCAAATTGGATACAGGGAATATTATTACTACCAGCACCAAAAGCCAAAACAGATATAAGGAAATTATTAGGATTAATTGGATATTGTAAGTTACGGATAGATGGGCATACAAAATTATTCAAATTTTTACATGAAAACTTAGTAGGGAATGATCCCATAAATTGGAACAAAGAGAACAAGAGAAAGTTAATGGAATTGAAAGAGAAATTTGTGACAGCTCCAGTGTTAAGCCTACCCAATTTAAACCAATTCTTTGAACTGTTTGTAAATATTGAAGAAGGAGTAGCTTATGGCGTCATTGTGCAAGAATGGTTTGGAGTCAGAAACCCATAGCATACGTGTCCGAGTTGTTCGACCCAGTTGTAAGAGGATGGCTGACCTGCCTGCAAGCTGTTGCTGCTACTGTAACCCTAGTGGAGAAAAGCTATAATTTAACATTTGGAAACAAAGTTAAAGTGTATACCCCACATGATCTTAAAAGCATACTGAGTAAAAGGGCTAGTCAGTGGGTCCCAGAGAGCAGGCTTTTAAAATGCGAACTCATCCTGAGGAATAAGGAAAATTTGGAGTTAGCTACCACGAAGGTTCAAAATCCAGCCCAGTTCCTATATGGGGAACCAGAGGGGGAGCTAGAACATTGGTGCCTTGGAGTTATTGACCTGCAGACAAAAGTTAGTGAGGATCTGCAAGGGAACCCATTAACTGAAGGAGAGGTCCTTTTTATAGACAGTTCATCAAGGGTCATAAATGGGAAGCAGGTATTGGGATATGCAGTTGTAAACAGACAAGACGTGACAGTTATCAAGGAGGGAAAACTTCCTATGACACGGTCTGAGCAGTGTTGTGAAATTTACGCATTGTTGAGAGGATTGCAATGGCTCAGTCAAAAGAGCAGAACCATCTACATGGACTCCAAATACGCCTGTGGGGTAGTACACACGTTCAGAAAGATTGGGATTGAGAGGGGTTTTATAAACTCAAAGGGGAAAGCATTGATGCATAAGGGCCTAATTAAAGCAGTATTAGAGGCTCTGAAAGGACTTTAGGAAGTGGTAGCAGTGCATGTAAAAGGATACCAGAAGGGAGACTCAGTGGAGTTCAAAGGGAACCACTTAGCAGATCAAATAGCAAAGAAAGCTGCTCTGGGCAGTATTGAGAAAGTCTTTAGAATAATAGATCTAAAAGGCAGAGATGATGGAGATGAAAAGGATGGAGAAGATCCCGTATTTAATGAAAAAGAATTGAGGGATTACAAAAACATGGTGCTAATAAAGATTAGCAAAAGGAAATAAAGATTAGGAAAAGGAAATGGAGAATGCCTGATGGCAGACAAGTGATGAATAAAGCACTAAGTAGGAAAATATTAGAAAATCTACATGCTTCAAGCCATTGGGGAACCCAAGCCCTTTGTGATCATTCTATGAAAACTTATGTTTGTATTAGAATGTTTGAAATTGCAACAGTGCTGACCCAAATTTGTATGATTTGCCAATGAATAAATAAGAAAGTTATGTGAAAATTGCCTCAAGGAGGAAGAGGATTGGCTAGGAGACCCTTTCAAAACGTACAAATCGATTTCACAGAGTTACCTGAAATACAAAGGTTTAAATGCCTATTAGTCATAGTGGATCATCTAACCCATTGGGTTGAAGCATATCCAGCTACCAAGGCGACAGCAGAGGTGGTCAGTAAGATTCTATTAGAAAAGATTATACCAAGCTATGGAATCGTCAATACCGTCAATTGGGATAGTGGCCCACATTTTATTGCAAGAATTTTACAGCAAGCAACAAATGCATTGAACATCACCTGGAAGCTCCATATCCCTTGGAGACCACAAAGCTCAGAAAGGGTCGAACCAAACAGTTTGGTGAACCAAGCAGTAAAGGTGGCCCTTACAAAGTTAGTTGAGGAGATGAAAGTGAATTGGCTGAGGTGTCTTCCCTTAGCTCTAATGAGATTAAACCTAGGATGGACTTAGGGGTTTCGCCCCTTTACAAGATGGTGCTTGGTTTACCCTTCTTAACTACCCCGGGCAATAATGGAAACTATGAGGAAGGAGAGCAGAGCATAAGAAAGTATATCCAAACTGTAGCCAGCACCTTAGAGGAATTAAGACAGAAAGGGTATCTCCCTCAGAGGTCACCTATCAATTTTAAAATCTATAAGTACCAACCAAGGGACTGGGTTTTGATTAAAACCTGGAAAGAGCAACCATTCATTCCAAAGTGGGAAGGTCCATTTCAGGTCCTGTTAATCACAGAAACAGCTGTTCACACACAGGAGAAGGGATGGACACACGTTTCAAGGGTAAAAGGACCTGTCCCTGCTCCTACGCAGCAACCCTCCGATTCCACCGAACGGACCTCGATCAAAGAAACGGACACTAAGCTGGTTTTGAAGAAGAAACAGTCTGAACCATCAGGAGGAATGGAATAACAGATCATCATTGCTAGATTTGAACCATAAGCTGCAATGATGTTTAATGAGCTATCCTAGCTTATTTAAAAGGTATTGACTTATTTAACTGTATAACTTTTAAAACCTCAGGTGATTTAAATGCTTTTAGTGTTACTAACTATAAGATGTTGTATAAAAATATGTTCTTAACTTCTGATCTTCCTTGTTACAGATCCAAAGAGTCTGGAAAGAGGATAGAGCATTCTTCCATGCACTTAGCAATCAGGCTACAAAAGGAGGAACGAGACAAGTGAATACAAGAGGGGAGTGAGCTCCTGCAACAGAAAAAGAAGTAGTAGCCAATAAAGAAGTATTGCACGGAGGAAGACCAGGTCAGGAAGCACTTTTGCCACAGAGTCACAGAACCTTCAGAAAGGTAAAGGATATGGGTGGAAAAGTGTCCTGTACCGGACCCCCGTTAATATCAGCCCTCCTATTAATGAATAGCTGGCAAGGAGAGACTGTGTTGTGTGATAGATGCTACTGCCCCCTGTATGCAGGAGACTCGTGGATTGCCGTCCTCAGAACACATTTTAATCTGAACCCCTCCTGTATCAACTTTTCACAAATAACCACCTGTCTTGAGGACAGCAACACGTATTGGCTTTCTGAAAACACAGAGAATTTTAAACAGAAACTATTGGGAGAATGCCCTGTCAAGGAAAAATGGATCTGCTCAGGGAAAAAATCTATTGAATGGGGGGCGAAAGGTGGGGGATCCGAGCCAGATATAATTAAGGAAAAAGAAATAAAAGGGGTAATCAAAAGGGGTCCGGAAATTCAGGTGACGAGAGGCAAGGATTTATTTCTAGATTTGGTAGAGAAAATAAGCCGTGAATTTAATATCAGTAAGTGTTGGATTTGTGGGGACAAGCAACTGGAGGAAATTTGGCTGTGGGAGGGAATTCCGCTGAGCTCACAGAATTTACTAAGGCTACAGGAGAAAGGAGAACCTGGAGCTGATACAAGACCCGAGGAAGAAATATGGAATTTGAAGTCACAGGTAATTGGTGAGGAATGCTTATGGAGGAGAGGTCCCAGTTACATCACTTAGGTGATGGTGAGCTCCATCATAAGCGATACTTTGCATCCAATAATATGCATCAGTGGTGGATCCCTCGGGCACCAGAGTTGTATTGGTCTAAGAAACAAAAACAAGGACGTTCGTACATTGAAAAGGAAAAATTATATGAGTGCATTACTAGGGGGGCTAACCCTTTTCTAGACGAACCCCAACTTTCAAAATTTTGGACAAGAAATGGCCTTAAAGTAGCAAGAGCACCCCAACATTGGAGAGCCCCAAAAGGCCTCTTTTGGATCTGTGGGAAGACAACGTATGTAATGCTCCCCCAAAGTTGGGTGGGAAGTTGCACTTTGGGCATTATTAAGCGCACATTCTTCCTCCTTCCACAAATTAGTGGACCACATCTGGGGGTACCCCTTTACTATGAGTTAAAAAGAAAAAGGAGACAGATACTGACAGGGGGAGCCCAAAGATGGGGGGAGGACAAATGGCCACCTGAGCAGATTGTAGCAACATATGGCCCTGCCACTTGGGCCCAAGATGTGTCATGGGGTTACAGAACACCTATTTACATCTTGAACTGCATAATTCTCCTACAGGCATTGATAGAAATAATTTCAAATCAATCCTCCCTAGCTATTGATTTGATTTCAGCACAATCCAGGCAGATGAGAACAATGATTTATCAAAACTGCTTAGCATTAGATTGTTGACAAGCTGAAGAGGGAGGGGTATGTGGAAAATTCAGCTCATCTGAACGCTGTGTCGAGATAGACAACCATAGTGAAATCATTAGAAACATTACAGCCAATGTCTGGAAACTAGCTCATGTTCCTGTGCAGAAATGGACCCCATTTTTCCAAGCTAAGTGCTGGGATAATATCTGGAATGGTGTCTGGTGGACAAAGGTGTTGTTAATTGCTGGTGGGTCACTAATAAGTCTTACTCTTTTTCCTTGTATGGTTCCCTGTCTAATCCAAACCATACACTACAGACCCTCACAGGATCACCAGGGTGGGCAGGGACAAAGCAGGCAATCTGCTTCATTGTGAACCACAACAGAGCTACATCCCAATGTGGGTTTAAGTAGCACGGTATTATCAAGAGCTCCTTTCCTGCAGGAGATACAAAAAGGAGGTACCAAATGATCTTCTTGCGAGCATGCACTAAAGAACTGATCCTGCTATCCTAATGAAGCTTTGGCTTTGGCAATTACACTCTTCCCATTCACCTTTTGACACAGACACTTCAGGTCTTCCCCCACACTCCTGCAATGCAGAGCTGGCAGTCACTGTTTCCCATTTACTGTTCTTCCCTAGATCCAGTATAGCAGTTGCTTTGAAACAAAAATCCCTGAGAGCTGGATATCTTGAAGGAGCATGAAATGCTAATTAGGAGTTCATCTTGGTAGCTACCCAGATCTTCACTTCCCAGTACTCTGAAGCACCATCGGGGGGACCATGCATCATTCCCATTTGTGGATGTTCATGTTTGTGGTGTGCAAGAGCAATGGCTTTGAGGGGGGACAAAAATGCCCCTATTCAAACTGAGTGTGCAAGGAGATGTGAAGTTCCACTGCTTTTCTAAGATATTTTAGAACGATCTAAGAGAATACTGCAGCATGGAGTGGGTCCCTCATTTTCTCTCCAGAGGAATCCCCAAAGGGCACATTCACTCTGCTGATGATGGCAACCCCATAAGCTCACAGAGTAGTTTTCCCTGCAACATGCCACCCTGCCTGGGCTTTACTAGGCCAGAACTAGACCCAAAGTTAGGCAACCACATGCAGCCATGTAACATGGAGTTTTTGCTTCAGAAAACCTAATTATCACGTTCACATGCATTTTCACCTGTAACATCAGAAGCTGGCAACCATGAGGACTTTGCTGTCAAAAGGTTCCAGTTTGCACTGGGCCAAGAAGTGGTTTTCCCAAAGGCAACCTAAGTAGAAATGTGAAGTGTAAAAGCCTCAAATGAATACAAAAGGAAGCAGTGAAAAAAAATCCTGGAAAGGTAGCACTGTTGATGAACATGCTGCCCACCAAGAGCTGGAGCTGAACCCAGGATTGCATGTTCCAGCTATGCAGGAATTCATTATGTTGGCAAGCACAGGTCCATGGTAACAAATGATCCCATACCCCTAGGCTAAATGGCACCCAGGTTGGAGTGTAGCTAGATTTGAGGAACCCTTGTCACCTGTTGAGCTCACAGTCTTCTGCAAACAAGTTACAAACAACACATTTGACTGATGTCCTGGATAAATGTACATATAGCTGACATTTCCAAAGCTGTGCATCTTTTCCAGGGAAATAGTCAACCACTCCTTACCTATGAAATTGTGACTGAAGACACCTCTGAGCCAGATGAGCGTAAGATTGCAAAGGGGCAAAGCTTTGGGATTTGGGCACACTTCACTTTGTTTCTTTGCTCAGGCCTTTTGTGAGCACAGAATACATGTAGGTAGAAAACTTTTGACTATACAGGATCTTCTGGGTCTATTGTCCCCCAAACATGCCACTGGGTGGCCTCGTAATGCCAGGTCATGAAAAGCAGCACAAATGACACGAAAACCTGGCAAAAGAGGAAGAGGAGAGGCCCAGCAAGGAAAAAATGATCTGAGACATTGGGATATCAAGTAAGATGTACTCCCATAACCTCAGCACATCTCCCCTAGGCTAGCAGGTCCTAGTTTCACATTCTCTGCTTGTTTGTCAAAAATTTAGTTTATTTAAATTTAAAGAAAAAACATAGCTACAAAAATAAATATAAACAATTAAAATATATCATCACAATTTAATAAATACAATCAAAACACATTTATTCCTACGTAGATCAAAATATCAGAACATATGTACAGCTGTAACTATAAAGCCTAACACATAAATCCTATTCTTCAATCACTCTTAGGAGACGCAGAAGCTTCTTCCGGAGCTCCGAGGAAAGAGGGCACTTCAGGATGGGAGGCAAGGACTTTGTGGATAAGGACACACATGAAGGATGCAGAGAAAACTTCTTGGCAAGAGAGGAGCCTGTCAGATATGCAAAATGGAAACACAAAGTGTAACAGAGACTGCAGTGCAAACCTAAAGCCTCTGAAGCTCCAAATTCCATGGGGCACATTTCCTGCAAACTTCTAAAGAGCTGCACAGGGAAACATGCTCCTGCCTGCAGCCACTTGAGGCAGGCCAGAGGACACCCTGCCCCGCTTGCACAGAGCTCCCACAGGAACAGCCTGGCCTCTGGGCTGGCCTGGGACAGCAGGGAGCCCAGAGCCCTGGGCTTTGCAGCCATGGCTCAGCTGCACATGCAGCCTCCTGCTCCTGTCCCTGCCCCACAGCTGAGCAGCCCTACAGCTGCACGGGGCACTGGCAGCAGCACAGCTCATTGCAGGGGGCACATGCAGGGCAGAACTGTTCCCTGGGGATGAGCACAGGCTCTCTAGGCTGGCACAAGACCCTTGCTCCTGCCAGAGAGCAGCCCAGTTCCCCCCTCACCTGTGTGTGAGGCTGAGCCCTGCTCAGCCTTCATCTCGTTCTCAATCTGGAGTTGCTTCAGGCCCCCCATGCCTTGACTAGGAAGGGCAGTGGAGGGAGCGGGGGTGGATGCAAACCCTTCCTCAGTATTTTGTTGTTTTTGCACAGCCAAGAACTCACATCTGGAGGTGTCCAACTCAGCTCTTCGTCATCTTCCTGGAGAGCATCAGGCCTTCACCAGCCCAAGATGTTGGAGAGGTTTTGCCGCACATGTGGAGGCTGGCTGGCAGCACACTTCCTCAGCTTGGTGCCCATCACCTTGTAGAGGGCAGAGGCAAGCTTGGTGACCACAGTGCGGACATTGGCGCTTCGCACGGGCAGCGCCTTGTTCCCCAGGAAGGACCAGAGCACGGGCAGGGCGTAGCGCTGGACGACTTCAGGGCTCCTGGGATAAACCCATTCCACAAGCACTGCCGGGAGAGAGACACAAGCTTCTTAACCACCAACCTGAATGCAAACTGGGATCTATTTCTAAGTTTTGCCTCTGGCTAAGATCAGAGAAAGAGCACACAGAACCTCTTGAGCCAGAAATGGGCAAAGCAGCTGATCCTCCCAGAAACAGAACCAGCAACCCCCCCAGGATTAATTTCTCCCAGCAGAGCCTTGTAGCTCTGGCAGACTTTGTATTTTTATTAAACCATTTCATGATCTGTTTCTGCAGGGATAATGCCTGAATATGACAAATTGCCTTTTATTTCCATGGAGAAGTTTTCTAAACCCACACTGAAAATCTGGACATGCACCGCAGAGAGGCAAATGTGGGATTCCTAATAAAAAGGATGATTCCATTTTTGTGACCTTTGATGTCAAGTGCCAAAAGTCTAATCTGGCTCTTCCCTTTGCTCAGTGGCACACAGCAAAGGGCAGTACTAGACCACACTTCAAAACTCCAGCCCACCAGAGGTGGGTGCTGCTTGACACTTGGAGTAGAAACATCAGTGACTGGCTGGTGTCATTGGCAGAATGCTTTTGTGGCTTCCAACAAACAGCTGTTCCAAACCCCAGGGTGTCTTAGATAATGACCCAGACCCCATTCCCATGGCATCTGAGCATCTCCACGTTTTAATGGCATTTCCCCTCCCAAAGTTAATGGCATTTTTCCTTACAATGCACACTGAAATGGGGAAAGAGAGAGAGAAAACTGTTACCCAGGGGACTGCAATTTAACCAAAACATGAGTGTTTCCTCACATTGTGCCTGAAGCATCCTCTCTGCTCGTTTTCTGAACTGAACTATATGAAACACAGGAAAAGATTGACTACCAACAGGCTCCTTGTACCGCAGATTTGGCTGAGAGATCAAAAGCTGAAATGGCCTTGAGACCATTCTCATTTTCTAAACAGGCAAAATGCTGTGTAGGAGCCATTTATTACTCTGTGGTGGAAGAGACTTCATTTTCTCTATGCTGTTAATTCATCTAACTAAATCTGTGCCTCTGATATGTGTGTTGAGTTCGGACCTAAGCTGAGAGCCCCAGGCCCTGCAGGGTTCAGCCTCAAAACCTTCCAAGAGCAAAACAAGGATTCTGTGAGGACAAAACAAACTGATCCCCTGAAACAGCATTTGCCACCACTTTCCCTCAAGGGTCACAGATGCCCTTGAACTTCCAAGAGAGGAGCCAGCTAGGGTATTTTTAGCCCTTCCCTTTCCTGAAGCTGGCTTCTGAGATGTCCCAGTGAGAGCTCAGCCACGAGGCCGAGCACTGCCCCCGTCTCAGATGCTGCACACCACGGCAGCAGCCAGGAAAACCTGCCCAATACACCTGCCATGGGTGTGGGGCAGGAGGGACAAGCTCAGCAGGTCCTGATTTGGAGGAGCTACTCTACTGTCTATTCACAGGCATTCCCTGAACATTCTTCCTTGGAAGACCTCTTGGCTTAGAAGGGTTGGCCATACCTGTGATACGCTCAGTGACGTCCAGCAGAGCTTGGCCACTCAGTTGACTCCATTGCTGGCCAAACTCTTTCATCAGTGATACTTTATCTACAAGAGAAACACACGTTTCTGCTCACTCTGCGGAGGTCATAGGAGAAAGGACAGTGGGGTGGGAAAGGGCAGGAGCAAGCCCATATTTTATACAATAAAGTCAATTTCTGCTGATTCTTGAATCCTTTTCTTATTTCCTTCCAGCCTCCTAGGGAGGGTTTTTAATTCCAAAAGAAAAGCTCTCCTTGCACAATTGTAGATCCAAAGTTGTCTGCTCTACCAGGAGCTACATTAAACATTTCACATCAGGGACTTCAAGAGTTCAATCACATGTAAGCAGTGAAAAGGGTTTGCATCCCAGAGCAAAAATGTGCCCCCCATACTTGGAACAGAGAAAGGCACTGAGTCAGGCCTCTGAGCTCACAGAGCAGCTGAGGTGGAGAAAGTGGAAACTCCCCTGGAAGACCTGCCTTTTTAAAATTGATTTCTCAAGCATATTCCCCAGTGCGGCATTTTCAGAGCTGACATAAATCTGTGTGGCAAAGGAATTTGCAGCAGCCCTTGCCTAGGTAGCTATTTGCTACAGCCATCTTGCACCATGCAAAACAACATGTGGAACAAGGCATCATTGACAGCTGGATTTCTACCTGTTTCTTATAAGGAAATGAAGCTGCTGAAACAAAAGTTCTCCTTTGAAAAAAGAAGCCAAAGAAGGAAGGTGGGAAATGGTCAGCTAATGCCTATAAATGTAGATTCTTCCAGGAGGCTGCTCTGCAGAAGCTCTGATGGGCCTGTGTCCCTTCATGCCAACAGCAAAGCTATTCACTTGGGAAGTTAAATGGGGCCCAAGCAAACTCCAAAATCCCCTTGGTTCTGAATTCTAGCAAAGCTGTAGTCCAGGACTTCCTCTTCAGACAAGCAGCACAGAGCCAAGGGCTCCTGGGACCTTTGGGAAATGCTGATGCACATTCAAGCCTGTTGGGGCACTGGTGTGTAAGGACTGCAGCTCCACAGCTTCTGGTGGATGTCAGCTGCAGCGTTCCACAGACAACAAGAGCTGTCAGGGCTCTCAGCATTCTCTTGTGTGGGAGAGGCAGAGACACAGCTGAGGAGAGTCCATGTCAGGGGTCAGCCTTACCTAAATGAGAAATGGATTCTTCCAGAGCTTTCACAGCTGCAGAATGAACCCCAGGATCCTTCGAGTTCAGGTTCTTTGTAATTCCTTCTACCAAATGGACGATCACTGGGCTCATGGCATCTTCCAGGATGCCAATGATTTCTGCCAGCACGTCCAGCGCTTTCTGCTTCACTTTCTTGTGGCTGTCAGATATTCTCAGGACAACATAATCAAAAATCTGTGGAGAAAACAAACAAAATGACAGCTGGATTACAATGTCCTTGTTTGAAGAGGGGATGTGGACATGTGCACTCAGCAATGTAAAAGATTGAATCTGATCCTTTTGGACAGGTCAACACTTGCTTGCACAATTTCACTGTTTTCCTGGGGACCACTCACTGCAGTAGTTGCACAGCCCCATACTGGTTGAAAGATTTTCATCTATTTTGAAGAGGTATGGGTGGGGAAAGAATAATTCCTATGGTGTTTCCCTCCACCTGTAAATATTTAAATTAATTCCATTTATTAATTCAAAAAGATGACCTTTGCTTTAGAAGCATGGAACCAGATATTTACAGAGCTCATTTTTCTATACACGTGCCTCAAGTACTGAGGGCAATTTTGATATTGCCAAAACTATGGCTGGAGGAGATCTATGTTTTCTTTAGTCTGTCTCTGTGTCTGGAGAAGTGCAGGGCTCTGATCAACTCTTCCAGGAACCACACCATTTGTCTAACTAACACGTAGGCTTCTGAAATTTATTGTGCTGTACAGCTCTTATTAGAGCAGGTTCAGTCCCTTGATAGCCACATTACTAGGCACCATTTACTGGAGAAAGGGAAAAAGCAGCTTCTGGGAGGAGAAGGCACAGGTCTGTTCTTATTCATTTTCCTCCTTTACCAGAGAGAAGAAAAAGACCCCTCAAGAAGGCTGAGCATCGTCTTTCCCAGGAGGAACAGGGACAAGGATAGATATGAGTAACCCAGAGTTGTGCCTGTGCAAGACAAGGTGAAGTTCACAGAAGTATCCTTTAAAAAAAGATGGGTTTAAACCAACCCAGCCTGATACTACTCTTCCTCATGATAAACCATTTTTTATCAAGAGAATAATTGCCATGCTTTCAGTGCTGCTATTCCCTTCACTTAACCCAGCTGGGAGTAGGAGAGAGCAGAAGCTACAGCAGCAGCAAACTCTGTCATCATCTGATGAACAGCATCAATAGGCACCTGCCCAACAAATACAGCTGGACTGAAAGAACTTGTTCTGAAGCCTGGATCTGAATGAAATTTGTCTGTGTAAGAGGGACCAGCCTGGCCCAAACTGCCAGGATGTAGTGCCAAGACACACAGAATGAACTTCACTGCTCCAGGCTTGGGGAAGGAGCTAAAGGAAAGGAACAATGAAGATACCCTACATACTTGGACAATGTTAGTGGAGATGAGCTGGGGGCGAGTTTTGCACAGCTCAAGAAGGAATGCCAGTCCTTCCAGCCGTGTCTGAAACCCCTTGGCTTCCAGGAGACTGTAAAGCTTCTGGAGCGGCTCCGTTTCTTCCACAGCTGGAGGTAACGTGACCTGGGCTTTTGCACGGTGGAGGAGGCGTCCCTCAGAGGTAGACTTCACCCTGGAAAATAAAACCAAATTAGAACTTGGTGGTGATAATACCTTCAGTTAATGGAGAGCAAAACATCTCAAGGAGCATCCCTAATGATGTGATTTCCAGCTAGAAAATCATGAGGCTCTGAAAAACAACGTGGACCTCATGACAATCATTACAGGAGACAATCTGCGAGTAACATTCTCACCAGTGCTCACTCAGGAAAACCAAGGATGAGATGTATCTGATCTACCTTCAGATGGCTTCCCAGGCACAAAGGTCTCATTGCTTTGTGGGGAAAGAGAATTTAAACTTGCAAGTTTAAATGCCTCCTCATAGGGGACATGTGTGTCTTATAGTAAGGAAACTCATCACTCTGGAGAAGTGTCTCTACAGCAGGCATGACAATCTGTAACAGTAGCTCAGATGCCTCTGAATAGATGAACAGGGGCATATGTGAAGGATCCAGGAAATCAGTAACAGAGATAAAAACAGAAGGCAGACATCCCAGCACTATGCTAACTTTATGTTTGCTTCCCCAGAGACTAGATCCACAGCTTAACAAACCCACAGGGAACAATTCTCCTGCATCAACCTGTCTCTTCCCTGAGCATTCCAAGTACCTAGCTATGCTACTGAGGCATGTGCTCACTCTTCTGCCACCACTGAGCATGACAGAGCTAAAGAACTCTCCTCTGTTATCACAAGAGAACAGGTACAAGTAGCTCTGCCCCTGGCAGAAAGGACAGCAAGGACCAAATTGCTGTCTTAAATTTGGACTGCAGCACAGGGGGAAATAAACCAACATGCAGTCCATCAAGCAAACAGTGTGAAGGACAGGAATATCATAACAAAACATCCACATTGAGACACCTGTTGACCAATGTCGCTTAGGAATTGCCTTGATACTTACTACTCAAACTTGGTACAGTTTGAGAGTAAGAAAGCCATGAATCAGCCAGGCCCAACAACTTGCATGGGAGCTGCTTGTTTGGGGAATGGCATCTTGTTTCCTGACTGGGACTTCTCATCAAGACACCAATCTGAAAAAGACTCCTCTCTGATGAAAACAACCAACCCTGATTGAATTTACTTGTCCCAAGTCCGGCAGCAGAGACACAGCCCTCTCCATGCCTCCACAACACTGCCCTTGCCAGTGCACTGCATCGTCTGAGCCACAACCAATGGGTGTCTTTTTGTTGCCCAATTTCTGTGGAAACCTCTCCAGAGAAGCTGTGTTCAGTGTAATGCAGAAGTAGCCAATTTTTATCATGGAGCATTTGTAGGGAATGGAAACAATCTCTGGCACAGGTCATCTCCCCCAGAAAGATTTTCCTGAGGAAGGACATGTAAAGCTTGTCACGTGCTTTGTCCCATCTAACAAAAGTGCTCAGTACCGTTTACTAGAAGGCAATGTGGCCTGGGGCTTCTTCGAGGAATCGCTGCTCTTCTTCACCGGCATCTTGACAGATGGGCCTTCACCCTTCTGGCTTTCCATCTCCTACAAAGACATAAAGAAACCCCATGACTCTTTAGAAAATGCAATAGGAAACTCCCTGTTTAAAACACAAGTTAGAACCTCAGGATCACGGCTACCAAGACTTAGGGAGACATTTCCTAGCTTACAGAAGGCAACAGACCAGAGATTCAGTAATGCCAACTCTTTGTTCTCAATAGCCCAAGGCAGGTTATGGGTGCTGCCATACTGAGCAGCACTCTAAAATCCCAATTTCATTAGGCTTGAGCAGAAATGGGAATAATTCAAACTGGTAGGCAATGAGTGTTCTTTAAGGAAGCAGCAGAAAAATTTGGATCCGCTGGGAGCTGGCCCATTGTGTTGGAAGTTGATTCAACACTCGCTCTCCCTGTCCCTCCACAACGTCACGCTCCCTTCTATAATGTAGATAAGAATAAAAAAAAACCCCACAAACAAACAGATGGTTTTCCACTGGACGCTGCTGAATTCACCAAGCTTCCTCCAGCTCCACAGGGCTTGGCAGCAGGACAGTATTCCCAGCAGACAGACAGGAATTGCAGTAATCCAGATTGACATGTACATCTTTTGTATATTTGGAAATTTTCCTGGCACTACTACATCCAGTGTCTTTTGCAAAGACTCTGTTATCTTCAGAAGCACTATTCGCATTTAATTAATTTACCGGGGGCACAGTAGGGAGAGCATGGTGAGGGGTTACACTTAAATGAAAACCCTTTTTCTCCTCTTCCCCTTTCCCCTTTGTGATATTCAAAATATTCAAAACCCCACTTTTTCCCTATGAATATCAGTCCCTTTGTAGTCTGCAGATGAACAAGCTGAGGATTAACTGCTCATTCCCAGGAGCAAAGTGATTCAGGAGAATGAGATAAAGACTGATTAGGTATATTTGATCTCATATAAGCATTGGCAATCCTTGCACAAAGGAGACATTTCTCCTGCCAAGCACTTACTTTCTTCTTAATTCTTGTCAGAATATCTTCCAGGTCACGGGTAGAAACAGATTTCTCCAAAAGCCTTTTAAATTTTGGGTGACTTAGCATCATCTTCACCATCTCCTGTCCATAGTGCCTAAGGATCAAAGGAAGGGAAAGAAAGGAAAGTGAACAAACATAGGAAGAGTGTTAACAGAAGAGGCTGATACCTTAAACCCATCAGGTGCAATCCTTGCATAAGAAGGCATTACCTACTCAGCAAAGAGAGACATTTACCTCCACTTGTCACTGCACAGTGCTGTCAGCTGAACACAAGAGGCAAGAGGAGAACGTGGGGCAACAGAAAATACCATTTGATTCTGAAACTGTGTGTGTGCTTCTGTGGGATCAATGGATCCCAGGGAACAATCAAAACACATCTGCTTGGTTGTCAGAGCCCATTAACAGTGTCTTGCTGCCACTGCACAATAGTTTGCCTTCATTTAACAGGCAGGGAAGCCAGGACAAAACACCTCTAGCTTCCTATTGATTATTCTATACCATATGTATGGACAGGGGCAGCTAGTTGCTCCTGTGTTCTTGGCAGCTATTAATGGGAATTTACACATCAAAGTGAGGGGATTTTGGTGGTTTGGGTTGATTTTGCCACTCAGAACCTGCAGTGCTCTTCAAGAACAAATTTGGAGGTAATTTAGCCACAGATAACAGCATTATAGATTTCTTCAGAATAGGTTTAGAAAGACTGAATACATTGGCTAAAGACCCCTGAAGTATTTCTAGGAAAATCTTAAGTTAATGAGAAATATGTATTTGGGATCCTTCAGTGATGAAAAGTAGGCAACACTTTGTCTTTGTATGGTGCACCTAAGGCCAAACAAAACTGTTAGTCTGGCTAATCTGAGCTCTTTTGATCTCAGTCAAGAATTCTTCAAGTCACAGGAAGCTGGCAATGCTCCTTCTTGCTGGACAACCTCAGGTTACCCAGTACAGTCATTTCCCTGGGGAACCCAGAGCACTGGTCACAATACCAAGGCTGACAGAGCTGAAGAAGGGTTTGGACAATGCTCTTGGGCACATGGAGTGTCTCTTGGGGTGTCCTGCACATGGCCAGGAGCTGGACCTGATGACCCTGATGAGTCCCTTCCAACTCAGCGTATTCCGTGATTCTATGACCCTTATCCACATGGAGAGGTAACATATTATTTCCTGTTGTTTCTACAATTTTGTGGGTTTCCCTTTTAAAGCCAGACACCAAAGAGATTTCGTGGTTTAGGAGGTGAAATGAAGATCATTACCTTGTGTCCTTGTGACAGTCCTGAGCAAGCTTCCCTGCCACCTGTGCCAGGTTCTCAGCCCTGGGTGTGCCTGCGAGCTTCGTGACTCCAATTTTCCCCATCAAGGACAGGAGGAGTTCGGCCGCACACTTCCGCACCTGGACGTAGCGGCTCCTGGGAAGAAGAGAGCAAACACTGGGACACAGGGAGAAGGAGGCACAGCAGCACAGGCCTTGGCCAGAGAATGCTCCCTGTCCTTGCTGGGCAAAGGAGGCCTGGGTTCTCCCTGCAACTTTAGACACCTGTAGGAGGTTCTGTCCTCAGATAAACACAAAGTTAGCATTGCACAGAAGGAGTGCCTGCAAGGAAGAGGGAGGAATTCAGTCTCCCTGCATTATCTGATACTCAATTTCTTTCCCAAAAATTTCCCTGAGAAAGATTGAAAAATAGATTACATATGAATAATTTAGAAATTAATGACAACTCATGCTGACCCATCAGAGGCACCCACTACACAAAGCAGCAGAAGCAGGACTGAGGCTCTTTCCTCCCATTTACCCCCAATTCTAGAGACCTCCTGTGAAAAACAAATGCAGGGAAAATGCCCCATGATTTGGGGCGTGAGGTTGCAGAATATCCAGCAATGCTGCCTGTTCCTTCTGTGAGGCTTGGCAAGGGATACATCTGAATGTTTTACCCTATTCCAAAGCTGAGGAAGGGGTGGCAGGCAGTTTAGCCAGGTTGTCCTGTTCTAGAGACTGTCTCTTGGGAACTATCAGGCCCAGCACCAACACTTAAGGCAGCATTTGCTTCAGCTGTCCCATGGCAGTCATCCTGTGAAGGTGCCTATAAAGTGATTCATCATCTCAAAGCTAACATGAAACATCAGTTTGAACAGAAAGTAAAGCTCTACGGCCAGGACAGTCCTACAAGAATCCTTTTGGCAGGAGCTGCACCTGCTGTGCTGTCTGTGCCCCACCCAGCACATTCTCTTCCATGTGCTCCATGCCCCAGCAAGTCCCCTCCTTCTTTCTCAAGCTAATGGCATAATGAGGATGCATGGTTTGTCCCAGGGCCTCTGTGCTTAGCGCTGTGAAATATCAAAGAGCGCTCACAGCTACAACTTCAATTGTCCCTCTTCCCACAAAAGCACAAGGCTCTATCCTTAGCCTTTGCAGGCACTTTCACTTCCCCACCATTCACCAGTTCTGGGAAGCTCTGACAGGCTGGGAGAATTCCAGGAAGCAGCAGGAAGCTGAGTCAGAGGAGGTTTAGGTTGGATATGAGGAAAAGGGTTTTCACCCAGAGGGTGGTTGAGCACTGGAACAGGCTCCCCAGGGCAGTGGTCACAGCACCAAGCCTGACAGAGTTGAAGAAGCATTTTAACAACAATCTCAGGCACTTGGTGTGATCCTTGGGGTGTTCTGTGCAAGGCCAGGAGCTGACCTCGATGCTCCTGATGGGCCCCTTCCAACTCCCCATATTCTACAGCTCTGTGATTCTGTGAACTTATAGGCTGCAGGAGGGCAGAAACAGGTGACAAGAGGAAAGAAGTGAGGTTGATGGGGGAATGAAGTCCCTGACTTCACAGAAGATGCAGGATGCAGGAGGCTTCCCTCCCACCATTCCCATTCTGTCTCTCATCCCTTCCCCCACGCACACACTAGAAGGTGAAGAAGATCACTAGAAGAAGAAGAACCTACTTGGCTCCCCTGTCCATGAGAGCAGCCAGTGCTCGTGCAGGAGTCACGTTCTCCACCATGATCCCCAGGGTCTGATTGGCTGCTTTCTCCAGAAACTCTGGGGAATTCCAAACCATCTGGAGAAGGACCCGAGCAACCTCATCCACCACGGAGTCCATGTCCTTCTTCAAGGCTGCAAAGAGCTCTCCAAGAGTGACGATTGCAGAGTAGGACACCTTGGAGCGGAGGTTGGTCACCTGGGGAAGTGATGAGAGAAACATAAGAATCACCTTGAAAAGAAAACCAGTGGCCTTAGACAACAGTCCCTGGAAATGACAACACGTCCTGTGGATGCTAAATGCTAAAAGAAGGGAACAGAGCCTGTGTGAAACCAAGTCACAGTCTTCTCATTCTGGCCTGAGAAAGCATAAGAATCCAAACAGTCCTTGGTAAAGGACAACAATCTTTATAGGCGGTGTTTAGGAAAACAGTCAGAGGCTGATGTTACACTTAACCAATGAAGGTAGATGTGTTGCTTTAATGACCAATGAGAGTTTTACTTCTCAGGCTTTCTCTAACATGTCTATAAAAGAAGATCAAGAATAAGAAACTTTGCTCTCCTGTTCAACGCACAAGAGTCTGTCGTGCTTATTGCCATCCCCAGTACAGCAACACACATCCCACTCTGTCCAGGGGAAGATAAAAGCACAATAAGAGCAGGAGAGCACAAGCACAGAAAAGCATTTACTCTGGCACCAGTTTCTGGCCTCAGACCTGCTGACAGCAGGCCTAGAAAAAAAATATTTCACTTAAGACTTCCAAAATGTGCACTACTTTGATTTTAGGCCCTTCTACTTGAAAAACAAACAAATTAAAGGAAGGGCTTCTTGCAAACTATAAAGGCCCAAGTCATAACAACAAAGGAGTCATGTGCTCTAGTCCAAAAAAGCAACACCATCAATCGAAGGACTCTGACCAGAAAGAGAAAACACAGGCTCAAGTCTACAGAAATTTCCAGTCTTGAATTACAGCTCTAGCAGAGGTTAGGATCCTGGTAAATAACATAATTAATGTCTCAGTTTGTGCATTTGCACCTTGCTTTACAAGGACACCTCACTCAAAGATGAGTGTCAGACAGCCAACCTACCAGGAAATACAGCTACATGCACACACTGATCCTAGCTGACAGACATTAGAAATACAAGGTCTAGAAACAGAAATGAAGGCAATCCCTGAGCACACATGGACATGAACATGCACATATCTGCTCTACACACCATGTATGAGGTACGGGGAACAATTCAGAAGAATGTTCTCACCTCGCTGGTAACTGCCAGGCAAATTTCACGAAGTCTACAAAGCACGACTTCTGAATGGGACCCAGCCAGCTGTCCGATGCTGGAGAGCGCCTTCTCCTTCAGCTCCCTGAAAGGCAAGTCCCAAAAAGATTGTTTTTTCTCTCCACCCAAGAACTAGGCAGCACCCTCTGAAATGACCAGGCTGGCAGCTCAGTGGGACCTCAGTGGGAGGTGCTTTTCAAGGAGCACTTCAGGAAATTGTGGAACTCGTGGCCACAGGATGCTGTGGCTGTCAAAAGCACACACAAATCCAAGAGGCAAAGAGAGGGGTTTCAGAGTCTTCATTTGTGGCCATTTTACAAGACAGCCTTTCTGAAACCTCTGGCCCATGAAATCCGTGTTTCACTGCTTCTTAGAAGCTGTGAGACCGGACCACGCAGCTGTTTCCTGTCACCTCCCTGTTCCTGCCCCTGAGACACAGTCCCATGGGGCTGTTACTGGGGCTTTTTCCTTCTTTACCAGCCCCAGCAGGCAGTTCAGCAGTAGGAGACTGCACTGGCACTCTGGAGCTGACTTTCCACTCTGCAATCCAGGCCTGTCTCTCACCCACTCCACTTCTTTTCCTCCTTGCCCAAAAAAGCAGCAGGATGTCCCAGAAGATTCCACACCTGGGCAAGAACAGCTAAAACTCTGGCAAAGCCCGCTACCTAAAACAACCCCCACAAGAGCAATATGTTATTTAAAAGGTGCAAACAACTCCATCTCCCAGCACCTGCTTTGTGCAGGCCCTCAGCTACAGGCAGGTTTGTGAGGCATCAGGGCTGCAGCACAGGGCTTGTGATTGATCCCACAGGAACCCCTGATGTCACCCAGACCCCCCCACACCTCCAGAGGCTCTCTGCACCTCACAGGGCACCAAGGAGAAATGGGGAAGAGAAAGCAGAAGAGAAAGAGCAAAGCAAAGGTGACTGCACAAGGAGATGCATTGTGGCAGATTTTTCATGTTTATCCCAGTGTGAGTGGAGTCCTTATCCCCGTGTGAATGAAGCATCCACCAGTGAGTGGATGCTAACCCAGACATCAAAAAGACAACCAATACCTCCCAACATCCATCAGGTTAGCACCTCTGGGCCTCCTTCTGTCTGTGTCAAATTTTGGGACAAAATGTGAGTTTTAACCAATTATTTCAGGCCCATATGATGCAGTGAGAAAGAAAAAGTTGAATTCCAAAAGATTCCTAGAGGATTCTATTTCTTTTTCCTTCTCTTCTGCCATGAGACCTTCAGGAGTAATGACAGGCTGAGGGACTTGAAAGCACAAGTCAGGCCATTTCTCAGGAAGAGGAACTCCCTGGAGCTGCTTCTGGCATTCACAGCAGGAGGTCCCAGGGAGACCCTGTCACCTGCCATTGCTGTCAGCAGTGGGGCCAGAGAGAAGAAATCTTACTCAGTCCCACTGGACCAGTGCTCCAAGGCACCCAAATCTCTACACTCAAAAGTGCAGCCATCCGGCTTCTGCCTTCAGCCAGCAAATCATCTTGTCCCACAGCTTTCTCTCTTCCCTCAAGATTTCCTCTGCAGCTCCATGGAGCAGCAGGCGAAGCAAGCAAACAGCAGGGACCTGCTGCAGCTGGAGCACTGCTGCAGACCAAGGCCAAGAAAAGGCTGCTGTCAAATCTTTATCCTCTCACGGCTCTGCAGTGGTTTCACTGGTGCCCCTTGGCCCTCTGGGCTGTCGGGGCTCAGAGGCACTAGCAAGATCCACTTCTGAGCTACCTTAACGCTAAGAGGGAGACAGAGTGAACGGGGCCTTTCTTACCAGTCATCGCTGCCCAGCAAGGACAGTGCCTTGAGCAAGGCCTGCTGTGGGTCACAAGAGGCTGTGTCCTTCTGCCAGTTCCCACGCAGTGGCTCCTCTCGACACTTGGCACCAGAGGCCGTCTGCGAGGTCACTGTGAGGAGAGGGTCAGCCATGAGCGCTGCAGCCCCGGGCAAGGCACCCCGCCATGGAGCGGCCTGCAGCCCCATCTCCCAGCCAGGCTTCCCTGTGGGACAAAGTGGCACTGGGACAGACACTTCCCTGCTGCCTGGCTCCTTGGGCTGCTTGCTTTCTCCCAGCCCCCCCAGCTGGGCCCAGCTCCAGGCTAAAGCTGACAGCTGCCCACACAGCGCCAGCTGCCAAGTGCCACAGCTACCACAGGCAGCGGCAGCTTCCTGAGGCCGCAGAGCTCCCACTGCCTGCCAGACAGCGCCCACCAGCAGGACTTGCTAGCCCAGGAGGGAACCCCTCAGCTGCCTCTCTTGTCTCAGCGCCCTGATTTCCCCCAGCCCCGACGACAGAGGCACTCTGCAACTCCCTGAGGAAAGACCTGCAGCTGCCTCGCCACAGCACCAAGCCCAGCCTGAACAACCCAGCCCTGCTGGGCCCGGCTGAATCCCCACGGAGCAGCTACCAGGGAGCAGCGATACCTGACCCTTCACTCCTGACAGCGCCTCTCTTCCCATTGCCTTCAAATCTTCTAGACAGCAGGCAGCTGACTGCACATACATTGTAGCCTACTGTTGGCCAGGGAGTACTTTATGGATTTTGTTCTTTCCAAGCATCATGAGTCTTTGCCCTTTCAGAGGGACACACTGGCTGTATTTCAAAGATGCTGAAGTGAAATTTCTTTGTCATCAAATGGATGTGTTTGTGAACTCAGCAGTGCCTAAGCCTTCACTTGAGGAAAAATGCCATTTCCAGTCTAGACAGTTGATATAAAAGCCTTCCAAATGCAAACTGAGGATAAAAATATGCAAATACAGCTGCAAATTGTTGCCAGACACATGCTCTTGATAATCAGGTGTCCAGGCTTTGCCTTAATTGAATTTTTTGGTATGGAAAAAAATGTACAAGGTATTAGAAAAATCAGATGATAAATGCATGTCTTATGAAACCCAATTGTCATCAAAAGCACTGTGCATCCAAAATTTCATGTCATGCTCTCAATAGCTCATTTCCTAATGTGTAGATGAAAACATCAGAGCTGTCTACAATGATGGACTATCAACACTGAACAGAATCTAGATGAACTTCTCTAGACTCTGCAGGGTTTCTGTGCTACCTTGCCTGTTCTCACAAAGTATACCATAACATCAAAAATATTCAGACGGGGGCTAATGTGGATGTCACTGATGTACCCCAGACACTGCCATCAGTGATGTCACTGCAGAAGTGTGTGGACATACACATCTAGGTTCACTATGAATGGAGAGCCACATCAGGCTACTTCTGGTCAATTCTCAACATGGAAGTAGCACCTCTAGAAAGGAGCATTCCAAGTATCATTCCTAGCTCCTTTCTTCTTATCTTGCCCTACTTGTAATGCTAGCACAGGCACTCTACCCACAAGGGAGAGACAAGAGCCACTAGGGACTATCTGCTGGGTATTTACTGCAGGCAGCAAACAGCCTGGGAGCACCAGGCAGCCCCTCCGGGCTGTCACCTGCTACATACGGCCACTGTATTTGGCTGGGGTGACACAGGAGGCACTGCTTGTTCCCTCTTGGCATTGCAGGCTGTGGGATGGCAGCAGTGAGGAGCCACTGGGCACTTCTGGGAGCAGCAGCACGACTGCACCAAGCTGCTGACTGCCACGCAGAGACAGCCCTTGCTGGGATAGCAGGAAAGCTGTCTGCAGAGCCGGACAGCAGCACAGGCAGAGGGATGAGATGGTGAGTGGACAACTGATCGTGGTGGTACTCGTAGGTGCCCAGTGAGCACACCCTGGCACACTGCCCCACAGCTCATCCCTGCAGTTACAGCTGCCTCTTGCACCAGTGCTGTGGTTTGGACTATGAGGAGGGACAAAAGCCAGAGCTTAGGCCTTTACCACTACTTTATTCAGCTCAACTTTCCAATGGATCTCTAAGAACCAACTGCTCCACTACTGCAGAGCTGGACTAACTCAGAAGTACATTTGCTGTTCATTCTCAGGACAGGCTATGGACCCAAGATCCCAGCTGTGCTGGGTGAGGCAGGTGGCAGTTTGTGCCCCATGGGCAAGGAAAAACCCATGTGGGAAAAAGCTGCCTCAGAGCAGGCTTACCTGAGGAGTTGCGTGGGAAGCTGCCAATCCCATGGATGATGGGCATATTGGGCAGTGAGGGCATGTTGTCCTGCTTCCTCAAGACCTTCTTCTTCAAGGCACTACCAGGGTATTTTCTCCGCACACTGGAAGCTGTGCCATCGACAGGCGGTACGCTAAAGCCTGTGGGGAGACCAAAGAGGAGCTTGTAAGTGGAGGCTGCTGCACAGGGTGACGATGGAAAGGGCCAGAAAACTTGCTGGACTCGGGTAACAGCTCTTTGTTATCCCAAAGAACTTCAAGTATAACAGTGGCATGCTAACATGGCACAGTGATCACAGTATCACAGAATCCTACAAGAGTTTGGCTTGGAAGGCACCTCTAAGCACCATCTAGTCCAACCCCTGTGAGCAGGGACATCTTCATCTAGATGAGATTCCTCAGAGCCCCATGTAAATTTGCTTTGAACACCTTCAAGAATGGATCAACAACAGCAGCTTCTGTGAGCCAACCCTTCCAGTGCTTCATCCCCTTCATTATAAAAACATTCCCCCTAGAATCTAACCTGAATCTACCCTCTTCTAGTTTAAAACCAAATTGCAGTGATGCTTCCCCTAAGAAAGAAGGAAAACCCAGTATTGCTTTGCTTTTGTTTTCCTGTTTCTGGCTGGGGAAGTTACCAAATGAAAGTGCAGATAGCCTTGAGTGATGCCCTCGGGCTGAGTGCTGCCTCCTAAGGTCCCTGCTGCCACCCTGGGGGCAGCACACACAGCACTGCAGTCAGAGCCCCTCAGCCAGGATTCAGTCAGGAACGCTCCTTGCTCCTGGGGCTACAACAGAAGCAGTGGCTCAGGGCTTCAGCACAGCTCTACAGTGCCAGCTCCTCAGCAGGCTGTGGCAGGAGAAGGATCTCTGGTGTTTTCATTAGAAGCAGTTGAATTTTGTTTCTTCTCAGTTCCACCATGGCTGAGAAGCATTCTTCTGGACTCCCCTTCCCTGCAGGCTGCTCTCCAGGAGAGAGTCTGAAGCTCCAGTCAACTTTACAAGAAAAAATTTTGTACTCTGAAAAACTTAAGAGGTAAAGGTGGGAAGCTGATATTCTCTTATTGACTTAGTGCGGCCATGGGCCTCTGTATATTTCTTTGGGGAACAGAACTAACTCCTCTTCAGTCTTCCACTTAGATGCAAGCAGCACAGCCCCCCAGTCTGATTGCAGCACTGAGCAAAGGGCAAGCAAATGATCAAAAATGACCACAAGTGTAGACACATACTTCCTTCTTCTGCATCCCCGGGGTCAACTACCAGTGGAGGTATCTGCAAGGATGTTTTCCTTTGTGTCCTTTTCTTCATCTCTTCCTCAAAAACCTCCGCATCCTTCTGCTCTGAGTTCTCCTGAGGCAACTTGCACAATGCAGGACGGACCTAGTTGCAAAGGAAATACATCACAGATGTAAGCAGAGACACCCAAACTGGACACAACATCTCATCAGGAGCACAGGGTCCATAGAGTGCCACAGTCTTTAATGCAGCTCCATATTCATTCCAAGTGTTTCAGAAGAATGTCTTCCACCCTCATCTTGGCAATTACACACAAGGAGGTGGAAGACTTTAGGGCCACAACCTTACACTGCTCCAACTGCAACCTATGACAGGAAGCCCTGCTTGAAGCACCAAAGTCATACGAGTGCTCCAAGACAGGTGAAGAGCTCACATGACCAGAGAGCAGGCAGTTCAGTTCCTACAGGCCATGGCAGCAGAATAAAAACCATGTGCAATAAATACGCAGCAAGGAGGGGTAATTGCTCTTGCTTAACACTCATGGCCAGGAATGGCAGCTGTTTCTCACTTCCTGGCTTCTGAAGAGCTCAGCTCTGAGGGACTCTGAGGGACTCTGAAGGACCCTGAAGGACCCCAAAGGAAGTCTGCTCATCCCTGTCTTTATCCCTTACCTTTCCAAAGCCATCTCTCAGGTCTTTGTCTCTTGTAAGACCAGGACTGGTGGGATGATCCGTCTTCCTGGCCTGGCTCTGTGGGAGGCCTGGGAATGGAAGGATAGGTTTGTGTAAATCTCTGGCAGACTTCGAGGTCCCAAAAACACCATGTGGGCAACAGGCAAGACAGGTTCCAGACTACAAAGTTCTCATAAGACTGTCCTGGGGTGACTTTATGATGCTTTTATCCCCAGTCATCTGTTCTGTTTATGCTGGATATTATTTTTTTTACCTTTGAGACTGGTTCTGAGAGCAAAGAGGGGAAGAAGAAGTGCGCAGTTTGTTTTCAGAAACTGCACTTGCTCTCCGGCATTTTTCCTTCTCACAGACTGTATTGTCTGCAGCATGGACAGACAGCGGGAGAGAACTCTCCTTTGCTTTTTAGTTAGGGTTTTTTTAGGTAGCTGAGGCAGAGAAATTCCCTGGACTGTGTTTTTTCTTTTTCTTGGAACTGTTCAAACCTGCTCTGGACTGGAAACCCAGAAAACACCGGGAGCTCACCCCTGTGTCCCACCAGGGCCCGGGACATAGCATTTTCCAATGCAGGAGGGACTGATAAGAGACTGAGTGAGCCAAGCGACACCCCATGGAAAGGACTTTCTGAATTTGCCATCTCTTCAGAACTGCAAGAGGCTTTATTGCTTATTATTATTCATTTTTTATCCTTGCAAATACTTTGCTTGTTAAATAAACAGGTTTGCTCCACTTATCTCCAAGGAAAGTTTTTCCCAAACCAGTAGGGGGAGGGGCTTGAATCTGCTCTCTAGAGGGATCCCTTTTGGAGTTTCCTCCCAAATTTGCCCTAAACCAGGACAAATACATTTTTTGGCGCTCAGTGTGCGGCTCAAGAAAGTGGAAAAAAACTGTACTAATTGCATTTTGGTTGTACTTACTCTGTATTGGGATAAAGCAGTCAGTAGCCATGTTGCTTGAATTCATAATGTCTCTCTGGCTGCAGGCCCTCACATGTCTCTGGTCCCTCAGCTTTTTTCAGGTTTTAATACCTTTCTGGTCCCTAGGCTTCTTTTCTTATTCAGAGATAGCTCCTATATTGTTCCTAACACGTAGTTTTTACAGTAGAGGGGCACGGATTTGGGTTGCTATTTTGCTGGGCATGGTAATAATGATTTATAGGGAGTTTACAAAGGGGTTTGTTCAAGATATGAATGGTTTATGGTTTCTTTGTTCTACCCTGCATCCTAGTTCCAGTAGCACGTTTTGGGGGTTTTTTAGTAGTTGGGCCCAGTTTGCTAGAGCAGGAACAGGGGATGAGGCTTTTCAGCCTTTTCTTTCCTTCTTCTTTGAATCTGCTACGTCACTTTTGGAGAATGTTCAGTTTCCCCTGAATGTTAAAGAGACCACCTTCCTGCTATTTAATCTGGTAGGCTTCCTCTATAAGGTTTGCAGCTTGTCTAGAATGAGAGCTGAGATGTCCAGAGGAGCTGATGAGACCTGACCTGAGTTCCTGGATCCCTGACCCAGGAGTAGACCTGGGCATGGAAAATTCTAAGTGGAGTGGAGATTGGGAGGATATGGGCTAAACCCTGAAGGAATTTTCTAACCCTATAGCCTGGAACTTTTCACGTGGACAAATATAGAACCCAGCTGAGGTGGGGAAATAGCTGAAACAGAAGTGCCATGATGACTCTAAGGAGAAAAAGGTCATTGCAATAAGCTGGGTCCTGGCATATGCTTATCGCACACTGCTAGATACTGTGGGGTAGCAGAGAGAGGCAGGGGAGCAGGGAGATAAATCAGCAGCTACCCCAGTCACTCAGGCTGCCACCAATACCACAGTTACTCAGGCTATTGCTAAACCAGACAGTGAGCCTAAGCCAGTAGCTAAACCAGACAGCCTAAGCCACTGGCAGTCACTTCTGTGGGAAAGCAGCACAAAAACAAAATCAATCGACCAGTGGACAAAGATCTGGGGGAAGGACCCTCAAAGCCAGCTCCAGCAACTGACACAAAATCAGAAGTTGCTACTGAGTCCTTTTCCCTGAGGGACCTTCGTTGCCTAAGAAAGGGTTACACTCGACGACCTGATGAATCTATAATTAATTGGTTAGTCCATCTTTGGGATACTGCAGGCAAGGCTACAATTCTGGATGGTACTGAAGCAAGGCATTTGGGATCTCTGTCACATGATCTGGTTATCAACCAAGGAATGATGAGGGGGCCCACCCTCACAATCTCTGAGCACAGATCTTGGTAAGTGTGGGACAAAGATACCTGTGTGCAGACGATCTCTATATGCAGCAAATCCAGTGGAAGACCATAGAACAAGGGACTCAACGCTTGAGAGAAATGGCAGTGGCAGAGATTGTCTTCTCGGACAACCTAAGAATCCAGACTTGGTACCATGTACAGCCACGATGTGGCAAAAACTTGTACGACTTGGGCCACAGGAATACGCTTCTGCTTTAGTAGTCATGAAGTGGGATGAAAGGGAGGAGACCATGCTTGATATGGCAAAGAAGCTCCGAGCATATGCATATGCCATGCATGGCCCAACACATGCAAGAATCGCGGCTGTGGAAACATGTCTGCAGAAATTAGAAAATAAGATAGAGGAGAATCACAAGAAACCTGGGGAGGAGATTTAAGAGGGTCTTCTCCAAATCTCGGCAGTACAGATCAGAGGTTCTGGTACCAAATGCAGACATCCCCCAGACAGTGAGAGAAGGTACACACCACAAGGTGAGCTGTGGTTCTTCCTGCATGATTGTGGGGAAAGCATGAGGAGAAGGGATGGAAGACCCACTGCTGCTCTGGCACAACGAGTGTGTGAATTAAAGGAAGGCAAGACTCAGAGAGGAAGTTCCATCAGAAAGGAAGCAGCTCCAGTAGCCCGTAGCCAGGTATGATGACGATGACACGTCCAATCCACTTGAAGGAACCTCTAAGATGTATGCCCAGGGAAAGAAAGATAACCAGGCTTAGAGAGGCCCTGCCTCCCTGACAGGTAGAGGGTAGGGAAAACCGCGTTTGATGGACTGTGTGGATTCGTTGGCCTGGCACTTCTGAACCACAAAAATATGAGGGCTGGGTCAACACTGGTGTACAGTGCACATTAATTCCATCAAGACACATGGGGGAAGAATCTGTTTCTATTGCTGGCATGACAGGGGGATCACAGGATTTGACTTTGCTGGAAGCTGATGTGAGCCTGACTGGAAGTGAGTGGAAGAAACAACCTATTGTGACTGGCCCAGAGGCCCCATGCATTTTGAGCATAGACTACCTCCCAAGTGGGTATTTCAAAGACCCAAAGGGATTCAGGTGGGCATTTGGGATAGCAGCTGTAGAGACAGAGGGCGTTAAGCATTTGAACACCTTGCCTGGACTATCAGAGAACCCATTTGCAGTGGGACTTCTGAAGGGGGAGGAGCAACGAGTACCAATTGCCACTTCAACAGTGCACCTCTATGGATGCTAACTATGAGCAAAGGCAGAGAGCACAGTGCCTGTGGAATAGCAGGCCGCATAACTTTCTCGGTCTCGCCTGAGAAAGTGGCCAGGGAAATCATAAAGAGGGATTAAAACAATCCTCAGCGATAGAAGACAGCCTTGCAGGTGCTGTTTGTCAGTTTCTTGTTTTCTTGCAAGAGAAGGTTGAGGGGTGGTGTACCCCACTGACCAATGATGGTGATGTGTTAGTTTACTAACCAATAAGAGTTTTACTTTTCTGTACTTTCACATATTGGTCTATAAAAGAAGATCTGAGGTAATAAACCTTGAAGGAACTCTCCTGTTCAACTCACAAGGGAGCCTGTGTTGTTCTTCTCGCCGTTCCCAATAGAGCAACACACCCCCAACAGTACAGAACACTCAAGATGCTATGATTCCCATCCATAAGATGATCCATTAGTTGGAGAGCCAAGAAGTGGTCAGCAAAACCCACACACCCTTCAACAGCCCCATCTGGTCTGTGCACAAATCTGAAGTATAATGGAGATTGACTGAATCTATGGACTATCGTGCCTTGAATGAAGTGACTCCATCAATGAGCGCTGCTCAACGTGCCACATGTGTTGGAGCTCCAGTACAAGCTGGAGTCCAAGGCAGTGAAGTGGTATGCCACTATTGATACTGCCAGTGCATTTTCTCCATTCCTTTGGCCTCAGTTTGCCTTCATGTGGAGAGGAGTGCAGCATGCCTGGAACCAATTGTCCCAGGGGTGGAAGCACAGCCCAACCATCTGCCATGGACTGATTCAGATTTCACTAGAAAAAGGTGAGGCACCAGAACATGTGCAGTACATCGATGACATCATTGTGTGGGGGAACACAGAGGTATTTGAGAAAGAAGAGGTATTTGAGAAAAGAGAGAGAATCATCCTGATTCTCCTGAAAGCAAATTTCACCATCAAGAAGAGCAAAGTTAAGGGACCACTTGAGAGAGCCAGCTCCTGGGATTAAAGTGGCAAAATGGACAGCATCAGATTCTCACTGGTGTCATCAACAAGATCACAGCAATGTCTCCACCAACCAACAAGAAGGAAACACAAGCTTTCTTAGGTGCCATAGGCTTTTGGAGTATGGATATTCCAAGAACAGCCAGATTGTGAGCCCTCTCTACCTGGTCACCTGCAAGAAAAACGCTTTTCAGTGGGGCCTGAACAGCGACAAGCCTTTGCCCAGATCAAACAGGAGATCACTCATGCAGTAGCCCTTGGCCCAGTCAGGATAGGACCAGATGTGAAAAACGTGTTCTGCTCTGCAGCCAGGAGCCATGGTCTGTCCCGGAACCTTTGGCAAAAGGTGCCGGTGAGACTGAGGCCAAGTATTAGGATTTTGGAGTCAAAGCTACAGAAGGTCTGAAGCCAACTATACTGCAAGTTTTAGCAGCCTATGAAGGAGTGCAAGCCGCCAGAGTGGTAATGGGTACAGAAGTACAATTCCTCCTGGTACCCCGACTACCAATGCTGGGGTGGATATTCAAAGCAAAGGGTCCCTCTGTTGCCGCCTGTTTATTTTGTTCAGGTTATTAATGTAAATGGTTTGTTCTTGATGTTGTTCCCCCCATGAGTTGTAATGGTTTTACCCGCTTGTCAGTTTTGTAAACCCCTCCCCTTTTTCCTGAACCTTCCTTGTCCATCACCCTGTTCCTGCCCCTGAACCCCATCAATCCATGTAAACCCCACCTCTTGTTCTAGTTCCTTCCCTGTCATTTATCCCTCACTCGAAGCCCCATTGGCATTGTGACTGCCGCCCCTCCCACGTGTTATTCCTATTGGTCCCCAACATTGTAAACCCTCCCCCCAACTCCTCCCCTGAGATGCCCTGATTGGTTCTTGTGTTTATACCCTCCCCACCTTAAATTGGAGCGCACAGAGGTGCTCCTCGCTCAGACCGTCCTACCCTTGACCTTTCCAGTCCTTCCCCCATCCACTGCTCCCGACCCTGGAATAAAACCTGGTTTCTGGAGAGAACCTGGAACTCTGAGCCTCCTCCTTGCCTTCATCGGGCACCCACGACGCACCTGAGACCGCAGAGCTTGGCGGCGTACAGGCTCTGAAGGTTCGGTCTGGGACAACGAGCTCCCAGACCGTTCCCCACTCTCGGCGCTGCCAGCGGCTAGAGAGCAAGAGCTAGCCAGGGCGAGGAGAGCCGCGGCGAGGGGCAGCGTCATCCCTCTACCAACCATGCCACCAATGCCACATGGAGCACAGTGGACTGCTTTCATCACACAGCGCGTCTCTATTGGAAAAAAGAATCGCCCTGGGATTTTGGACGTAATTGCAAAATGGCATGAAGGTGATGACTTTGGAGTCATGGACAAAGAGCAACAGGAACAAGTGAGAGGTACTGAAGACGTTCTCACAAAAAGGAGCACAAGTGTAGACACCACTTACTTCCTTCTGCTGCATCCCTGGGGTCACCTGCCAGTGGAGGCAGCTGCTTTCCTTTGAATGCTTCCCTTTGTGTCCTTTTCTTCATCTCTTCATCACAAAGCTCCTCAACCTTCCACTCTAAGTTCTCCTGAGCCAACTTGCACAACGCAGCACGGATCTAGTTGCAAAGGAAATACATCACAGATGTAAGCAGAAACACCCAAACCAGACACAACATCTCATCAGGAGCACAGGATCCATGGAGAGCCACAGTCTTTAATGCAGCTCCATATTCATTCCAAGTGTTTCAGAAGAATGTCTCCCAACCTCATCTTGGCAATTACACACAAGGAGGTGGAAGACTTTAGGGCCACAACCTTACACTGCTCCAACTGCAACCTATGACAGGAAGCCCTGCTTGAAGCACCAAAGTCATACGAGTGCTCCAAGACAGGTGAAGAGCTCACATGACCAGAGAGCAGGCAGTTCAGTTCCTACAGGCCATGGCAGCAGAATAAAAACCATGTGCAGCAAGGAGGGGTAATTGCTCTTGCTTAACACTCATGGCCAGGAATGGCAGCTGTTTCTCACTTCCTGGCCTCTGAGGGACTCAGCTCTGAAGGACCCTGAAGGACCCCAAAGGAAGTCTGCTCATCCCTGTCTTTATCCCTTACCTTTCCAAAGCCATCTCTCAGGTCTTTGTCTCTTGTAAGACCAGGACTGGTGGGATGATCCGTCTCTTTGGCCTGGTACAGTGGGAGGCCTGGTAATGGAAGCAAAAGTTCATGTAAATCTCTGGCAGACTTCAAACCTTCAAAAACACCCTGATGAGCAACAGGCAAAACAGGTTCCAGACTGCAGAGCTCTCATGAGACACAGAGATTGTGTAGGAGAGTAGCAAGGTACATATGCCTAGACCCTCTCCCAGTGGATGTGCTGCTGGCAGCAGACCCGACATTACTCTCTTGGCCAGCAGACTGAAACCTGCTGCATGATGAAGGCCTCAGCCCCTGGATGCTGGAGAGCCTCAGAGTTTGATAGAGAAGGGCAGAGATGGAGATTTCTCTTGGCAGAGATTCTTATCTGCCCATATGCTGATTTTAGTAAACATCTTCTTTCTGGTTTGTTAAAAGACGTCCCAGGTTCTAATACCTGTGGGCATTTAGATCAACACTCTCCTCTCTTAGTTGGAGTATTTTAGAGGAAATTTAAAAGAAAAGCTTAGGAATGCAGGAGTGGTACCCAAACATGAACTCTGTTCTTGACACTAAATAATTTGTCTTCCCCAAGGGTTTTGATTTAAAACTGTATGAGATTGGGCCACATTTGGGCCAGCCTGACTAAAGGCTGATTTTCTTAATGAAAGTAGAATAATGTCACTCATTCTGAATTACTCTCCAACAGGGCTGTTAAAATTTAGGCAACTAAGAATTCTATACAACAACTTCACAGAGGATAAAATCAAGTGGTGGCAAAGTAGAAAGTAACCAATATCGTAAATCAGGATTTTTTACCCCTGCAGAATGGTCAGCTTAATAATAGAGAGTTAGGTAAGGCCTTTGAGGGGAAAAAGGCAATTCTGGATGGAAGGGAAGGCCTTGGAAGGTAAGAGAATCTGGGAAGTTGGCAGGGAAACTCCTGACCCCAGGGTAACCTCCTTGAGACCACTGCAGTCATTCGGTCCGCAAAATGGAAACACAAATTGTAACAGATAATGCAGTGCAAACCTAAAGCATCTGAAGCTCCAAATTCCATGGGATACATTTCTTGAAAACTTCTAAATAGCTGCACAGGGAAACATGTTCCTGCCTGCAGCCACTTGAGGCAGGCCAGGGGACACCCTGCCCCACTAGCACAGAGCTCCCACAGGAACAGCCTGGCCTCTGGGCTGGCCTGGGACAGCAGGGAGCCCAGAGCCCTGGGCTTTGCAGCCATGGCTCAGCTGCACATGCAGCCTCCTGCTCCTGTCCCTGCCCCACAGCTGAGCAGCCCTACAGCTGCACGGGGCACTGGCAGCAGCACAGCTCATTGCAGGGGGCACATGCAGGGCAGAACTGTTCCCTGGGGATGTGCACAGGCTCTCTAGGCTGGCACAAGACCCTTCTTCCTGCCAAAGAGTGGCCCAGCTCCCACCTTACCTCTGTGTGTGGTTGAGCCCTGCTCAGCCTTCACCTTGTCCTCCCTGGCAGTGACCCTGGGGGCAGCGCTGCTCCACTGCCTCTGCCGGGGCTCCCGGGCCAAGGCCCCCTGAGCCGGCCGGGAGCCGAGACCTCCATTCCCAAGGCCGGGCTTCTGCACATAAGGCTCTATGCCAAACAGCTCAGCCAGTTTCCTTGGGAACAGAGGCATCCCAGGTCCTATCCTACACCAATAGCTCTTTCCCATCTTCCTCTGGGTGTTTGTTGAAGACTCAGAAGAAGCTGTAGATCAGGTACAAGAGAAGAAGTGCGTAACTGAACTCACACCTTTACAATCAACCCATCTAATGGGTGAGGAATTCAAAGTGTATTTCAGGAACCAAAAAGATGGGTTGTTTCTTTTATTTTTCATGAAACTAGCATCAGTTTAATTTATCTAAACAATATGGAGCTGACAAGCCAGGAGAGAAGGCTTCTACTACTTTATTGGTTGCCCATTGCCTCCCCACTACTACAGGATCCCTTTCCATCCAAACACTTGGAAGCAGACAGTGGTCTCTAGAATTTGACATGGTCTCAGAAGCAATTGTTTTCAAAAGCAGTTTTCAAGGTCATTGTTTCTGAATCTCCCACTCAATTCTAGATTGATTTTTGCACTTTGGGGAATTTTTATATTACTCATTCCATTAAAGGAAATGCTGGGACACAATGGCACCCCACATTAGACATAAAAGAAGCTTTGCTTTCTCCATTAGATGTCCCCAGTTTTCTGTGAGCATGTATTTCTGGAAGTAAAACAATCATCCAAAACTTCCACTTCTACTGTTATTTCCTGTTCCAGGGGTTTATTATGGACTTTCTTTTCTGCAGAGATGTCCATACCAAAGATAAACATGATCTGCCTCCAAACAGTTCTGATCATGCCTAATACTATCAATTCAAAGTTTGCTTAGAGGAAATACAAGAGAGCAGATCATTTTGAAACACTCTCCAACAGAGGTGTTGAAATTCACAGAACTAATCATTCTTTACATGGCTTCATGTAAGAAAAAATCATGTGGCAGCCAAACCTTAAGAGAGGAATGAAAACCTGTCTTAAAAATGGATTCTTTCCCCTGGAGAACATTATAGTCAGCAATAAAAGTCAGACAGGTAAGGTTTAATAAGATAAATCATTTCTAGCCCAGAATTAATCCGGCACAAATGTCACCTGAGCAATATTTATCACTAGCTGCATTCAGGAATTAAGGAGTCTTTCTAAAGGAGCTGTACCCAGGATTTGGCAAAATAAACCCTAAGCAGAGGGACCAGGACATCTGATCCCTTTTCCTGCAGCTTTATGTCTTCAAGTTATCAAATTATATCAAATTATGTCTTCAAGTCTCATCTCTCCTATTAGTAAATGCCCAGAGATGGCAAAGGAACAACAACAGACTTTCATTGAGGCTTTCAACTTGAAAGCATTGGCTGACACAGATGCACCAGAGACTGCATTTTGTCTGGCACAATTCTACTTGTCAGGGATCAGGCAAGGCAGGCAGGGAGGGACAAGGCAGAAGGCATCTCCTCCTGCAGCCTCAGCCTGCAGCACTGACCCAGGCAGAGAGAGTCGGGGAAGAGATTTGTCATGGTGAACCTGCCATAGGTGGCTTTGGGCTTGTGCTGTCAGAGGATGACAAACTCAGGCCCTGCATAGGCTGCATCCATTCGGAAACCTCCTTCTCCTTAATTGGAAATTTCACAAGGACTTTACCACAGAGGAGGTTTCTCTATTTCTCCCAGTGCAGAACCAGACAATGTCCATGAATTTCCATGACGAAGGAGCGGGAACATTTCCCATTTCATGCTTTTTCTCTACTAACTGTGACACTAGAAAGGCTTCAGGGAGATAAAGGGCATGTGCAGGATGGAGAAGAATGTTTCGTTTTCCTGCACTACATTTCCAGGGCCGCAAGGTACCACTCCAGCTCCTGCAACTCAACACTTCACACTGGAGGAATTTTCACTGCACCACCACAGCACATTCCCAGTGATTGGGCTCTCCATGTGTCCACTGAGCCCATCAAGGAATTGAAATGAATTTAAAGAAATTTTTAAAATAATGGTTTTTATCCAAGCTCTCAAAATGTCACCTCTGAGCTAAAATTCCAACAGCCAGTTTAGGACAGACATGCCCAGTACCTACCTGCTTGTTCAGAGTCCATGTCTTTGGTAGTGCTGGTGGATCTTGCCCTTGAGAAAATGGAGGAGAAAAGAACAGATGAGGAGGTAGAAAGCAAAGCAAGGGAATGCATGTAGCATGAAAGGAGGCAAACCATCTCAGCATGGTCACTGTGATGAAGGAGGAAATGCAACACAGAAACTAAACAAGTTGCAAAGATGATTCATTGTCCTTAAGCTCTCAGTTGCTGGAGTCAGACAGAGCTGGCCAAGCTCTGGCTGAAACACAGCAGTCATTCTTCAACTTGCATCATAACCCCCCAGTTCTTCTGTCTCTCCTTTTGGAGCCAAGTGGCTCCTACAGCCCCTCTGAAGCAGCAATAGCTGCTGAGCTGAGACACGAGTCTCTATGGAGGGCAGCTGCTTTTGTACTGCTGCAAAGCTTGACTTTGCCTGTTAGTGCCTTACACTGGTGACAGTCTCGTGCTCCATGTGGTCAGAGCACTGCTGTCTCCTGAGAATGATATTACACCTCCTTACTCTTTCAGAAAGAAGAAGGCTTTTTCACATTCAGCTGCTAGGGTAGGATATTCACATAGCACTTTAAAAGCCCTACAGAAGATTTTCAATTAGAATGATACTTTGGAGACTACCTCTTTACTGTTATCACTCAGAGAAGCTTGACAGCTACATTTTCTCACAAATATCCAAACCAATATCTTTCATCAGGTACAGTCCCATACCTCTTCTCTAGCACCTTGCCCTCTTTGATCTTAAGCCCAGATTGAAATATTAAACATTCATCAGATTATGCATCCCAAAACTTCTCTGGGACCTCATTTCACAGTGGAGGCCCAGGCATAGAGAAGTTATGCCTGACATTTACAAAGGCACCACTGCAATTTGTAAACACCTCTAAATCAGCCAATATTTGCCCAAACATGTTCTCGTGGCTGAAGAAATTGACAGTCAAGGATTAGAGTATTCAAAGATCTGCAGCATCCAGACCCATGCAATACAGTCCCCAAATGACACCACAAACATCACAGAGGGAATCAATAGCCAAGTCCAGAAGAGGACCTGTCTTGAGGAGCTTTTAAACCCAGCCACCTCTTCCCCACCACCACCACCTCTGCTCTTGGGCCATATGGTGCTGGGTTTGACATTGGGCTGGATCACCACAGATAGGGCCAAATGCTGAATACACAGAGGTTTGCCTAAATACATGGGAGAGCTGACTGTGCAAAATAACCTCACGAGATGGGAAGAGCGAGGTGAACAGCACACTGGAGCAGCAGACACCTTGGCTTACCTCATCTCCTGGGACTCTTGCACATCCAGCTGCAGAGAGCTTTGCAGAGACTCTGCAGCACTGCCAACATCGGGACTTACTGCCCTGCATATCGGGGGGATCAGAGGGAGACCCAATGACTCCTTCTTCATATCCCCTTCAGTGTGATACAGCAAGGAAGCCTGCAAAGAGTAGAACACAGTGCTCACATCAAGAATCCAGTCTTGTCCCCTTTCATGCCTCAAGAAAGTTAGCCATGCTCTTCACTGGGACCTGGCAGGAAAAGACCAGTCAGGCTGATGGAGCAGCTTGGCCCAGGATGGAGAATGGTGCCCTAGGACAGGCAGCTGGTGGGGGAGAGATCATGTCACACATTTACCACCTCTCCCCTCATGCTCACTTCCATGTAAATGTGGCTACATTCCCAGCAGGCATCCACATGTTTGACATTAAGATGTGCTCCAGTAACAGTGCCTCCACTGGCCTTTTGGATGTATGGGAAGGCATTTATATCCCTATAAACTCCCTGCCCCTAAAGCACCTAACAACCACTGCTGATTTCCAGTCACGTCCCCACAAAGCCATTCTGCAGGATGGCAAAACCTGCTTTTCTTAACCCCTCATTTCTTCTGCTGCTGCCCTTCCCTCCTACAGTTCCCCAGCAGACTTTGAGGCCAGATGCAGCTGAGCTCTCAGGATGCCCAGAGCTCTCCAGCTCCCACACATCCAGCATCTCAGACTCACTGGCATTTAGGAAGTTCAGCAGAGCTCTCTGATCTGCGGCTCTTTGGAAGGTCTCTGCCTGCCCAAGTTGCTTCAGGGCTCCCATGCCATGACCAGGAAGGGGGGTGGAGGAAGCAGGGACAGATGCACACCCTTCCTTAGTATCTCATAATTTCTGGCACAGCTAAAAAGCCAAATCAGGACCTGTTCAATCTTCAGTGAAAACATCAGTTCCTGTCAGGGATACACGGGGCCCTTTCTCAGCAAGGCTGAGACCAAGTACCCAAGCCTTTGACTGGACATTCAGTCTGCCAAAGCTGTTGTCCATCTGCCTCCTCCTGCACCCCATGGCAAACCCAAAACAACTGCAGCTCCTGGCCCTGCTGCAAAGCTAATGGTATGGCTGGGCTCTGGGCTGTTCTCCCCATGGCCACCTCCCACCCCTTCCCTATGGACAAAGCCATGCCAGAGCACACAGCTGCCCAGAAGCTGATGAAGTCTAGAAACAACATCACAGACAACTGTGCAGAAGGCCATGGCTGTACAGCTCCAAAGCTGAGACAACCTGGAACTGACTGTGCAGGACTGCCTGTTCCAGCAAACACCTTTTTCCATCCAAACCAGACACACTTGACAGAAAACACCACCAAGACAGAGAGATGCTCCACAGATACTCATAGGTTACTAAACGTAGAAGGATTGTCTGGCCAGAGTAGACAACTTTACATGCTCTGACTTCTTGTTAGTGTTCTCTCAGCCACAAGACAGAGGATGAACCAGGACAGAGCCCAGAAACCATTCAAAGGCCTCTCCTGCTCTGGATAGAAGTCTGCACCACACACCCATTACAACGACAGCTTCAAGTGCTGTGCCCAGCTGAGCTCTTTGGCTCAGCAGCTTCCCTGGGATCACACCACAGGCAAAGCTCGCTGAGCTCCGTCTGTAGCACATAGACTGAAAATCTCCCACACACGACTTAGCTTGGTCTCCTTACCTTACATCCTTTTCCCTCTGAACTCAGCTCCTGGTTTTTTCTGCTGTCGTCATTGTCATAGCCAGTGCCACTTTTCCCAGTCCCTTGCTCTCCGCTGCACATCTTGCTTGTCTTGGAAGAGCTCTTCGGGATAGGAGGCAATGGCTTGGAGGGCAGGAGCATAGAGGGATTTGCCAGAGAAATCCTCTTGGCAAGAGGGTAGCCAGTAAGTCCTGCAAAGTGGAGACACAAAATATAACACAGGTTGCAGTGCAAACCTAAGGCACCTGAAGCTCCATATTTCATGGGACAGACTTGCTGCAAACTTCTAAATAGCTGCACAGGGAAACATGCTCCTGCCTGCAGCCACTTGAGGCAGGCCAGGGGACACCCTGCCCCACTTGCACAGAGCTACCACAGGAACAGCCTGGCCTCTGGGCTGGCCTGGGACAGCAGGGAGCCCAGAGCCCTGGGCTTTGCAGCCATGGCTCAGCTGCACATGCAGCCTCCTGCTCCTGTCCCTGCCCCACAGCTGAGCAGCCCTACAGCTGCACGGGGCACTGGCAGCAGCACAGCTCATTGCAGGGGGCACATGCAGGGCAGAACTGTTCCCTGGGGATGAGCACAGGCTCTCTAGGCTGGCACAAGACCCTTCCTCCTGCCAGAGAGCAGCCCAGCTCCCACCTTACCTCTGTGTGAGGCTGTGGCATGCTCAAAAGTCTTCGAAGAAGTGAGTTAGGTGAACTCCCACCATTATCATCAACACATCTCTTTGATGAGATGCTAGAGAGATTTTTTTTAACTATTGAGAAATTGTCTTCAAGTTTTATTTCTCATGTAACTAACCTGCATGTAATTCTTCTGAATAATATTGACTTATTAAGTCACATGGGAAAAGTGGAAGGCTCAAAAAATGAGAGGTGAAAAAGATCCTCTCTTGAGGTTTGGCCTTCTGTGAATACCCATTAAAGCCCTACACAACTCTGAGTGCAGTTTCTGAAAACCACAAAACTTCTCCACATGAGCCCTTGCTGGTGTTCTTATAACACAGTAATAGCGTCCTCAGGGTTAGACGCGATCAGCAAGCAGAGCAAGGACAGGAAATTGATCTGTTGCGAGATCCGACATTCATGGCAAAGAATGAAACAGGACTTGCATCTCATGGCCATGTCCAATTTGTGGTCAGCTGTGGCCACCGTCCCTGTCCTGGCTGACAGGATGAATGATTTGACTACTATCAAAAAGGAGAACGCAGAGTAGACTAACGACAAAATTTTGTGATGCCATGGGCATCCTTGCAGGATCATCTGTCAGCCACCTACAGAGCCAGAACTGACCACCATGGACCAGTTTTCCCTGAAATCCGGTGGGACTTTTTACCATTTGGCTCAGACCTTTCAGCTCCTTTCTATCCTCACCTTTTCCTTCCATGCTCTTTCCTTTTCCAGTGAAGTTCATGTTGAACCCGTGCTTCTGCCTCGCAGAAGTATCTGGGTTTGAACTTGAGAACGGTCTCCGCGTAGACAGCGAATGGAGCTTGCTACCCAGCCCTAGAGCAAGGTCTCGTGACTCCAATCGCCAGCAGTCGGCACAGAGAGGCAGAGCCAGACGCGTCTCCTGCCGCTGTGTCCGTGTCAACCACAACCGTCACAACCCCAGCTCGTGGCTGCCCCTTTGTGATGCGCTCGCCCACGGTTCTGTTTCCATGGCTACAAAACCCCCACCCCAACTCCATCCCTTTCCCTTCCCAAGGACAGCCAGCCCTGGGCCCAGCCAGGCCAGGCCGGAGGGCTTCACACTGTCTAGGAAGTAAATGCTTTCCTAAGCTACTTTCCAAGGCCTTTATTTCTGTAATTCTCACTCAGTTCTGGGTTGCAGCTTGCTGGTGTGGGATTTTGTTTATTTCTCTTCACGTCCAACAAAGTGCTGGGACACAAACAATGGCACCAGGAGTTGCAAGTAAAAGAAGCTTTGCACTCCCCAGCAGATCACGCCAGAATTCAGGTGGCCAATATCTGGAGGGAGGAATATGACCACCCAAATATTCAACTTTTGCTCCACTTCACTGTTCCAGGGGTTTATTCCCAGCTTTCCGTATTGCAGAGACACCCAAACCTGACAAAAATATGATCTGCCTCAAAACTTTTCTGATCTTGGCAGTTCCTGACAATTCAAAATCTCCTTAATGGAAATATCATGGGGCAGGTCATTCTGAAATACTCTCCCACAGAGCAGTTAAAACTAATCATGCTTGATTTGGCAGAACTAATTGTGAGCCAAAGGTCCAGTGGGTCTCATCCCTTTTTCTCCATCAGCTAAACTATTTCTTCATGTCTCATCTCCCCAATATGTTCAAAGAAGCTTTGCAGTCTGCATTAGATGCCCCCAGTATTCAGTGGGCCAATATGATCATTGTAGCTGTAGGGTGTAAATTGGCCATGCAGAGTTCTCCTTCATTGTGGCAGCGCTTTATTCCTGCTTGCTTTCCTGCAGACACACCCAAACCCAACGTTACAAAACCGGCCTCAAAACAATTCTCATTTTGACTGTCCCTGAAAATTCAAAGCTATACTAAAAGCATTTTTTTATTTTTCCCTTTATTCTTGGATCTGTTCAAACATGCTGTAGACTGAAAAAAACCCAGACAAACCCCGGCATCTCACACCCTTGGCCCACCAGGGCCTGGGCCTCGACACTTTCCGGTGTCGGAGAGACTGAGAAGAACCTGAGCAAGCTGAGCTACACCACACGAAAAGGACTTTTTTTCCTGGATTTGCCATCTCATCGAACAGCGAGAGGTTTTATTGTTTAATATTATTCCATTTCTGTTAAATAAACAGTTTTTTCCACTTCTCTCCAAGGAAATGTCTTTTCCTGCACCAGTTGGGGGGAGGGGCTGTTTGAATTTGCTTTTCTAGGTGAACCCCATTTGGAGGTTCTCTCCCAGTTTTGCCCTAAAACAGGACAAATACAGTTCTTGGCCTGTTCCCAGGGACAGGCTCCAAGGCTGGGCTCTCACCTGCACGGGATGAAGAAGAGCTGCTGCACTTGCCAGCAACACCAGGGTCTCGCCATCAGCGCTTTGAATGCGGCTTTTGTACACACTCTGCCGAGTTTGTACACACTCCCTGAGCCAAGCAGCATCCCTGGGCATCTGCACTGCCTCTGTGGGCCAACATCCTCCAGGCACAGCTGCAGGAACGAGATTGCAACAAGTCCTGGCTGAAGGAGTCTCCAGTCTGCTGCAGCCCTTCACCTGCGGCAGAATCACCTGGTGCTGCCATGCGGGGAGTAAAGGGGTGGAGGGCTCTTGGCAGATGAGGGTCTCCTCCATGTGCTGCTGCTCACTGGGCCTGAAACAGCTGCTGGTGCCTTCCCCCACAGCTGTATCAGGAGCCTGCCTGGAAAAGTAACACTGCCAGTGCAAGTGACAGCCACCCATCCCGGCCATGGCCCTGCCCACAGGGCGTCCTGCCTACCAAACTGCTCCAGTCAGGTGATGGTGGCCAACAGCAAAATACGTTCAAACGATGCCTTTTCCACATTCTGGCAAAATCATGGCCATACAGTGCACATGGTGGAGGCAGACTGCTCTTGGCAGAATGGGGGAAGCCCCAGCAGCTGCTCTCCCCACGGCTGGATGGCCACGGCAGCAGAGGCAAGTCTCTCACCGTGCCCACTGCTGTGGGGCCCCGTGCTTTGGAGCTGCTCCCGCTCAACTCAGGCTGCTGCTACAGCAGCAACATCACTTCACACATTTGATAACAGAGAGTTGGAATGGCACACAGGACTTGCCCCAAGAGCTACATAAAAACAAAAAAGGGGGGGAGGGGTCAGGGGAGTTAGAATAGTTTGCTCCTTCTAAATACAAGCATAACTGGACTTTAGCAGGGACATTGGGCTGATCATATTGGGGACTGGTTTGTAAGCCTTGTCTCTAGCAATTCCCACCAGTCTGCAAGATTTTTTACGTACAAACATGTAGATAAATTTTACAGAACTTTAACGAGCAAGCCTGTGTCAGAACTCAAAGCACAAGACAAATACTCCCAAATCTGCCCCCCATGAGGAAAGGAAGCAGAAAAGCAGATGAAAAAAGCGCCATTGAAGCTAAATGGTCTGTGTTTATCCTATGGTCCTACCTTTCTATACAAAAGCACCTCAATTCAAACACACAGCTTTAGATCAAGGAATAAAGGTGTTTCAAGAGCATCTAAAGCCTGATTCCTATTACTTTCAAGGAAAGGTGGATGCTAAATTCCTTAAAAACCCAAATGTGGATCTATGTGGGACTGTATCCTTCAAAGCAAGGAGTGGAGGGTTAGAATTGCAGAACTGCTTCCACTGGAAAAGACTTTGAAGATCATAATGAGTCCCCCCCCAATAACCTGAGACCGCTAACCCTGCCAAGGCCACCACTGCAGCATATCCCAGGAAGGGATGCTATTGGCCTTCTTGGCCACCTGGGCATGCACAGGCTCACCTTCAGCCACTGCCAACCAGCACCCCCAGGTCCTTTTCTGCTGGGCGGCTTCCCAGCCATGCTGCCCCCAGCCTCTAGCCTTCCATGGGGTTGTTGTGGCCCAAGAGCAGGACAAGGCACTTCACCTTGTTGAACCTCAAACAAGTGGCCTCAGCCCATGATCCAGCCTGTCCAGATCTCTCTGCAGAGACTTCCTACACTCCAGCAGATCAACAACCCCACCCAGCTTGGTGTCGTCTGCAAACTGCCTGAGGTGCCCCTGATCCTCTCCTCCACATCACTGATAAAGATATGAACACAACTGGCCCCAGTGCTGAGCCCTGGAGAATACCACTTGTCACCAGGCACCAGCTGGATTTAATTCCATTGAATTCCACCACTCCCTGGGCCTGCCCATAGTGACTGTTTTTACCTAGGAAAGAGTGCATTAAGTACTTCAGTCTTTTCCTCATCCTTTGTTCTATGTTTCCCCCCACATCCAACAGAAGACAGAAATTCTCCTTAGCCCTCCTTTTGCTGCTGATGCAGAAATAGTTTTACTCTAAGTTGCAAGTTTCTAGGAAGAAATTCTTTCCTGTGAGGCTGGTGAGGCACTGAGAACAGGTTACCCAGAGAAGCTGTGGATGCCCCAAGCTTAGAAGCATTCAAGGCCAGTTTGGATGGGGTCCTGAGCAACCTGGCGTAGTGGAAGGTGCCCCTGCCCACATCCAGGGGTTTGGGAGTAGACAATCTTTCAGGTCCTTTCCAAACTAAATCATCCTGGGATTCTATGATTTCACTGCTGTAGCCAGATTAAACTTGGGCTTTGTCCCTTCGAATTTTGTTGTCCCTGCAAATCCTCGCAACATCCTTAGAGTCCTCCCGAGTTGCCTGCCCCTTTCTCCAAAGACGATAAACTCTCCCGCTCTCCTGTGTTCCAGCCAGAGCTCTCTGTGGGACCCATTGCCAGTGGGACTCGTACAGAAAGCACGGAGTCAGGTCTGTCTTCCTGGGTCTCATTTCATAGGAACAATAGCTAGGAAATATCTCAATGGCAATTCTTGGCTGGTTAAGTTCATCTCCTAAATGAGGAGGACCATGCCCTCTTGCCTAAGGTATTAAAAATGACCAAGGGAAAGTTAAATACCAGAAATTAGTGCATCCTGTAGCTGCCTCTTGCATTGGCTTACCTGTAACACAAAGCCAGCTTCCACATGCCTCCATTTTTTCCCTCTCCCAGGCAGTTCTACCTCCAAACTAGCCTGTTGTACAGTGGCACCAGGAAGGGCATTACTTATGGCACCTCCCCTCTTGGTGCCTAAAGGCTTAGTTGCCGAAATTCAGCACACAGAACCTAATGGAGGCCAGCTAAGTGATATGGAAAACACCAAAAGTAAAGCTAGGTACCCCTTTCTCGCTTGCAATGAAACCCCTGCAGCTGGAATGACCATGGCAAAGCAATATGCCTGCAGTCTGGGGGAGCCCTGGATTGCAGAAAACCTGCTGGTGTCATCAAATGGAAATGAATCCTCTGGAATTCCCAGCTTCTTAGGATCATTAGCACCCAGTAAATCAAAACAGAGACCTCAGGCCTGCAGGCAAATCACTGTGCAGCTCCTCTTGCTACTGATTCCATCTCTCCCCATTTTTCTATGTTCTTGGAGGCAAGGTCACTTAGGTTAGATACACAGCCTACAAGAAGTGTTCCTCTATTTTACTGCACAACTAATACATGTAAGATTACATATGCTAAATCAGTGTTGCCCTACTGTCAAACTGTCTGATTCAAGGAATTTCTGAAGCACCAAACTTTCTTCCTCAAATATTACTCTGTGAGGCAATGAGCATAAAGATTTAATGTTGAAAGCAACTTTAATTATGTCTATGAAAAACATTTCAACTATACACCATGCTTTGAGATGCTTGAACACATCATAAGCTTAAAAGTCCATATCAACAACTAAGATGAAGAATTCAAGGGGTTCATGATGTGCAACAAACCCTGAGCAGCCTCCACAGCATCTTCTGAGCGTGCAACACTAACCCAGATGAAAACTAACCCTCCCTTGTGTAGGAAGGGATTTGTGCAGCCTCCCCATCCAGGCAGCTTCTCTCCCTGCCTGGCTGCAAGGCTGATGTGTGGAACCCCAGCCTTGCCAATGGAGACTTCGTTCCTGGTCTGTTCAGGGGCCTTGGCCCAGGAGCCCTGGCAGAGGCAGCGGAGCAGCGCTGTCCCCAGGGTCACTGCCAGGAAAGAGGACAAGGTGAAGGCCGAGCAAGGCTCAGCCTCACAAAGAAGTGAGGCAGGAGCTGGGCTGCTCTCTGGTGGTGAACGCCTCACCCAGTAGATGGGTTGATTGTCAAGGTGTGCATTTACCCCACTCACTTTGTCCCTTTTACCTGATCTGTATCTCCTGAATACCTATCAACAACTCAGAAGAAGAAGGCAAGGAGTTCATTGAGTGTGACATGCTCTGTTCACACTCTACAGCTTCATCTGACACAGCATCAACAACCCAGTGAAAGATGATAAGGGTTTCAGGGCATGCAACTGCTCCTGGACAGCCTCCACAGCTTCCTCAAGTCCATATCAACATTATTTTTGTCCTGAGATTTGGTGATACTCCTAAGAAAGTGAAGCAGAAGGCACCGGACCTGTTGGCCTGAGATCATAGGCACGCTAAAAGATGGGTTAAAGCCAGGGAAAAGCCCTGGGAAGCCTCTACAGCATCTTCCGAGTCTGAAACAATACAGAGGAAGAAAGCAAGGCGTTCATGGAGTGTGACAAATACCAAGCAGCCTCTACACCTTCCTCTGAATCTGCATCAACAAACCACAGAAAGAAGGCAAGTGTTTCAAGGAGTGCCACAAGCCGTGGACAACCTCTACAGCTTCCTCTGAGTCCATATCAACATTATTATTGTCTTGAGAATATCTATCAGCCACAAGAAAGTGAAGCAGAAAGCGCTGGACGTGCTGGCAGAAATCATTGGCATCCTGGAAGATGCCTTGAGCCCAGTTGTGTCTGAACACTACACAGACAGTTGCCAACAGAACTTTTATGTTGTTATTATGATGTTATGTCTCTACCAATTTTTCAGGTATCCTTTGTTTTAAGATTTAGAAGGATCTGAAGAACAACTTGAACATCAAAACCCTCAGTCACCGATCAGCTGCCAGCTGACATCACAGGAACAGTGAACGTTCCAGGACTGAATCGTGTTAGAGAAATTCTGTAGAAGATCTAAGAAGTGTAGAGACTCCATCTAACTGTATATAAAGCAAATTGTAGTTGTGTGTTTACCCTTTTAGCAAATTGCTTTCACGCTTAGACTACATATATACCAGTGCACGTGTGTTAAAGGTAGTTAGATAATAGTTTAAGATAACAAGTTTGGCCTGTGTGGTAATTGTTGTGTTAGTATAAAGTATAAGTATTCCCCCTTCAAGAGCTAGTGTAAGCATCTTTGAAAGTTCATTTAACGATTGGAGTTTTAGCTGTAAGTTTGCAAATATGGTGTCATTTGCATGGAACAAACTGCTTATGGTAATTGTGTTGTGTATAGTCCCAACCAGCTGTCTGCTAACTAACATCCAAAAGAGGCAGAACATGTGGGTCACTCTGGCACATTGAACTGGCCAAAGGTCAATGTGTCTAAGCCTAGCCACACCTGGAGGTCCTTTCGCACCTGTCTCATAGGAGTCCCTGAATGGGATCCTCCAGCATTTAAAGATTTAATTAGTAATGAGACTCAAGTGAATCGATTAGCAATGTTGCAAGAGTGCAATTGCACTGTTGGCTTCACATTAAGACAACCTGAAGCCTGTTGGCAAGCAAAAAATTACCAAAGTTCTCAATGTTACAACCCTCAGAAGAATTAGATTTTTTAAGTTCCACCAATACCTCAGGTGGATGGATAATGTTTGAACCCCCGACAAAAAGTCATTCTAACAAAGTAATGTAGCCCTGAGCTGCAGTCAACCCTGTAGCTGACCTTGTTACTACCATTGAAAGTAAAGCCTTTGTTCGTGGTGCAATCTCACAGGGCAATTACCAAAGCAATTACCTAGTTCCATCTTCCTAATCTGTGGAGATAGAGCATGGAATGGGATTCCTGCTAGTCCACATAGAAGACCCTGTTATCTTGGGAAACATAACTTTGTTCCACCCAAGCTAACACCAATTGTTGAATATAGCTAGCAAAATGAAGAACATCAAACGGTCAAAGCGAAGCCTGAATGAATTAAAGCTTAGCCACCCTAAAAAGGCTCGCTTGCTGGACTAAGGAAGGATTGAACTTAACATCCACAATGTTAAGTGAGCTTTCAGCCGATGTGAGTAGTGTATGTCATGCAATATTATGAAATCGAGCTGCAATGGACCTTTTGCTCTTGGCACAGGGACGTGGTTGTGGGGAGTTTGAAGGCATGTGCTGCTTGGATCTTACTGATCATTCAGCTTCCATCCATAAGCAACTGCAACAGCTACAGGATGTGTTACATCCCCTGAAAGAAGATAGTGACCCCACTGGAAGTTGGTTCGCCAGTTGGGGCAACACCGGATGGTTGAGGTCTCTTGTGCTAGAAGGGGGATGGACTTTACTTATAGTGTTAATTGGGATGACAGCCTAAGTTGTGTGTTATCTTATCCAAAGCCTGGTTTGTGCAAAAAGAGAAAGGGGGAATTGTTGCAATATTTTATATATTAGTAAAGGCCTGTATGCACAAACCAGCCTTTGAAATAAGTCGTGATATTAAAGGCTAAAATCCTTGAAACTTGCCTGCAGAAGAGAGAGTAAAGCAAAACAATATCCTTGTGTACAAGGATAAGAATTTAAACCTGTGTGTGTGAGCCAATAGAAACTTGCTCTGCCCGCAGACCCTGTAGAACCCTATAAAAGGTGTGTTAATAATAGAAATAAATAGCATTCACAATTACATCTGTGAAGACTGGTGAACAGCTCGGGGGTCTTTCAACACCGACTCCATTCCGGACTGCGGGAAAAATCCGGACCGGGTTTTCCAAATTGCCGACTCCATTCCGGACTCCGGGAAAAATCCGGTCCGGGTTTTCCAGGTTGCCGACTCCATTCCGGACTCCGGGAAAAATCCGGTCCGGGTTTTCCAGGTTGCCGACTCCATTCCGGACTGCGGGAAAAATCCGGTCCGGGTTTTCCAAATTACCGACTCCATTCCGGACTCCGGCAAAAATCCGGTCCGGGTTTTCCGGGTTGCCGACTCCATTCCGGACTCCGGGAAAAATCCGGTCCGGGTTTTCCAGATTGCCGACTCCATTCCGGACTCCGGGAAAAATCCGGTCCGGGTTTTCCGGGTTGCCGACTCCATTCCGGACTCCGGGAAAAATCCGGTCCGGGTTTTCCGGGTTGCCGACTCCATTCCGGACTCCGGGAAAAATCCGGTCCGGGTTTTCCAAATTACTGACTCCATTCCAGACTCCGGAAAAAGTCCGGTCCGGGTTTTGCAGGTTGCCGACTCCATTCCGGACTCCTAGAAAAATCCGGTCCGGGTTTTCTGAGTTGCCGACTCCATTCCAAACTCCGGGAAAAATCCGGTCCGGGTTTTCCGGGTTGCCGACTCCATTCCGGACTCCGGGAAAAATCCAGTCCGGGTTTTCCGGGTTGCCGACTCCATTCCGGACTGCGGGAAAACCCGGTCTGGGTTTTCCAAATTACCGACTCCATTCCGGCCTCCGGGAAAAATCGGGTCCGGGTTTTCCAAATTACCGACTCCATTCCGGACTCCGGGAAAAATCCGGTCCGGGTTTTCCAGGTTGCCGACTCCATTCCGAACTCCGGAAAAATCCAGTCCGGGTTTTCCAGGTTGCCGACTCCATTCCGGACTCCGGGAAAAATCCGGTCCGGGTTTTCCAAATTACTGACTCCATTCCGGCCTCCGGGAAAAATCCGGTCCGGGTTTTCCAGGTTACTGACTCCATTCCAGATTCCAGAAAAATCCGGTCCGGGTTTTCCGGGTTGCCGACTCCATTCCGGACTGCGGGAAAAATCCGGTCCGGGTTTTCCAAATTACCGACTCCATTCCGGACTCCGGGAAAAATCCGGTCCGGGTTTTCCGGGTTGCCGACTCCATTCCGGCCTTCGGGAAAAATCCGGTCCGGGTTTTCCAGGTTGCCGACTCCATTCCGGCCTCCGGCAAAACTCCGGTCCGGGTTTTCCGGGTTGCCGACTCCATTCCGGACTCCGGAAAAATCCGGTCCGGGTTTTACAGGTTGCCGACTCCATTCCGGTCTCCGGGAAAAATCCGGTCCGGGTTTTCCAAATTACCGACTCCATTCCGGACTCCGGGAAAAATCCGGTCCGGGTTTTCCAGGTTACCGACTCCATTCCGGACTCCGGGAAAAATCCGGTCCGGGTTTTCCAGGTTGCCGACTCCATTCCGGACTGCGGGAAAATACCGGTCCGGGTTTTCCGGGTTGCCGACTCCATTCCGGACTGCGGGAAAAATCCGGTCCGGGTTTTCCAAATTACCGACTCCATTCCGGACTCCCGGAAAAATCCGGTCCGGGTTTTCCAAATTACCGACTCCATTCCGGACTCCGGGAAAAAACCGGTCCGGGTTTTCCAAATTACCGACTCCATTCCGGACTCCGGGAAAAATCCGGTCCGGGTTTTCCGGGTTGCCGACTCCATTCCGGACTCCGGAAAAATCCAGACCGGGTTTTCCAAATTACCGACTCCATTCCGGACTCTGGAAAAATCCGGTCCGGGTTTTCCAGGTTGCCGACTCCATTCCGGCCTCCGGGAAAAATCCGGTCCGGGTTTTCCAAATTACCGACTCCATTCCGGACTCCGGGAAAAATCCGGTCCGGGTTTTCCAGGTTGCCAACTCCATTCCGGCCTCCGGGAAAAATCCGGTCGGGGTTTTCCAGGTTGCCGACTCCATTCCGGACTCTGGGAAAAATCCGGTCCCGATTTTCCACATTACCGACTCCATTCCGGACTCCGGGAAAAATCCGGTCCGGGTTTTCCAGGTTGCCGACTCCATTCCGGACTGCGGGAAAAATCCGGTCCGGGTTTTCCAGGTTGCCGACTCCATTCCGGACTCCGGGAAAAATCTGGTCCGGGTTTTCCAGGTTGCCGACTCCATTCCGGCCTCCGGGAAAAATCCGGTCCGGGTTTCCCAGGTTGCCGACTCCATTCCGGACTGCGGGAAAAATCTGGTCCGGGTTTTCCAGGTTGCCGACTCCATTCCGGCCTGCGGGAAAAATCCGGTCCGGGTTTTCCAAATTACCGACTCCATTCCGGCCTCCGGGAAAAATCCGGTCCGGGTTTTCCAAATTACCGACTCCATCCCGGCCTCCGGGAAAAATCCGGTCCGGGTTTTCCAATTTACCGACTCCATTCCGGCCTCCAGGAAAAATCCGGTCCGGGTTTTCCAGGTTGCCGACTCCATTCCGGACTCCGGGAAAAATCCGGTCCGGGTTTTCCAAATTACCGACTCCATTCCAGACTCCGGGAAAAATCCTGTCCGGGTTTTCCAAATTACCGACTCCATTCCGGCCTCCGGGAAAAATCCAGTCCAGGTTTTCCAGGTTGCCGACTCCATTCCGGACTGCGGGAAAAATCCGGTCCGGGTTTTCCAGGTTGCCGACTCCATTCCGGCCTCCGGGAAAAATCCAGTCCGGGTTTTCCAGGTTGCCGACTCCATTCCAAACTCCGGGAAAAATCCGGTCCGGGTTTTCCAGGTTGCCGACTCCATTCCGGACTCCGGGAAAAATCCGGTCCGGGTTTTCCAATTTACCGACTCCATTCCGGCCTCCGGGAAAAATCCGGTCCGGGTTTTCCAGGTTGCCGACTCCATTCCGGACTCCGGGAAAAATCCGGTCCGGGTTTTCCAAATTACTGACTCCATTCCGGCCTCCGGGAAAAATCCGGTCCGGGTTTTCCAGGTTACTGACTCCATTCCAGATTCCAGAAAAATCCGGTCCGGGTTTTCCAGGTTGCCGACTCCATTCCGGACTCCGGGAAAAATCCGGTCCGGGTTTTCCAAATTACCGACTCCATTCCGGACTTCGGGAAGAATCCGGTCCGGGTTTTCCGGGTTGCCGACTCCATTCCGGCCTTCGGGAAAAATCCGGTCCGGGTTTTCCAGGTTGCCGACTCCATTCCGGCCTTCGGAAAAAATCCGGTCCGGGTTTTCCAGGTTGCCGACTCCATTCCGGCCTCCGGGAAAAATCCGGTCCGGGTTTTCCAAATTACCGACTCCATTCCGGCCTCCGGGAAAAATCCGGTCCGGGTTTTCCAATTTACCAACTCCATTCCGGCCTCCAGGAAAAATCCGGTCCGGGTTTTCCAGGTTGCCGACTCCATTCCGGACTCTGGGAAAAATCCGGTCCGGGTTTTCCAAATTACCAACTCCATTTCGGACTGCGGGAAAAATCCGGTCCGGGTTTTCCAAATTACCGACTCCATTCCGGACTCCCGGAAAAATCCGGTCCGGGTTTTCCAAATTACCGACTCCATTCCGGCCTCCGGGAAAAATCCGGTCCGGGTTTTCCAAATTACTGACTCCATTCCGGCCTCCGGGAAAAATCCGGTCCGGGTTTTCCAGGTTGCCGACTCCATTCCGGCCTCCGGGAAAAATCCGGTCCGGGTTTTCCAGGTTGCCGACTCCATTCCGGACTGCGGGAAAAATCCGGTCCGGGTTTTCCAGGTTGCCGACTCCATTCCGGACTGCGGGAAAAATCCGGTCCGGGTTTTCCAAATTACCGACTCCATTCCGGCCTCCGGGAAAAATCCGGTCCGGGTTTTCCAGGTTGCCGACTCCATTCCGGCCTCCGGGAAAAATCCGGTCCGGGTTTTCCAGGTTGCCGACTCCATTCCGGACTCCGGGAAAAATCCGGTCCGGGTTTTCCAGGTTGCCGACTCCATTCCGGACTGCGGGAAAAATCCGGTCCGGGTTTTCCAGGTTGCCGACTCCATTCCGGACTCCGGGAAAAATCCGGTCTGGGTTTTCCAATTTACCGACTCCATTCCGGCCTCCAGGAAAAATCCGGTCCGGGTTTTCCAGGTTGCCGACTCCATTCCGGCCTTCGGGAAAAATCCGGTCCGGGTTTTCCAGGTTGCCGACTCCATTCCGGACTCCGGGAAAAATCCGGTCCGGGTTTTCCAGATTGCCGACTCCATTCCGGCCTCCGGGAAAAATCCGGTCCGGGTTTTCCAGGTTACCGACTCCATTCCGGACTCCGGGAAAAATCCGGTCCGGGTTTTCCGGGTTGCCGACTCCATTCCGGACTCCGGGAAAAATCCGGTCCGGGTTTTCCGGGTTGCCGACTCCATTCCGGACTCTGGGAAAAATCCAGTCCGGGTTTTCCAAATTACCGACTCCATTCCGGACTCCGGAAAAATCCAGACCGGGTTTTCCAAATTACCGACTCCATTCCGGACTCCGGGAAAGATCCGGTCCGGGTTTTCCAGGTTGCCGACTCCATTCCGGACTCCGGGAAAGATCCGGTCCGGGTTTTCCAGGTTGCCGACTCCATTCCGGACTCCGGGAAAAATCCGGTCCGGGTTTTCCAGGTTGCCGACTCCATTCCGGACTCCGGGAAAAATCCGGTCCGGGTTTTCCAGGTTGCCGACTCCATTCCGGACTGCGGGAAAAATCCGGTCCGGGTTTTCCAGGTTGCCGACTCCATTCTGGACTGCGGGAAAAATCCGGTCCGGGTTTTCCAGGTTGCCGACTCCATTCCGGACTGCGGGAAAAATCCGGTCCGGGTTTTCCGGGTTGCCGACTCCATTCCGGACTGCGGGAAAAATCCGGTCCGGGTTTTCCAAATTACCGACTCCATTCCGGCCTCCGGGAAAAATCCGGTCCGGGTTTTCCAGGTTGCCTACTCCATTCCGGACTCCGGGAAAAATCCGGTCTGGGTTTTCCAAATTACCGACTCTATTCCGGCCTCCGGGAAAAATCCGGTCGGGGTTTTCCAGGTTGCCGACTCCATTCTGGACTCCGGGAAAAATCCGGTCCGGGTTTTCCAGGTTGCCGACTCCATTCCGGACTGCGGGAAAAATCCGGTCCGGGTTTTCCAGGTTGCCGACTCCATTCCGGTCTCCGGGAAAAATCCGGTCCGGGTTTTCCAAATTACCGACTCCATTCCGGACTTCGGGAAAAATCCGGTCTGGGTTTTCCAAATTACCGACTCCATTCCGGACTCCGGGAAAAATCCGGTCCGGGTTTTCCAGGTTGCCGACTCCATTCCGGACTCCGGGAAAAATCCGGTCCGGGTTTTCCAGGTTGCCGACTCCATTCCGGACTCCGGGAAAAATCCTGTCCGCGTTTTCCAAATTACCGACTCCATTCCGGACTCCGGGAAAAATCCGGTCCGGGTTTTCCAGGTTGCCGACTCCATTCCGGACTCCGGGAAAAATCCGGTCCGGGTTTTCCAGGTTGCCGACTCCATTCCGGCCTCCGGGAAAAATCCAGTCCGGGTTTTCCAGGTTGCCGACTGCATTCCAAACTCCGGGAAAAATCCGGTCCGGGTTTTCCAGGTTGCCGACTCCATTCCGGACTCCGGGAAAAATCCGGTCCGGGTTTTCCAGGTTGCCGACTCCATTCCGGACTCCGGGAAAAATCCGGTCCGGGTTTTCCAGGTTGCCGACTCCATTCCGGACTGCGGGAAAAATCCGGTCCGGGTTTTCCAAATTACCGACTCCATTCCGGACTCCGGCAAAAATCCGGTCCGGGTTTTCCGGGTTGCCGACTCCATTCCGGACTCCGGGAAAAATCCGGTCCGGGTTTTCCAGATTGCCGACTCCATTCCGGACTCCGGGAAAAATCCGGTCCGGGTTTTCCGGGTTGCCGACTCCGTTCCGGACTCCGGGAAAAATCCGGTCCGGGTTTTCCAGGTTGCCGACTCCATTCCGGACTCCGGGAAAAATCCGGTCCGGGTTTTCCAAATTACTGACTCCATTCCAGACTCCGGAAAAAGTCCGGTCCGGGTTTTCCAGGTTACCGACTCCATTCCGGACTCCTAGAAAAATCCGGTCCGGGTTTTCTGAGTTGCCGACTCCATTCCGGCCTTCGGGAAAAATCCGGTCCGGGTTTTCCAAATTACCGACTCCATTCCGGCCTCCGGGAAAAATCGGGTCCGGGTTTTCCAAATTACCGACTCCATTCCGGACTCCGGGAAAAATCCGGTCCGGGTTTTCCAGGTTGCCGACTCCATTCCGGACTCCGGAAAAATCCAGTCCGGGTTTTCCAGGTTGCCGACTCCATTCCGGACTCCGGGAAAAATCCGGTCCGGGTTTTCCAAATTACCGACTCCATTCCGGCCTCCGGGAAAAATCCGGTCCGGGTTTTCCAGGTTGCCGACTCCATTCCGGACTCCGGGAAAAATCCGGTCCGGGTTTTCCAGGTTGCCGACTCCATTCCGGACTGCGGGAAAAATCCGGTCCGGGTTTTCCAAATTACTGACTCCATTCCGGCCTCCGGGAAAAATCCGGTCCGGGTTTTCCAGGTTACTGACTCCATTCCAGATTCCAGAAAAATCCGGTCCGGGTTTTCCGGGTTGCCGACTCCATTCCGGACTGCGGGAAAAATCCGGTCCGGGTTTTCCAAATTACCGACTCCATTCCGGACTCCGGGAAAAATCCGGTCCGGGTTTTCCGGGTTGCCGACTCCATTCCGGCCTTCGGGAAAAATCCGGTCCGGGTTTTCCAGGTTGCCGACTCCATTCCGGCCTCCGGCAAAACTCCGGTCCGGGTTTTCCGGGTTGCCGACTCCATTCCGGCCTCCGGCAAAACTCCGGTCCGGGTTTTCCAGGTTGCCGACTCCATTCCGGACTGCGGGAAAATACCGGTCCGGGTTTTCCAGGTTGCCGACTCCATTCCGGACTGCGGGAAAAATCCGGTCCGGGTTTTCCAAATTACCGACTCCATTCCGGACTCCGGGAAAAAACCGGTCCGGGTTTTCCAAATTACCGACTCCATTCCGGACTCCGGGAAAAATCCGGTCCGGGTTTTCCGGGTTGCCGACTCCATTCCGGACTCCGGAAAAATCCAGACCGGGTTTTCCAAATTACCGACTCCATTCCGGACTCTGGAAAAATCCGGTCCGGGTTTTCCAGGTTGCCGACTCCATTCCGGCCTCCGGGAAAAATCCGGTCCGGGTTTTCCAAATTACCGACTCCATTCCGGACTGCGGGAAAAATCCGGTCCGGGTTTTCCAAATTACCGTCTCCATTCCGGACTGCGGGAAAAATCCGGTTCGGGTTTTCCAGGTTGCCGACTCCATTCCAAACTCCGGGAAAAATCCGGTCCGGGTTTTCCAGGTTGCCGACTCCATTCCGGACTCCGGGAAAAATCCGGTCCGGGTTTTCCAATTTACCGACTCCATTCCGGCCTCCGGGAAAAATCCGGTCCGGGTTTTCCAGGTTGCCGACTCCATTCCGGACTCCGGGAAAAATCCGGTCCGGGTTTTCCAAATTACCGACTCCATTCCGGCCTCCGGGAAAAATCCGGTCCGGGTTTTCCAGGTTACTGACTCCATTCCAGATTCCAGAAAAATCCGGTCCGGGTTTTCCAGGTTGCCGACTCCATTCCGGACTGCGGGAAAAATCCGGTCCGGGTTTTCCGGGTTGCCGACTCCATTCCGGACTGCGGGAAAAATCCGGTCCGGGTTTTCCAAATTACCGACTCCATTCCGGACTCCGGGAAAAATCCGGTCCGGGTTTTCCGGGTTGCCGACTCCATTCCGGCCTCCGGGAAAAATCCGGTCCGGGTTTTCCAGGTTGCCGACTCCATTCCGGACTGCGGGAAAAATCCGGTCCGGGTTTTCCAGGTTGCCGACTCCATTCCGGACTCCGGGAAAAATCCGGTCCGGGTTTTCCAAATTACCGACTCCATTCCGGACTTCGGGAAAAATCCGGTCTGGGTTTTCCAAATTACCGACTCCATTCCGGACTCCGGGAAAAATCCTGTCCGCGTTTTCCAAATTACCGACTCCATTCCGGCCTCCGGGAAAAATCCAGTCCGGGTTTTCCAGGTTGCCGACTCCATTCCGGACTCCGGGAAAAATCCGGTCCGGGTTTTCCAGGTTGCCGACTCCATTCCGGACTCCGGGAAAAATCCGGTCCGGGTTTTCCAGGTTGCCGACTCCATTCCGGACTCCGGGAAAAATCCGGTCCGGGTTTTCCAGGTTCCCGACTCCATTCCGGCCTCCGGGAAAAATCCGGTCCGGGTTTTCCAGGTTGCCGACTCCATTCCGGCCTCCGGGAAAAATCCGGTCCGGGTTTTCCAAATTACCGACTCCATTCCGGCCTCCGGGAAAAATCCGGTCCGGGTTTTCCAAATTACCGACTCCATTCCGGACTCCGGGAAAAATCCGGTCCGGGTTTTCCAGGTTGCCGACTCCATTCCGGACTGCGGGAAAAATCCGGTCTGGGTTTTCCAATTTACCGACTCCATTCCGGCCTCCAGGAAAAATCCGGTCCGGGTTTTCCAGGTTGCCGACTCCATTCCGGCCTTCGGGAAAAATCCGGTCCGGGTTTTCCAGGTTGCCGACTCCATTCCGGACTCCGGGAAAAATCCGGTCCGGGTTTTCCAGATTGCCGACTCCATTCCGGCCTCCGGGAAAAATCCGGTCCGGGTTTTCCAGGTTACCGACTCCATTCCGGACTCCGGGAAAAATCCGGTCCGGGTTTTCCGGGTTGCCGACTCCATTCCGGACTCCGGAAAAATCCGGTCCGGGTTTTACAGGTTGCCGACTCCATTCCGGACTGCGAGAAAAATCCGGTCCGGGTTTTCCGGGTTGCCGACTCCATTCCGGACTGCGGGAAAAATCCGGTCCGGGTTTTCCAAATTACCGACTCCATTCCGGCCTCCGGGAAAAATCCGGTCCGGGTTTTCCAGGTTGCCGACTCCATTCCGGACTGCGGGAAAAATCCGGTCCGGGTTTTCCAGGTTGCCGACTCCATTCCGGACTCCGGGAAAAATCCGGTCCGGGTTTTCCAAATTACCGACTCCATTCCGGCCTCCGGGAAAAATCCGGTCCGGGTTTTCCAGGTTGCCGACTCCATTCCGGCCTTCGGGAAAAATCCGGTCCGGGTTTTCCGGGTTGCCGACTCCATTCCGGCCTTCGGGAAAAATCCGGGCCGAGTTTTCCAGGTTGCCGACTCCATTCCGGACTCCGGGAAAAATCCGGTCCGGGTTTTCCAGGTTGCCGACTCCATTCCGGCCTCCGGGAAAAATCCGGTCCGGGTTTTCCAGGTTACTGACTCCATTCCAGATTCCAGAAAAATCCGGTCCGGGTTTTCCAAATTACCGACTCCATTCCGGACTCCGGGGAAAATCCGGACCGGGTTTTCCAGGTTGCCGACTCCATTCCGGACTCCGGGAAAAATCCGGTCCGGGTTTTCCAGGTTGCCGACTCCATTCCGGACTCCGGGAAAAATCCGGTCCGGGTTTTCCAAATTACCGACTCCATTCCGGACTCCGGGAAAAATCCGGTCCGGGTTTTCCAAATTACCGACTCCATTCCGGACTCCGGGAAAATCCGGTCCGGGTTTTCCAGGTTGCCGACTCCATTCCGGACTGCGGGAAAAATCCGGTCCGGGTTTTCCAGGTTGCCGACTCCATTCCGGACTCCGGGAAAAATCTGGTCCGGGTTTTCCAGGTTGCCGACTCCATTCCGGCCTCCGGGAAAAATCCGGTCCGGGTTTCCCAGGTTGCCGACTCCATTCCGGACTGCGGGAAAAATCTGGTCCGGGTTTTCCAGGTTGCCGACTCCATTCCGGCCTGCGGGAAAAATCCGGTCCGGGTTTTCCAAATTACCGACTCCATCCCGGCCTCCGGGAAAAATCCGGTCCGGGTTTTCCAATTTACCGACTCCATTCCGGCCTCCAGGAAAAATCCGGTCCGGGTTTTCCAGGTTGCCGACTCCATTCCGGACTCCGGGAAAAATCCGGTCCGGGTTTTCCAAATTACCGACTCCATTCCAGACTCCGGGAAAAATCCTGTCCGGGTTTTCCAAATTACCGACTCCATTCCGGACTCCGGGAAAAATCCGGTCCCTGTTTTCCAAATTACTGACTCCATTCCGGCCTCCGGGAAAAATCCGGTCCGGGTTTTCCAGGTTACTGACTCCATTCCAGATTCCAGAAAAATCCGGTCCGGGTTTTCCAGGTTGCCGACTCCATTCCGGACTGCGGGAAAAATCCGGTCCGGGTTTTCCGGGTTGCCGACTCCATTCCGGACTGCGGGAAAAATCCGGTCCGGGTTTTCCAAATTACCGACTCCATTCCGGACTCCGGGAAAAATCCGGTCCGGGTTTTCCGGGTTGCCGACTCCATTCCGGCCTCCGGGAAAAATCCGGTCCGGGTTTTCCAGGTTGCCGACTCCATTCCGGACTGCGGGAAAAATCCGGTCCGGGTTTTCCAGGTTGCCGACTCCATTCCGGACTCCGGGAAAAATCCGGTCCGGGTTTTCCAAATTACCGACTCCATTCCGGACTTCGGGAAAAATCCGGTCCGGGTTTTCCAAATTACCGACTCCATTCCGGACTCCGGGAAAAATCCTGTCCGCGTTTTCCAAATTACCGACTCCATTCCGGCCTCCGGGAAAAATCCAGTCCGGGTTTTCCAGGTTGCCGACTCCATTCCGGACTCCGGGAAAAATCCGGTCCGGGTTTTCCAGGTTGCCGACTCCATTCCGGACTCCGGGAAAAATCCGGTCCGGGTTTTCCAGGTTGCCGACTCCATTCCGGACTCCGGGAAAAATCCGGTCCGGGTTTTCCAGGTTCCCGACTCCATTCCGGCCTCCGGGAAAAATCCGGTCCGGGTTTTCCAGGTTGCCGACTCCATTCCGGCCTCCGGGAAAAATCCGGTCCGGGTTTTCCAAATTACCGACTCCATTCCGGCCTCCGGGAAAAATCCGGTCCGGGTTTTCCAAATTACCGACTCCATTCCGGACTCCGGGAAAAATCCGGTCCGGGTTTTCCAGGTTGCCGACTCCATTCCGGACTCCGGGAAAAATCCGGTCTGGGTTTTCCAATTTACCGACTCCATTCCGGCCTCCAGGAAAAATCCGGTCCGGGTTTTCCAGGTTGCCGACTCCATTCCGGCCTTCGGGAAAAATCCGGTCCGGGTTTTCCAGGTTGCCGACTCCATTCCGGACTCCGGGAAAAATCCGGTCCGGGTTTTCCAGATTGCCGACTCCATTCCGGCCTCCGGGAAAAATCCGGTCCGGGTTTTCCAGGTTACCGACTCCATTCCGGACTCCGGGAAAAATCCGGTCCGGGTTTTCCGGGTTGCCGACTCCATTCCGGACTCCGGAAAAATCCGGTCCGGGTTTTACAGGTTGCCGACTCCATTCCGGACTGCGAGAAAAATCCGGTCCGGGTTTTCCGGGTTGCCGACTCCATTCCGGACTGCGGGAAAAATCCGGTCCGGGTTTTCCAAATTACCGACTCCATTCCGGCCTCCGGGAAAAATCCGGTCCGGGTTTTCCAGGTTGCCGACTCCATTCCGGACTGCGGGAAAAATCCGGTCCGGGTTTTCCAGGTTGCCGACTCCATTCCGGACTCCGGGAAAAATCCGGTCCGGGTTTTCCAAATTACCGACTCCATTCCGGCCTCCGGGAAAAATCCGGTCCGGGTTTTCCAGGTTGCCGACTCCATTCCGGCCTTCGGGAAAAATCCGGTCCGGGTTTTCCGGGTTGCCGACTCCATTCCGGCCTTCGGGAAAAATCCGGGCCGAGTTTTCCAGGTTGCCGACTCCATTCCGGACTCCGGGAAAAATCCGGTCCGGGTTTTCCAAATTACCGACTCCATTCCGGCCTTCGGGAAAAATCCGGTCCGGGTTTTCCAAATTACCGACTCCATTCCGGACTCCGGGAAAAATCCGGTCCGGGTTTTCCAGGTTGCCGACTCCATTCCGGCCTCCGGGAAAAATCCGGTCCGGGTTTTCCAGGTTACTGACTCCATTCCAGATTCCAGAAAAATCCGGTCCGGGTTTTCCAAATTACCGACTCCATTCCGGACTCCGGGGAAAATCCGGACCGGGTTTTCCAGGTTGCCGACTCCATTCCGGACTCCGGGAAAAATCCGGTCCGGGTTTTCCAGGTTGCCGACTCCATTCCGGACTCCGGGAAAAATCCGGTCCGGGTTTTCCAAATTACCGACTCCATTCCGGACTCCGGGAAAAATCCGGTCCGGGTTTTCCAAATTACCGACTCCATTCCGGACTCCGGGAAAATCCGGTCCGGGTTTTCCAGGTTGCCGACTCCATTCCGGACTGCGGGAAAAATCCGGTCCGGGTTTTCCAGGTTGCCGACTCCATTCCGGACTCCGGGAAAAATCTGGTCCGGGTTTTCCAGGTTGCCGACTCCATTCCGGCCTCCGGGAAAAATCCGGTCCGGGTTTCCCAGGTTGCCGACTCCATTCCGGACTGCGGGAAAAATCTGGTCCGGGTTTTCCAGGTTGCCGACTCCATTCCGGCCTGCGGGAAAAATCCGGTCCGGGTTTTCCAAATTACCGACTCCATCCCGGCCTCCGGGAAAAATCCGGTCCGGGTTTTCCAATTTACCGACTCCATTCCGGCCTCCAGGAAAAATCCGGTCCGGGTTTTCCAGGTTGCCGACTCCATTCCGGACTCCGGGAAAAATCCGGTCCGGGTTTTCCAAATTACCGACTCCATTCCAGACTCCGGGAAAAATCCTGTCCGGGTTTTCCAAATTACCGACTCCATTCCGGCCTCCGGGAAAAATCCAGTCCAGGTTTTCCAGGTTGCCGACTCCATTCCGGACTGCGGGAAAAATCCGGTCCGGGTTTTCCAGGTTGCCGACTCCATTCCGGCCTCCGGGAAAAATCCAGTCCGGGTTTTCCAGGTTGCCGACTCCATTCCAAACTCCGGGAAAAATCCGGTCCGGGTTTTCCAGGTTGCCGACTCCATTCCGGACTCCGGGAAAAATCCGGTCCCTGTTTTCCAAATTACTGACTCCATTCCGGCCTCCGGGAAAAATCCGGTCCGGGTTTTCCAGGTTACTGACTCCATTCCAGATTCCAGAAAAATCCGGTCCGGGTTTTCCAGGTTGCCGACTCCATTCCGGACTCCGGGAAAAATCCGGTCCGGGTTTTCCAAATTACCGACTCCATTCCGGACTTCGGGAAGAATCCGGTCCGGGTTTTCCGGGTTGCCGACTCCATTCCGGCCTCCGGGAAAAATCCGGTCCGGGTTTTCCAAATTACCGACTCCATTCCGGCCTTCGGGAAAAATCCGGTCCGGGTTTTCCAGGTTGCCGACTCCATTCCGGCCTTCGGGAAAAATCCGGTCCGGGTTTTCCAGGTTGCCGACTCCATTCCGGCCTCCCGGAAAAATCCGGTCCGGGTTTTCCAATTTACCAACTCCATTCCGGCCTCCAGGAAAAATCCGGTCCGGGTTTTCCAGGTTGCCGACTCCATTCCGGACTCCGGGAAAAATCCGGTCCGGGTTTTCCAGGTTGCCGACTCCATTCCGGACTGCGGGAAAAATCCGGTCCGGGTTTTCCAAATTACCGACTCCATTCCGGCCTCCGGGAAAAATCCGGTCCGGGTTTTCCAGGTTGCCGACTCCATTCCGGCCTCCGGGAAAAATCCGGTCCGGGTTTTCCAAATTACCGACTCCATTCCGGCCTCCGGAAAAATCCGGTCCGGGTTTTCCAGGTTGCCGACTCCATTCCGGACTGCGGGAAAAATCCGGTCCGGGTTTTCCGGGTTGCCGACTCCATTCCGGCCTCCGGGAAAAATCCGGTCCGGGTTTTCCAGGTTGCCGACTCCATTCCGGACTGCGGGAAAAATCCGGTCCGGGTTTTCCAGGTTGCCGACTCCATTCCGGACTCCGGGAAAAATCCGGTCTGGGTTTTCCAAATTACCGACTCTATTCCGGCCTCCGGGAAAAATCCGGTCGGGGTTTTCCAGGTTGCCGACTCCATTCCGGACTCCGGGAAAAATCCGGTCCGGGTTTTCCAGGTTGCCGACTCCATTCCGGACTGCGGGAAAAATCCGGTCCGGGTTTTCCAGGTTGCCGACTCCATTCCGGCCTTCGGGAAAAATCCGGTCCGAGTTTTCCAGGTTGCCGACTCCATTCCGGCCTCCGGCAAAACTCCGGTCCGGGTTTTCCGGGTTGCCGACTCCATTCCGGACTCCGGAAAAATCCGGTCCGGGTTTTACAGGTTGCCGACTCCATTCCGGACTCCGGGAAAAATCCGGTCCGGGTTTTCCAAATTACCGACTCCATTCCGGACTCTGGAAAAATCCGGTCCGGGTTTTCCAGGTTGCCGACTCCATTCCGGACTCCGGGAAAAATCCGGTCCGGGTTTTCCAAATTACCGACTCCATTCCGGACTGCGGGAAAAATCCGGTCCGGGTTTTCCAAATTACCGACTCCATTCCGGACTCCGGAAAAATCCGGTCCGGGTTTTCCAGGTTGCCGACTCCATTCCGGACTCCGGGAAAAATCCGGTCCGGGTTTTCCAAATTACCGACTCCATTCCGGACTCCGGGAAAAATCCGGTCCGGGTTTTCCAGGTTGCCGACTCCATTCCGGCCTCCGGGAAAAATCCGGTCCGGGTTTTCCAGGTTGCCGACTCCATTCCGGCCTCCGGGAAAAATCCGGTCCGGGTTTTCCAATTTACCGACTCCATTCCGGCCTCCGGGAAAAATCCGGTCCGGGTTTTCCAATTTACCGACTCCATTCCGGCCTCCAGGAAAAATCCGGTCCGGGTTTTCCAGGTTGCCGACTCCATTCCGGACTCCGGGAAAAATCCGGTCCGGGTTTTCCAAATTACCGACTCCATTCCGGACTCCGGGAAAAATCCGGTCCGGGTTTTCCAAATTACTGACTCCATTCCGGCCTCCGGGAAAAATCCGGTCCGGGTTTTCCAGGTTGCCGACTCCATTCCGGACTCCGGGAAAAATCCGGTCCGGGTTTTCCAGGTTGCCGACTCCATTCCGGACTGCGGGAAAAATCCGGTCCGGGTTTTCCAAATTACCGACTCCATTCCGGCCTCCGGGAAAAATCCGGTCCGGGTTTTCCAGGTTGCCGACTCCATTCCGGACTGCGGGAAAAATCCGGTCCGGGTTTTCCAGGTTGCCGACTCCATTCCGGACTCCGGGAAAAATCCGGTCCGGGTTTTCCAAATTACCGACTCCATTCCGGACTCCGGGAAAAATCCGGTCCGGGTTTTCCAGGTTGCCGACTCCATTCCGGCCTTCGGGAAAAATCCGGTCCGGGTTTTCTGGGTTGCCGACTCCATTCCGGCCTTCGGGAAAAATCCGGGCCGAGTTTTCCAGGTTGCCGACTCCATTCCGGACTCCGGGAAAAATCCGGTCCGGGTTTTCCAAATTACCGACTCCATTCCGGCCTTCGGGAAAAATCCGGTCCGGGTTTTCCAAATTACCGACTCCATTCCGGACTCCGGGAAAAATCCGGTCCGGGTTTTCCAGGTTACTGACTCCATTCCAGATTCCAGAAAAATCCGGTCCGGGTTTTCCAAATTACCGACTCCATTCCGGACTCCGGGGAAAATCCGGTCCGGGTTTTCCAGGTTGCCGACTCCATTCCGGACTCCGGGAAAAATCCGGTCCGGGTTTTCCAGGTTGCCGACTCCATTCCGGACTCCGGGAAAAATCCGGTCCGGGTTTTCCAAATTACCGACTCCATTCCGGACTCCGGGAAAAATCCGGTCCGGGTTTTCCAAATTACCGACTCCATTCCGGACTCCGGGAAAAATCCGGTCCGGGTTTTCCAAATTACCGACTCCATTCCGGACTCCGGGAAAAATCCGGTCCGGGTTTTCCAGGTTGCCGACTCCATTCCGGACTCCGGGAAAAATCCGGTCCGGGTTTTCCAGGTTGCCGACTCCATTCCGGACTCCCGGAAAAATCCGGTCCGGGTTTTCCGGGTTGCCGACTCCATTCCGGCCTCCGGGAAAAATCCGGTCCGGGTTTTCCAGGTTGCCGACTCCATTCCGGACTGCGGGAAAAATCCGGTCCGGGTTTTCCAGGTTGCCGACTCCATTCCGGACTGCGGGAAAAATCCGGTCTGGGTTTTCCAAATTACCGACTCCATTCCGGCCTCCGGGAAAAATCCGGTCCGGGTTTTCCAGGTTGCCGACTCCATTCCGGACTGCGGGAAAAATTCTGTCCGCGTTTTCCAAATTACCGACTCCATTCCGGACTCCAGGAAAAATCCGGTCCGGGTTTTCCAGGTTGCCGACTCCATTCCGGCCTCCGGGAAAAATCCGGTCCGGGTTTTCCAGGTTACTGACTCCATTCCAGATTCCAGAAAAATCCGGTCCGGGTTTTCCAAATTACCGACTCCATTCCGGACTCCGGGGAAAATCCGGTCCGGGTTTTCCAGGTTGCCGACTCCATTCCGGACTGCGGGAAAAATCCGGTCCGGGTTTTCCAAATTACCGACTCCATTCCGGACTCCGGGAAAAATCCGGTCCGGGTTTTCCAGGTTACTGGCTCCATTCCAGATTCCAGAAAAATCCGGTCCGGGTTTTCCAGGTTACCGACTCCATTCCGGACTCCGGGAAAAATCCGGTCCGGGTTTTCCAGGTTGCCGACTCCATTCCGGACTGCGGGAAAAATCCGGTCCGGGTTTTCCGGGTTGCCGACTCCATTCCGGACTCTGGGAAAAATCCGGTCCGGGTTTTCCAAATTACCAACTCCATTTCGGACTGCGGGAAAAATCCGGTCCGGGTTTTCCAAATTACCGACTCCATTCCGGCCTCCGGGAAAAATCCGGTCCGGGTTTTCCAGGTTGCCGACTCCATTCCGGACTCCGGAAAAATCCGGTCCGGGTTTTCCAGGTTGCCGACTCCATTCCGGACTCCGGGAAAAATCCGGTCCGGGTTTTCCAAATTACTGACTCCATTCCGGCCTCCGGGAAAAATCCGGTCCGGGTTTTCCAGGTTGCCGACTCCATTCCGGCCTCCGGGAAAAATCCGGTCCGGGTTTTCCAGGTTGCCGACTCCATTCCGGACTCTGGGAAAAATCCGGTCCCGATTTTCCACATTACCGACTCCATTCCGGCCTCCAGGAAAAATCCGGTCCGGGTTTTCCAAATTACCGACTCCATTCCGGCCTCCGGGAAAAATCCGGTCCAGGTTTTCCAAATTACCGACTCCATTCCGGCCTTCGGGAAAAATCCGGTCCGGGTTTTCCAGGTTGCCGACTCCATTCCGGACTCCGGAAAAATCCAGACCGGGTTTTCCAAATTACCGACTCCATTCCGGACTCCGGGAAAGATCCGGTCCGGGTTTTCCAGGTTGCCGACTCCATTCCGGACTCCGGGAAAGATCCGGTCCGGGTTTTCCAGGTTGCCGACTCCATTCCGGACTCCGGGAAAAATCCGGTCCGGGTTTTCCAGGTTGCCGACTCCATTCCGGACTCCGGGAAAAATCCGGTCCGGGTTTTCCAGGTTGCCGACTCCATTCCGGACTGCGGGAAAAATCCGGTCCGGGTTTTCCAGGTTGCCGACTCCATTCCGGACTGCGGGAAAAATCCGGTCCGGGTTTTCCAGGTTGCCGACTCCATTCCGGACTGCGGGAAAAATCCGGTCCGGGTTTTCCGGGTTGCCGACTCCATTCCGGACTGCGGGAAAAATCCGGTCCGGGTTTTCCAAATTACCGACTCCATTCCGGCCTCCGGGAAAAATCCGGTCCGGGTTTTCCAGGTTGCCGACTCCATTCCGGCCTCCGGGAAAAATCCGGTCCGGGCTTTCCAAATTACCGACTCCATTCCGGCCTCTGGGAAAAATCCGGTCCGGGTTTTCCAGGTTGCCGACTCCATTCCGGACTGCGGGAAAAATCCGGTCCGGGTTTTCCGGGTTGCCGACTCCATTCCGGACTCCGGGAAAAATCCGGTCCGGGTTTTCCAGGTTGCCGACTCCATTCCGGACTCCGGGAAAAATCCGGTCCGGGTTTTCCAATTTACCGACTCCATTCCGGCCTCCAGGAAAAATCCGGTCCGGGTTTTCCAGGTTGCCGACTCCATTCCGGACTCCGGGAAAAATCCGGTCCGGGTTTTCAAGGTTGCCGACTCCATTCCGGACTCCGGGAAAAATCCGGTCCGGGTTTTCCAAATTACTGACTCCATTCCGGCCTCCGGGAAAAATCCGATCCGGGTTTTCCAGGTTGCCGACTCCATTCCGGACTTCGGGAAGAATCCGGTCCGGGTTTTCCAAATTACCGACTCCATTCTGGACTCCGGGAAAAATCCGGTCCGGGTTTTCCAGGTTGCCGACTCCATTCCGGACTCCGGCAAAAATCCGGTCCGGGTTTTCCAGGTTGCCGACTCCATTCCGGACTGCGGGAAAAATCCGGTCCGGGTTTTCCGGGTTGCCGACTCCATTCCGGACTCTGGGAAAAATCCGGTCCGGGTTTTCCAAATTACCAACTCCATTTCGGACTGCGGGAAATATCCGGTCCGGGTTTTCCAAATTACCGACTCCATTCCGGACTCCGGGAAAAATCCAGTCCGGGTTTTCCAAATTACCGACCCCATTCCGGACTCCGGGAAAAATCCGGTCCGGGTTTTCCAAATTACCAACTCCATTCCGGACTGCGGGAAAAATCCGGTCCGGGTTTTCCAAATTACCGACTCCATTCCGGCCTTCGGGAAAAATCCGGTCCGGGTTTTCCAAATTACCGACTCCATTCCGGACTCCGGGAAAAATCCGGTCCGGGTTTTCCAGGTTGCTGACTCCATTCCGGACTCCGGGAAAGATCCGGTCCGGGTTTTCCAGGTTGCCGACTCCATTCCGGACTCCGGGAAAAATCCGGTCCGGGTTTTCCAGGTTGCCGACTCCATTCCGGACTCCGGGGAAAATCCGGTCCGGGTTTTCCAGGTTGCCGACTCCATTCCGGACTGCGGGAAAAATCCGGTCCGGGTTTTCCAGGTTGCCGACTCCATTCCGGACTGCGGGAAAAATCCGGTCCGGGTTTTCCAAATTACCGACTCCATTCCGTACTGCGGGAAAAATCCAGTCCGGGTTTTCCAAATTACCGACTCCATTCCGGCCTCTGGGAAAAATCCGGTCCGGGTTTTCCAGGTTGCCGACTCCATTCCGGACTGCGGGAAAAATCCGGTCCGGGTTTTCCAGGTTGCCGACTCCATTCCGGCCTCCGGGAAAAATCCAGTCCGGGTTTTCCAGGTTGCCGACTCCATTCCGGACTCCGGGAAAAATCCGGTCCGGGTTTTCCAGGTTGCCGACTCCATTCCGGACTCCGGGAAAAATCCGGTCCGGGTTTTCCAATTTACCGACTCCATTCCGGCCTCCAGGAAAAATCCGGTCCGGGTTTTCCAGGTTGCCGACTCCATTCCGGACTCCGGGAAAAATCCGGTCCGGGTTTTCAAGGTTGCCGACTCCATTCCGGACTCCGGGAAAAATCCGGTCCGGGTTTTCCAAATTACTGACTCCATTCCGGCCTCCGGGAAAAATCCGATCCGGGTTTTCCAGGTTGCCGACTCCATTCCGGCCTCCGGGAAAAATCCGGTCCGGGTTTTCCAAATTACTGACTCCATTCCGGACTTCGGGAAGAATCCGGTCCGGGTTTTCCAGGTTGCCGACTCCATTCCGGACTCCGGGAAAGATCCGGTCCGGGTTTTCCAGGTTGCCGACTCCATTCCGGACTCCGGAAAAATCCGGTCCGGGTTTTCCAGGTTGCCGACTCCATTCCGGACTGCGGGAAAAATCCGGTCCGGGTTTTCCAGGTTGCCGACTCCATTCCGGACTCCGGGAAAAATCCGGTCCGGGTTTTCCAGGTTGCCGACTCCATTCCGGACTCCGGGAAAAATCCGGTCCGGGTTTTCCAAATTACCGACTCCATTCCGGACTTCGGGAAAGATCCGGTCCGGGTTTTCCAGGTTGCCGACTCCATTCCGGACTCCGGGAAAAATCCGGTCCGGGTTTTCCAATTTACCGACTCCATTCCGGCCTTTAGGAAAAATCCGGTCCGGGTTTTCCAGGTTGCCGACTCCATTCCAAACTCCGGGAAAAATCCGGTCCGGGTTTTCCAGGTTGCCGACTCCATTCCGGACTCCGGGAAAAATCCGGTCCGGGTTTTCAAGGTTGCCGACTCCATTCCGGACTCCGGAAAAATCCGGTCCGGGTTTTCCAGGTTACCGACTCCATTCCGGACTCCGGGAAAAATCCGGTCCGGGTTTTCCAGGTTGCCAACTCCATTCCGGCCTCCGGGAAAAATCCGGTCCGGGTTTTCCAAATTACCGACTCCATTCCGGACTCCGGGAAAAATCCGGTCCGGGTTTTCCAGGTTGCCGACTCCATTCCGGACTGCGGGAAAAATCCGGTCCGGGTTTTCCGGGTTGCCGACTCCATTCCGGACTCTGGGAAAAATCCGGTCCGGGTTTTCCAAATTACCAACTCCATTTCGGACTGCGGGAAAAATCCGGTCCGGGTTTTCCAAATTACCGACTCTATTCCGGACTCCGGGAAAAATCCGGTCTGGGTTTTCCAAATTACCGACTCCATTCCGGACTGCGGGAAAAATCCGGTCGGGGTTTTCCAGGTTGCCGACTCCATTCCGGACTCCGGGAAAAATCCGGTCCGGGTTTTCAAGGTTGCCGACTCCATTCCGGACTCCGGGAAAAATCCGGTCCGGGTTTTCCAGGTTGCCGACTCCATTCCGGACTCCGGGAAAAATCCGGTCCGGGTTTTCCAAATTACCGACTCCATTCCGGCCTCCGGGAAAAACCTGGTCCAGGTTTTCCAAATTACCGACTCCATTCCGGACTTCGGGAAGAATCCGGTCCGGGTTTTCCGGGTTGCCGACTCCATTCCGGCCTTCGGGAAAAATCCGGTCCGGGTTTTCCAGGTTGCCGACTCCATTCCGGCTTCCAGGAAAAATCCGGTCCGGGTTTTCCAAATTACCGACTCCATTCCGGACTCCGGGAAAAATCCGGTCCGGGTTTTCCGGGTTGCCGACTCCATTCCGGACTCCGGAAAAATCCAGACCGGGTTTTCCAAATTACCGACTCCATTCCGGACTCCGGGAAAAATCCGGCCCAGGTTTTCCAGGTTGCCGACTCCATTCCGGACTCCGGGAAAAATCCGGTCCGGGTTTTCCAAATTACCGACTCCATTCCGGACTCCGGAAAAATCCGGTCCGGGTTTTCCAGGTTGCCGACTCCATTCCGGACTGCGGGAAAAATCCGGTCTGGGTTTTCCAGGTTGCCGACTCCATTCCGGACTGCGGGAAAAATCCGGTCCGGGTTTTCCAGGTTGCCGACTCCATTCCGGACTCCGGGAAAAATCCGGTCCGGGTTTTCCAAATTACCGACTCCATTCCGGACTCCGGGAAAAATCCGGTCCGGGTTTTCCAGGTTGCCGACTCCATTCCGGACTCCGGGAAAAATCCGGTCCGGGTTTTCCAGGTTGCCGACTCCATTCCGGACTGCGGGAGAAATCCGGTCCGGGTTTTCCAAATTACCGACTCCATTCCGGACTCCGGGAAAAATCCGGTCCGGGTTTTCCAAATTACCGACTCCATTCCGGACTGCGGGAAAAATTCTGTCCGCGTTTTCCAAATTACCGACTCCATTCCGGACTCCAGGAAAAATCCGGTCCGGGTTTTCCAGGTTGCCGACTCCATTCCGGCATCCGGGAAAAATCCGGTCCGGGTTTTCCAGGTTACTGACTCCATTCCAGATTCCAGAAAAATCCGGTCCGGGTTTTCCAAATTACCGACTCCATTCCGGACTCCGGGGAAAATCCGGTCCGGGTTTTCCAGGTTGCCGACTCCATTCCGGACAGCGGGAAAAATCCGGTCCGGGTTTTCCAAATTACCGACTCCATTCCGGACTCCGGGAAAAATCCGGTCCGGGTTTTCCAGGTTACTGGCTCCATTCCAGATTCCAGAAAAATCCGGTCCGGGTTTTCCGGGTTGCCGACTCCATTCCGGCCTTCGGGAAAAATCCGGTCCGGGTTTTCCAGGTTGCCGACTCCATTCCGGACTCCGGGAAAAATCCGGTCCGGGTTTTCCAGATTGCCGACTCCATTCCGGCCTCCGGGAAAAATCCGGTCCGGGTTTTCCAGGTTACCGACTCCATTCCGGACTCCGGGAAAAATCCGGTCCGGGTTTTCCAGGTTGCCGACTCCATTCCGGACTGCGGGAAAAATCCGGTCCGGGTTTTCCGGGTTGCCGACTCCATTCCGGACTCCGGGAAAAATCCGGTCCGGGTTTTCCAAATTACCAACTCCATTTCGGACTGCGGGAAAAATCCGGTCCGGGTTTTCCAAATTACCGACTCCATTCCGGCCTCCGGGAAAAATCCGGTCCGGGTTTTCCGGGTTGCCGACTCCATTCCGGCCTCCGGGAAAAATCCGGTCCGGGTTTTCCAGGTTGCCGACTCCATTCCGGACTGCGGGAAAAATCCGGTCCGGGTTTTCCAGGTTGCCGACTCCATTCCGGACTCCCGGAAAAATCCGGTCCGGGTTTTCCAAATTACCGACTCCATTCCGGACTGCGGGAAAAATTCTGTCCGCGTTTTCCAAATTACCGACTCCATTCCGGACTCCAGGAAAAATCCGGTCCGGGTTTTCCAGGTTGCCGACTCCATTCCGGCCTCCGGGAGAAATCCGGTCCGGGTTTTCAAGGTTGCCGACTCCATTCCGGACTGCGGGAAAAATCCGGTCCGGGTTTTCCAAATTACCGACTCCATTCCGGCCTCCGGGAAAAATCCGGTCCGGGTTTTCCAGGTTGCCGACTCCATTCCGGCCTCCGGGAAAAATCCGGTCCGGGTTTTCCAAATTACCGACTCCATTCCGGACTCCAGGAAAAATCCGGTCCGGGTTTTCCAAATTACCGACTCCATTCCGTACTGCGGGAAAAATCCGGTCCGGGTTTTCCAGGTTGCCGACTCCATTCCGGACTGGGGGAAAAATCCGGTCCGGGTTTTCCAGGTTGCCGACTCCATTCCGGCCTCCGGGAAAAATCCAGTCCGGGTTTTCCAGGTTGCCGACTCCATTCCGGACTCCGGGAAAAATCCGGTCCGGGTTTTCCAGGTTGCCGACTCCATTCCGGACTGCGGGAAAAATCCGGTCCGGGTTTTCCAATTTACCGACTCCATTCCGGCCTCCAGGAAAAATCCGGTCCGGGTTTTCCAGGTTGCCGACTCCATTCCGGACTCCGGGAAAAATCCGGTCCGGGTTTTCAAGGTTGCCGACTCCATTCCGGACTCCGGGAAAAATCCGGTCCGGGTTTTCCAAATTACTGACTCCATTCCGGCCTCCGGGAAAAATCCGATCCGGGTTTTCCAGGTTGCCGACTCCATTCCGAACTTCGGGAAGAATCCGGTCCGGGTTTTCCAGGTTGCCGACTCCATTCCAGACTCCGGGAAAAATCCGGTCCGGGTTTTCCAAATTACCGACTCCATTCCGGCCTTCGGGAAAACTCCGGTCCGGGTTTTCCAAATTACCGACTCCATTCTGGACTCCGGGAAAAATCCGGTCCGGGTTTTCCAGGTTGCCGACTCCATTCCGGACTGCGGGAAAAATCCGGTCCGGGTTTTCCAAATTACCAACTCCATTTCGGACTGCGGGAAATATCCGGTCCGGGTTTTCCAAATTACCGACTCCATTCCGGCCTTCGGGAAAAATCCGGTCCGGGTTTTCCAAATTACCGACTCCATTCCGGACTCCGGGAAAAATCCGGTCCGGGTTTTCCAGGTTGCCGACTCCATTCCGGACTCCGGGAAAGATCCGGTCCGGGTTTTCCAGGTTGCCGACTCCATTCCGGACTCCGGGAAAAATCCGGTCCGGGTTTTCCAAATTACCGACTCCATTGCGGACTCCCGGAAATATCCGGTCCGGGTTTTCCAAATTACCGACTCCATTCCGGACTCCCGGAAAAATCCGGTCCGGGTTTTCCAGGTTGCCGACTCCATTCCGGACTGCGGGAAAAATCCGGTCCGGGTTTTCCAAATTACCGACTCCATTCCGTACTGCGGGAAAAATCCGGTCCGGGTTTTCCAAATTACCGACTCCATTCCGGCCTCTGGGAAAAATCCGGTCCGGGTTTTCCAGGTTGCCGACTCCATTCCGGACTCCGGGAAAAATCCGGTCCGGGTTTTCCAATTTACCGACTCCATTCCGGCCTCCAGGAAAAATCCGGTCCGGGTTTTCCAGGTTGCCGACTCCATTCCGGACTCCGGGAAAAATCCGGTCCGGGTTTTCAAGGTTGCCGACTCCATTCCGGCCTCCGGGAAAAATCCGGTCCGGGTTTTCCAAATTACTGACTCCATTACGGACTTCGGGAAGAATCCGGTCCGGGTTTTCCAGGTTGCCGACTCCATTCCAGACTCCGGGAAAAATCCGGTCCGGGTTTTCCAAATTACCGACTCCATTCCGGCCTTCGGGAAAAATCCGGTCCGGGTTTTCCAAATTACCGACTCCATTCCGGACTCCGGGAAAAATCCGGTCCGGGTTTTCCAGGTTACCGACTCCATTCCGGACTCCGGGAAAAATCCGGTCCGGGTTTTCCAGGTTGCCGACTCCATTCCGGACTGCGGGAAAAATCCGGTCCGGGTTTTCCAAATTACCAACTCCATTCCGGACTGCGGGAAAAATCCGGTCCGGGTTTTCCAAATTACCGACTCCATTCCGGCCTTCGGGAAAAATCCGGTCCGGGTTTTCCAAATTACCGACTCCATTCCGGACTCCGGGAAAAATCCGGTCCGGGTTTTCCAGGTTGCCGACTCCATTCCGGACTCCGGGAAAGATCCGGTCCGGGTTTTCCAGGTTGCCGACTCCATTCCGGACTCCGGAAAAATCCGGTCCGGGTTTTCCAGGTTGCCGACTCCATTCCGGACTGCGGGAAAAATCCGGTCCGGGTTTTCCAGGTTGCCGACTCCATTCCGGACTCCGGGAAAAATCCGGTCCGGGTTTTCCAGGTTGCCGACTCCATTCCGGACTCCGGGAAAAATCCGGTCCGGGTTTTCCAAATTACCGACTCCATTCCGGACTCCGGGAAAGATCCGGTCCGGGTTTTCCAGGTTGCCGACTCCATTCCGGACTCCGGGAAAGATCCGGTCCGGGTTTTCCAGGTTGCCGACTCCATTCCGGACTCCGGGAAAAATCCGGTCCGGGTTTTCCAGGTTGCCGACTCCATTCCGGACTGCGGGGAAAATCCGGTCCGGGTTTTCCAGGTTGCCGACTCCATTCCGGCCTCCGGGAAAAATCGAGTCCGGGTTTTCCAGGTTGCCGACTCCATTCCAAACTCCGGGAAAAATCCGGTCCGGGTTTTCCAGGTTGCCGACTCCATTCCGGACTCCGGGAAAAATCCGGTCCGGGTTTTCCAATTTACCGACTCCATTCCGGCCTTTAGGAAAAATCCGGTCCGGGTTTTCCAAATTACCGACTCCATTCCGGCCTCCGGGAAAAATCCGGTCCGGGTTTTCCGGGTTGCCGACTCCATTCCGGCCTCCGGGAAAAATCCGGTCCGGGTTTTCCAGGTTGCCGACTCCATTCCGGACTCCCGGAAAAATCCGGTCCGGGTTTTCCAAATTACCGACTCCATTCCGGACTGCGGGAAAAATTCTGTCCGCGTTTTCCAAATTACCGACTCCATTCCGGACTCCGGGAAAAATCCGGTCCGGGTTTTCCAGGTTGCCGACTCCATTCCGGACTGCGGGAAAAATCCGGTCCGGGTTTTCCGGGTTGCCGACTCCATTCCGGACTGCGGGAAAAATCCGGTCCGGGTTTTCCAAATTACCGACTCCATTCCGGCCTCCGGGAAAAATCCGGTCCGGGTTTTCCAGGTTGCCGACTCCATTCCGGCCTCCGGGAAAAATCCGGTCCGGGTTTTCCAAATTACCGACTCCATTCCGGACTCCAGGAAAAATCCGGTCCGGGTTTTCCAAATTACCGACTCCATTCCGTACTGCGGGAAAAATCCGGTCCGGGTTTTCCAGGTTGCCGACTCCATTCCGGACTGGGGGAAAAATCCGGTCCGGGTTTTCCAGGTTGCCGACTCCATTCCGGCCTCCGGGAAAAATCCAGTCCGGGTTTTCCAGGTTGCCGACTCCATTCCGGACTCCGGGAAAAATCCGGTCCGGGTTTTCCAGGTTGCCGACTCCATTCCGGACTCCGGGAAAAATCCGGTCCGGGTTTTCCAATTTACCGACTCCATTCCGGCCTCCAGGAAAAATCCGGTCCGGGTTTTCCAGGTTGCCGACTCCATTCCGGACTCCGGGAAAAATCCGGTCCGGGTTTTCAAGGTTGCCGACTCCATTCCGGACTCCGGGAAAAATCCGGTCCGGGTTTTCCAAATTACTGACTCCATTCCGGCCTCCGGGAAAAATCCGGTCCGGGTTTTCCAGGTTGCCGACTCCATTCCAGACTCCGGGAAAAATCCGGTCCGGGTTTTCCGGGTTGCCGACTCCATTCCGGACTGCGGGAAAAATCCGGTCCGGGTTTTCCAAATTACCAACTCCATTTCGGACTGCGGGAAATATCCGGTCCGGGTTTTCCAAATTACCGACTCCATTCCGGCCTTCGGGAAAAATCCGGTCCGGGTTTTCCAAATTACCGACTCCATTCCGGACTCCGGGAAAAATCCGGTCCGGGTTTTCCAGGTTGCCGACTCCATTCCGGACTCCGGGAAAGATCCGGTCCGGGTTTTCCAGGTTGCCGACTCCATTCCGGACTCCGGGAAAAATCCGGTCCGGGTTTTCCAAATTACCGACTCCATTCCGGACTCCCGGAAAAATCCGGTCCGGGTTTTCCAGGTTGCCGACTCCATTCCGGACTCCGGGAAAAATCCGGTCCGGGTTTTCCAAATTACCGACTCCATTCCGGCCTCTGGGAAAAATCCGGTCCGGGTTTTCCAGGTTGCCGACTCCATTCCGGACTCCGGGAAAAATCCGGTCCGGGTTTTCCAGGTTGCCGACTCCATTCCGGACTCCGGGAAAAATCCGGTCCGGGTTTTCCAATTTACCGACTCCATTCCGGCCTCCAGGAAAAATCCGGTCCGGGTTTTCCAGGTTGCCGACTCCATTCCGGACTCCGGGAAAAATCCGGTCCGGGTTTTCAAGGTTGCCGACTCCATTCCGGCCTCCGGGAAAAATCCGGTCCGGGTTTTCCAAATTACCGACTCCATTCCGGCCTCCGGGAAAAATCCGGTCCGGGTTTTCCAAATTACTGACTCCATTACGGACTTCGGGAAGAATCCGGTCCGGGTTTTCCAGGTTGCCGACTCCATTCCAGACTCCGGGAAAAATCCGGTCCGGGTTTTCCAAATTACCGACTCCATTCCGGCCTTCGGGAAAAATCCGGTCCGGGTTTTCCAAATTACCGACTCCATTCCGGACTCCGGGAAAAATCCGGTCCGGGTTTTCCAGGTTACCGACTCCATTCCGGACTCCGGGAAAAATCCGGTCCGGGTTTTCCAGGTTGCCGACTCCATTCCGGACTGCGGGAAAAATCCCGTCCGGGTTTTCCAAATTACCAACTCCATTTCGGACTGCGGGAAAAATCCGGTCCGGGTTTTCCAAATTACCGACTCCATTCCGGACTCCGGGAAAAATCCAGTCCGGGTTTTCCAAATTACCGACCCCATTCCGGACTCCGGGAAAAATCCGGTCCGGGTTTTCCAAATTACCAACTCCATTCCGGACTGCGGGAAAAATCCGGTCCGGGTTTTCCAAATTACCGACTCCATTCCGGCCTTCGGGAAAAATCCGGTCCGGGTTTTCCAAATTACCGACTCCATTCCGGACTCCGGGAAAAATCCGGTCCGGGTTTTCCAGGTTGCCGACTCCATTCCGGACTCCGGGAAAGATCCGGTCCGGGTTTTCCAGGTTGCCGACTCCATTCCGGACTCCGGAAAAATCCGGTCCGGGTTTTCCAGGTTGCCGACTCCATTCCGGACTGCGGGAAAAATCCGGTCCGGGTTTTCCAGGTTGCCGACTCCATTCCGGACTCCGGGAAAAATCCGGTCCGGGTTTTCCAGGTTGCCGACTCCATTCCGGACTCCGGGAAAAATCCGGTCCGGGTTTTCCAAATTACCGACTCCATTCCGGACTCCGGGAAAGATCCGGTCCGGGTTTTCCAGGTTGCCGACTCCATTCCGGACTCCGGGAAAGATCCGGTCCGGGTTTTCCAGGTTGCCGACTCCATTCCGGACTCCGGGAAAAATCCGGTCCGGGTTTTCCAGGTTGCCGACTCCATTCCGGACTGCGGGGAAAATCCGGTCCGGGTTTTCCAGGTTGCCGACTCCATTCCGGCCTCCGGGAAAAATCGAGTCCGGGTTTTCCAGGTTGCCGACTCCATTCCAAACTCCGGGAAAAATCCGGTCCGGGTTTTCCAGGTTGCCGACTCCATTCCGGACTCCGGGAAAAATCCGGTCCGGGTTTTCCAATTTACCGACTCCATTCCGGCCTTTAGGAAAAATCCGGTCCGGGTTTTCCAGGTTGCCGACTCCATTCCAAACTCCGGGAAAAATCCGGTCCGGGTTTTCCAGGTTGCCGACTCCATTCCGGACTCCGGGAAAAATCCGGTCCGGGTTTTCAAGGTTGCCGACTCCATTCCGGACTCCGGGAAAAATCCGGTCCGGGTTTTCCAGGTTACCGACTCCATTCCGGACTCCGGGAAAAATCCGGTCCGGGTTTTCCAGGTTGCCAACTCCATTCCGGCCTCCGGGAAAAATCCGGTCCGGGTTTTCCAAATTACCGACTCCATTCCGGCCTCTGGGAAAAATCCGGTCCGGGTTTTCCAAATTACCGACTCCATTCCGGACTTCGGGAAGAATCCGGTCCGGGTTTTCCGGGTTGCCGACTCCATTCCGGCCTTCGGGAAAAATCCGGTCCGGGTTTTCCAGGTTGCCGACTCCATTCCGGACTCCGGGAAAAATCCGGTCCGGGTTTTCCACATTACCGACTCCATTCCGGCCTTCGGGAAAAATCCGGTCCGGGTTTTCCAAATTACCGACTCCATTCCGGACTCCGGGAAAAATCCGGTCCGGGTTTTCCAGGTTGCCGACTCCATTCCGGCCTCCGGGAAAAATCCGGTCCGGGTTTTCCGGGTTGCCGACTCCATTCCGGACTGCGGGAAAAATCCGGTCCGGGTTTTCCAAATTACCGACTCCATTCCGGACTCCGGGAAAAATCCGGTCCGGGTTTTCCAGGTTGCCGACTCCATTCCGGCCTCCGGGAAAAATCCGGTCCGGGTTTTCCAAATTACCGACTCCATTCCGGACTCCGGGAAAAATCCGGTCCGGGTTTTCCAAATTACCGACTCCATTCCGTACTGCGGGAAAAATCCGGTCCGGGTTTTCCAAATTACCGACTCCATTCCGGCCTCTGGGAAAAATCCGGTCCGGGTTTTCCAGGTTGCCGACTCCATTCCGGACTGCGGGAAAAATCCAGTCCGGGTTTTCCAGGTTGCCGACTCCATTCCGGACTCCGGGAAAAATCCGGTCCGGGTTTTCCAGGTTGCCGACTCCATTCCGGACTCCGGGAAAAATCCGGTCCGGGTTTTCCAATTTACCGACTCCATTCCGGCCTCCAGGAAAAATCCGGTCCGGGTTTTCCAGGTTGCCGACTCCATTCCGGACTCCGGGAAAAATCCGGTCCGGGTTTTCCAGGTTGCCGACTCCATTCCGGACTGCGGGAAAAATCCGGTCCGGGTTTTCCAGGTTGCCGACTCCATTCCGGACTGCGGGAAAAATCCGGTCCGGGTTTTCCGGGTTGCCGACTCCATTCCGGACTCTGGGAAAAATCCGGTCCGGGTTTTCCAAATTACCAACTCCATTTCGGACTGCGGGAAATATCCGGTCCGGGTTTTCCAAATTACCGACTCCATTCCGGACTCCGGGAAAAATCCAGTCCGGGTTTTCCAAATTACCGACCCCATTCCGGACTCCGGGAAAAATCCGGTCCGGGTTTTCCAAATTACCAACTCCATTCCGGACTGCGGGAAAAATCCGGTCCGGGTTTTCCAGGTTGCCGACTCCATTCCGGACTCCGGGAAAAATCCGGTCCGGGTTTTCCAGGTTGCCGACTCCATTCCGGACTCCGGGGAAAATCCGGTCCGGGTTTTCCAGGTTGCCGACTCCATTCCGGACTGCGGGAAAAATCCGGTCCGGGTTTTCCAGGTTGCCGACTCCATTCCGGACTCCGGGAAAAATCCGGTCCGGGTTTTCCAGGTTGCCGACTCCATTCCGGACCCCGGGAAAATTCCGGTTCGGGTTTTCCAAATTACCGACTCCATTCCGGACTCCCGGAAAAATCCGGTCCGGGTTTTCCAGGTTGCCGACTCCATTCCGGACTGCGGGAAAAATCCGGTCCGGGTTTTCCAAATTACCGACTCCATTCCGTACTGCGGGAAAAATCCGGTCCGGGTTTTCCAAATTACCGACTCCATTCCGGCCTCTGGGAAAAATCCGGTCCGGGTTTTCCAGGTTGCCGACTCCATTCCGGACTGCGGGAAAAATCCGGTCCGGGTTTTCCAGGTTGCCGACTCCATTCCGGACTGCGGGAAAAATCCGGTCCGGGTTTTCCAGGTTGCCGACTCCATTCCGGACTCCGGGAAAAATCCGGTCTGGGTTTTCCAAATTACCGACTCTATTCCGGCCTCCGGGAAAAATCCGGTCGGGGTTTTCCAGGTTGCCGACTCCATTCCGGACTCCGGGAAAAATCCGGTCCGGGTTTTCCAGGTTGCCGACTCCATTCCGGACTGCGGGAAAAATCCGGTCCGGGTTTTCCAGGTTGCCGACTCCATTCCGGACTCCGGGAAAAATCCGGTCCGGGTTTTCCAAATTACCGACTCCATTCCGGACTTCGGGAAAAATCCGGTCTGGGTTTTCCAAATTACCGACTCCATTCCGGACTCCGGGAAAAATCCTGTCCGCGTTTTCCAAATTACCGACTCCATTCCGGCCTCCGGGAAAAATCCAGTCCGGGTTTTCCAGGTTGCCGACTGCATTCCAAACTCCGGGAAAAATCCGGTCCGGGTTTTCCAGGTTGCCGACTCCATTCCGGACTCCGGGAAAAATCCGGTCCGGGTTTTCCAGGTTGCCGACTCCATTCCGGACTCCGGGAAAAATCCGGTCCGGGTTTTCCAGGTTGCCGACTCCATTCCGGCCTCCGGGAAAAATCCGGTCCGGGTTTTCCAAATTACCGACTCCATTCCGGCCTCCGGGAAAAATCCGGTCCGGGTTTTCCAAATTACCGACTCCATTCCGGACTGCGGGAAAAATCCGGTCCGGGTTTTCCAAATTACCGACTCCATTCCGGACTCCGGGAAAAATCCGGTCCGGGTTTTCCAAATTACCGACTCCATTCCGGACTCCGGAAAAATCCGGTCCGGGTTTTCCAGGTTGCCGACTCCATTCCGGACTCCGGGAAAAATCCGGTCCGGGTTTTCCAAATTACCGACTCCATTCCGGACTCCGGGAAAAATCCGGTCCGGGTTTTCCAGGTTGCCGACTCCATTCCGGCCTCCGGGAAAAATCCGGTCCGGGTTTTCCAGGTTGCCGACTCCATTCCGGCCTCCGGGAAAAATCCGGTCCGGGTTTTCCAATTTACCGACTCCATTCCGGCCTCCGGGAAAAATCCGGTCCGGGTTTTCCAATTTACCGACTCCATTCCGGACTCCGGGGAAAATCCGGTCCGGGTTTTCCAGGTTGCCGACTCCATTCCGGACTCCGGGAAAAATCCGGTCCGGGTTTTCCAGGTTGCCGACTCCATTCCGGACTCCCGGAAAAATCCGGTCCGGGTTTTCCGGGTTGCCGACTCCATTCCGGCCTCCGGGAAAAATCCGGTCCGGGTTTTCCAGGTTGCCGACTCCATTCCGGACTGCGGGAAAAATCCGGTCCGGGTTTTCCAGGTTGCCGACTCCATTCCGGACTCCGGGAAAAATCCGGTCCGGGTTTTCCAAATTACCGACTCCATTCCGGACTCCGGGAAAAATCCGGTCCGGGTTTTCCAGGTTGCCGACTCCATTCCGGACTCCGGGAAAAATCCGGTCCGGGTTTTCCAGGTTGCCGACTCCATTCCGGACTGCGGGAGAAATCCGGTCCGGGTTTTCCAAATTACCGACTCCATTCCGGACTCCGGGAAAAATCCGGTCCGGGTTTTCCAGGTTACTGACTCCATTCCAGATTCCAGAAAAATCCGGTCCGGGTTTTCCGGGTTGCCGACTCCATTCCGGCCTTCGGGAAAAATCCGGTCCGGGTTTTCCAGGTTGCCGACTCCATTCCGGACTCCGGGAAAAATCCGGTCCGGGTTTTCCAGATTGCCGACTCCATTCCGGCCTCCGGGAAAAATCCGGTCCGGGTTTTCCAGGTTACCGACTCCATTCCGGACTCCGGGAAAAATCCGGTCCGGGTTTTCCAGGTTGCCGACTCCATTCCGGACTGCGGGAAAAATCCGGTCCGGGTTTTCCGGGTTGCCGACTCCATTCCGGACTCTGGGAAAAATCCGGTCCGGGTTTTCCAAATTACCAACTCCATTTCGGACTGCGGGAAAAATCCGGTCCGGGTTTTCCAAATTACCGACTCCATTCCGGACTCCCGGAAAAATCCGGTCCGGGTTTTCCAAATTACCGACTCCATTCCGGACTCCGGGAAAAATCCGGTCCGGGTTTTCCGGGTTGCCGACTCCATTCCGGACTCCGGAAAAATCCGGTCCGGGTTTTCAAGGTTGCCGACTCCATTCCGGACTCCGGGAAAAATCCGGTCCGGGTTTTCCAAATTACCGACTCCATTCCGGCCTTCGGGAAAAATCCGGTCCGGGTTTTCCAGGTTGCCGACTCCATTCCGGACTCCGGAAAAATCCAGACCGGGTTTTCCAAATTACCGACTCCATTCCGGACTCCGGGAAAGATCCGGTCCGGGTTTTCCAGGTTGCCGACTCCATTCCGGACTCCGGGAAAAATCCGGTCCGGGTTTTCCAGGTTGCCGACTCCATTCCGGACTCCGGGAAAAATCCAGTCCGGGTTTTCCAGGTTGCCGACTCCATTCCGGACTGCGGGAAAAATCCGGTCCGGGTTTTCCAGGTTGCCGACTCCATTCCGGACTGCGGGAAAAATCCGGTCCGGGTTTTCCAGGTTGCCGACTCCATTCCGGACTGCGGGAAAAATCCGGTCCGGGTTTTCCGGGTTGCCGACTCCATTCCGGACTGCGGGAAAAATCCGGTCCGGGTTTTCCAAATTACCGACTCCATTCCGGACTCCGGGAAAAATCCGGTCCGGGTTTTCCAGGTTGCCGACTCCATTCCGGCCTCCGGGAAAAATCCGGTCCGGGTTTTCCAAATTACCGACTCCATTCCGGACTCCGGGAAAAATCCGGTCCGGGTTTTCCAAATTACCGACTCCATTCCGGACTGCGGGAAAAATCCGGTCCGGGTTTTCCAAATTACCGACTCCATTCCGGCCTCTGGGAAAAATCCGGTCCGGGTTTTCCAGGTTGCCGACTCCATTCCGGACTGCGGGAAAAATCCGGTCCGGGTTTTCCAGGTTGCCGACTCCATTCCGGCCTCCGGGAAAAATCCAGTCCGGGTTTTCCAGGTTGCCGACTCCATTCCGGACTCCGGGAAAAATCCGGTCCGGGTTTTCCAGGTTGCCGACTCCATTCCGGACTCCGGGAAAAATCCGGTCCGGGTTTTCCAATTTACCGACTCCATTCCGGCCTCCAGGAAAAATCCGGTCCGGGTTTTCCAGGTTGCCGACTCCATTCCGGACTCCGGGAAAAATCCGGTCCGGGTTTTCCGGGTTGCCGACTCCATTCCGGACTCTGGGAAAAATCCGGTCCGGGTTTTCCAAATTACCAACTCCATTTCGGACTGCGGGAAATATCCGGTCCGGGTTTTCCAAATTACCGACTCCATTCCGGACTCCGGGAAAAATCCAGTCCGGGTTTTCCAAATTACCGACCCCATTCCGGACTCCGGGAAAAATCCGGTCCGGGTTTTCCAAATTACCAACTCCATTCCGGACTGCGGGAAAAATCCGGTCCGGGTTTTCCAGGTTGCCGACTCCATTCCGGACTCCGGGAAAAATCCGGTCCGGGTTTTCCAGGTTGCCGACTCCATTCCGGACTCCGGGGAAAATCCGGTCCGGGTTTTCCAGGTTGCCGACTCCATTCCGGACTCTGGGAAAAATCCGGTCCGGGTTTTCCAGGTTGCCGACTCCATTCCGGACTCCGGGGAAAATCCGGTCCGGGTTTTCCAGGTTGCCGACTCCATTCCGGACTGCGGGAAAAATCCGGTCCGGGTTTTCCAGGTTGCCGACTCCATTCCGGACTCCGGGAAAAATCCGGTCCGGGTTTTCCAGGTTGCCGACTCCATTCCGGACCCCGGGAAAATTCCGGTTCGGGTTTTCCAAATTACCGACTCCATTGCGGACTCCCGGAAAAATCCGGTCCGGGTTTTCCAAATTACCGACTCCATTCCGGACTCCCGGAAAAATCCGGTCCGGGTTTTCCAAATTACCGACTCCATTCCGTACTCCGGGAAAAATCCGGTCCGGGTTTTCCAAATTACCGACTCCATTCCGGCCTCTGGGAAAAATCCGGTCCGGGTTTTCCAGGTTGCCGACTCCATTCCGGACTGCGGGAAAAATCCGGTCCGGGTTTTCCAGGTTGCCGACTCCATTCCGGCCTCCGGGAAAAATCCAGTCCGGGTTTTCCAGGTTGCCGACTCCATTCCGGACTCCGGGAAAAATCCAGTCCGGGTTTTCCAGGTTGCCGACTCCATTCCGGCCTCCGGGAAAAATCCGATCCGGGTTTTCCAGGTTGCCGACTCCATTCCGGCCTCCGGGAAAAATCCGGTCCGGGTTTTCCAAATTACTGACTCCATTCCGGACTTCGGGAAGAATCCGGTCCGGGTTTTCCAGGTTGCCGACTCCATTCCAGACTCCGGGAAAAATCCGGTCCGGGTTTTCCAAATTACCGACTCCATTCCGGCCTCCGGGAAAAATCCGGTCCGGGTTTTCCAAATTACCGACTCCATTCCGGACTCCGGGAAAAATCCGGTCCGGGTTTTCCAGGTTGCCGACTCCATTCCGGACTGCGGGAAAAATCCGGTCCGGGTTTTCCGGGTTGCCGATTCCATTCCGGACTCCGGGAAAAATCCGGTCCGGGTTTTCCAAATTACCGACTCCATTCTGGACTCCGGAAAAAATCCGGTCCGGGTTTTCCGTGTTGCCGACTCCATTCCGGACTCCGGGAAAAATCCGGTCCGGGTTTTCCAGGTTGCCGACTCCATTCCGGACTCCGGGAAAAATCCGGTCCGGGTTTTCCAGGTTGCCGACTCCATTCCGGACTGCGGGGAAAATCCGGTCCGGGTTTTCCAGGTTGCCGACTCCATTCCGGCCTCCGGGAAAAATCCAGTCCGGGTTTTCCAGGTTGCCGACTCCATTCCAAACTCCGGGAAAAATCCGGTCCGGGTTTTCCAGGTTGCCGACTCCATTCCGGACTCCGGGAAAAATCCGGTCCGGGTTTTCCAATTTACCGACTCCATTCCGGCCTTTAGGAAAAATCCGGTCCGGGTTTTCCAGGTTGCCGACTCCATTCCAAACTCCGGGAAAAATCCGGTCCGGGTTTTCCAGGTTGCCGACTCCATTCCGGACTCCGGGAAAAATCCGGTCCGGGTTTTCAAGGTTGCCGACTCCATTCCGGACTCCGGGAAAAATCCGGTCCGGGTTTTCCAAATTACCGACTCCATTCCGGCCTCCGGGAAAAATCCGGTCCGGGTTTTCCAAATTACCGACTCCATTCCGGACTTCGGGAAAAATCCGGTCCGGGTTTTCCGGGTTGCCGACTCCATTCCGGACTCCGGGAAAAATCCGGTCCGGGTTTTCCACATTACCGACTCCATTCCGGCCTTCGGGAAAAATCCGGTCCGGGTTTTCCAAATTACCGACTCCATTCCGGACTCCGGGAAAAATCCGGTCCGGGTTTTCCAGGTTACCGACTCCATTCCGGACTCCGGGAAAAATCCGGTCCGGGTTTTCCAGGTTGCCGACTCCATTCCGGACTGCGGGAAAAATCCGGTCCGGGTTTTCCGGGTTGCCGACTCCATTCCGGACTCTGGGAAAAATCCGGTCCGGGTTTTCCAAATTACCAACACCATTTCGGACTGCGGGAAAAATCCGGTCCGGGTTTTCCAAATTACCGACTCCATTCCGGACTCCGGGAAAAATCCGGTCTGGGTTTTCCGGGTTGCCGACTCCATTCCGGACTCCGGGAAAAATCCGGTCCGGGTTTTCCAGGTTGCCGACTCCATTCCGGACTCCGGGAAAAATCCGGTCCGGGTTTTCCAGGTTGCCGACTCCATTCCGGACTCTGGGAAAAATCCGGTCCGGGTTTTCCAAATTACCAACTCCATTCCGGACTGCGGGAAAAATCCGGTCCGGGTTTTCCAGGTTGCCGACTCCATTCCGGCCTCCGGGAAAAATCCGGTCCGGGTTTTCCAAATTACCGACTCCATTCCGGCCTCCGGGAAAAATCTGGTCCAGGTTTTCCAAATTACCGACTCCATTCCGGACTTCGGGAAGAATCCGGTCCGGGTTTTCCGGGTTGCCGACTCCATTCCGGCCTTCGGGAAAAATCCGGTCCGGGTTTTCCAGGTTGCCGACTCCATTCCGGCCTCCGGCAAAACTCCGGTCCGGGTTTTCCGGGTTGCCGACTCCATTCCGGACTCCGGAAAAATCCGGTCCGGGTTTTCCAGGTTGCCGACTCCATTCCGGACTCCGGGAAAAATCCGGTCCGGGTTTTCCAGGTTGCCGACTCCATTCCGGTCTCCGGGAAAAATCCGGTCCGGGTTTTCCAAATTACCGACTCCATTCCGGACTCCGGGAAAAATCCGGTCCGGGTTTTCCGGGTTGCCGACTCCATTCCGGACTCCGGAAAAATCCAGACCGGGTTTTCCAAATTACCGACTCCATTCCGGCCTCCGGGAAAAATCCGGTCCGGGTTTTCCAGGTTGCCGACTCCATTCCGGACTGCGGGAAAAATCCGGTCTGGGTTTTCCAAATTACCGACTCCATTCCGGACTGCGGGAAAAATCCGGTCCGGGTTTTCCAGGTTGCCGACTCCATTCCGGACTCCGGGAAAAATCCGGTCCGGGTTTTCCAGGTTGCCGACTCCATTCCGGACTGCGGGAAAAATCCGGTCCGGGTTTTCCAAATTACCGACTCCATTCCGGCCTCCGGGAAAAATCCGGTCCGGGTTTTCCAGGTTGCCGACTCCATTCCGGACTCCGGGAAAAATCCGGTCCGGGTTTTCCAGATTGCCGACTCCATTCCGGCCTCCGGGAAAAATCCGGTCCGGGTTTTCCAGGTTACCGACTCCATTCCGGACTCTGGGAAAAATCCGGTCCGGGTTTTCCAGGTTGCCGACTCCATTCCGGACTGCGGGAAAAATCCGGTCCGGGTTTTCCGGGTTGCCGACTCCATTCCGGACTCCGGGAAAAATCCGGTCCGGGTTTTCCAGGTTGCCGACTCCATTCCGGACTCCGGGAAAAATCCGGTCCGGGTTTTCCAAGTTGCCGACTCCATTCCGGACTCCGGGAAAAATCCGGTCCGGGTTTTCCAAATTACCGACTCCATTCCGGCCTCCGGGAAACATCCGGTCCGGGTTTTCCAAATTACCGACTCCATTCCGGACTCTGGGAAAAATCCGGTCCGGGTTTTCCAAATTGCCGACTCCATTCCGGACTGCGGGAAAAATCCGGTCCGGGTTTTCCAAATTACCGACTCCATTCCGGACTCCGGGAAAAATCCGGTCTGGGTTTTCCAGGTTGCCGACTCCATTCCGGACTCCGGAAGAAATCCGGTCCGGGTTTTCCAAATTACCGAATCCATTCCGGACTCCGGAAAAATCCGGTCCGGGTTTTCCAAATTACCGACTCCATTCCGGACTCCGGGAAAAATCCAGTCCGGGTTTTCCGGGTTGCCGACTCCATTCCGGCCTCCGGGAAAAATCCGGTCCGGGTTTTCCAAATTACCGACTCCATTCTGGACTCCGGGAAAAATCCAGTCCGGGTTTTCCATGTTTCCGACTCCATTCCGGCCTCCGGCAAAACTCCGGTCCGGGTTTTCCGGGTTGCCGACTCCATTCCGGACTCGGGGAAAAATCCGGTCCGGGTTTTCCAGGTTGCCGACTCCATTCCGGACTCCGGGAAAAAGTCCGGTCCGGGTTTTCCAGGTTGCCAAATCCATTCCGGACGCCGGGAAAAATCCGGTCCGGGTTTTCCAGGTTGCCGACTCCATTCCGGACTCCGGGAAAAATCCGGTCTGGGTTTTCCAAATTGCCGACTGCATTCCGGACACCGGGAAAAATCCGGTCCGGCTTTTCCAGGTTGCCGACTCCATTCCCGACTCCGGGAAAAATCCGGTCCGGGTTTTCCAAATTACCGACTCCATTCCGGACTCCGGGAAAAATCCGGTCCGGGTTTTCCAAATTACCGACTCCATTCCGGACTCCGGGAAAAATCCCGTCCAGGTTTTCCAAATTACCGACTCCATTCCGGACTCCAGGAAAAATCCGGTCCGGGTTTTCCAAATTACCGACTCCATTCCGGACTCCGGAAAAATCCGGTCCGGGTTTTCCAAATTTCCGACTCCATTCCGGACTCCGGGAAAAATCCGGTCCGGGTTTTCCAAATTGCCGACTCCATTCCGGCCTCCGGGAAAAATCCGGTCCGGGTTTTCCAAATTACCGACTCCATTCCGGCCTCCGGGAAAAATCCGGTCCGGGTTTTCCAGGTTGCCGACTCCATTCCGGACTCCGAGAAAAATCCGGTCCGGGTTTTCCAGGTTGCCGACTCCATTCCGGACTCCGGGAAAAATCCGGCCCGGGTTTTCCGAACTGCCGACTCCATTCCGGACTCCGGGAAAAATCCGGTCCGGGTTTTCCGGGTTGCCGACTCCATTCCAAACTCCAGGAAAAATCCGGTCCGGGTTTTCCAAGTTACCGACTCCATTCCGGACTCCGGGAAAAGTCCGGTCCGGGTTTTCCGGGTTGCCGACTCCATTCCGGACTCCGGGAAAAATCCGGTCCGGGTTTTCCAGGTTGCCGACTCCATTCCGGACTCCGGGAAAAATCCGGTCCGGGTTTTCCAAATTACCGACTCCATTCCGGACTCCGGGAAAAATCCGGTCCTGGTTTTCCAAATTACCGACTCCATTCCGGACTCCGGGAAAAATCCGGTCCTGGTTTTCCAAAATACCGACTCCATTCCGGACTCCGGGGAAAATCCGGTCCGGGTTTTCCAGGTCGCCGACTCCATTCCGGATTCCGGGAAAAATCCGGTCCGGGTTTTCCGGGTCGCCGACTCCATTCCGGACTGCGGGAAAAATCCGGTCCGGGTTTTCCAGGTTGCCGACTCCATTCCGGACTCCGGAAAAATCCGGTCCTGGTTTTCCGGATTACCGACTCCATTCCGGCCTCCGGGAAAAATCCGGTCCGGGTTTTCCAAATTACCGACTCCATTCCGGCCTCCGGGAAAAATCCGGTCCGGGTTTTCCAAATTACCGACTCCATTCCGGACTGCGGGAAAAATCCCGTCCGGGTTTTCCAAATTACCGAATCCATTCCGGACTCCGGGAAAAATCCGGTCCGGGTTTTCCAAATTACCGACTCCATTCCAAACTCCGGGAAAAATCCGGTCCGGGTTTTCCAGGTTGCCGACTCCATTCCGGACTCCGGGAAAAATCCGGTCCGGGTTTTCCAGGTTGCCGACTCCATTCCGGACTCTGGGAAAAATCCGGTCCGGGTTTTCCAAATTACCAACTCCATTCCGGACTGCGGGAAAAATCCGGTCCGGGTTTTCCAGGTTGCCGACTCCATTCCGGCCTCCGGGAAAAATCCGGTCCGGGTTTTCCAGGTTGCCGACTCCATTCCGGCCTCCGGGAAAAATCCGGTCCGGGTTTTCCAGGTTGCCGACTCCATTCCGGACTCCGGGAAAAATCCGGTCCGGGTTTTCCAAATTACCGACTCCATTCCGGCCTCCGGGAAAAATCTGGTCCAGGTTTTCCAAATTACCGACTCCATTCCGGACTTCGGGAAGAATCCGGTCCGGGTTTTCCGGGTTGCCGACTCCATTCCGGCCTTCGGGAAAAATCCGGTCCGGGTTTTCCAGGTTGCCGACTCCATTCCGGCCTCCGGCAAAACTCCGGTCCGGGTTTTCCGGGTTGCCGACTCCATTCCGGACTCCGGAAAAATCCGGTCCGGGTTTTACAGGTTGCCGACTCCATTCCGGTCTCCGGGAAAAATCCGGTCCGGGTTTTCCAAATTACCGACTCCATTCCGGACTCCGGGAAAAATCCGGTCCGGGTTTTCCGGGTTGCCGACTCCATTCCGGACTCCGGAAAAATCCAGACCGGGTTTTCCAAATTACCGACTCCATTCCGGCCTCCGGGAAAAATCCGGTCCGGGTTTTCCAGGTTGCCGACTCCATTCCGGACTGCGGGAAAAATCCGGTCTGGGTTTTCCAAATTACCGACTCCATTCCGGACTGCGGGAAAAATCCGGTCCGGGTTTTCCAGGTTGCCGACTCCATTCCGGACTCCGGGAAAAATCCGGTCCGGGTTTTCCAGGTTGCCGACTCCATTCCGGACTGCGGGAAAAATCCGGTCCGGGTTTTCCAAATTACCGACTCCATTCCGGCCTCCGGGAAAAATCCGGTCCGGGTTTTCCAGGTTGCCGACTCCATTCCGGACTCCGGGAAAAATCCGGTCCGGGTTTTCCAGATTGCCGACTCCATTCCGGCCTCTGGGAAAAATCCGGTCCGGGTTTTCCAGGTTGCCGACTCCATTCCGGACTGCGGGAAAAATCCGGTCCGGGTTTTCCGGGTTGCCGACTCCATTCCGGACTCCGGGAAAAATCCGGTCCGGGTTTTCCAGGTTGCCGACTCCATTCCGGACTCCGGGAAAAATCCGGTCCGGGTTTTCCAAGTTGCCGACTCCATTCCGGACTCCGGGAAAAATCCGGTCCGGGTTTTCCAAATTACCGACTCCATTCCGGCCTCCGGGAAACATCCGGTCCGGGTTTTCCAAATTACCGACTCCATTCCGGACTCTGGGAAAAATCCGGTCCGGGTTTTCCAAATTGCCGACTCCATTCCGGACTGCGGGAAAAATCCGGTCCGGGTTTTCCAAATTACCGACTCCATTCCGGACTCCGGGAAAAATCCGGTCTGGGTTTTCCAGGTTGCCGACTCCATTCCGGACTCCGGAAGAAATCCGGTCCGGGTTTTCCAAATTACCGAATCCATTCCGGACTCCGGAAAAATCCGGTCCGGGTTTTCCAAATTACCGACTCCATTCCGGACTCCGGGAAAAATCCAGTCCGGGTTTTCCGGGTTGCCGACTCCATTCCGGACTCGGGGAAAAATCCAGTCCGGGTTTTCCATGTTTCCGACTCCATTCCGGCCTCCGGCAAAACTCCGGTCCGGGTTTTCCGGGTTGCCGACTCCATTCCGGACTCGGGGAAAAATCCGGTCCGGGTTTTCCAGGTTGCCGACTCCATTCCGGACTCCGGGAAAAAGTCCGGTCCGGGTTTTCCAGGTTGCCAAATCCATTCCGGACTCCGGGAAAAATCCGGTCCGGGTTTTCCAGGTTGCCGACTCCATTCCGGACTCCGGGAAAAATCCGGTCTGGGTTTTCCAAATTGCCGACTGCATTCCGGACTGCGGGAAAAATCCGGTCCGGCTTTTCCAGGTTGCCGACTCCATTCCCGACTCCGGGAAAAATCCGGTCCGGGTTTTCCAAATTACCGACTCCATTCCGGACTCCGGGAAAAATCCGGTCCGGGTTTTCCAAATTACCGACTCCATTCCGGACTCCGGGAAAAATCCCGTCCAGGTTTTCCAAATTACCGACTCCATTCCGGACTCCAGGAAAAATCCGGTCCGGGTTTTCCAAATTACCGACTCCATTCCGGACTCCGGAAAAATCCGGTCCGGGTTTTCCAAATTTCCGACTCCATTCCGGACTCCGGGAAAAATCCGGTCCGGGTTTTCCAAATTGCCGACTCCATTCCGGCCTCCGGGAAAAATCCGGTCCGGGTTTTCCAAATTACCGACTCCATTCCGGCCTCCGGGAAAAATCCGGTCCGGGTTTTCCAGGTTGCCGACTCCATTCCGGACTCCGAGAAAAATCCGGTCCGGGTTTTCCAGGTTGCCGACTCCATTCCGGACTCCGGGAAAAATCCGGCCCGGGTTTTCCGAACTGCCGACTCCATTCCGGACTCCGGGAAAAATCCGGTCCGGGTTTTCCGGGTTGCCGACTCCATTCCAAACTCCAGGAAAAATCCGGTCCGGGTTTTCCAAGTTACCGACTCCATTCCGGACTCCGGGAAAAGTCCGGTCCGGGTTTTCCGGGTTGCCGACTCCATTCCGGACTCCGGGAAAAATCCGGTCCGGGTTTTCCAGGTTGCCGACTCCATTCCGGACTCCGGAAAAATCCGGTCCGGGTTTTCCAGGTTGCCGACTCCATTCCGGACTCCGGGAAAAATCCGGTCCGGGTTTTCCAAATTACCGACTCCATTCCGGACTCCGGGAAAAATCCGGTCCTGGTTTTCCAAATTACCGACTCCATTCCGGACTCCGGGAAAAATCCGGTCCTGGTTTTCCAAAATACCGACTCCATTCCGGACTCCGGGGAAAATCCGGTCCGGGTTTTCCAGGTCGCCGACTCCATTCCGGATTCCGGGAAAAATCCGGTCCGGGTTTTCCAAATTACCGACTGCATTCCGGACTGCGGGAAAAATCCGGTCCGGGTTTTCCAGGTTGCCGACTCCATTCCGGACTGCGGGAAAAATCCGGTCCGGGTTTTCCGGGTTGCCGACTCCATTCCGGACTCCGGGAAAAATCCGGTCCGGGTTTTCCAGGTTGCCGACTCCATTCCGGACTCCGGGAAAAATCCGGTCCGGGTTTTCCAAGTTGCCGACTCCATTCCGGACTCCGGGAAAAATCCGGTCCGGGTTTTCCAAATTACCGACTCCATTCCGGCCTCCGGGAAACATCCGGTCCGGGTTTTCCAAATTACCGACTCCATTCCGGACTCTGGGAAAAATCCGGTCCGGGTTTTCCAAATTGCCGACTCCATTCCGGACTGCGGGAAAAATCCGGTCCGGGTTTTCCAAATTACCGACTCCATTCCGGACTCCGGGAAAAATCCGGTCTGGGTTTTCCAGGTTGCCGACTCCATTCCGGACTCCGGAAGAAATCCGGTCCGGGTTTTCCAAATTACCGAATCCATTCCGGACTCCGGAAAAATCCGGTCCGGGTTTTCCAAATTACCGACTCCATTCCGGACTCCGGGAAAAATCCAGTCCAGGTTTTCCGGGTTGCCGACTCCATTCCGGCCTCCGGGAAAAATCCGGTCCGGGTTTTCCAAATTACCGACTCCATTCTGGACTCCGGGAAAAATCCAGTCCGGGTTTTCCATGTTTCCGACTCCATTCCGGCCTCCGGCAAAACTCCGGTCCGGGTTTTCCGGGTTGCCGACTCCATTCCGGACTCGGGGAAAAATCCGGTCCGGGTTTTCCAGGTTGCCGACTCCATTCCGGACTCCGGGAAAAAGTCCGGTCCGGGTTTTCCAGGTTGCCAAATCCATTCCGGACTCCGGGAAAAATCCGGTCCGGGTTTTCCAGGTTGCCGACTCCATTCCGGACTCCGGGAAAAATCCGGTCTGGGTTTTCCAAATTGCCGACTGCATTCCGGACACCGGGAAAAATCCGGTCCGGGTTTTCCAAATTACCGACTCCATTCCGGACTCCGGGAAAAATCCCGTCCAGGTTTTCCAAATTACCGACTCCATTCCGGACTCCAGGAAAAATCCGGTCCGGGTTTTCCAAATTACCGACTCCATTCCGGACTCCGGAAAAATCCGGTCCGGGTTTTCCAAATTTCCGACTCCATTCCGGACTCCGGGAAAAATCCGGTCCGGGTTTTCCAAATTGCCGACTCCATTCCGGCCTCCGGGAAAAATCCGGTCCGGGTTTTCCAAATTACCGACTCCATTCCGGCCTCCGGGAAAAATCCGGTCCGGGTTTTCCAGGTTGCCGACTCCATTCCGGACTCCGAGAAAAATCCGGTCCGGGTTTTCCGAACTGCCGACTCCATTCCGGACTCCGGGAAAAATCCGGTCCGGGTTTTCCGGGTTGCCGACTCCATTCCAAACTCCAGGAAAAATCCGGTCCGGGTTTTCCAAGTTACCGACTCCATTCCGGACTCCGGGAAAAGTCCGGTCCGGGTTTTCCGGGTTGCCGACTCCATTCCGGACTCCGGGAAAAATCCGGTCCGGGTTTTCCAGGTTGCCGACTCCATTCCGGACTCCGGAAAGATCCGGTCCGGGTTTTCCAGGTTGCCGACTCCATTCCGGACTCCGGGAAAAATCCGGTCCGGGTTTTCCAAATTACCGACTCCATTCCGGACTCCGGGAAAAATCCGGTCCTGGTTTTCCAAATTACCGACTCCATTCCGGACTCCGGGAAAAATCCGGTCCTGGTTTTCCAAAATACCGACTCCATTCCGGACTCCGGGGAAAATCCGGTCCGGGTTTTCCAGGTCGCCGACTCCATTCCGGATTCCGGGAAAAATCCGGTCCGGGTTTTCCGGGTCGCCGACTCCATTCCGGACTGCGGGAGAAATCCGGTCCGGGTTTTTCAAATTAACGACTCCATTCCGGCCTCCGGGAAAAATCCGGTCCGGGTTTTCCAGGTTGCCGACTCCATTCCGGACTGCGGGAAAAATCCGGTCCGGGTTTTCCAGGTTGCCGACTCCATTCCGGACTCCGGGAAAAATCCGGTCCGGGTTTTCCAAATTACCGACTGCATTCCGGACTGCGGGAAAAATCCGGTCCGGGTTTTCCAGGTTGCCGACTCCATTCCGGACTCCGGAAAAATCCGGTCCTGGTTTTCCGGATTACCGACTCCATTCCGGCCTCCGGGAAAAATCCGGTCCGGGTTTTCCAAATTACCGACTCCATTCCGGCCTCCGGGAAAAATCCGGTCCGGGTTTTCCAAATTACCGACTCCATTCCGGACTGCGGGAAAAATCCCGTCCGGGTTTTCCAAATTACCGAATCCATTCCGGACTCCGGGAAAAATCCGGTCCGGGTTTTCCAAATTACCGACTCCATTCCAAACTCCGGGAAAAATCCGGTCCGGGTTTTCCAGGTTGCCGACTCCATTCCGGACTCCGGAAAAATCCGGTCCGGGTTTTCCAAATTACCGACTCCATTCCGGACTCCGGAAAAATCCGGTCCGGGTTTTCCAAATTACCGACTCCATTCCGGATTCCGGGAAAAATCCGGTCCGGGTTTTCCAAATTACCGACTCCATTCCGGACTCCAGGAAAAATCCGGTCCGGGTTTTCCAGGTTGCCGACTCCATTCCGGACTCCGGGAAAAATCCGGTCCGGGTTTTCCAGGTTACCGACTCCATTCCGGACTGCGGGAAAAATCCGGTCCGGGTTTTCCAGGTTGCCGACTCCATTCCGGACTGCGGGAAAAATCCGGTCCGGGTTTTCCAGGTTGCCAACTCCATTCCGGACTGCGGGAAAAATCCGGTCCGGATTTTCCAGGTTGCCGACTCCATTCCGGACTCCTGGAGAAATCCGGTCCGGGTTTTCCAGGTTGCCGACTCCATTCCGGACTGCGGGAAAAATCCGGTCCGGGTTTTCTAAGTTTCCGACTCCATTCCGGACTCCGGGAAAAATCCGGTCCCGATTTTCCAAATTACCGACTCCATTCCGGACTCCGGGAAAAATCCGGACCGGGTTTTCCAAATTACCGACTCCATTCCGGACTCCGGGAAAAATCCGCTTCGGGTTTTCCAAATTACCGACTCCATTCCGGACTCCGGAAAAATCCGGTCCGGGTTTTCCAGGTTGCCGACTCCATTCCGGACTCCGGGAAAAATCCGGTCCGCGTTTTCCAAATTACCGACTCCATTCCGGACTCTGGGAAAAATCCGGTCCGGGTTTTCCAAATTACCGACTCCATTCCGGCCTCCGGGAAAAATCCGGTCCGGGTTTTCCAAATTACCGACTCCATTCCGGACTCTGGGAAAAATCCGGTCCGGGTTTTCCAAATTACCGAATCCATTCCGGACTCCGGGAAAAATCCGGTCCGGGTTTTCCAAATTACCGACTCCATTCCAAACTCCGGGAAAAATCCGGTCCGGGTTTTCCAGGTTGCCGACTCCATTCCGGACTCCGGAAAAATCCGGTCCGGGTTTTCCAAATTACCGACTCCATTCCGGACTCCGGAAAAATCCGGTCCGGGTTTTCCAAATTACCGACTCCATTCCGGATTCCGGGAAAAATCCGGTCCGGGTTTTCCAAATTACCGACTCCATTCCGGACTCCAGGAAAAATCCGGTCCGGGTTTTCCAGGTTGCCTACTCCATTCCGGACTCCGGGAAAAATCCGGTCCGGGTTTTCCAGGTTACCGACTCCATTCCGGCCTTCGGGAAAAATCCGGTCCGGGTTTTCCAGGTTGCCAACTCCATTCCGGACTGCGGGAAAAATCCGGTCCGGATTTTCCAGGTTGCCGACTCCATTCCGGACTCCTGGAGAAATTCGGTCCGGGTTTTCCAGGTTGCCGACTCCATTCCGGACTGCGGGAAAAATCCGGTCCGGGTTTTCTAAGTTTCCGACTCCATTCCGGACTCCGGGAAAAATCCGGTCCCGATTTTCCAAATTACCGACTCCATTCCGGACTCCGGGAAAAATCCGGTCCGGGTATTCCAAATTACCGACTCCATTCCGGACTCCGGGAAAAATCCGCTTCGGGTTTTCCAAATTACCGACTCCATTCCGGACTCCGGAAAAATCCGGTCCCGATTTTCCAAATTACCGACTCCATTCCGGACTCCGGGAAAAATCCGGTCCGGGTATTCCAAATTACCGACTCCATTCCGGACTCCGGGAAAAATCCGCTTCGGGTTTTCCAAATTACCGACTCCATTCCGGACTCCGGAAAAATCCGGTCCCGATTTTCCAAATTACCGACTCCATTCCGGACTCTGGGAAAAATCCGGTCCGGGTTTTGAAGGTTGCCGAGTCCATTCCGGACTCCGGAAAAAATCCGGTCCGGGTTTTCCAAATTACCGACTCCATTCCGGACTCTGGGAAAAATCCGGTCCGGGTTTTCCAGGTTGCCGACTCCATTCCGGACTCCGGGAAAAATCCGGTAAGGGTTTTCCAAATTACCGACTCCATTCCAAACTACGGGAAAAATCCGGTCCGGGTTTTCCAGGTTTCCGACTCCATTCCGGCCTCCGGGAAAAATCCGGTCCGGGTTTTACAGGTTGCCGACTCCATTCCAAACTCCGGGAAAAATCCAGTCCAGGTTTTCCAGGTTGCCGACTCCATTCCGGACTCCGGGAGAAATCCAATCCGGGTTTTCCAAATTACCGACTCCATTCCGGACTCGGGAAAAATCCGGTCCGGGTTTTCCAAATTACCGACTCCATTCCGGCCTCCGGGAAAAATCCGGTCCGGGTTTTCCAGGTTGCCGACTCCATTCCGGACTCTGGGGGAATCCGGTCTGGGTTCTCCAAATTACCGACTCCATTCCGGCCTCCAGGAAAAATCCGGTCCGGGTTTTCCAGGTTGCCGACTCCATTCCGGACTCCGGGAAAAATCCGGTCCGGGTTTTCCGGGTTGCCGACTCCATTCCGGACTCCGGGAAAAATCCGGTCCGTGTTTTCCAAATTACCGACTCCATTCCGGACTCCGGGAAAAATCCGGTCCGGGTTTTCCAGGTTGCCGACTCCATTCCGGACTGCGGGAAAAATCCGGTCCGGGTTTTCCGGGTTGCCGATTCCATTCCGGACTCCGGGAAAAATCCGGTCCGGGTTTTCCCGGTTGCCGACTCCATTCCGGCCTCCGGGAAAAATCCAGTCTGGGTTTTCCAAATTACCGACTCCATTCTGGACTCCGGAAAAAATCCGGTCCGGGTTTTCCAGGTTGCCGACTCCATTCCGCACTCCGGGAAAAATCCGGTCCGGGTTTTCCAAATTACCAACTCCATTCCGGACTCCGGGAAAAATCCGGTCCGGGTTTTCCAGGTTGCCGACTCCATTCCGGACTCCGGGAAAAATCCGGTCCGGGTTTTCCGGGTTACCGAGTCCATTCCGGTCTCCAGGAAAAATCCGGTCCGGGTTTTCCAAATTGCCGACTCCATTCCGGACTCCGGGAAAAATCCGGTCCGGGTTTTACAAATTACCGACTCCATTCCGGACTCCGGGGAAAATCCGGTCCGGGTTTTCCAGGTTGCCGACTCCATTCCGGACTCCGGAAAAAATCCGGTCCGGGTTTTCCATGTTGCCAACTCCATTCCAGCCCCCAGGAAAAATCCGGTCCGGGTTTTCCAAATTGCCGACTCCATTCCGGCCTCCGGGAAAATTCCGGTCCGGGTTTTCCTAATTACCGACTCCATTCCGGACTCCGGGAAAAATCCGGTCCGGGTTTTCCGGGTTGCCGACTCCATTCTGGCCTCCGGGAAAAATCCGGTCCGGGTTTTCCAAATTACTGACTCCATTCCGGCCTCCAGGAAAAATCCGGTCCGGGTTTTCCAATTTACCGACTCCATTCCGGCCTCCAGGAAAAATCCGGTCCGGGTTTTCCAGGTTACCGACTCCATTCCGGACTGCGGGAAAAATCCGGTCCGGGTTTTCCAGGTTGCCGACTCCATTCCGGACTCCGGGAAAAATCCGGTCCGGGTTTTCCAGGTTGCCGACTCCATTCCGGCCTCCGGGAAAAATCCGGTCCGGGTTTTCCAAATTACCGACTCCATTCCGGACTCCGGGAAAAATCCGGTCCGGGTTTTCCAGGTTGCCGACTCCATTCCGGCCTCCGGGAAAAATCCGGTCCGGGTTTTCCAAATTACCGACTCCATTCCGGACTCCGGGAAAAATCCGGTCCAGGTTTTCCAGGTTGCCGACTCCATTCCGGACTCCCGGAAAAATCCGGTCCGGGTTTTCCAAATTACCGACTCCATTCCGGCCTCCGGGAAAAATCCGGTCCGGGTTTTCCAAATTACCGACTCCATTCCGGACTCCGGGAAAAATCCGGTCCGGGTTTTCCAGGTTGCCGACTCCATTCCGGACTCCCGGAAAAATCCGGTCCGGGTTTTCCAAATTACCGACTCCATTCCGGCCTCCGGGAAAAATCCGGTCCGGGTTTTCCAAATTACCGACTCCATTCCGGACTCCGGGAAAAATCCGGTCCGGGTTTTCCAGGTTGCCGACTCCATTCCAAACTCCGGGAAAAATCCGGTCCGGGTTTTCCAGGTTGCCGACTCCATTCCGGACTCCGGGAAAAATCCGGTCCGGGTTTTCCAGGTTGCCGACTCCATTCCGGACTGCGGGAAAAATCCGGTCCGGGTTTTCCAGGTTGCCGACTCCATTCCGGACTGCGGGAAAAATCCGGTCCGGGTTTTCCAAATTACCGACTCCATTCCGGCCTCCGGGAAAATTCCGGTCCGGGTTTTCCAAATTACCGACTCCATTCCGGACTCCGGGAAAAATCCGGTCCGGGTTTTCCAGGTTGCCGACTCCATTCCGGCCTCCGGGAAAAATCCGGTCCGGGTTTTCCGGGTTGCCGACTCCATTCCGGACTCCGGGAAAAATCCGGTCCGGGTTTTCCAGGTTGCCGACTCCATTCCGGACTGCGGGAGAAATCCGGTTCGGGTTTTCCAAATTACCGACTCCATTCTGGCCTCCGGGAAAAATCCGGTCCGGGTTTTCCGGGTTGCCGACTCCATTCCGGCCTCCGGGAAAAATCCGGTCCGGGTTTTCCAAATTACGGACTCCATTCCGGACTGCGGGAAAAATCCGGTCCGGGTTTTCCAGGTTGCCGACTCCATTCCGGACTGCGGGAAAATCCGGTCCGGGTTTTCCAGGTTGCCGACTCCATTCCGGACTGCGGGAAAAATCCGGTCCGGGTTTTCCAGGTTGCCAACTCCATTCCGGACTGCGGGAAAAATCCGGTCCGGATTTTCCAGGTTGCCGACTCCATTCCGGACTCCTGGAGAAATCCGGTCCGGGTTTTCCAGGTTGCCGACTCCATTCCGGACTGCGGGAAAAATCCGGTCCGGGTTTTCTAAGTTTCCGACTCCATTCCGGACTCCGGGAAAAATCCGGTCCCGATTTTCCAAATTACCGACTCCATTCCGGACTCCGGGAAAAGTCCGGTCCGGGTTTTCCGGGTTGCCGGCTCCATTCCGGACTGCGGGAGAAATCCGGTCCGGGTTTTCCGGGATGCCTACTCCATTCCGGACTGCGGGAGAAATCCGGTCCGGGTTTTCCGGGTTGCCGACTCCATTCCGGACTCCACGAAAAATCCGGTCCGGGTTTTCCAAATTACCGACTCCATTCCGGACTCCGGGAAAAATCCGGTCTGGGTTTTCCAAATTACCGACTCCATTCCGGACTCCGGAAAAATCCGGTCCGGGTTTTCCAGGTTGCCGACTCCATTCCGGACACTGGGGGAATCCGGTCCAGGTTTTCCAAATTACCGACTCCATTCCGGACTCCGGGAAAATCCGGTCCGGGTTTTCCAAATTACCGACTCCATTCCGGACTCTGGGAAAAATCCGGTCCGGGTTTTGAAGGTTGCCGACTCCATTCCGGACTCCGGAAAAAATCCGGTCCGGGTTTTCCAAATTACCGACTCCATTCCGGCCTCCAGGAAAAATCCGGTCCGCGTTTTCCGGGTTGCCGACTCCATTCCGCACTCCGGGAAAAATCCGGTCCGTGTTTTCCAAATTACCGACTCCATTCCGGACTGCGGGAAAAATCCGGTCCGGGTTTTCCGGGTTGCCGATTCCATTCCGGACTCCGGGAAAAATCCGGTCCGGGTTTTCCAGGTTGCCGACTCCATTCCGGCCTCCGGGAAAAATCCGGTCCGGGTTTTCCAGGTTGCCGACTCCATTCTGGACTCCGGAAAAAATCCGGTCCGGGTTTTCCGTGTTGCCGACTCCATTCCGGACTCCGGGAAAAATCCGGTCCGGGTTTTCCGGGTTGCCGACTCCATTCCGGACTCCAGGAAAAATCCGGTCCAGGTTTTCCGGGTTACCGAGTCCATTCCGGTCTCCAGGAAAAATCCGGTCCGGGTTTTCCAAATTGCCGACTCCATTCCGGACTCCGGGAAAAATCCGGTGCGGGTTTTACAAATTACCGACTCCATTCCAGCCCCCAGGAAAAATCCGGTCCGGGTTTTCCAAATTACCGACTCCATTCCGGCCTCCAGGAAAAATCCGGTCCGGGTTTTCCAAACTACCGACTCCATTCCGGCCTCCAGGAAAAATCCGGTCCGGGTTTTCCAAATTACCGACTCCATTCCGGACTCCGGGAAAGATCCGGTCCGGGTTTTCCAGGTTGCCGACTCCATTCCGGACTGCGGGAAAAATCCGGTCCGGGTTTTCCAGGTTGCCGACTCCATTCCGGACTCCGGGAAAAATCCAGTCCGGGTTTTCCAGGTTGCCGACTCCATTCCAAACTCCGGGAAAAATCCGGTCCGGGTTTTCCAGGTTGCCGACTCCATTCCGGACTCCGGGAAAAATCCGGTCCGGGTTTTCCAGGTTGCCGACTCCATTCCGGACTGCGGGAAAAATCCGGTCCGGGTTTTCCAGGTTGCCGACTCCATTCCGGACTCCCGGAAAAATCCGGTCCGGGTTTTCCAAATTACCGACTCCATTCCGGCCTCCGGGAAAAATCCGGTCCGGGTTTTCCAAATTACCGACTCCATTCCGGACTCCGGGAAAAATCCGGTCCGGGTTTTCCAGGTTGCCGACTCCATTCCGGCCTCCGGGAAAAATCCGGTCCGGGTTTTCCAGGTTGCCGACTCCATTCCAAACTCCAGGAAAAATCCGGTCCGGGTTTTCCAGGTTGCCGACTCCATTCCGGACTCCGGGAAAAATCCGGTCCGGGTTTTCCAGGTTGCCGACTCCATTCCGGACTGCGGGAAAAATCCGGTCCGGGTTTTCCAGGTTGCCGACTCCATTCCGGACTGCGGGAAAAATCCGGTCCGGGTTTTCCAAATTACCGACTCCATTCCGGACTCCGGGAAAAATCCGGTCCGGGTTTTCCAAATTACCGACTCCATTCCGGACTCCGGGAAAAATCCGGTCCGGGTTTTCCAGGTTGCCGACTCCATTCCGGACTCCGGGAAAAATCCGGTCCGGGTTTTCCGGGTTGCCGACTCCATTCCGGACTCCGGGAAAAATCCGGTCCGGGTTTTCCAGGTTGCCGACTCCATTCCGGACTGCGGGAGAAATCCGGTCCGGGTTTTCCAAATTACCGACTCCATTCCGGCCTCCGGGAAAAATCCGGTCCGGGTTTTCCGGGTTGCCGACTCCATTCCGGACTGCGGGAAAAATCCGGTCCGGGTTTTCCAAATTACCGACTCCATTCCGGCCTCCGGGAAAAGTCCGGTCCGGGTTTTCCGGGTTGCCGGCTCCATTCCGGACTGCGGGAGAAATCCGGTCCGGGTTTTCCGGGATGCCTACTCCATTCCGGACTGCGGGAGAAATCCGGTCCGGGTTTTCCGGGTTGCCGACTCCATTCCGGACTCCACGAAAAATCCGGTCCGGGTTTTCCAAATTACCGACTCCATTCCGGACTCCGGGAAAAATCCGGTCTGGGTTTTCCAAATTACCGACTCCATTCCGGACTCCGGAAAAATCCGGTCCGGGTTTTCCAGGTTGCCGACTCCATTCCGGACACTGGGGGAATCCGGTCCAGGTTTTCCAAATTACCGACTCCATTCCGGACTCCGGGAAAATCCGGTCCGGGTTTTCCAAATTACCGACTCCATTCCGGACTCTGGGAAAAATCCGGTCCGGGTTTTGAAGGTTGCCGACTCCATTCCGGACTCCGGAAAAAATCCGGTCCGGGTTTTCCAAATTACCGACTCCATTCCGGCCTCCAGGAAAAATCCGGTCCGGGTTTTCCGTGTTGCCGACTCCATTCCGGACTCCGGGAAAAATCCGGTCCGGGTTTTCCAGGTTGCCGACTCCATTCCGCACTCCGGGAAAAATCCGGTCCGGGTTTTCCAAATTACCGACTCCATTCCGGACTCCGGGAAAAATTCGGTCCAGGTTTTCCAGGTTGCCGACTCCATTCCGGACTTTGGGGGAATCCGGTCTGGGTTCTCCAAATTACCGACTCCATTCCGGACTCCGGGAAAAATCCGGTCCGGGTTTTCCGGGTTGCCGACTCCATTCCGGACTCCGGGAAAAATCCGGTCCGTGTTTTCCAAATTACCGACTCCATTCCGGACTCCGGGAAAAATCCGGTCCGGGTTTTCCTGGTTGCCGACTCCATTCCGGACTGCGGGAAAAATCCGGTCCGGGTTTTCCGGGTTGCCGATTCCATTCCGGACTCCGGGAAAAATCCGGTCCGGGTTTTCCAGGTTGCCGACTCCATTCCGGCCTCCGGGAAAAATCCGGTCCGGGTTTTCCAAATTACCGACTCCATTCCGGACTCCGGGAAAAATCCGGTCCGGGTTTTCCAGGTTGCCGACTCCATTCCGGACTCCGGGAAAAATCTGGTCCGGGTTTTCCAGGTTGCCGACTCCATTCCGGCCTCCGGGAAAAATCCGGTCCGGGTTTTCCAATTTACCGACTCCATTCCGGCCTCCAGGAAAAATCCGGTCCGGGTTTTCCAGGTTACCGACTCCATTCCGGACTGCGGGAAAAATCCGGTCCGGGTTTTCCAAATTACCGACTCTATTCCGGCCTCCGCGAAAAATCCGATCCGGGTTTTCCGGGTTGCCGACTCCATTCCGGACTGCGGGAAAAATCCGGTCCGGGTTTTCCAGGTTGCCGACTCCATTCCGGCCTCCGGGAAAAATCCGGTCCGGGTTTTCCAGGTTGCCGACTCCATTCCGGACTCCGGAAAAAATCCGGTCCGGGTTTTCCAAATTACCGACTCCATTCCGGACTGCGGGAAAAATCCGGTCCGGGTTTTCCAAATTACCGACTCCATTCCGGACTCTGGGAAAAATCCGGTCCGGGTTTTCCAGGTTGCCGACTCCATTCCGGACTCCGGGAAAAATCCGGTCCGCGTTTTCCGGGTTGCCGACTCCATTCCGGCCTCCGGGAAAAATCCGGTCCGGGTTTTCCAAATTACCGACTCCATTCCAAACTACGGGAAAAATCCGGTCCGGGTTTTCCAGGTTGCCGACTCCATTCCGGCCTCCGGGAAAAATCCAGTCCGGGTTTTCCAAATTACCGACTCCATTCTGGACTCCGGAAAAAATCCGGTCCGGGTTTTCCGTGTTGCCGACTCCATTCCGGACTCCGGGAAAAATCCGGTCCGGGTTTTCCAGGTTGCCGACTCCATTCCGCACTCCGGGAAAAATCCGGTCCGGGTTTTCCAAATTACCGACTCCATTCCGGACTCCGGGAAAAATTCGGTCCTGGTTTTCCAGGTTGCCGACTCCATTCCGGACTCCGGGAAAAATCCGGTCCGGGTTTTCCGGGTTGCCGACTCCATTCCGGACTCCGGGAAAAATCCGGTCCGTGTTTTCCAAATTACCGACTCCATTCCGGACTCCGGGAAAAATCCGGTCCGGGTTTTCCTGGTTGCCGACTCCATTCCGGACTCCGGGAAAAATCCGGTCCGGGTTTTCCGGGTTGCCGATTCCATTCCGGACTCCGGGAAAAATCCGGTCCGGGTTTTCCAGGTTGCCGACTCCATTCCGGCCTCCGGGAAAAATCCAGTCCGGGTTTTCCAAATTACCGACTCCATTCTGGACTCCGGAAATAATCCGGTCCGGGTTTTCCAGGTTGCCGACTCCATTCCGGACTCCGGGAAAAATCCGGTCCAGGTTTTCCGGGTTACCGAGTCCATTCCGGTCTCCAGGAAAAATCCGGTCCGGGTTTTCCAAATTACCGACTCCATTCCAGCCCCCAGGAAAAATCCGGTCCGGGTTTTCCAAATTACCGACTCCATTCCGGCCTCCAGGAAAAATCCGGTCCGGGTTTTCCAAACTACCGACTCCATTCCGGCCTCCAGGAAAAATCCGGTCCGGGTTTTCCAGGTTGCCGACTCCATTCCGGACTGCGGGAGAAATCCGGTTCGGGTTTTCCAAATTACCGACTCCATTCCGGCCTCCGGGAAAAATCCGGTCCGGGTTTTCCGGGTTGCCGACTCCATTCCGGCCTCCGGGAAAAATCCGGTCCGGGTTTTCCAAATTACCGACTCCATTCCGGCCTCCGGGAAAAATCCGGTCCAGGTTTTCCAAATTACCGACTCCATTCCGGACTGCGGGAAAAATCCGGTCCGGGTTTTCCAGGTTGCCGACTCCATTCCGGACTCCGGGAAAAATCCGGTCCGGGTTTTCCAGGTTGCCGACTCCATTCCGGACTCCGGGAAAAATCCGGTCCGGGTTTTCCAAATTACCAACTCCATTCCGGACTGCGGGAAAAATCCGGTCCGGGTTTTCCGTGTTGCCGACTCCATTCCGGACTCCGGGAAAAATCCGGTCCGGGTTTTCCAAATTACCGACTCCATTCCGGACTCCAGGAAAAATCCGGTCCGGGTTTTCCGGGTTGCCGACTCCATTCCGGACTCCGGGAAAAATCCGGTCCAGGTTTTCCGGGTTGCCGAATCCATTCCGGACTCCGGGAAAAATCCGGTCCGGGTTTTGCAAATTACCGACTCCACTCCAGACTCCGGGAAAATCCGGTCCGGGTTTTCCAAATTACCGACTCCATTCCGGACTCCGGGAAAAATCTGGTCCGGGTTTTCCAGGTTGCCGACTCCATTCCGGACTGCGGGAAAAATCCGGTCCGGGTATTCCAAATTACCGACTCCATTCCGGCCTCCGGGAAAAATCCGGTCCGGGTTTTCCAGGTTGCCAACTCCATTCCGGACTCCGGGAAAAATCCGGTCCGGGTTTTCCAGGTTGCCGACTCCATTCCGAACTCCGGGAAAAATCCGGTCCGGGTTTTCCAGGTTACCGACTCCATTCCGCACTCCGGGAAAAATCCGGTCCCGATTTTCCAAATTACCGACTCCATTCCAAACTCCGGGAAAAATCCGGTCCGGGTTTTCCAAAGTGCCGACTCCATTCCGGCCTCCGGGAAAAATCCGGACCGGGTTTTCCAGGTTGCCGACTCCATTCCGGACTTCGGAAAAATCCGGTCCGGGTTTTCCAGGTTGCCGACTCCATTCCGGACTCCGGGAAAAATCCGGTTCGGGTTTTCCGGGTTGCCGACTCCATTCCGGACTGCGGGAAAAATCCGGTCCGGGTTTTCCGGGTTGCCGACTCCATTCCGGCCTCCGGGAAAAATCCGGTCCGGGTTTTCCAGGCTGCCGACTCCATTCCGGACTCCGGGAAAAGTCCGGTCCCGATTTTCCAAATTACCGACTCCATTCCGGCCTCCGGGAAAAATCCGGTCCGGGTTTTCCAAATTACCGACTCCATTCCGGACTCCGGGAAAAGTCCGGTCCGGGTTTTCCAGGTTGCCGACTCCATTCCGGACTCCGGGAAAAATCCGGTCCGGGTTTTCCAAATTACCGACTCCATTCCGGACTCCGGGAAAAATCCGGTCCGGGTTTTCCAAATTACCGACTCCATTCCAAACTCCGGGAAAAGTCCGGTCCGGGTTTTCCAGGTTGCCGACTCCATTCCGGCCTCCGGGAAAAATCCGGTCCGGGTTTTCCAAATTACCGACTCCATTCCGGACTCCGGCAAAAATCCGGTCCGGGTTTTCCAAATTACCGACTCCATTCTGGACTCCGGAAAAAATCCGGTCCGGGTTTTCCAGGTTGCCGACTCCATTCTGGACTCCGGGAAAAATCCGGTCCGGGTTTTCCAAATTACCGACTCCATTCCGAACTCCGGAAAAATCCGGTCCGGGTTTTCCAGGTTGCCGACTCCATTCCGGACTGCGGGAAAAATCCGGTCCGGGTTTTCCAAATTACCGACTCCATTCCGGCCTCCGGGAAAAATCCGGTCCGGGTTTTCCAGGCTGCCGACTCCATTCCGGACTCCGGGAAAAGTCCGGTCCCGATTTTCCAAATTACCGACTCCATTCCGGCCTCCGGGAAAAATCCGGTCCGGGTTTTCCAGGCTGCCGACTCCATTCCGGACTCCGGGAAAAATCCGGTCCGGGTTTTCCAAATTACCGACTCCATTCCGGACTCCGGGAAAAATCCGGTCCGGGTTTTCCAAATTACCGACTCCATTCTGGACTCCGGGAAAAATCCGGTCCGGGTTTTCCAAATTACCGACTCCATTCCGGACTCCGGGAAAATCCGGTCCGGGTTTTCCAAATTACCGACTCCATTCCGGACTCCGGGAAAAATCCGTTCCGGATTTTCCGGGTTGCCGACTCCATTCCGGACTCCGGGAAAAATCCGGTCCGGGTTTTCCAAATTACCGACTCCATTCCGGACTCCGGGAAAAGTCCGGTCCGGATTTTCCGGGTTGCCGACTCCATTCCACACTCCGGGAAAAATCCGGTCCGGGTTTTCCAGGTTGCCGACTCCATTCCGGACTGCGGGATAAATCCGGTCCGGGTTTTCCGGGTCGCCGACTCCATTCCGGCCTTCGAGAAAAATCCGGTCCGGTTTTTCCAAATTACCGACTCCATTCCGGACTCCGGGAAAAATCCGGCCCGGGTTTTCCAGGTTGCCGACTCCATTCCGGCCTCCGGGAAAATCCGGTCCGGGTTTTCCAAATTACCGACTCCATTCCGGACTCCGGGAAAAGTCCGGTCCGGGTTTTCCACGTTGCCGACTCCATTCCGGACTGCGGGAAAAATCCGGTCCGGGTTTTCCAGGTTGCCGACTCCATTCCGGACTCCGGGAAAAATCCGGTCCGGGTTTTCCAGGTTCCCGACTCCATTCCGGACTCCGGGAAAAATCCGGTCCGGGTTTTCCAGGTTGCCGACTCCATTCCAAACTCCGGGAAAATCCGGTCCGGGTTTTCCAGGTTGCCGACTCCATTCCGGACTCCGGGAAAAATCCGGTCCGGGTTTTCCAAATTACCGACTCCATTCCGGCCTCCGGGAAAAATCCGGTCCGGGTTTTCCAAATTACCGACTCCATTCCGGACTCCGGGAAAAATCCGGTTCGGGTTTTCCAGGTTGCCGACTCCATTCCAAACTCCGGGAAAATCCGTTCCGGGTTTTCCAAATTACCGACTCCATTCCGGACTGCGGGAAAAATCCGGTCGGGGTTTTCCAGGTTACCGACTCCATTCCGGACTGCGGGAAAAATCCGGTCCGGGTTTTCGAAACTGCCGACTCCATTCCGGCCTCCGGCAAAAATCCGGTCCGGGTTTTCCAAATTACCGACTCCATTCCGGCCTTCGAGAAAAATCCGGTCCGGGTTTTCCGGGTTGCCGACTCTATTCCGGACTCCGGGAAAAATCCGGTCCGGGTTTTCCAGGTTGCCGACTCCATTCCGGACTCCCGGAAAAATCCGGTCCGGGTTTTCCAAATTACCGACTCCATTCCAGACTCCGGGAAAAATCCGGTCCGGGTTTTCCAGGTTGCCGACTCCATTCCAGACTCCAGGAAAAATCCGGTCCGGGTTTTCCAGGTTGCCGACTCCATTCCGGACTGCGGGAGAAATCCGGTTCGGGTTTTCCCGGTTGCCGACTCCATTCCGGACTCCGGGAAAAATCCGGTCCTGGTTTTCCAGTTTGCCGACTCCATTCCGGACTCCGGGAAAAATCCGGTCCGGGTTTTCCAGGTTGCCGACTCCATTCCGCACTCCGGGAAAAATCCGGTCCGGGTTTTCCAAATTACCGACTCCATTCCGGCCTCCGGGAAAAATCCGGTCCAGGTTTTCCAGGTTGCCGACTCCATTCCGGACTCTGGGGGAATCCGGTCTGGGTTCTCCAAATTACCGACTCCATTCCGGCCTCCGGGAAAAATCCGGTCCGGGTTTTCCAAATTACCGACTCCATTCCGGACTCCGGGAAAAATCCGGTCCGGGTTTTCCGGGTTGCCGACTCCATTCCGGACTCCGGGAAAAATCCGGTCCGTGTTTTCCAAATTACCGACTCCATTCCGGACTCCGGGAAAAATCCGGTCCGGGTTTTCCAGGTTGCCGACTCCATTCCGGACTGCGGGAAAAATCCGGTCCGGGTTTTCCGGGTTGCCGATTCCATTCCGGACTCCGGGAAAAATCCGGTCCGGGTTTTCCAAATTACCGACTCCATTCTGGACTCCGGAAAAAATCCGGTCCGGGTTTTCCGTGTTGCCGACTCCATTCCGGACTCCGGGAAAAATCCGGTCCGGGTTTTCCGTGTTGCCGACTCCATTCCGCACTCCGGGAAAAATCCGGTCCGGGTTTTCCAAATTACCGACTCCATTCCGGACTCCGGGAAAAATCCGGTCCAGGTTTTCCAGGTTGCCGACTCCATTCCGGACTCTGGGGGAATCCGGTCTGGGTTCTCCAAATTACCGACTCCATTCCGGCCTCCGGGAAAAAGTCCGGTCCGGGTTTTCCAAATTACCGACTCCATTCCGGACTCCGGGAAAAATCCGGTCCAGGTTTTCCGGGTTACCGAGTCCATTCCGGACTCCGGGAAAAATCCGGTCCGGGTTTTACAAATTACCGACTCCATTCCAGCCCCCAGGAAAAATCCGGTCCGGGTTTTCCAAATTGCCGACTCCATTCCGGCCTCCGGGAAAATTCCGGTCCGGGTTTTCCTAATTACCGACTCCATTCCGGACTCCGGGAAAAATCCGGTCCGGGTTTTCCAGGTTGCCGACTCCATTCCGGCCTCCGGGAAAAATCCGGTCCGGGTTTTCCAGGTTGCCGACTCCATTCCGGACTCCGGAAAAAACCGGTCCGGGTTTTCCAGGTTGCCGACTCCATTCCGAACTCCGGGAAAAATCCGGTCCGGGTTTTCCAGGTTGCCGACTCCATTCCGGACTCCGGGAAAAATCCGGTCCGGGTTTTCCAGGTTGCCGACTCCATTCCAAACTCCGGGAAAAATCCGGTCCGGGTTTTCCAGGTTGCCGACTCCATTCCGGACTCCGGAAAAATCCGGTCCGGGTTTTCCAAATTACCGACTCCATTCCGGACTCCGAAAAAATCCGGTCCGGGTTTTCCAAATTACCGACTCCATTCCGGCCTTCGAGAAAAATCCGGTCCGGGTTTTCCGGGTTGCCGACTCCATTCCGGACTCCGGGAAAAATCCGGTCCGGGTTTTCCAAATTACCGACTCCATTCCGGACTCCGGGAAAAATCCGGTCCGGGTTTTCCAAATTGCCGACTCCATTCCGGACTCCGGGAAAAATCCGGTGCGGGTTTTACAAATTACCGACTCCATTCCAGCCCCCAGGAAAAATCCGGTCCGGGTTTTCCAAATTGCCGACTCCATTCCGGCCTCCGGGAAAAATCCGGTCCGGGTTTTCCAGGTTGCCGACTCCATTCCGGCCTCCGGGAAAAATCCGGTCCGGGTTTTCCAGGTTGCTGACTCCATTCCGGACTCCGGAAAAAACCGGTCCGGGTTTTCCAGGTTGCCGACTCCATTCCGAACTCCGGGAAAAATCCGGTCCGGGTTTTCCAAATTACCGACTCCATTCCGGCCTCCGGGAAAAATCCGGTCCGGGTTTTCCAAATTACCGACTCCATTCCAAACTCCGGGAAAAATCCGGTCCGGGTTTTCCAGGTTGCCGACTCCATTCCGGACTCCGGAAAAATCCGGTCCGGGTTTTCCAAATTACCGACTCCATTCCGGACTCCGGGAAAAATCCGGTCCGGGTTTTCCGGGTTGCCGACTCCATTCCGGACTCCGGGAAAAATCCGGTCCGGGTTTTCCAGGTTGCCGACTCCATTCCGGACTCCCGGAAAAATCCGGTCCGGGTTTTCCAAATTACCGACTCTATTCCGGACTGCGGGAAAAATCCGGTCCGGGTTTTCCAGGTTGCCGACTCCATTCCGGACTGCGGGAAAATCCGGTCCGGGTTTTCCAAATTACCGACTCCATTCCGGACTCCGGGAAAAATCCGGTCCGGGTTTTCCGGGTTGCCGACTCCATTCCGGACTCCGGGAAAAATCCGGTCCGGGTTTTCCAGGTTGCCGACTCCATTCCGGACTCCCGGAAAAATCCGGTCCGGGTTTTCCAAATTACCGACTCCATTCCGGCCTCCGGGAAAAATCCGGTCCAGGTTTTCCAGGTTGCCGACTCCATTCCGGACTCTGGGGGAATCCGGTCTGGGTTCTCCAAATTACCGACTCCATTCCGGCCTCCGGGAAAAGTCCAGTCCGGGTTTTCCAAATTACCGACTCCATTCCGGACTCCGGGAAAAATCCGGTTCGGGTTTTCCCGGTTGCCGACTCCATTCCGGACTCCGGGAAAAATCCGGTCCTGGTTTTCCAGTTTGCCGACTCCATTCCGGACTCCGGGAAAAATCCGGTCCGGGTTTTCCGGTTTGCCGACTCCATTCCGGCCTCCGGGAAAAATCCGGTCCGGGTTTTCCAAATTACCGACTCCATTCCGGCCTCCGGGAAAAATCCGGTCCAGGTTTTCCAGGTTGCCGACTCCATTCCGGACTCTGGGGGAATCCGGTCTGGGTTCTCCAAATTACCGACTCCATTCCGGCCTCCGGGAAAATTCCGGTCCGGGTTTTCCGGGTTGCCGACTCCATTCCGGACTCCGGGAAAAATCCGGTCCGGGTTTTCCAAATTACCGACTCCATTCCGGACTCCGGGAAAAATCCGGTCCAGGTTTTCCAAATTACCGACTCCATTCCAAACTCCGGGAAAAGTCCGGTCCGGGTTTTCCAGGTTGCCGACTCCATTCCGGCCTCCGGGAAAAATCCGGTCCGGGTTTTCCAAATTACCGACTCCATTCCGGACTCCGGCAAAAATCCGGTCCGGGTTTTCCAAATTACCGACTCCATTCTGGACTCCGGAAAAAATCCGGTCCGGGTTTTCCAGGTTGCCGACTCCATTCTGGACTCCGGGAAAAATCCGGTCCGGGTTTTCCAAATTACCGACTCCATTCCGAACTCCGGAAAAATCCGGTCCGGGTTTTCCAGGTTGCCGACTCCATTCCGGACTCCCGGAAAAATCCGGTCCGGGTTTTCCAGGTTACCGACTCCATTCCGGCCTCCGGGAAAAATCCGGTCCGGGTTTTCCAGGTTGCCGACTCCATTCTGGACTCCGGGAAAAATCCGGTCCTGGTCTTCCAAATTACCGACTCCATTCCGGCCTCCGGGAAAAATCCGGTCCCGATTTTCCAAATTACCGACTCCATTCCGTACTGCGGGAAAAATCCGGTCCGGGTTTTCCAAATTACCGACTCCATTCCGGACTCCGGGAAAAGTCCGGTCCGGGTTTTCCAAATTACCGACTCCATTCCAGACTGCGGGAAAAATCCGGTCCAGGTTTTCCAGGTTACCGACTCCATTCCGGACTCCGGGAAAAATCCGGTCCGGGTTTTCCAGGTTGCCGACTCCATTCCGGACTCCGGGAAAAATCCGGTCCGGGTTTTCCAAATTACCGACTCCATTCCGGACTCCGGGAAAAATCCGGTCCGGGTTTTCCAAATTACCGACTCCATTCTGGACTCCGGGAAAAATCCGGTCCGGGTTTTCCAAATTACCGACTCCATTCCGGACTCCGGGAAAATCCGGTCCGGGTTTTCCAAATTACCGACTCCATTCCGGACTCCGGGAAAAATCCGTTCCGGATTTTCCGGGTTGCCGACTCCATTCCGGACTCCGGGAAAAATCCGGTCCGGGTTTTCCAAATTACCGACTCCATTCCGGACTCCGGGAAAAGTCCGGTCCGGATTTTCCGGGTTGCCGACTCCATTCCACACTCCGGGAAAAATCCGGTCCGGGTTTTCCAGGTTGCCGACTCCATTCCGGACTGCGGGATAAATCCGGTCCGGGTTTTCCAGGTTGCCGACTCCATTCCGGCCTCCGGGAAAATCCGGTCCGGGTTTTCCAAATTACCGACTCCATTCCGGACTCCGGGAAAAGTCCGGTCCGGGTTTTCCACGTTGCCGACTCCATTCCGGACTGCGGGAAAAATCCGGTCCGGGTTTTCCAGGTTGCCGACTCTATTCCGGCCTCCGGGAAAAATCCGGTCCGGGTTTTCCAAATTACCGACTCCATTCCGGACTCCGGGAAAAATCCGGTCCGGGTTTTCCAGGTTCCCGACTCCATTCCGGACTCCGGGAAAAATCCGGTCCGGGTTTTCCAAATTACCGACTCCATTCCGGCCTCCGGGAAAAATCCGGTCCGGGTTTTCCAGGTTGCCGACTCCATTCCAAACTCCGAGAAAATCCGGTCCGGGTTTTCCAGGTTGCCGATTTCATTCCTGCCTCGGGGAAAAATCCGGTCCGGGTTTTCCAAATTACCGACTCCATTCCGGCCTCCGGGAAAAATCCGGTCCGGGTTTTCCAAATTACCGACTCCATTCCGGACTCCGGGAAAAATCCGGTTCGGGTTTTCCAGGTTGCCGACTCCATTCCAAACTCCGGGAAAATCCGTTCCGGGTTTTCCAAATTACCGACTCCATTCCGGACTGCGGGAAAAATCCGGTCGGGGTTTTCCAGGTTACCGACTCCATTCCGGACTCCGGGAAAAATCCGGCCCGGGTTTTCCGGGTGTCCGACTCCATTCCGGACTGCGGGAAAAATCCGGTCCGGGTTTTCGAAACTGCCGACTCCATTCCGGCCTCCGGCAAAAATCCGGTCCGGGTTTTCCAAATTACCGACTCCATTCCAGACTCCGGGAAAAATCCGGTCCGGGTTTTCCAGGTTGCCGACTCCATTCCGGACTGCGGGAAAAATCCGGTCCAAGTTTTCCAGGTTGCCGACTCCATTCCAGACTCCAGGAAAAATCCGGTCCGGGTTTTCCAGGTTGCCGACTCCATTCCGGACTGCGGGAGAAATCCGGTTCGGGTTTTCCAAATTACCGACTCCATTCCGGCCTCCGGGAAAAGTCCAGTCCGGGTTTTCCAAATTACCGACTCCATTCCGGACTCCGGGAAAAATCCGGTTCGGGTTTTCCCGGTTGCCGACTCCATTCCGGACTCCGGGAAAAATCCGGTCCTGGTTTTCCAGTTTGCCGACTCCATTCCGGACTCCGGGAAAAATCCGGTCCGGGTTTTCCAGGTTGCCGACTCCATTCCGCACTCCGGGAAAAATCCGGTCCGGGTTTTCCGGGTTGCCGATTCCATTCCGGACTCCGGGAAAAATCCGGTCCGGGTTTTCCAAATTACCGACTCCATTCTGGACTCCGGAAAAAATCCGGTCCGGGTTTTCCGTGTTGCCGACTCCATTCCGGACTCCGGGAAAAATCCGGTCCGGGTTTTCCAGGTTGCCGACTCCATTCCGCACTCCGGGAAAAATCCGGTCCGGGTTTTCCAAATTACCGACTCCATTCCGGACTCCGGGAAAAATCCGGTCCAGGTTTTCCAGGTTGCCGACTCCATTCCGGACTCTGGGGGAATCCGGTCTGGGTTCTCCAAATTACCGACTCCATTCCGGCCTCCGGGAAAAAGTCCGGTCCGGGTTTTCCAAATTACCGACTCCATTCCGGACTCCGGGAAAAATCCGGTCCAGGTTTTCCGGGTTACCGAGTCCATTCCGGACTCCGGGAAAAATCCGGTCCGGGTTTTACAAATTACCGACTCCATTCCAGCCCCCAGGAAAAATCCGGTCCGGGTTTTCCAAATTGCCGACTCCATTCCGGCCTCCGGGAAAAATCCGGTCCGGGTTTTCCTAATTACCGACTCCATTCCGGACTCCGGGAAAAATCCGGTCCGGGTTTTCCAGGTTGCCGACTCCATTCCGGCCTCCGGGAAAAATCCGGTCCGGGTTTTCCAGGTTGCCGACTCCATTCCGGACTCCGGAAAAAACCGGTCCGGGTTTTCCAGGTTGCCGACTCCATTCCGAACTCCGGGAAAAATCCGGTCCGGGTTTTCCAGGTTGCCGACTCCATTCCGGACTCCGGGAAAAATCCGGTCCGGGTTTTCCAGGTTGCCGACTCCATTCCAAACTCCGGGAAAAATCCGGTCCGGGTTTTCCAGGTTGCCGACTCCATTCCGGACTCCGGAAAAATCCGGTCCGGGTTTTCCAAATTACCGACTCCATTCCGGACTCCGAAAAAATCCGGTCCGGGTTTTCCAAATTACCGACTCCATTCCGGCCTTCGAGAAAAATCCGGTCCGGGTTTTCCGGGTTGCCGACTCCATTCCGGACTCCGGGAAAAATCCGGTCCGGGTTTTCCAAATTACCGACTCCATTCCGGACTCCGGGAAAAATCCGGTCCGGGTTTTCCAAATTGCCGACTCCATTCCGGACTCCGGGAAAAATCCGGTGCGGGTTTTACAAATTACCGACTCCATTCCAGCCCCCAGGAAAAATCCGGTCCGGGTTTTCCAAATTGCCGACTCCATTCCGGCCTCCGGGAAAATTCCGGTCCGGGTTTTCCTAATTACCGACTCCATTCCGGACTCCGGGAAAAATCCGGTCCGGGTTTTGCAGGTTGCCGACTCCATTCCGGCCTCCGGGAAAAATCCGGTCCGGGTTTTCCAGGTTGCCGACTCCATTCCGGACTCCGGAAAAAACCGGTCCGGGTTTTCCAGGTTGCCGACTCCATTCCGAACTCGGGAAAAATCCGGTCCGGGTTTTCCAAATTACCGACTCCATTCCGGCCTCCGGGAAAAATCCGGTCCGGGTTTTCCGGGTTGCCGACTCCATTCCGGACTACGGGAAAAATCCGGTCCGGGTTTTCCAGGTTGCCGACTCCATTCCGGACTCCCGGAAAAATCCGGTCCGGGTTTTCCAAATTACCGACTCTATTCCGGACTGTGGGAAAAATCCGGTCCGGGTTTTCCAGGTTGCCGACTCCATTCCGGACTCCGGAAAAATCCGGTCTGGGTTCTCCAAATTACCGACTCCATTCCGGCCTCCGGGAGAAGTCCAGTCCGGGTTTTCCAAATTACCGACTCCATTCCGGACTCCGGGAAAAATCCGGTTCGGGTTTTCCCGGTTGCCGACTCCATTCCGGACTCCGGGAAAAATCCGGTCCTGGTTTTCCAGTTTGCCGACTCCATTCCGGACTCCGGGAAAAATCCGGTCCGGGTTTTCCGGTTTGCCGACTCCATTCCGGACTCCGGGAAAAATCCGGTCCGGGTTTTCCAGGTTGCCGACTCCATTCCGGACTCTGGGGGAATCCGGTCTGGGTTCTCCAAATTACCGACTCCATTCCGGCCTCCGGGAAAAATCCGGTCCGGGTTTTCCAAATTACCGACTCCATTCCGGCCTCCGGGAAAAATCCGGTCCAGGTTTTCCAGGTTGCCGACTCCATTCCGGACTCTGGGGGAATCCGGTCTGGGTTCTCCAAATTACCGACTCCATTCCGGCCTCCGGGAAAAATCCGGTCCGGGTTTTCCAAATTACCGACTCCATTCCGGACTCCGGGAAAAATCCGGTCCGGGTTTTCCGGGTTGCCGACTCCATTCCGGACTCCGGGAAAAATCCGGTCCGTGTTTTCCAAATTACCGACTCCATTCCGGACTCCGGGAAAAATCCGGTCCGGGTTTTCCAGGTTGCCGACTCCATTCCGGACTGCGGGAAAAATCCGGTCCGGGTTTTCCGGGTTGCCGATTCCATTCCGGACTCCGGGAAAAATCCGGTCCGGGTTTTCCAAATTACCGACTCCATTCCGGCCTCCGGGAAAAATCCAGTCCGGGTTTTCCAAATTACCGACTCCATTCTGGACTCCGGAAAAAATCCGGTCCGGGTTTTCCGTGTTGCCGACTCCATTCCGGACTCCGGGAAAAATCCGGTCCGGGTTTTCCAGGTTGCCGACTCCATTCCGCACTCCGGGAAAAATCCGGTCCGGGTTTTCCAAATTACCGACTCCATTCCGGACTCCGGGAAAAATCCGGTCCAGGTTTTCCAGGTTGCCGACTCCATTCCGGACTCTGGGGGAATCCGGTCTGGGTTCTCCAAATTACCGACTCCATTCCGGCCTCCGGGAAAAATCCGGTCCGGGTTTTCCAAATTACCGACTCCATTCCGGACTCCGGGAAAAATCCGGTCCGGGTTTTCCGGGTTGCCGACTCCATTCCGGACTCCGGGAAAAATCCGGTCCAGGTTTTCCGGGTTACCGAGTCCATTCCGGTCTCCAGGAAAAATCCGGTCCGGGTTTTCCAAATTGCCGACTCCATTCCGGCCTCCGGGAAAATTCCGGTCCGGGTTTTCCTAATTACCGACTCCATTCCGGACTCCGGGAAAAATCCGGTGCGGGTTTTACAAATTACCGACTCCATTCCAGCCCCCAGGAAAAATCCGGTCCGGGTTTTCCAAATTGCCGACTCCATTCCGGCCTCCGGGAAAATTCCGGTCCGGGTTTTCCTAATTACCGACTCCATTCTGGACTCCGGGAAAAATCCGGTCCGGGTTTTCCAGGTTGCCGACTCCATTCCGGCCTCCGGGAAAAATCCGGTCCGGGTTTTCCAGGTTGCCGACTCCATTCCGGACTCCGGAAAAAACCGGTCCGGGTTTTCCAGGTTGCCGACTCCATTCCGAACTCCGGGAAAAATCCGGTCCGGGTTTTCCAAATTACCGACTCCATTCCGGCCTCCGGGAAAAATCCGGTCCGGGTTTTCCAAATTACCGACTCCATTCCAAACTCCGGGAAAAATCCGGTCCGGGTTTTCCAGGTTGCCGACTCCATTCCGGACTCCGGAAAAATCCGGTCCGGGTTTTCCAAATTACCGACTCCATTCCGGACTCCGAAAAAATCCGGTCCGGGTTTTCCAAATTACCGACTCCATTCCGGATTCCGGGAAAAATCCGGTCCGGGTTTTCCAAATTACCGACTCCATTCCGGACTCCAGGAAAAATCCGGTCCGGGTTTTCCAGGTTGCCTACTCCATTCCGGACTCCGGGAAAAATCCGGTCCGGGTTTTCCAGGTTACCGACTCCATTCCGGACTGCGGGAAAAATCCGGTCCGGGTTTTCCAGGTTGCCGACTCCATTCCGGCCTCCGGGAAAAATCCGGTCCGGGTTTTCCAGGTTGCCGACTCCATTCCGGACTGCGGGAAAAATCCGGTCCGGGTTTTCCAGGTTGCCAACTCCATTCCGGACTCCTGGAGAAATCTGGTCCGGGTTTTCCAGGTTGCCGACTCCATTCCGGCCTCCGGGAAAAATCCGGTCCGGGTTTTCCGGGTTGCCGACTCCATTCCGGAGTGCGGGAAAAATCAGGTCCGGGTTTTCCAAATTACCAACTCCATTCCGGACTGCGGGAAAAATCCGGTCCGGGTTTTCCAAATTACCGACTCCATTCCGGACTCCGGGAAAAATCCGGTCCGTGTTTTCCGGGTTGCCGACTCCATTCCGGACTCCGGGAAAAATCCATTCCGGGTTTTCCAGGTTGCCGACTCCATTCCGGACTCCTGGAAAAATCCGGTCCGGGTTTTCCGGGTTGCCGACTCCATTCCGGACTCCGGGAAAAATCCGGTCCGGGTTTTCCAAATTACCGACTCCATTCCGGACTCCGGGAAAAATCCGGTCCGGGTTTTCCACATTACCGACTCCATTCCGGAATCCGGGAAAAATACAGTCCGGGTTTTCCAAATTACCGACTCCATTCCGGACTCCGGGAAAAATCCGGTCCGGGTTTTCCAGGTTGCCGACTCCATTCCGGACTCCGGGAAAAATCCGGTCCGGGTTTTCCGGGTTGCCGACTCCATTCCGGACTCCAGGAAAAATCCGGTCCGGGTTTTCCAAATTACCGACTCCATTCCGGACTGCGGGAAAAATCCGGTCCGGGTTTTCCAGGTTGCCGACTCCATTCCGGCCTCCGGGAAAAATCCGGTCCGGGTTTTCCAGGTTGCCGACTACATTCCGGCCTCCGGGAAAAATCCGGTCCGGGTTTTCCAGGTTGCCGACTCCATTCCGGACTCCGGGAAAAATCCGGTCCGGGTTTTCCAGGTTGCCGACTCCATTTCGGACTGCGGGAAAATCCGGTCCGGGTTTTCCAAATTACCGACTCCATTCCGGACTCCGGGAAAAATCCTGTCCGGGTTTTCCAGGTTGCCGACTCCATTCCGGACTCCGGGAAAAATCCGGTCCGGGTTTTCCGGGTTGCCGACTCCATTCCGGAGTGCGGGAAAAATCAGGTCCGGGTTTTCCAAATTACCAACTCCATTCCGGACTGCGGGAAAAATCCGGTCCGGGTTTTCCAAATTACCGACTCCATTCCGGACTCCGGGAAAAATCCGGTCCGGGTTTTCCGGGTTGCCGACTCCATTCCGGACTCCGGGAAAAATCCATTCCGGGTTTTCCAGGTTGCCGACTCCATTCCGGACTCCTGGAAAAATCCGGTCCGGGTTTTCCGGGTTGCCGACTCCATTCCGGACTCCGGGAAAAATCCGGTCCGGGTTTTCCAAATTACCGACTCCATTCCGGACTCCGGGAAAAATCCGGTCCGGGTTTTCCACATTACCGACTCCATTCCGGAATCCGGGAAAAATACAGTCCGGGTTTTCCAAATTACCGACTCCATTCCGGACTCCGGGAAAAATCCGGTCCGGGTTTTCCAGGTTGCCGACTCCATTCCGGACTCCGGGAAAAATCCGGTCCGGGTTTTCCGGGTTGCCGACTCCATTCCGGACTCCAGGAAAAATCCGGTCCGGGTTTTCCAAATTACCGACTCCATTCCGGACTGCGGGAAAAATCCGGTCCGGGTTTTCCAGGTTGCCGACTCCATTCCGGCCTCCGGGAAAAATCCGGTCCGGGTTTTCCAGGTTGCCGACTACATTCCGGCCTCCGGGAAAAATCCGGTCCGGGTTTTCCAGGTTGCCGACTCCATTCCGGACTCCGGGAAAAATCCGGTCCGGGTTTTCCAGGTTGCCGACTCCATTTCGGACTGCGGGAAAATCCGGTCCGGGTTTTCCAAATTACCGACTCCATTCCGGACTCCGGGAAAAATCCTGTCCGGGTTTTCCAGGTTGCCGACTCCATTCCGGACTCCGGGAAAAATCCGGTCCGGGTTTTCCAGGTTGCCGACTCCATTCCGGACTGCGGGAAAAATCCGGTCCGGGCTTTTCAAATTTCTTTCTTGGCAAAATATCACTTCTGTGTCAAAATTCTTAAGGTCATTTGAGGACAGACATGCCCTGTACCAACCTCCTTCTTCAGAGTCATCATCTTCACTTCTCCTGCTGGGTGTGGACCTTGAGAAAACGGAAGGCAAAAGAACAGATGAGGAGGAAGAAAGAGAATGGAGGAAATGCGTGTAGCATGAAAGGAGGCAACTCTTCTTAGCATGGTCACTGTGATGAAGGAGGAAATGCAACACAGAAACTAAACAAGTTGCAAAGCTGATTCATTGTCCTTAAGCTCTCAGTTGCTGGAGTCAGACAGAGCTGGCCAAGCTCCGGCTGAAACACAGCAGTCATTCTTCAACTTGCATCATAACCCCCCAGTTCTGCTGTCTCTCCTTTTGGAGCCAAGTGGCTCCTACAGCCTCTCTGAAGCAGCAAGAGCTGCTGAGCTGAGACACGAGTCTCTATGGAGGGCAGCTGCTTTTGTACTGCTGCAAAGCTTGACTTTGCCTGCTTGTGCCTTACACTGGTGACAGTCTCGTGCTCCATGTGGTCAGAGCACTGCTGTCTCCTGAGAATAATATTACACCTCCTTGCTCTTTCAAGACAAAACAGGCTTTTTCACACATAGCATCTATGGAAGGATATTCAGATTGCACTTTAAAAGTCCTACAGAAGATTTTCAATGTGAATGATAATTGGATGACCCCTCCTTTTTTGTTATCACTCAGACAAGCATGACAGCTACATTTTCTCACACTTCTCCAAGCCAATATCTTTCCATTAGCTACAGTCCTGTACCTCTTCTCCAGCACCTTGCTCTTTTTGATCTGAAGCCCAGATTGAAATATTAAACATCAATTTGATTATACATCTATACCCCATAACATCTCTGGGATCTCATTTCACAGTCGAGGCCCAGCACAGAGAATTTGCACCTTAGGTTTACTTTGGGATCTCTTTTCTTTCCAACAGTTGGCAACACACAATGATCTCCAGAATCTGACAATTACATCAATGAAGTAATTGATTCCCAAAGCTGGTTTTCATAGCCCTTTTTTCTGTAACTCCCACTTAGTTCTGTGTTGGGGATTGTCAGTATATAAAAAAAAAAATTATTTTAGATGTGCTGGCACATGAACCATGGCACCTGACTTTAAAGCAATGAGCACTGGAATTTGCAGACACCTTAACAATTGCCAATATTTGCCCAAACATGTTAATGTGGCTGCAGAAGTTGACAGTGAAGGATCACAGTATTCAAAGATCTGCAGCATCCAGACCCATGCAATACAGTTCCCAAATGACACCACAAACATTACAGAGGGAATCAGCAGCCAGGTCCAGAAGAGGACCTGTCTTGAGGTGCTTTTCAGCCCTGCCTCCACTTCCCCACCACCACCTCTGCTCTTGGGCCATATGGTGCTGGGTTTGACATTGGGCTGGATCACCACAGATAGGGCCAAATGCTGAATACACAGAGGTTTGCCTAAATACATGGGAGAGCTGACTGTGCAAAATAACCTCACGAGATGGGAAGAGCGAGGTGAACAGCACACTGGAGCAGCAGACACCTTGGCTTACCTCATCTCCTGGGACTCTTGCACATCCAGCTGCAGAGAGCTTTGCAGAGACCCTGCAGCACTGCCAACATCGGGACTTACTGCCCTGCATATCGGGGGGATCAAAGGCAGTCCCAGTGACCCCTTCTTCTTATCCCCTTCAGTGGGATATAGCAAGGAAGCCTTCAAAGAGTAGAGTACAATGCTCACATCAAGCATCCAGTCTTCTCCCCATTCATGCCTCGAGACATTTAGTCATGTTCTTCACTGGAACCTGGCAGGAGAACAGAAATCAGACTGATGGAGTAGCTTGGGCCAGGATTGGGAATGCAAAGGGAAGTGCTGAGGGAGAACCCAGAAACCCTTCAAAGTCCTCTCCTGCTATTGTTACACACTGAAAATGTGAAGTCTGCACCACACACCCATTGCAAAGACATCCTGAAGCTCAGTGTCCAGCTGAGCTCTTCCTTGGCTCAGCTGCTTCCCTGGGCTCACTTCACAGGGAAAGCTCTCCAAGCTCTGCCGGCAGCACATCGACTGAAAATCTCCCACACAGGACATAGCTTGGTCTCCTTACCTTACACCTTTTTCCCTTTGACCTCAGCTCCTCTCTTTCTCTGGTGTCTTCATCGTACCCACTGCCATTTTTCCCACTCTCCTTCTCAAAGCTGCACATTTCTCTTCTGTTGGAAGACTGAGAGTTTTTCCAGCTGGGAGGAAACAGAGTGGAGGGAAGGAGCATAGAAGGAGATCGCCAGAAAGATTTGGAAAAAATGAACCTAGTCAGCCCTGCAAAGAAGAAACAAAAAATGTTACTGAGGCAGCAAAGCAAACTTAAAGCATCAGAAGCTCCATATTTTGTGGGAGAGACTCCTTGAAAACTCCTAAATAGCTGCACAAGTTGACATTTCCAGGCATGAAGACCCTTGAAGCACTCCAGAGGAAAAGCCCTGCCCCGCTTGCACAGAGCTCCCACAGGAACAGCCTGGCCTCTGGGCTGGCCTGGGACAGCAGGGAGCCCAGAGCCCTGGGCTTTGCAGCCATGGCTCAGCTGCACATGCAGCCTCCTGCTCCTGTCCCTGCCCCACAGCTGAGCAGCCCTACAGCTGCACGGGGCACTGGCAGCAGCACAGCTCATTGCAGGGGGCACATGCAGGGCAGAACTGTTCCCTGGGGATGAGCACAGGCTCTCTAGGCTGGCACAAGACCCTTCCTCCTGCCAGAGAGCAGCCCAGCTCCCCCCTCACCTGTGAGAGGCTGAGCCCTGCTCAGCCTTCGTCTTGTCCAAGAACTGTATCTGTCCTGTTTTAGGGCAAAACTGGGAGAGAACCTCCAAATGGGGTTCACCTAGAAAAGCAAATTCAAACAGCCCCTCCCCCCAACTGGTGCAGGAAAACACATTTCCTTGGAGAGAAGTGGAAAAAACTGTTTATTTAACAGAAATGGAATAATATTAAACAATAAAACTTCTAGCTGTTCGATGAGATGGCAAATCCAGGAAAAAAAGTCCTTTTCGTGTGGTGTAGCTCAGCTTGCTCAGGTTCTTCTCAGTCTCTCCGACACCGGAAAGTGTCGAGGCCCAGGCCCTGGTGGGCCAAGGGTGTGAGATGCCGGGGTTTCTCTGGGGTTTTTTCAGTCTACAGCATGTTTGAACAGATCCAAGAATAAAGGGAAAAATAAAAAAATGCTTTTAGTATAGCTTTGAATTTTCAGGAACAGTCAAAATGAGAATTGTTTTGAGGCCGGTTTTGTAATGTTGGGTTTGGGTGTGTCTGCAGGAAAGCAAGCAGGAATAAAGCACTGCCACAATGAAGGAGAACTTTGCATGGCCAATTTACACCCTACAGCTACAATGATCATATTGGCCCACTGAATACTGGGGGCATCTAATGCAGACTGCAAAGCTTCTTTGAACATATTGGAGAGATGAGACGTGAAGAAATAGTTTAGCTGATGGAGAAAAAGGGATGAGACCCACTGGACCTTTGGCTCACAATTAGTTCTGCCAAATCAAGCATGATTAGTTTTAACTGCTCTGTGGGAGAGTATTTCAGAATGACCTGCCCCATGATATTTCCATTAAGGAGATTTTGAATTGTCAGGAACTGCCAAGATCAGAAAAGTTTTGAGGCAGATCATATTTTTGTCGGGTTTGGGTGTCTCTGCAATACGGAAAGCTGGGAATAAACCTCTGGGACAATGAAGTGGAGCAAAAGTGGAACATTTGGGTGGTCATATTCCTCCCTCCAGATATTGGCCACCTGAATTCTGGGCTCATCTGCTGGGGAGTGCAAAGCTTCTTTTACTTGCAACTCCTGGTGCCATTGTTTGTGTCCCAGCACTTTGTTGGACGTGAAGAGAAATAAACAAAATCCCACACCAGCAAGCTGCAACCCAGAACTGAGTGAGAATTACAGAAATAAAGGCCTTGGAAAGTAGCTTAGGAAAGCATTTACTTCCTAGACAGTGTGAAGCCCTCCGGCCTGGCCTGGCTGGGCCCAGGGCTGGCTGTCCTTGGGAAGGGAAAGGGATGGAGTTGGGGTGGGGGTTTTGTAGCCATGGAAACAGAACCGTGGGTGAGCGCATCACAAAGGGGCAGCCACGAGCTGGGGTTGTGACGGTTGTGCTTGACACGGACACAGCGGCAGGAGACGCGTCTGGCTCTGCCTCTCTGTGCCGACTGCTGGCGATTGGAGTCACGAGACCTTGCTCTAGGGCTGGGTAGCAAGCTCCATTCGCTGTCTACGCGGAGACCGTTCTCAAGTTCAAACCCAGATACTTCTGCGAGGCAGAAGCACGGGTTCAACCATGAACTTCACTGGAAAAGGAAAGAGCATGGAAGGAAAAGGTGAGGATAGAAAGGAGCTGAAAGGTCTGAGCTAAATGGGAAAAAATCCCACCAGATTTCAGGGAAAACTGGTCCATGGTGGTCAGTTCTGGCTCTGTAGGTGGCTGACAGATGATCCTGCAAGGATGCCCATGGCATCACAAAATTCTGTCGTTAGTTTACTCTGCGTTCTCCTTTTTGATAGTAGTCAAATCATTCATCCTGTCAGCCAGGACAGGGACAGTGGCCACAGCTGACCACAAATTGGACATGGCCATGAGATGCAAGTCCTGTTTCATTCTTTGCCATGAATGTCGGGTCTCGCAACAGATCAATTTCCTGTCCTTGCTCTGCTTGCTGATCGCATCTAACCCTGAGGACGCTATTTCTGTGTTATAAGAACACCAGCAAGGGCTCATGTGGAGAAGTTTTGTGGTTTTCAGAAACTGCACTCAGAGTTGTGTAGGGCTTTAATGGGTATTCACAGAAGGCCAACCTCAAGAAGGGATCTTTTTCACCTCTCATTTTTTGAGCAATCTACCTTTCCCATCTGACTTAATAAGTCAATATTATTCAGAAGAATTACATGCAGGTTAGTTACATGAGAGATAAAACTGAAGACAATTTCTCAATAGTTAAAAAAAATCTCTCTAGCATCTCATCAAAGAGATGTGTGGATGATAATGGTGGGAGTTCACCTAACTCACTTCTTCGAAGACTTTTGAGCATGCCTCAGCCTCACACACAGGTGAGGTGGGAGCTGGGCTGCTCTCTGGCAGGAGGAAGGGTCTTGTGCCAGCCTAGGGAGCCTGTGCTCATCCCCAGGGAACAGTTCTGCCCTGCATGTGCCCCCTGCAATGAGCTGTGCTGCTGCCAGTGCCCCGTGCAGCTGTAGGGCTGCTCAGCTGTGGGGCAGGGACAGGAGCAGGAGGCTGCATGTGCAGCTGAGCCATGGCTGCAAAGCCCAGGGCTCTGGGCTCCCTGCTGTCCCAGGCCAGCCCAGAGGCCAGGCTGTTCCTGTGGGAGCTCTGTGCAAGTGGGGCAGGGTGTCCCCTGGCCTGCCTCAAGTGGCTGAAGGCAGGAGCAGGTTTCCCTGTGCAGCTATTTAGAAGTTTGCAGCAAGTCTGTCCCATGAAATATGGAGCTCCAGATGCATTAGGTTTGCACTGCAACCAGTGTTATATTTTTTGTCTCCACTTTACAGGCCAGACTGGCTACCCTCTTGCCAAGAGATTTTCTCTGGCAAATCCTTCTGTGCTCCTTCCCTCCAAGCCAATGCCCCTCATCCCAAGGAGCTCTTCCAAGCCAATGAAGAGCTGCATCGGAGAGGACGTTACTGGGAAAAGTGGCACTGGCAATGACAATGACAGTGGAAAAGAACAGGAGTCATGTTCAGAGGGAAAAGGACGTAAGGTAAGGAGACCAAACTAAGTCATGTGTGGGAGATTTTCAGTTTCTGTGCTGTAGACAGAGCTCAGAGAGCTTTCCCTGTGGTGTGATCCCAGGGAAGCTGCTGAGCCAAGGAAGAGCTCAGCTGGACCCTGCAGGTCAGGCTGTCTTTGCAATGGGTGTGTAGTGTAGACTTCATGTCCTCAGCATCTATCAAGAGCAGGAGAGGCCTTTGAAGGGTTTCTGGGCTATGCCATGGTTCCTCCTCTGTCTTGTGGCTGAGAGAACACCCAGAAGCCGTCAGAGCATGTAAATTTGTCCACTCTGCTCAAGCAATCCTTATAAAGCAATTCCTTTAGTAACCTACGAGTATCTGTGAAGTATCTCTGTGTCTGGGTGGTGTTTTGTCTCAGCTGAGTCTGGTTGGGATGTTTGCTGGAACAGGCAGTCCTGCACAGTCAGTTCCAGGTTGTCTCAGCTTTGGAGCTGTACAGCCATGGCCTTCTGCACAGTTGTCTGTGATGTTGTTTCTAGACTTCATCAGCTTCTGGGCAGCTGTGTGCTCTGGCGTGGCTTTGTCCATAGGGAAGGGGTGGGAGGTGGCCATGGGGAGTGTTGGGTTTAAAGCAAGATAAGCACCCTGACCCACTCCAGCAGTGTCTATCCCAGCCACGCGGACCATATTCCACAGCATCAATGTGATGGACGACAAATATGGCGATTTATTACAGGGAAACTTAACATTTTATAGCCTGGGTTCACTGTGTTACTCCCATCTGCATACGTCACACCTAGGTGCTATTGGCTAATTGCAAGAGAACTTACTATCTTAGCAGAGAGGGGGTCTGCTAGCTTTCTGTTACATCCCGAGTTCTTCCGCAGCGTCAGGCCCTAACTACAACATATTTCCCCCCTCTCTATGACTAACTAATTTGCTAAAATATAAAGTGTATTAGTCTTTAAAATTCTAATGTTATTTTATATATGTATCTCTAAACACTTTATCTATTTATCTATATTAAAAAGTTTTTAAAAGTAAATAGTATAAAACTTAGTAAAATATAAAATACATTATACTTAACTAAAAACTAAAAACTTATAAAATAGATAATACAGTTTTCATTAGTAAATATAAAGCACATGCAATGACTAAGTATATTTTTAAAGCATCTGTTGCTTTTTTATAAACTGAATGTTAACTTTTTCTAATCGGTTCTTAACAAAGGGCACAAGCTTATTCAAAATACATGGTCCAAAAATTAACACGAGTAAAATCATCATAACTGGTCCAATCAGGGTAGACACCAGGGTGGTTAGCCACGGAGCTTGATCGAACCAGGATTGGAACCAGTTTTGCTGAGCTTCTCTTTCTGCTTTTTGCTGAGACAGCCTGTCTCGTAGTTCTGCCATGGTGTCTCTCACTACTCTGGTGTGGTCAGCGTAGAAGCAGCATTCTTCTTTCAGGGCAATGCAGAGGCCTCCTTGCTGCATGAACAGAAGGTCAAGACCTCACTTTTTAGTCATCTGTAGCTAAAGCAGTCTCTGTTGTTGGGTCACGATGGCAGAGACACCTGTGGCAGCACCAGCTGCTTTCAGGTTAAGCAGCACTGCCATGGTTACACCTGTCACCACTTCTCTTTTCTGAAGTTGGGTGAGTCTCTCCACTTGCAGGCTCAACTCTTCATCCAGGTGGTATAGGACTCTGGGGATGATAACAGCTAATACACAAAAGTCAACAGAGGAGTTTAAACTTTGGGTATAAATGCAAGGGCTAGACTATTAGATCATGGGTTCTCAGCCTGTACCACAAAATTGGGGCTCACTGATTCAGGTGTTATACCTATAAACAGCACAGTTACCATAAGCAGCTTACCATGTAAATGACACCATACTTGCAAACTCACAGCTAAAACTTTAACGTTAAATGAACTTTCAAAGATGCTTACACTACTTCTTAAAGAAAAATACTTATACTTTATACTAACATAACAATTACTACACAGGCTAAACATTTTACCTTAAACTATTATCTAACTACTTTTAATACACGTGCTCTGGTATATATGTAATCTAAGCGTGAAAACAATTTGCTAAAAGGATAAACACACAATTACAATTTGCTTTGTATATAGTTAGATGGAGTCTCTACACCTCTCAAATCTTCTACAGAATTTTTCCAACACGATTCAGTCCTGGAATGTTCACTGCTCCCGTGATGTCAGCTGGCAGCTGATCGGTGACTGAGGGTTTTGATGTTCAAGTTGTTTTTCAAACCCTTCTAAATCTTAAAACAAAGGATAACTGAAAAATTGGTAGAGACACAACATCATAATAACAACATAAAATTTCTGTTGGTAAACTGTGTAGTGTTCAGACACAACTGTGTCCTGGCAGCTCCACTTCTGATCCATGTCTGGAGCACCAAGGCTGTGTGATGATGTCTCTGTTCACTGGATCTCGTGTGTTCAGAGACAGACAGTCTGGTCAGATGGACAGGTGACCTTTCTGAACCTGCCAACAAAACACAGGCACTTCTCTCCTTGAAGTTAATGAATTACACTAATCAAATTGCTTTTAGGGTATCAATTTCCCCCCTTTTCCTTAAAAAATAAAAATGAAATGTATTTCTGTTCAACATTAACACAAAACTTTATATACAATTAGTAAGAACTTATAACAGTTGAAAATCAATTAATATAAAAGTACTATTAATTATTAAAACACTGCACCAGCATCTCATAGTTAATAAACAAACAAAACCAAAAATTATCAGTGAAGGATTGGATAACCAGTCCAGAAATGATTCTCCAAGTCTACTTCAAAATTGATCCAGCTGTCATATTAATAGGGTCAAATTGTTGAGTTAAAAGGTGACTCAAATACTGATTTGGTACAAGAACATCTGGATCTATTGATAAACATTCTGTCCAGGTAAAGTTAAGACTTGGCCAGGGTCTTAGACTTTAAACTGGAAAGATGTTTCTTAACTTATTTTTAAAACAAGGTTTTCAATAGCAACAGCTATGAGATGCTTACAGCACAGCAAACTGTTATAATGCATTTGTACAAAGCAAATAATTAAGATCTTTAGATACTAGACGAATTAAATCAGTCAGCAGTTGGTTTAATTTGAAGCTTCTTCAATGGCAGTTAATCTTTAGCAATGGTACATCTTACTAAAATTCTGGAAACACTGAAAAATAAGAAGTTATAACAAACAAAACTGCAAAGATTGCAACAATTCATAGAGCTCTTGATGAAATCAAGGGTGTCACAAACTGTATTTATTTTTGTCTACAAGCAGGTGGTCACCAGTGGTCCATCACAGTTGCTTCAGTTGTATCTGTCTTCATATTTCTAGGAAAACAACTATACTTTGCAATTTAGACAAGTGTTTCTAATAAAACATAAAACAATTTAAATTAAACAACATTTAAACTTAACAATAATTATTTGTAACAAAAGAAAATAACAAAACTTAACTTTTAAAGAATATCTAAGTTACACAGCTTAACTAAAAAACATTCAAGCTAACGGTAACATGGATTCACTATAAAAATTATAAAAATGTAACAAATACATCACAATTCCATGTTATCTAGCTTTGAGAATAACTCACAATAACTGCAAATGTTACCAAAAACACTCATTCACAACAAGAATTTGCCTAGTATATGTTCAAATTAATTAAAATTCTAAAGTGCAGCTTCTCTAAAGAAAAGCCACAACAACACAGGATTGGGCAAGTTGTCATTTAGCTTTTGTAGCACTTCTCAGAAACATCAAGTCCAATTTTTAAACTAAAATCAAAAATCCAAATTGGTATATATGCTGTTATATGTGTTTTATATAACAAAAAGATTCACATTAAAATTTCTTTATTAAAATTGTCAAAAACTCAACAAATGGATAATACATGGTTAACATAACTTTGAGATTACTAAAACAAAACAAAAATCTTTTAAGTTTCTTGGGATACAGAAATACAACATTTAAACTTTTTAATCTATTTTTAAAGGCGCTTCATTTAATAGAAACTTATTTTTAAATTTCAATCTTGATTGCAACAATTTGCTGATTTACAAACAATACAATTTATAAAACTTTTAATTTTTGAATTGTCTAATTAAAACCCTCTCTTTTTTATCCCTCTCCAAAATATCCAGCTTTTTGTTGTTTTTTATTGTTTTATTGCTTTGCTTTCCGCAGTTTATTGAAGTCACTGTTACTTGTTTCACCGGTGGTTGTCTTGGCAACAGCGTTTTGCCGTGTGTATTTTTTAAAGTCATCGGCGCCGAGCTACTTTTTAAATCTGAGAAAAACTCTGAAAACTCTAACTAGATAAACTCATAATTACTCAAACACAAAATTAACTCTAAAAAGATACATAAACACCTTTTAAAAACTCAGTAAATTATGACTTTGTAACAAACTCGGTATTATCCCGGCGCTTCTTCTCGGGGGGGTGGGCCTGGTGAACCGCTGGTGTCTCGGCCAAAGTCAGAACTGGCTGGTTACTTCCTGTTTTCTGTGCGTTTTTCTTGGGCCCCGGCTCCGCTACCACCCCTGTGGGCAGGCTGTTCCCTCCCCCCCGGCTCTCCACGCCTTTCCTTCCACCCTCCACTCCGCCTTTTACCCCACCTTTCCTTTCGCCTTCTTCTCCTCCTTATCTCTTTGCATTCCAATCTCTGTGTCTCTGTTCCCATTCGCCGCGTCTTATCTCTTTCACTTCACTTCTTCACATTCCTTTTCTCTCCCATCCCCCCGACTGTGCCCACCTTCCAAGGCCAGATTTAGTTCTTTGTTAGAGACATATTTTCCCGCGCTACAATTTCTTTCTCTGCGCCATCTTTATGACTTTGGGGGGATGCTTTCTTCTTATTTTTTCTGCCACACCTCTGGCTATTTCTGTTAACTTTTTCCAAAAATCTTCTGCTCTTCGCTGTTTCTCTGAGAGCAGATAAGAATTTAGGGACTGAGGGGACTCCCAGCCCCTCTCCCGGCTCAGTTGAGCTTCTCCCATCTGGGGGCTGTAAAGCTCTGACCCTAAATTTCAGGGTAGCCAGCAAACAGTTCCTTGTCGTTTCCCAAACTTGTTCAGCAAGGATTTTAGCACATCTGTCCCACACCTTAGGGCGGATAGACTTTACAAACTCACTTACAACTTCAACAACCTAAATTCTTGCAATAGCAAGCAAATTATGTTTACAACTTATTCGCAATCTAACCTTTTTTATGATTCCATCATCCTTCTGGGCCCAGGCACTTCACGCCAAGAACAGTCCAGCTCACTTGGCCGCTGTCAGCTGAACCAGGGTATCCTTGCGTTTTTAATTTCTTCTCATGCTTCTTCCCGCTTTTTTCTTCTCCCGGGATTCCGGCACCAGATGTTGGGTTTAAAGCAAGATAAGCACCCTGACCCACTCCAGCAGCGGCTATCCCAGCCGCGCGGACCATACTCCACAGCATCAATGTGATGGACGGCAAATATGGCAATTTATTACAGGGAAACTTAACATTTTATAGCCTGGGTTCACTGTGTTACTCCCATCTGCATACGTCACACCTAGGTGCTATTGGCTAATTGCAAGAGAACTTACTATCTTAGCAGAGTGGGGGTCTGCTAGCTTTCCGTTACATCCCGAGTTCTTCCACAGCGCCAGGCCCTAACTACAACAGGGGAGAACAGCCCAGAGCCCAGCCACACCATTAGCTTTGCAGCAGGGCCAGGAGCTGCAGTTGTTTTGGGTTTGCCATGGGGTGCAGGAGGAGGCAGATGGACAACAGCTTTGGCAGACTGAATGTCCAGTCAAAGGCTTGGGTACTTGGTCTCAGCCTTGCTGAGAAAGGGCCCCGTGTATCCCTGACAGGAACTGATGTTTTCACTGAAGATTGAACAGGTCCTGATTTGGCTTTTTAGCTGTGCCAGAAATGATGAGATACTAAGGAAGGGTGTGCATCTGTCCCTGCTTCCTCCACCCCCCTTCCTGGTCATGGCATGGGAGCCCTGGAGCAACTTGGGCAGGCAGAGACCTTCCAAAGAGCCACAGATCAGAGAGCTCTGCTGAACTTCCTAAATGCCAGTGAGCCTGAGATGCTGGATGTGTGGGAGCTGGAGAGCTCTGAGCATCCTGAGAGCTCAGCAGCTTCTGGCCTCAAAGGCTGCTGGGGAACTGTAGGAGGGAAGGGCAGCAGCAGAAGGAATGAGGGGCTTGAGAAAAGCAGGTTTTGCCATCCTGCAGAATGGCTTTGTGGGGACGTGGCTGGAGATCAGCAGTGGTTGTTAGGTGCTTTAGGGGCAGGGAGTTTATAGGGATCTAAATGCCTTCCCATACATCCAAAAGGCCAGTGGAGGCATCGTCACCTGAGAACATCTTAATGTCAAAAACGTGGATGATTCCCAGCTGGGAATGCAGTCACACTCGTACAGAAGTGAGCATGAGGGGAGAGGTGGTAAATGTGTGACATGATCTCTCCCCCACCAGCTGCCTGTCCTAGGGCACCATTCTCCATCCTGGACCAAGCTGCTCTATCAATCTGACTTGTCTTTTCCTGCCAGGTCCAATTGAAGAATTTGGCTAAATATATTGAGGCATGAGGGGTACAAGGCTGGATGCTTGATTGTGAGCACTGTGATTTGCTCTTTGCAGGCTTCCTTGCTGTATCCCACTGAAGGGGATAAGAAGAAGGAATCACTGGGACTGCCTTTGATCCCCCCGATACGCAGGGCAGTAAGTCCCGATGTTGGCAGTGCTGCAGGGTCTCTGCAAAGCTCTCTGCAGCTGGATGTGCAAGAGTCCCAGGAGATGAGGTAAGCCAAGGTGTCTGCTGCTCCAGTGTGCTGTTCACCTCGCTCTTCCCATCTCGTGAGGTTATTTTGCACAGTCAGCTCTGCCATGTATTTAGGCAAACCTCTGTGTATTCAGCATTTGGCCCTATCTGTGGTGATCCAGCCCAGTGTCAAACCCAGCACCATATGGCCCAAGAGTAGAGGTGGTGGTGGGGAAGAGGAGGCAGGGCTGAAAAGCACCTCAAGACAGGTCCTCTTCTGGACCTGGCTGTTGATTCCCTCTGTAATGTTTGCAGTGTCATTTGGGAACTGTATTGCATGGGTCTGGATGCTGCAGATCTTTGAATACTGTGATCCTTCACTGTCAACTTCTGCAGACACATTAACATGTTTGCGCAAATATTGGCTACTTTAGAGGTGTCTGCAAATTTGGGTGTTGTTTCTGTAAATGTTAGATGTAACTTTTCTGTGCCTGGACCTCCACTGTGAAATGAGATCCCAGAGAAATTCTGGGGGATGTGCATATAATCCGATCCACATTTAATATTTCGGTGATGGCTTAAGATCAAAGAGGGCAAGGCACTAGATAAGAGGAATAGGACTGTACCTGATAGAAAGATATTGGCTTGGAGAAGTGTGAGAAAATGTAGCGGTCAAGCTTATCTGAGTGATAACAATAAAGAAGGAGTCTCAGAAGTATCACTCACATTGAAAATCTTCTGTAGGGCTTTTAAAGTGCAATCTCAATATCCTGTCCATAGCAGCTGTGTGTGAAAAAGCATGTTTTGTCTTGAAAGAGCAAGGAGGTGTAACATTCTCAGGAGACAGCAGTGCTCTGACCACATGGAGCACAAGACTGTCACCAGTGTAAGGCACAAACAGGCAAAGTCAAGCTTTGCAGCAGTACAAAAGCAGCTGCCCTCCATAGAGCCTCGTGTCTCAGCTCAGCAGCTCTTGCTGCTTCAGAGGGGCTGTAGGAGCCACTTGGCTCCAAAAGGAGAGACAGCAGAATTGGGGGGTTATGATACAAGTTGAAGAATGACTGCTGTGTTTCAGCCGGAGCTTGGCCAGCTCTGTCTGTCTCCAGCAACTGAGAGCTTAAGGACAATGAATCAGCTTTGCATCTTGTTTAGTTTCTGTGTTACATTTCCTTCTTCATCACAAAGACCACGCTAAGAAGGGTTGTCTCCTTTCATGCTACACACATTCCCTCCTTTCTCTTTCTATCTCCTCATATGGTCTTTTGTCTTCCATTTTCTCAAGGTCCACACCCAGCAGCAGAAGCAAGGACATGAAATCTCAACATACAGGTAGGTACAGGACATGTCTGTCCTCAAATGACCATTGGAATTTTGACTCAGAGGTGACATTTTGAATGGTTGGTTTAAAATAATTCTCTTCAAAATTTCTTTAACTTGTTTTCAATTTCTTGATGGGCTCCGTGGACTCTTGGAGAGCTCAGTTACTGGGAGTGTGCTCTGGTGTTGCAGTGAGAAGTCCTCCAGTGTGAAGTGTTAAATGGCAGGAGCTGGAGTGGTACCTTTGGGCCCTGGAAATGCAGTGCAGGAAAAGGAAAGATTCTACTCCATCCACCACTTGCCCTTTATCTCCCTGAAACATTTCCAGTGTCACAGTTAGTAGAGAATAAGCAGGCATTGAGCATGAAATGGGAAATATTCCCAGTCCTTCTTCCTGCCCTTGAAGGAGAAAATCTTTCCTTGCGGCACTTACTGAGCTGAACCCTTTGAGATCTGAAGGAGATTCATGGACATTGCCTGGTTCTGCACTGGGAGAAATAGGGAAACCTCCTCTGAGGGAAAGTCCTTGTGAAATTTCCAGTTAAGGAGAAGGAGGTTTCCGAATGGATGCAGCCTATGCAGGGTCTGAGTTTGTCATCCTCTGACAGCACAAGCCCAAAGCCACCTATGGCAGGTTCACCATGACAAATCTCTTCCCCGACTCTCTCTGCCTGGGTCAGTGCTGCAGGCTGAGGCTGCAGGAGGAGATGCCTTCTGCCTTGTCCCTCCCTGCCTGCCTTGCCTGATCCCTGACAAGTAGAATTGTGCCAGACAAAATGCAGTCTCTGGTGCATCTGTGTCAGCCAATGCTTTCAAGTTGAAAGCCTCAATGAAAGTCTGTTGTTGTTCCTTTGCCATCTCTGGGCATTTACTGATAGGAGAGATGAGACTTGAAGACATAATTTTGCTGCTGCAGGAAAAGGGATCAGATGTCCTGGTCCCTTTGCTCAGGGTTTGTTCTGCCAAATCCTGGGTACAGCCCCTTTGGAAAGACTCCTTAATTGCTGATATGCAGCTGCAATGCTGAATGCAGTTGGGGAGAATTACTGCTCAGTACTGCTCAGGTGACATTTTTGCTGGATTGATTCTGGCCTAGAAATTACCTATCTCATCAAAGGTTGCCAGATGCTCTTTTGTAAATGACGTCACCATTGTACTGGGATAAAGAAACACAGATTTTATCCGTGTCTTCTTTTTCTGCTCTACACTCTGCTGTTTGCATTTAGGAAATTCTTAATGGTTTTTAACTGCCATGGTCAGAAATGTTTTGTTGCAGGTGATCTTTGTGTTGGTATTTGGTGTCTCTGCAGGAAAGAAAGCAGGGAATAAACCCCAGGGGCAGGGAATCAGAGCAAATTGCAATGTTGGAAAATGAATTTGTTCGCTCCACATTTGGGCTCCTTGAACACTGAGGACATGTGAAGGGGAGTACAAAGGTTCATTCACTTCTAACATGGGCTGCCACTGTTCATGTGCCAGCACTTCCTTAGTTGTGAAGAGAAATAAAAGCAACCAACAAATCCCCACCCTGAACTGAGTGGGAGTTACAGAAACAAGGGCGATGAAAACGAGCTTTGGAAAGCAATGACTTCCTAGGTGTAGTTGTCAAATTCTGGAGACCGCTGTGTCTGGCATCTCTTTGGAGGAAGGAAAGAGGTCCCAAAGTAGTGGATGGGCAATGAGCAACACATAAGCAAAGTAGTAGAAGCTGTGTCTCCTGGCTTGCCAGCTCTATACCGTTCAGAGGAATTCTAGTGATGCTAGTTTCATGAAAAATAAAAAACAAAGCGATCTTCGGAATAATTCAAAACCCTCCTGGATGGTTCATGCATTAGATGGATTGATTGTAAAGGGGGGAGTTCACCTAACTCACTTCTTCCCTTTTGAGCATGCCTCAGCCATGAGGTAAGGTGGGAGCTGGGCTGCTCTCTGGCAGGAGGAAGGGTCTTGTGCCAGCCTAGAGAGCCTGTGCTCATCCCCAGGGAACAGTTCTGCCCTGCATGTGCCCCCTGCAATGAGCTGTGCTGCTGCCAGTGCCCCGTGCAGCTGTAGGGCTGCTCAGCTGTGGGGCAGGGACAGGAGCAGGAGGCTGCATGTGCAGCTGAGCCATGGCTGCAAAGCCCAGGGCTCTGGGCTCCCTGCTGTCCCAGGCCAGCCCAGAGGCCAGGCTGTTCCTGTGGGAGCTCTGTGCAAGTGGTAGCAGGGTGTCCCCTGGCCTGCCTCAAGTGGCTGAAGGCAGGAGCAGGTTTCCCTGTGCAGCTATTTAGAAGTTTGCAGCAAGTCTGTCCCATGAAATATGGAGCTCCAGATGCATTAGGTTTGCACTGCAACCTGTGTTATATTTTGTGTCTCCACTTTACAGGCCAGACTGGCTACCCTCTTGCCAAGAGATTTTCTTTGGCAAATCCTTCTCTGCTCCTTCCCTCCAAGCCAATGCCCCTCATCCCAAGGAGCTCTTCCAAGCCAATGAAGAGCTGCATCGGAGAGCACGTTACTGGGAAAAGTGGCACTGGCAATGACAATGACAGTGGCAAAGAACAGGAGTCACGTTCAGACGGAAAAGGACGTAAGGTAAGGAGACCAAGCTAAGTCATGTGTGGGAGATTTTCAGTTTCTGTGCTGTAGACAGAGCTCGGAGAGCTTTCCCTGTGGTGTGATCCCAGGGAAGCTGTTGAGCCAAGGCAGAGCTCAGCTGGACACTGCAGGTCAGGCTGTCTTTGCAATGGGTGTGTAGTGTAGACTTCATGTCCTCAGCACCTATCAAGAGCAGGAGAGGCCTTTGAAGGGATTCTGGGCTATGCCGTGGTTCCTCCTCTGTCTTGTGGCTGAGAGAACACCCAGAAGCAGTCAGAGCATGTAAAGTTGTCCACTCTGGCCAAGCAATCCTTCTACATTTAGTAACCTACGAGTATCTGTGAAGCATCTCTATGTCTGGGTGGTGTTTTGTCTCAGCTGAGTCTGGTTGGGATGTTTGCTGGAATAGGCAGTCCTGCACAGTCAGTTCCAGGTTGTCTCAGCTTTGGAGCTGTACAGCCATGGCCTTCTGCACAGTTGTCTGTGATGTTGTTTCTAGACTTCATCAGCTTCTGGGCAGCTGTGTGCTCTGGCGTGGCTTTGTCCATAGGGAAGGGGTGGGAGGTGGCCATGGGGAGAACAGCCCAGAGCCCAGCCACACCATTAGCTTTGCAGCAGGGCCAGGAGCTGCAGTTGTTTTGGGTTTGCCATGGGGTGCAGGAGGAGGCAGATGGACAACAGCTTTGGCAGACTGAATGTCCAGTCAAAGGCTTGGGTACTTGGTCTCAGCCTTGCTGAGAAAGGGCCCCGTGTATCCCTGACAGGAACTGATGTTTTCACTGAAGATTGAACAGGTCCTGATTTGGCTTTTTAGCTGTGCCAGAAATGATGAGATACTAAGGAAGGGTGTGCATCTGTCCCTGCTTCCTCCACCCCCTTTCCTGGTCATGGCATGGGGTCCCTGGAGCAACTTGGGCAGGCAGAGACCTTGCATTGAGCCGCAGATCAGAGAGCTCTGCTGAACTTCCTAAATGCCAGCGAGCCTGAGATGCTGGATGTGTGGGAGCTGGAGAGCTCTGAGCATCCTGAGAGCTCAGCAGCTTCTGGCCTCAAAGGCTGCTGGGGAACTGTATGTAGGAGGGAAGGGTAACATCAGAAGGCATGATGGGCTTGGGAAAAGCAGGTTTTGCCATCCTGTAGAATGGCTTTGTGGGGACGTGGCTGAAGATCAGCAGTGGTTGTTAGGTGCTTTAGGGGCAGGGAGAGAATTTGGATCTAAGCACTTACCTATGCATCCAAAAGGCCAGTGGAGGCACTGTTACTGGAGCACATCTTGATGTCAAACATGTGGATGCCAGCTGGGAATGTAGCCAGACTTGTACATATGTGAGCATGAGGGGAGAGGTGGCAAATGTGTGACATGATCTCTCCCCCACCACCTCCCTTTCCTACAAAACCATTCGCCATGCTGGGCCAAGCTGCTCTATCAGTCTTGTTTTTTTCTGCCAGGTCCCAGAGGAGAATGTCACTAAATGTCTTGAGGCATGTCTTGAAGGGGACAAGACTGGATGCTTGATGTGAGCATTGTACTCTACTCTTTTCAGGCTTCCTTGCTGTATCCCACTGCAGGGGATAAGAAGAAGGAATCACTGGGAATGCCTTTGATCCCCCCGATACGCAGGGCAGTAAGTCCCGATGTTGGCAGTGCTGCAGGGTCTCTGCAAAGCTCTCTGCAGCTGGATGTGCAAGAGTCCCTGGAGATGAGGTAAGCCAAGGTGTCTGCTGCTCCAGTGTGCTGTTCACCTCGCTCTTCCCATCTCGTGAGGTTATTTTGCACAGTCAGCTCTCCCATGTATTTAGGCAAACCTCTGTGTATTCAGCATTTGGCCCTATCTGTGGTGATCCAGCCCAATGTCAAACCCAGCACCATATGGCCCAAGAGCAGAGGTGGTGGTGGGGAAGAGGAGGCAGGGCTGAAAAGCACCTCAAGACAGGTCCTCTTCTGGACCTGGCTGTTGATTCCCTCTGTAATGTTTGTGGTGTCATTTGGGAACTGTATTGCATGGGTCTGGATGCTGCAGATCTTTGAACACTCTGATCCTTCACTGTCAACTTCTGCAGCCACAAGAATATGATTGGACAAATATTGGAAATTGTTAAGCTGTCTGCAAATTCCGGTGCTCATTCTCTAAAGTCAGGCGCCATAGTTCATGTGCCAGCATTTAGAAAACAATAAAATTCTTTTTTTAAAAATATACTGACAAACCCCAACACAGAACTGAGTGGGTGTTACAGAAACAAGGGCTATGAAAAATATCTTTGGGAAGTAATTACTTGCTAGATGTAATTGTCAAATTCTGGAGATCATTGTGTGTTCCCAACTGTTTGAAAGAAAAGAGATCCCAAAGTAAACCTAAGGTGCAATTTCTCTGTGCCTGGACCACCACTATGAAATGAGATCCCAGTGATGTTTTGGGGAATAGATGTATAATCTGATCAACATTTAGTATTTCAGTCTGGGCTTCAGATCAAAAAGAGCAAGGTGCTGGAGAAGAGTTTTAGGACTGTACCTGATGGCAAAATATTGGCTTGGAGAAGTGTGAGAAAATGTAGCGGTCAAGCTTATCTGAGTGATAACGATAAAGAAGGAGTCTCAGAAGTATCATTCTAATTGAAAATCTTCTGTAGAGCTTTTAAAGTGCAATCTGAATATCCTTCTCTAACAGCTGTGTGTGAAATAGCCTTTTTCTTCTTGAAAGAGCAACGAGGTGTAACATCATTCTCAGGAGACAGCAGTGCTCTGACCACATGGAGCACAAGACTGTCACCAGTGTAAGGCACAAGCAGGCAAAGTCAAGCTTTGCAGCAGTACAAAAGCAGCTGCCCTCCATAGAGACTCGTGTCTCAGCTCAGCAGCTCTTGCTGCTTCAGAGAGGCTGTAGGAGCCACTTGGCTCCAAAAGGAGAGACAGCAGAACTGGGGGGTTATGATGCAAGTTGAAGAATGACTGCTGTGTTTCAGCCGGAGCTTGGCCAGCTCTGTCTGACTCCAGCAACTGAGAGCTTAAGGACAATGAATCAGCTTTGCATCTTGTTTAGTTTCTGTGTTGCATTTCCTCCTTCATCACAGTGACCAAGCTAAGAAGAGTTGCCTCCTTTCATGCTTCACACATTCCCTCCTTTCTCTTTCTTCCTCCTCATCTGTTCTTTTGTCTTCCATTTTCTCAAGGCCCAGATCCACCAGGAGAAACGAAGATGACAACTCTGAAGAAGGAGGTAGGTACAGGACATGTCTGTCCTCAAATGACCATTGGAATTTTGACTCAGAGGTGACATTTTGAAAGCTTGGTTAAAAATAATTAATTTTAAAATTTATTTGACTTCATTTCAATACCTTGATGGGCCCAGTGGTCTCCTGGAGAGTCCAGTCACAGGGAGTGTGCTCTGGTGGTGCAGTGAATAGGCCGCCAGTGTGAAGTGTTGAATGGCAGGAGCTGGAGTGGTACCTTTGGGCCCTGGAAATGCAGTGCAGGAAAAAGAAACAATCTACTCCACCTAGCACTTGCCCTTTATCTCCCTGCAGCATTTCCAGAGTCACAGTTAGTAGAAAATGAGCAGGCATTGAGCATGAAATGGGAAATGTTCCCAGTCCTACGTCCTGCCCTTGAAGGAGAAAACCTTTCCTTGGGGCACTTTCTGGGCTGAACCCTTTGAGATCTGAAGGAGATCCATGGACATTGCCTGGTTCTGCACTGGGAGAAATAGAGAAACCTCCTCTGAGGGAAAGTCCTTGTGAAATTTCCGATTTAGGAGAAGGAGGTTTCCAAATGGATGCAGCCTATGCAGGGTCTGAGTTTGTCATCCTCTGACAGCACAAGCCCAAAGCCACCTATGGCAGGTTCACCATGACAAATCTCTTCCCCGACTCTCTCTGCCTGGGTCAGTGCTGCAGGCTGAGGCTGCAGGAGGAGATGCCTTCTGCCTTGTCCCTCCCTGCCTGCCTTGCCTGATCCCTGATAGGCAGAATTGTGCCAGACAAAATGCAGTCTCTGGTGCATCTGTGTCAGCCAGTGCTTTCAGGTTGAAAGCCTCAATGAAAGTCTGTTGTTGTTCCTTTTTCATCTCTGGGCATTTACTGTTAGGAGAGATGAGACTTGAAGACATAATTTTGCTGCTGCAGGAAAAGGGATCAGATGTCCTGGTCCCTTTGCTCAGGGTTTGTTCTGCCAAATCCTGGGTACAGCCCCTTTGGAAAGACTCCTTAATTGCTGATATGCAGCAGAGATGCTGAATGCAGTTGGGGAGAATCACTGCTCAGTATTGCTCAGGTGACATTTTTGCTGGATTAGTTCTGACTAGAAATTACCTACCTCATCAAAGGTTGCCAGATGCTCTTTTGTAAATGACGTCACCATTGTACTGGGATAAAGAAACACAGATTTTATCCGAGTCTTCTATTTATGCTCTACACTCTGCTGTTTGCATTTAGGAAATTCTTAGTGGTTTTTAACTGCCATGATCAGAAATGTTTTATTGCAGGTGATCTTTGTGTTGGTATTTGGCAGGAAAGCAAGCAGGGAATAAACCCCAGGGGCAGGGAATCAGAGCAAATTGCAATGTTGGAAAACCAAATTTTCCCTTACATATTTGGGCTCCTTGAACACTGAGGACATGTGAAGGGGAGTACAAATGTTCATTCACTTCTAACATGGGGTACCACTGTTCATGTGCCAGCACTTCCTTTGCTGTGTAGAGAAATAAAAGCAACCAACAAAACCCCACCCTGAACTGAGTGGGAGTTACAGAAACAAAAGCCATGAAAACGAGCTTTGGAAAGCAATGACTTCCAAGGTGTAGTTGTCAAATTCTGGAGACCACTGTGTCTGGCAACTCTTTGGAGGAAGGAAAGAGGTCCAAAAGTAGTGGATGGGCAGTGAGCAACACATAAGCAAAGTAGCAGAAGCTGTGTCTCCTGGCTTGCCAGCTCCATACAGTTCAGAGGAATTCTAGTGATGCTAGTTTCATGAAAAATAAAAAACAAAGCGATCTTCGGAATAATTCAAAATCCCCCTGGATGGCTCATGCATTAGATGGATTGATTGTAAAGGTGGGAGTTCACCTAACCCACTTCTTCCCTTTTGAGCATGCCTCAGCCATGAGGTAAGGTGAGAGCTGGGCTGCTCTCTGGCAGGAGGAAGGGTCTTGTGCCAGCCTAGAGAGCCTGTGCTCATCCCCAGGGAACAGTTCTGCCCTGCATGTGCCCCTTGCAATGAGCTGTGCTGCTGCCAGTGCCCCGTGCAGCTGTAGGGCTGCTCAGCTGTGGGGCAGGGACAGGAGCAGGAGGCTGCATGTGCAGCTGAGCCATGGCTGCAAAGCCCAGGGCTCTGGGCTCCCTGCTGTCCCAGGCCAGCCCAGAGGCCAGGCTGTTCCTGTGGTAGCTCTGTGCAAGCGGGACAGGGCTTTTCCTCTGGAGTGCTTCAAGGGTCTTCATGCCTGGAAATGTCAACTTGTGCAGCTATTTAGGAGTTTTCAAGAAGTCTCTCCCACAAAATATGGAGCTTCAGATGCTTTAGGTTTGCTTTGCCACCTCATTTACATTTTTTTTTTGTTTCTTCTTTGCAGGGCTGACTAGGTTCATTTTTTCCAAATCTTTCCGGCGATCTCCTTCTATGCTCCTTGCCTCCGCTCTGTTTCCTCCCAGCTGGAAAACCTCTCAGTCTTCCAACAGAAGAGAAATGTGCAGCGTTGAGAAGGAGAGTGGGAAAAATGGCAGTGGCTACGATGAAGACACCAGAGAAAGAGAGGAGCTGAAGTCAAAAGGAAAAAGGTGTAAGGTAAGGAGACCAAGCTATGTCCTGTGTGGGAGATTTTCAGTCGATGTGCTGCCGACAGAGCTTGGAGAGCTTTCCCTGTGAAGTGAGTCCAGGGAAGCAGCTGAGCCAAGGAAGAGCTCAGCTGGACACTGAGCTTCAGGATGTCTTTGCAATGGGTGTGTGGTACTGACTTCACATTTTCAGTGTGTAACAATAGCAGGAGAGGACTTTGAAGGGTTTCTGGGTTCTCCCTCAGCACTTCCCTTTGCATTCCCAATCCTGGGCCAAGCTGCTCCATCAGTCTGATTTCTGTTCTCCTGCCAGGTTCCAGTGAAGAACATGGCTAAATGTCTTGAGGCATGTCTTGAGGGGGACAAGACTGGATACTTGATGTGAGCACCGTGTTCTACTCTTTGCAGGCTTCCTTGCTGTATCCCACTGAAGGGGATAAGAAGAAGGAATCACTGGGACTGCCTTTGATCCCCCCGATACGCAGGGCAGTAAGTCCCGATGTTGGCAGTGCTGCAGGGTCTCTGCAAAGCTCTCTGCAGCTGGATGTGCAAGAGTCCCAGGAGATGAGGTAAGCCAAGGTGTCTGCTGCTCCAGTGTGCTGTTCACCTCGCTCTTCCCATCTCGTGAGGTTATTTTGCACAGTCAGCTCTCCCATGTATTTAGGCAAACCTCTGTGTATTCAGCATTTGGCCCTATCTGTGGTGATCCAGCCCAATGTCAAACCCGCCACCATATGGCCCAAGAGCAGAGGTGGTGGTGGGGAAGAGGAGGCAGGGCTGAAAAGCTCCTCAAGACAGGTTCCCTTCTGGACCTGGCTGTTGATTCCCTCTGTAATGTTTGTGGTGTCATTTGGGGACTGTATTGCATGGGTCTGGATGCTGCAGATCTTTGAGTACTGTGACCCTTCACTGTCAACTTCTGCAGCCACAAGAATATGATTGGACAAATATTGGCAAATATGGAGGTGTATGCAAATTCCTGTTCTGATTCTTGTACTTTTATAGTCATGTGCTGTAGTTTATTTGCCAGCACTTATATTTTGAGAAGAAAAATATACTGACAACACCCAACGCAGAACTAAGTGGGGGTTACGGAAACAAGGGTGATGAAAACTAGCTTTGGGAAGCAATTACTTCCTAGATGTAACTGTCAAATTCTGGATACCATTATGTGTTGCCATCTGTTTTGTGCATGGGCCTCCACTTAGAAATGAGTTCCCAGAGATGTTATGAGATAGAGCTGCATAACCCATGTGATGTTTAATATTTCAGTCTGGGCTTAAGATCAAAAAGAGCAAGGTGCTGGAGAAGAGGTATAGGACTGTAGCTGATGGAAAGATATTAGCTTGGAGAAGTGTGAGAAAATGTAGCTGTCATGCTTGACTGAGTGATAACGATAAAGAAGGAGTCTCAGAAGTATCACTCACATTGAAAATCTTCTGTAGGGCTTTTAAAGTGCAGTGTAAATATCCTGTCCATAGCAGCTGTGTGTGAAAAAGCCTAGTTTTTCTGGAAAGATCAAGGAGATGTAATATTATTCTCAGGAGACAGCAGTGCTCTGACCACATGGAGCACGAGTCTGTCACCAGTGTAAGGCACAAGCAGGCAAAGTCAAGCTTTGCAGCAGTACAAAAGCAGCTGCCCTCCATAGAGACTCGTGTCTCAGCTCAGCAGCTCTTGCTGCTTCAGAGAGGCTGTAGGAGCCACTTGGCTCCAAAAGGAGAGACAGCAGAACTGGGGGGTTATGATGCAAGTTGAAGAATGACTGCTGTGTTTCAGCCAGAGCTTGGCCAGCTCTGTCTGACTCCAGCAACTGAGAGCTTAAGGACAATGAAACAGCTTTGCATCTTGTTTAGTTTCTGTGTTGCATTTCCTCCTTCATCCCAGTGACCATGCTAAGAAGGTTTGCTTCCTTTCATGCTTCACACATTCCCTCCCTTCTCTTTCTTCCTCCTCATCTGTTCTTTTGTCTTCCATTTCCTCAAGGTCCACACCCAGCAGCAGAAGCGAAGATGATGACTCTGAAGAAGGAGGTAGGTACAGGGCATGTCTGTCGTCAAATGACCATTGGAATTTTGACACAGAATTTGTATTTTGAATGGTTGGTTAAAAATAATTCTCTTCAAAAATTCTTCAAATTGATATCAATGCATTGATGTGCTCAGTGGACTCCTGAAGAGCCCAATCACTGGGAGTGTGCTGTGGTCGTGCAGTGAAAATTCCTCCAGTGTGAGGTGTTGTGTGGCTGAGCTGGAGTGGTACCTTGGGGCCCTGGAAGTGCAGTGCAGGAAAAGGAAACATTCCTCTCCATCCAGCACTTGCCCTTCATCTCCCTGCAGCCTTTCCAGTGTCACAGTTAGTAGAGAATAAGCAGGCATTGAGCATGAAATGGGAAATGTTCCCAGTCCTTCTTCCTGCCCTTAAAGGAGAAAACCTTTCCTTGCAGCAGTTTCTGAGATGAACCCTTTGAGATCTGAAGGAGATTCATGGACATTGCCTGGTTCTGCACTGGGAGAAATAGGGAAACCTCCTCTGAGGGAAAGTCCTTGTGAAATTTCCGATTTAGGAGAAGGAGGTTTCCGAATGGATGCAGCCTATGCAGGGTCTGAGTTTGTCATCCTCTGACAGCACAAGCCCAAAGCCACCTATGGCAGGTTCACCATGACAAATCTCTTCCCCGACTCTCTCTGCCTGGGTCAGTGCTGCAGGCTGAGGCTGCAGGAGGAGATGCCTTCTGCCTTGTCCCTCCCTGCCTGCCTTGCCTGATCCCTGACAAGTAGAATTGTGCCAGACAAAATGCAGTCTCTGGTGCGTCTGTGTCAGCCAATGCTTTCAAGTTGAAAGCCTCAATGAAAGTCTGTTGTTGTTCCTTTGCCATCTCTGGGCATTTACTGATAGGAGAGATGAGACTTGAAGACATAATTTTGCTGCTGCAGGAGAAGGGATCAGATGTCCTGGTCCCTTTGCTCAGGGTTTGTTCTGCCAAATCCTGGGTACAGCCCCTTTGGAAAGACTCCTTAATTGCTGATATGCAGCTGCAATGCTGAATGCAGTTGGGGAGAATCACTGCTCAGTATTGCTCAGGTGACATTTTTGCTGGATTAGTTCTGGCCTAGAAATTACCTACCTCATCAAAGGTTGCCAGATGCTCTTTTGTAAATGATGTCACCATTGTACTGGGATAAAGAAACACAGATTTTATCCGTGTCTTCTTTTTATGCTCTACACTCTGCTGTTTGCATTTAGGAAATTCTTAATGGTTTTTAACTGCCATGATCAGAAATGTTTTGTTGCAGGTGATCTTTGCGTTGGTATTTGGCGTCTCTGCAGGAAAGCAAGCAGGGAATAAACCCCAGGGGCAGGGAATCAGAGCAAATTGCAATGTTGGAAAACCAAATTTTCCCTTACATATTTGGGCTCCTTGAACACTGAGGACATGTGAAGGGGAGTACAAAGGTTCATTCACTTCTAACATGGGGTGCCATTGTTCATGTGCCAGCACCTCCTTAGTTGTGAAGAGAAATAAAAGCAACCAACAAAACCCCACCCTGAACTGACTGGGAGTTACAGAAACAAGGGCGATGAAAACGAGCTTTGGAAAGCAATGACTTCCTAGGTGTAGTTGTCAAATTCTGGAGACCACTGTGTCTGGCAACTCTTTGGAGGAAGGAAAGAGTTCCCAAAGTAGTGGATGGGCAATGAGCAACACATAAGCAAAGTAGTAGAAGCTGTGTCTCCTCGCTTGCCAGCTCTATACAGTTCAGAGAAATTCTAGTGATGCTAGTTTCATGAAAAATAAAAAACAAAGCAATCTTCGGAATAATTCAAAACCCCCCTGGATGGCTCATGCATTAGATGGATTGATTGTAAAGGTGAGAGTTCACCTAACTCACTTCTTCCCTTTTGAGCATGCCTCAGCCATGAGGTAAGGTGAGAGCTGGGCTGCTCTCTGGCAGGAAGAAGGGTCTTGTGCCAGCCTAGAGAGCCTGTGCACATCCCCAGGGAACAGTTCTGCCCTGCATGTGCCCCCTGCAATGAGCTGTGCTGCTGCCAGTGCCCCGTGCAGCTGTAGGGCTGCTCAGCTGTGGGGCAGGGACAGGAGCAGGAGGCTGCATGTGCAGCTGAGCCATGGCTGCATAGCCCAGGGCTCTGGGCTCCCTGCTGTCCCAGGCCAGCCCAGAGGCCAGGCTGTTCCTGTGGGAGCTCTGTGCAAGCGGGACAGGGCTTTTCCTCTGGAGTGCTTCAAGGGTCTTCATGCCTGGAAATGTCAACTTGTGCAGCTATTTAGGAGTTTTCAGGAAGTCTCTCCCACAAAATATGGAGCTTCAGATGCTTTAGATTTGCTTTGCCGCCTCAGTTACATTTTTTGTTTCTTCTTTGCAGGGCTGACTAGGTTCATTTTTTCTGAATCTTTCCGGCTATCTCCTTCTATGCTCCTTCCCTCCGAGCCGTTGCCTCCCATCCGGAAAACCTCTCAGTCTTCCAACAGAAGAGAAATGTGCAGCTTTGAGAAGGAGAGTGGGAAAAATGGCAGTGGGTACGATGAAGACACCAGAGAAAGAGAGGAGCTGAAGTCAAAGGGAAAAAGGTGTAAGGTAAGGAGACCAAGCTATGTCCTGTGTGGGAGATTTTCAGTCGATGTGCTGCCGGCAGAGCTTGGAGAGCTTTCCCTGTGAAGTGAGCCCAGGGAAGCAGCTGAGCCAAGGAAGAGCTCAGCTGGACACTGAGCCTCTGGATGTCTTTGCAAAGGGTGTGCGGTGCAGACTTCACATTTTCAGTGTGTAACAATAGCAGGAGAGGACTTTGAAGGGTTTCTGGGTTCTCCCTCTGCACTTCCCTTTGCATTCCCAATCCTGGCCCAAGCTGCTCCATCAGTCTGATTTCTGTTCTCCTGCCAGGTTCCAGTGAAGAACATGGCTAAATGTCTTGAGGCATGTCTTGAGGGGGACAAGACTGGATACTTGATGTGAACACTGTGTTCTACTCTTTGCAGGCTTCCTTGCTGTATCCCACTGAAGGGGATAAGAAGAAGGAATCACTGGGACTGCCTTTGATCCCCCCGATACGCAGGGCAGTAAGTCCCGATGTTGGCAGTGCTGCAGGGTCTCTGCAAAGCTCTCTGCAGCTGGATGTGCAAGAGTCCCAGGAGATGAGGTAAGCCAAAGTGTCTGCTGATCCAGTGTGCTATTCACCTCGCTCTTCCCATCTCGTGAGGTTATTTTGCACAGTCAGCTCTCCCATGTATTTAGGCAAACCTCTGTGTATTCAGCATTTGGCCCTATCTGTGGTGATCCAGCCCAATGTCAAACCCGCCACCATATGGCCCAAGAGCAGAGGTGGTGGTGGGGAAGAGGTGGCAGGGCTGAAAAGCTCCTCAAGACAGGTTCTCTTCTGGACCTGGCTGTTGATTCCCTCTGTGATGTTTGTGGTGTCATTTGGGAACTGTATTGCATGGGTCTGGATGCTGCAGATCTTTGAATACTGTGATCCTTCACTGTCAACTTCTGCAGCCACAAGAATATGACTGGACAAATATTGGAAATGTTAAGGTGTCTTCAATTTCCTGTGCTCATTCTTTAAAGTTAGGTGCCATAGTTCATGTGCCAGCATTTATAAAACAACATTTTTTTTTAAAACAAAATATACTGACAAACCCCAACACAGAACTGAGTGAGAGTTACAGAAACAAGGGCCATGAAAACTAGCTTTTGGAAGCAATTACTTTCTAGATATAACACAAATTCTGGAGACCATTGTGTGTTGCCAACTGTTTGGAAGAAAAGGGATCCCAAAGTAAACCTAAGGTACAACTTCCCTGTGCCTGGGCCTCCACTATGAAATGAGATCCCAGAGAAGTTTTGGGGTACAGCTGCATAATCCAAGTGATGATTAATATTTCAATCTGGGCTTAAGATCAAAAAGAGCGAGGTGCTGGAGAAGAGGTACAGGACTGTAGCTGATGGAAAGATATTGGCTTGGAGAAGTGTGAGAAAATGTAGCTGTCAAGCTTGTCTGAGTGACAACAATAACGAAGGAAAAATCACAGAACTCTCATTCTAATTGAAAATCTTCTGTAGGGCTTTTAAAGTGCAATCTCAATATCCTGTCCATAGCAGCTGTGTGTGAAAAAGTCTTTTTCTTCTTGAAAGAGCAACGAGGTGTAATATCATTCTCATGAGACAGCAGTGCTCTGACCACATGGAGCACGAGACTGTCACCAGTGTAAGGCACAAGCAGGCAAAGTCAAGCTTTGCAGCAGTACAAAAGCAGCTGCCCTCCATAGAGACTCGTGTCTCAGCTCAGCAGCTCTTGCTGCTTCAGAGGGGCTGTAGGAGCCACTTGGCTCCAAAAGGAGAGACAGCAGAACTGGGGGGTTATGATGCAAGTTGAAGAATGACTGCTGTGTTTCAGACAGAGCTTGGCCAGCTCTGTCTGACTCCAGCATCTGAGAGCTTAAGGACAATGAATCAGCTTTGCATCTTGTTTAGTTTCTGTGTTGCATTTCCTCCTTCATCACAGTGACCATGCTAAGAAGGGTTGCCTCCTTTCATGCTACACACATTCCCTCCTTTCTCTTTCTTCCTCTTAATATGTTCTTTTGTCCTCTATTTTCTCAAGGTCCACATCCGGCAGCAGAAGTGTAGATGACGACTCTGAAGAAGGAGGTAGGTACAGGACATGTCTGTCCTCAAATGACCATTGGAATTTTGACACAGAATTCGTATTTTGAATGATTGGGTAAAAATAATTCTCTTCAAAAATTCTTCAATTTGATTTCACTTTTTTATTGGGCTCAGTGGGCTCCTGAAGAGCCCAATCATGGGAGTGTGCTGTGATGGTGCAGTGAAAATTCCTCCAGTGTGAAGTGTTGTGTGGCTGAGCTGGAGTGGTACCTTGGGGCCCTGGAAGTGCAGCACAGGAAAAGGAAACATTCCTCTCCATCCAGCACTTGCTCTTTATCTCCCTGCAGCATTTCCAGTGTCACAGTTAGTAGAGAATAAGCAGGCATTGAGCATGAAATGGGAAATGTTCCCAGTCCTTCTTCCTGCCCTTAAAGGAGAAAACCTTTCCTTGCAGCAGTTTCTGGGCTGAACCCTTTTGAGATCTGAAGGAGATCCATGGACATTGCCTGGTTCTGCACTGGGAGAAATGGGGAAACCTCCTCTGAGGGAAAGTCCTTGTGAAATTTCCAGTTAAGGAGAAGGAGGTTTATAAAATGGATGCAGCCTATGCAGGGTCTGAGTTTGTCATCCTCTGACAGCAAAAGCCCAAAGCCACCTATGGCAGGTTCACCATGACAAATCTCTTCCCTGACTCTCTCTGCTTGTGCCAGTAGCCCGTTCATTGGGAGGATATCTAGGCATATGTGCCTTGCTGCTCTCATACACAATTGCTATTTCTTATGAGAGCTCTGCTGTCTGGAATCTTTCTTGCCTGTTGCCCAGCATGGTGTTTTTGAGGGCTTGAAATCTGCCAGAGATTTACACCAACCTTTCTTTCCATTCCCAGGCCTCCCACTGAGCCAAGCCAAGGGGACAGATCGTCCCACCAGTCCTGGTCATATGAGTGATGAAGACCTGAGGGACAGCTCTGGAAAGGTAAGGGTTAAAGACAGGGATGAGCAGACTTCCTTTCCTTATTGCTTGGCCCCAAATGTCACTGATAATCATAGTCTTCCATTCCTGAGGGATGGGGATTCTTCTTGGAATATATTTGCTTTTTAAAGAACAATTGTGTGGCTTTTACTAGTGGTGAAAAGGTGACTGATTTGGAGATGGTGCTAAGGTCATGCTAGAAGCATTCTTTAGGTGCCAAGGTCATTTTAGAGAAGTTCTGAATGGCAGAGCAAGCTGCAGACTTGTGAATGTGTGCAAATTGCACCCGCAGGAGCAGAGAAGCAAAGATTGTAATGTTAAGCGTAAGCAAGGCTGAAAAATAAAATGAGAGTTTGATTTTTCATGGTAACCTTTCTGGCTGTATCTCACAGCTCTCTCTCAATTTTTCTGCTCATTAATATCAGTGTTTCTAGAAATTGTTTTCACATGAGTCGTTTGCTTGAGGTCCTTCAGAGACCTTCAGAGCTGAGCTCTTCAGAAGCCAGGAAGTGAGAACAGCTGCCATTCCTGGCCATGAGTGTTAAGCAAGAGCAATTACCCCTCCTTGCTGCGTATTTATTGCACATGGTTTTTATTCTGCTGCCATGGCCTGTAGGAACTGAACTTCCTGCTCTCTGGTCATGTGAGCTCTTCACCTGTCTTGGAGCACTCCTATGACTTTGGTGCTTCAAGCAGGGCTTCCTGTCATAGGTTGCAGTTGGAGCAGTGTAAGGTTGTGGCCCTAAAGTCTTCCACCTCCTTGTGTGTAATTGCCAAGATGAGGTTGGGAGACATTCTTCTGAAACACTTGGAATGAATATGGAGCTGCATTAAAGACTGTGGCTCTCCATGGATCCTGTGCTCCTGATGAGATGTTGTGTCTGGTTTGGGTATCTCTGCTTACATTTGTGATGTATTTCCTTTGCAACTAGATCCGTCCTGCATTGTGCAAGTTGGCTCAAAAGAACTTAGAGCGGAAGAAAATGGAGCTGTTGGAGAAAGAGCTCAAGAGAAGGAGGCAAACAGAAACATCCTTGCAGCTGCCTCCACAGACAGCTGACCCTGGGGATGCAGAAGAAGCAAGTAAGTGCAGACTACACCTGTGGTCCTTTTTGACCACTTGCTTGCCCTTTGCACAGTGCTGCAGTCAGGCTGTTCTGCTTGCATCTGAGTGGAAGCTTGAAGAGGAGTTCTTTCCCTTCCCCCCAAAATAATACAGAGGCATGAAGAGTCATGCCCAAGGTTTCACAGACTCAGTAACAGAATATCAGCTTCCCACCTTCATCTCCAAAGTCTTTCAGAGTAGAAAATTTTGTCTTGCAAAGTTAACTGGGGCTTCAGACTCTCTCCTGGAGAGCAGCCTGCAGGGAAGGGGAGTCCAGAAGAATGCTTCTCAGCCATGGTGGAACTGAGAAGAAACAAAATTCAACTGCTTCTAATGAAAACACCAGAGATCCTTCTCCTGCCACAGCCTGCTGAGGAGCTGGCACTGTAGAGCTGTGCTGAAGCCCTGAGCCAGTGCTTCTGTTGTAGCCCCAGGAGCAAGCAGCGTTCCTGACTGAATCCTGGCTGAGGGGCTCTGACTGCAGTGCTGTGTGTGCTGCCCCCAGGGTGGCAGCAGGGACCTTAGGAGGCAGCACTCAGCCCAAGGGCATCACTCAAGGCTATCTGCACTTTCATTTGGTAACTTCCCCAGCCAGAAACAGGAAAACAAAAGCAAAGCAATACTGGGTTTTCCTTCTTTCTTAGGGGAAGCATCACTGCAATTTGGTTTTAAACTAGAAGAGGGTAGATTCAGATTAGATTCTAGGGGGAATGTTTTTATAATGAAGGGGATGAAGCACTGGAAGGGTGGGCTCACAGAAGCTGCTGTTGATCCATTCTTGAAGGTGTTCAAAGCCAATTTACATGGGGCTCTGAGGAATCTCATCTAGATGAAGATGTCCCTGCTCACAGGGGTTGGACTAGATGGTGCTTAGAGGTGCCTTCCAAGCCAAACTCTTGTAGGATTCTGTGATACTGTGATCACAGTCCCATGTTAGCATGCCACTGTTATACTTGAAGTTCTTTGGGATAACAAAGAGCTGTTACCCGAGTCCAGCAAGTTTTCTGGCCCTTTCCATCGTCACCCTGTGCAGCAGCCTCCACTTACAAGCTCCTCTTTGGTCTCCCTACAGGCTTTAGCGTACCGCCTGTCGATGGCACAGCTTCCAGTGTGCGGAGAAAATACCCTGGTAGTGCCTTGAAGGAGAAGGTCTTGAGGAAGCAGGACAACATGCCCTCACTGCCCAATATGCCCATCATCCATGGGATTGGCAGTTTCCCACGCAACTCCTCAGGTAAGCCTGCTCTGAGGCAGCTTTTTCCCACATGGGTTTTTCCTTGCCCAAGGGGCACAAACTGCCACCTGCCTCACCCAGCACAGCTGGGATCTTGGGTCCATAGCCTGTCCTGAGAATGAACAGCAAATGTACTTCTGAGTTAGTCCAGCTCTGCAGTAGTGGAGCAGTTGGTTCTTAGAGATCCATTGGAAAGTTGAGCTGAATAAAGTAGTGGTAAAGGCCTAAGCTCTGGCTTTTGCCCCTCCTCATAGTCCAAACCACAGCACTGGTGCAAGAGGCAGCTGTAACTGCAGGGATGAGCTGTGGGGCAGTGTGCCAGGGTGTGCTCACTGGGCACCTACGAGTACCACCATGATCAGTTGTCCACTCACCATCTCATCCCTCTGCCTGTGCTGCTGTCCGGCTCTGCAGACAGCTTTCCTGCTATCCCAGCAAGGGCTGTCTCTGCGTGGCAGTCAGCAGCTTGGTGCAGTCGTGCTGCTGCTCCCAGAAGTGCCCAGTGGCTCCTCACTGCTGCCATCCCACAGCCTGCAGTGCCAAGAGGGAACAAGCAGTGCCTCCTGTGTCACCCCAGCCAAATACAGTGGCCGTATGTAGCAGGTGACAGCCCGGAGGGGCTGCCTGGTGCTCCCAGGCTGTTTGCTGCCTGCAGTAAATACCCAGCAGATAGTCCCTAGTGGCTCTTGTCTCTCCCTTGTGGGTAGAGTGCCTGTGCTAGCATTCCAGGTAGGGTGAGATAAGAAGAAAGGAGCTAGGAATGATACTTGGAATGCTCCTTTCTAGAGGTGCTACTTCCATGTTGAGAATTGACCAGAAGTAGCCTGACGTGGCTCTCCATTCATAGTGAATCTAGATGTGTATGTCCACACACTTCTGCAGTGACATCACTGATGTCAGTGTCTGGGGTACATCAGTGACATCCACATTAGCCCCCGTCTGAATATTTTTGATGTTATGGCATACTTTGTGAGAACAGGCAAGGTAGCACAGAAACCCTGCAGAGTCTAGAGAAGTTCATCTAGATTCTGTTCAGTGTTGATAGTCCATCATTGTAGACAGCTCTGATGTTTTCATCTACACATTAGGAAATGAGCTATTGAGAGCATGACATGAAATTTTGGATGCACAGTGCTTTTGATGACAATTGGGTTTCATAAGACATGCATTTATCATCTGATTTTTCTCATACCTTTTTCATTTTTTTCCATACCAAAAAATTCAATTAAGGCAAAGCCTGGACACCTGATTATCAAGAGCATGTGTCTGGCAACAATTTGCAGCTGTATTTGCATATTTTTATCCTCAGTTTGCATTTGGAAGGCTTTTATATCAACTGTCTAGACTGGAAGTGGCAATTTTCCTCAAGTGTAGGCTTAGGCACCGCTGAGTTCACAAACACATCCATTTGATGACAAAGAAATTTCACTTCAGCATCTTTGAAATACAGCCAGTGTGCCCCTCTGAAAGGGCAAAGACTCATGATGCTTGGAAAGAACAAAATCCATAAAGTACTCCCTGGGCAACAGTAGGCTACAATGTATGTGCAGTCAGCTGTCTGCTGTCTAGAAGATTTGAAGGCAATGGGAAGAGAGGCGCTGTCAGGAGTGAAGGGTCAGGTATCGCTGCTCCCTGGTAGCTGCTCCGTGGGGATTCAGCCGGGCCCAGCAGGGCTGGGTTGTTCAGGCTGGGCTTGGTGCTGTGGCGAGGCAGCTGCAGGTCTTTCCTCAGGGAGTTGCAGAGTGCCTCTGTCGTCGGGGCTGGGGGAAATCAGGGCGCTGAGACAAGAGAGGCAGCTGAGGGGTTCCCTCCTGGGCTAGCAAGTCCTGCTGGTGGGCGCTGTCTGGCAGGCAGTGGGAGCTCTGCGGCCTCAGGAAGCTGCCGCTGCCTGTGGTAGCTGTGGCACTTGGCAGCTGGCGCTGTGTGGGCAGCTGTCAGCTTTAGCCTGGAGCTGGGCCCAGCTGGGGGGGCTGGGAGAAAGCAAGCAGCCCAAGGAGCCAGGCAGCAGGGAAGTGTCTGTCCCAGTGCCACTTTGTCCCACAGGGAAGCCTGGCTGGGAGATGGGGCTGCAGGCCGCTCCATGGCGGGGTGCCTTGCCCGGGGCTGCAGCGCTCATGGCTGACCCTCTCCTCACAGTGACCTCGCAGACGGCCTCTGGTGCCAAGCGTCGAGAGGAGCCACTGCGTGGGAACTGGCAGAAGGACACAGCCACTTGTGACCCACAGCAGGCCTTGCTCAAGGCACTGTCCTTGCTGGGCAGCGATGACTGGTAAGAAAGGCCCCGTTCACTCTGTCTCCCTCTTAGCGTTAAGGTAGCTCAGAAGTGGATCTTGCTAGTGCCTCTGAGCCCCGACAGCCCAGAGGGCCAAGGGGCACCAGTGAAACCACTGCAGAGCCGTGAGAGGATAAAGATTTGACAGCAGCCTTTTCTTGGCCTTGGTCTGCAGCAGTGCTCCAGCTGCAGCAGGTCCCTGCTGTTTGCTCGCTTTGCCTGCTGCTCCATGGAGCTGCAGAGGAAATCTTGAGGGAAGAGAGAAAGCTGTGGGACAAGATGATTTGCTGGCTGAAGGCAGAAGCAGGATGGCAGCACTTTTGAGTGTAGAGATTTGGGTGCCTTGGAGCACTGGCCCAGTGGGACTGAGTAAGATTTCTTCTCTCTGGCCCCACTGCTGACAGCAATGGCAGGTGATGACAGGGTCTCCCTGGGACCTCCTGCTGTGAATGCCAGAAGCAGCTCCAGGGAGTTCCTCTTCCTGAGAAATGGCCTGACTTGTGCTTTCAAGTCCCTCAGCCTGTCATTACCTCTGAAGGTCTCATGGTAGAAGAGAAGGAAAAAGAAATATAATCCTCTAGGAATCTTGCACTTTTGGAATTTAACTTTTTCCTTCAAATTTTACTTCTCACTGCTTCATATGGGCCTGAGATACTTGGTTATAACTCACATCGTGTCCCAAAATTTGACACAGACAGAAGGAGGCCCAGAGGTGGTAACCTGACGGATGTTGGGAGGTATTGGTTGTCTTTTTGATGTCTGGGTTAGCATCCACTCACTGGTGGATGCTTCATTCACACGGAGATAAGGACTCCACTCACACTGGGATAAACATGAAAAATCTGCCACAATGCATCTCCTTGTGCAGTCACCTTTGCTTTGCCCTTTCTCTTCTGCTTTCTCTTCCCCATTTCTCCTTGGTGCCCTGTGAGGTGCAGAGAGCCTCTGGAGGTGTGGGGGAGTCTGGGTGACATCAGGGGTTCCTGTGGGATCGATCACCAGCCCTGTGCTGCAGCCCTGATGCCTCACAAACCTGCCTGTAGCTGAGGGCCTGCACAAAGCAGGTGCTGGGAGATGGAGTTGTTTGCACCCTTACAATAACATATTGCTCTTGTGGGGGTTGTTTTAGGTAGCGGGCTTTGCCAGAGTTTTAGCTGTTCTTGCCCAGTTGTGGAATCTTCTGGGACATCCTGCTGCTTTTTTGGGCAAGGAGGAAAAGAAGTGGAGTGGGTGAGAGACAGGCCTGGATTGCAGAGTGGAAAGTCAGCTCCAGAGTGCCAGTGCAGTCTCTTACTGCTGAACTGCCTGCTGGGGCTGGTAAAGAAGGAAAAAGCCCCAGTAACAGCCCCATGGGACTGTGTCTCAGGGACAGGAACAGGGAGGTGACAGGAAACAGCAGCTTGGTTTGGTCTCACAGCTTCTAAGAAGCAGTGAAACATGGACCTCATGGGCCAGAGGTTTCAGGAAGGCTGTCTTGTAAAATGGCCACAAATGAAGACTCTGAAATCCCTCTCTTTGCCTTTTGGATTTGTGTGTGCTTTTGACAGCCACAGAATCCTGTGGCCATGAGTTCCTGAAGTGCTCCTTGAAAAGAACCTCCCACTGAGGTCCCACTGAGCTGCCAGCCTGGTCATTTCAGAGGGTGCTGCCTAGTTCTTGGGTGGAGAGAAAACCCAATCTTTTTGGGACTTGCCTTTCAGGGAGCTGAAGGAGAAGGCGCTCTCCAGCATCGGACAGCTGGCTGGGTCCCATTCAGAAGTCTTGCTTTGTAGACTTCGTGAAGTTTGCCTGGCAGTTACCAGCGAGGTGAGAACATTCTTCTGAATTTTCCCCCATACCTCATACATGGTGTGTAGAGTAGATATGTGCATGTTCATGTCCATGTGTGCTTAGGGATTGCCTTCATTTCTGTTTCTAGACCTTGTATTTCTAATGTCTGTCAGCTAGGATCAGTGTGTGCATGTAGCTGTATTTCCTGGTAGGTTGGCTGTCTGACACTCATCTTTGAGTGAGGTGTCATTGTAAAGCAAGGTGCAAATGCACAAACTGAGACATTAATTATGTTATTTTCCAGTGTCCTAATCTCTGCCTGAGTTGTAATTCAACACTGCCAATTAGTCTGTAGACTTGAGCCTGTGCTTTCCATTTCTTGGCTAAGTCCTTCAACTAATAGTGTTGCTTTTTTGAACAGGAGCACATGATTCTTTTCTCTTTACGACTTGTGCCTTATCGTTTGCTAGCAGCACTTGTTTAATTTGTTTATTTCTGAATAAACGGGCCTAAAATCAAAGGGGTGGACATGATAGAAGAGTTAATTGAAATGATTTGTTTTTAGGCCTGCTGTCAGCAGGTCTGAGGCCAGAAACTGGTGCCAGACTAAGTGCCTTTGTGTGCCTATGCTCTCCTGCTCTTATTGTGCTTTCATCTTCCCCTGGACACAGTGGGAAGTGTTGTCAGTTCCTGGGACTGTTGTCTAAGGCCACTGGTTTTCTTTTCAAGGTGATTCTTATGTTTCTCTCATCACTTCCCCAGGTGACCAACCTCCGCTCAAAGGTGTCCTACGCTGCAATCGTCACTCTTGGAGAGCTCTTTGCAGCCTTGAAGAAGGACATGGACTCCAAAGTGGATGAGGTTGCTCAGGTCCTGCTCCCGATGGTTTGGAATTCCCCAGAGTTTCTGGAGAAAGCAGCCAATCAGACCCTGGGGATCATGGTGGAGAACGTGACTCCTGCACGAGCACTGGCTGCTCTCATGGACAGGGGAGCCAAGTAGGTTCTTCTTCTTCTAGTGATCTTCTTCACCTTCTAGTGTGTGCGTGGGGGAAGGGATGAGAGACAGAATGGGAATGGTGGGAGGGAAGGCTCCTGCATCCTGCATCTTCTGTGAAGTCAGGGACTTCATTCCCCCATCAACCTCACTTCTTTCCTCTTGTCACCTGTTTCTGCCCTCCTGCAGCCTATAAGTTCACAGAATCACAGAGCTGTAGAATATGGGGAGTTGGAAGGAGCCCATCAGGAGCATCGAGGTCAGCTCCTGGCCTTGCACAGAACACCCCAAGGATCACACCAAGTGCCTGAGATTGTTGTTAAAATGCTTCTTCAACTCTGTCAGGCTTGGTGCTGTGACCACTGCCCTGGGGAGCCTGTTCCAGTGCTCAACCACCCTCTGGGTGAAAACCCTTTTCCTCATATCCAACCTAAACCTCCTCTGACTCAGCTTCCTGCTGCTTCCTGGAATTCCCAGCCTGTCAGAGCTTCCCAGAACTGGTGAATGGTGGGGAAGTGAAAGTGCCTGCAAAGGCTAAGGATAGAGCCTTGTGCTTTTGTGGGAAGAGGGACAATTGAAGTTGTAGCTGTGAGCGCTCTTTGATATTTCACAGCGCTAAGCACAGAGGCCCTGGGACAAACCATGCCTCCTCATTATGCCATTAGCTTGAGAAAGAAGGAGGGGACTTGCTGGGGCATGGAGCACATGGAAGAGAATGTGCTGGGTGGGGCACAGATAGCACAGCAGGTGCAGCTCCTGCCAAAAGGATTCTTGTAGGACTGTCCTGGCCTTAGAGCTTTACTTTCTGTTCAAACTGATGTTTCATGTTAGCTTTGAGATGATGAATCACTTTACAGGCACCTTCACAGGCCGAATGCCATTGGACAGCTGAAGCAAATGCTGCCTTAAGTGTTGGTGCTGGGCCTGATAGTTCCCAAGAGACAGTCTCTAGAACAGAACAACCTGGCTAAACTGCCTGCCACCCCTCCCTCAGCTTTGGAATAGGGTAAAACATTCAGATGTATCCCTTGCCAAGCCTCACAGAAGGAACAGGCAGCATTGCTGAATATTCTGCAACCTCATGCCCCAAATCATGGGGCATTTTCCCTGCATTTGTTTTTCTTAAGAGGTCTCTAGAATTGGGGGTAAATGGGAGGAAAGAGCCTCAGTCCTGCTTCTGCTGCTTTGTGTAGTGGGTGCCTCTGATGGGTCAGCATGAGTTGTCATTAATTTCTAAATTATTCATATGTAATCTATTTTTCAATCTTTCTCAGGGAAATTTTTGGGAAAGAAATTGAGTATCAGATAATGCAGGGAGACTGAATTCCTCCCTCTTCCTTGCAGGCACTCCTTCTGTGCAATGCTAACTTTGTGTTTATCTGAGGACAGAACCTCCTACAGGTGTCTAAAGTTGCAGGGAGAACCCAGGCCTCCTTTGCCCAGCAAGGACAGGGAGCATTCTCTGGCCAAGGCCTGTGCAGCTGTGCCTCCTTCTCCCTGTGTCCCAGTGTTTGCTCTCTTCTTCCCAGGAGCCGCTACGTCCAGGTGCGGAAGTGTGCGGCCGAACTCCTCCTGTCCTTGATGGGGAAAATTGGAGTCACGAAGATCGCAGGCACACCCAGGGCTGAGACCCTGGCACAGGTGGCAGGGAAACTTGCTCAGGACTGTCACAAGGACACAAGGTAATGATCTTCATTTCACCTCCTAAACCACGGAATCTCTTTGGTGTCTGGCTTTAAAAGGGAAACCCACAAAATTGTAGAAACTACAGGAAATAATATGTTACCTCTCCATGTGGATAAGGGTCATAGAATCACGGAATACGCTGAGTTGGAAGGGACTCATCAGGGTCATCAGGTCCAGCTCCTGGCCATGTGCAGGACACCCCAAGAGACACTTCATGTGCCCAAGAGCATTGTCCAAACCCTTCTTGAGCTCTGTCAGCCTTGGTATTGTGACCAGTGCTCTCGGTTCCCCAGGGAAATGATTGTACTGGGTAACCTGAGGTTGTCCAGCAAGAAGGAGCATTGCCAGCTTCCTGTGACTTGAAGAATTCTTGACTGAGATCAAAAGAGCTCAGATTAGCCAGACTAACAGTTTTGTTTGGCCTTAGGTGCACCATACAAAGACAAAGCATTGCCTACTTTTCATCACTGAAGAATCCCAAATATATATTTCTCATTAACTTAAGATTTTCCTAGAAATACTTCAGGGGTCTTTAGCCAATGTATTCAGTCTTTCTAAACCTATTCTGAAGAAATCTCTAATGCTGTTATCTGTGGCTGAATGGCCTCCAAATTTGTTCTTGAAGAGCACTGCAGGTTCTGAGTGGCAAAATCAACCCAAACCCAAACCACCAAAATCCCCTCATGAGTAAATTCCCATTAATAGCTGCCAAGAACACAGGAGCAACTAGCTGCCCCTGTCCATACATATGGTATAGAATAATCAATAGGAAGCAAGAGGTGTTTTGTCCTGGCCTGCCTGCCTGTTAAAGGAAGGCAAATTATTGTGCAGTGGCAGCAAGACACTGCTAATGGGCTCTGACAACCAAGCAGATGTGTTTTGATTGTTCCCTGGGATCCATTGATCCCACAGAAGCACACACACAGTTTCAGAATCAAATGGTATTTTCTGTTGCCCCACGTTCTCCTCTTGCCTCTTGTGATCAGCTGACAGCACTGTGCAGTGACAAGTGGAGGTAAATGTCTCTCTTTGCTGAGTAGGTAATGCCTTCTTATGCAAGGATTGCACCTGATGAGTTTAAGGTATCAGCCTCTTCTGTTAACACTCTTCCTATGTTTGTTCACTTTCCTTTCTTTCCCTTCCTTTGTTCCTTAGGCACTATGGACAGGAGATGGTGAAGATGATGCTAAGTCATCAAAAATTTAAAAGGCTTTTGGAGAAATCTGTTTCTACCCGTGACCTGGAAGATATTCTGACAAGAATTAAGAAGAAAGTAAGTGCTTGGCAGGAGAAATGTCTCCTTTGTGCAAGGATTGCCAATGCTTATATGAGATCAAATATACCTAATCAGTCTTTATCTCATCCTTCTGAATCACTTTGCTCCTGGGAATGAGCAGTTAATCTTCAGCTTGTTCATCTGCAGACTACAAAGGGACTGGTATTCTTGGTGAAAAAGTGGGGTTTTGAATATTTTGAATATCACAAAGGGGAAAGGGGAAGAGGAGAAAAAGGGTTTTCATTTAAGTGTAACCCCTCACCATGCTCTCCCTGCTATGCCCCCAGTAAAGGAATTAAATGCGAATAGTGCTTCTGAAGATAACATAGTCTATGCAAAAGACACTGGATGTTGTAGTGCCAGGAAAACTTCCAAATATGCAAAAGATGTACATGTCAATCCTGATTACTACAATTACCATCTGCCTGCTGGGAATACTGTCCTACTGCATTATAGCTCTTAACCCTATGGAGCTGGAGGAAGCTTGGTGAATTCAGCAGCATCCAGTGGAAAACCATTTGTTTGTTTGAGGGGTTTTTTTATTCTTCTTATCTACATCATAGAAGGGAGCGTGACGTTGTGGAGGAACAGGGAGAGCAAGTGTTGAATCAACTTCCAACACAATGGGCCAGCTCCCAGAGAGTCCAAATTTTTCTGCTGCTTCCTTAAAGAACACTCATTGCCTACCAGTGTGCATTATTCCCATTTCTGCTCAAGCCTAATGAATTTGGGATTTTAGAGTGCTGCTCAGTATGGCAGCACCCATAACCTGCCTTGGGCTATTGAGAACAAAGAGTTGGCATCACTGAATCTCTGGTCTGTTGCCTTCTGTAAGCTAGGAAATGTCTCCCTAAGCCTTGGTAGCCGTGATCCTGAGGTTCTAACTTGTGTTTTAAACAGGGAGTTTCCTATTGCATTTTCTAAAGAGTCATGGGGTTTCTTTATGTCTTTGTAGGAGATGGAAAGCCAGAAGGGTGAAGGCCCATCAGTCAAGATGCCGGTGAAGAAGAGCAGCGATTCCTCGAAGAAGCCCCAGGCCACATTGCCTTCTAGTAAACGGTACTGAGCACTTTTGTTAGATGGGACAAAGCACGTGACAAGCTTTACATGTCCTTCCTCAGGAAAATCTTTCTGGGGGAGATGACCTGTGCCAGAGATGGTTTCCATTCCCTACAAATGCTCCATGATAAAAATTGGCTACTTCTGCATTACACTGAACACAGCTTCTCTGAAGAGGTTTCCACAGAAATTGGGTAACAAAAAGACACCCATTGGTTGTGGCTCAGACGATGCAGTGCACTGGCAAGGGCAGTGTTGTGGAGGCATGGAGAGGGCTGTGTCTCTGCTGCCGGACTTGGGACAAGTAAATTCAATCAGGGTTGGTTGTTTTCATCAGAGAGGAGTCTTTTTCAGATTGGTGTCTTGATGAGAAGTCCCAGTCAGGAAACAAGATGCCATTCCCCAAACAAGCAGCTCCCATGCAAGTTGTTGGGCCTGGCTGATTCATGCCTTTCTTACTCTCAAACTGTACCAAGTTTGAGTAGTAAGTATCAAGGCAATTCCTAAGCGACATTGGTCAACAGGTGTCTCAATGTGGATGTTTTGTTATGATATTCCTGTCCTTCACACTGTTTGCTTGATGGACTGCATGTTTGGTTTATCTCCCCCTGTGCTGCAGTCCAAATTTAAGACAGCAATTTGGTCCTTGCTGTCCTTTCTGCCAGGGGTAGAGCTACTTGTACCTGTTCTCCTGTGATAACAGAGGAGAGTTCTTTAGCTCTGTCATGCTCAGTGGTGGCAGAAGAGTGAGCACATGCCTCAGTAGCATAGCTAGGTACTTGGAATGCTCATGGAAGAGACAGGTTGATGCAGGAGAATTGTTCCCTGTGGGTTTGTTAAACTGTGGATCTAGTCTCTGGGGAAGCAAACATAAAGTTAGCATAGTGCTGGGATGTCTGCCTTCTGTTTTTATCTCTGTTACTGATTTCCTGGATCCTTCAGATATGCCCCTGTTCATCTGTTCAGAGGCATCTGAGCTACTGTTACAGATTGTCATGCCTGCTGTAGAGACACTTCTCCAGAGTGATGAGTTTCCTTACTATAAGACACACATGTCCCCTATGAGGAGGCATTTAAACTTGCAAGTTTAAATTCTCTTTCCCCACAAAGCAATGAGACCTTTGTGCCTGGGAAGCCATCTGAAGGTAGATCAGATACATCTCATCCTTGGTTTTCCTGAGTGAGCACTGGTGAGAATGTTACTCGCAGATTGTCTCCTGTAATGATTGTCATGAGGTCCACGTTGTTTTTCAGAGCCTCATGATTTTCTAGCTGGAAATCACATCATTAGGGATGCTCCTCGAGATGTTTTGCTCTCCATTAACTGAAGGTATTATCACCACCAAGTTCTAATTTGGTTTTATTTTCCAGGGTGAAGTCTACCTCTGAGGGACGCCTCCTCCACCGTGCAAAAGCCCAGGTCACGTTACCTCCATCTGTGGAAGAAACAGAGCCGCTCCAGAAGCTTTACAGTCTCCTGGAAGCCAAGGGGTTTCAGACACGGCTGGAAGGAGTGGCATTCCTTCTCGAGCTGTGCCAAACTCGCCCCCAGCTCATCTCCACTAACATTGTCCAAGTATGTAGGGTATCTTCATTGTTCCTTTCCTTTAGCTCCTTCCCCAAGCCTGGAGCAGTGAAGTTCATTCTGTGTGTCTTGGCTCTACATCCTGGCAGTTTGGGCCAGGCTGGTCCCTCTTACACAGACAAATTTCATTCAGATCCAGGCTTCAGAACAAGTTCTTTCAGTCCAGCTGTATTTGTTGGGCAGGTGCCTATTGATGCTGTTCATCAAATGATGACAGAGTTTGCTGCTGCTGTAGCTTCTGCTCTCTCCTACTCCCAGCTGGGTTAAGTGAAGGGAATAGCAGCACTGAAAGCATGGCAGTTATTCTCTAAATAAAACATGGGTTTGGATGGAGAAGAGAAGTATCAGGCTGGGTTGGTTTAAACCCAGATTGTTTTAGAGGACACTTCTGTAAACTTCATCTTGTCTTGCACAGGCACGCGCCTGGCTACTCATTTGCATTCCCTATTCCTCTTGGGAAAGATGGTGCTCAACCTTCTTGGGGGGTCCTGTTCTTCTCTCTGGAAAAGGAGGAAAATGAATAAGAACAGACCTGTGCCTTCTCCTCCCAGAAGCTGCTTTTTCCCTTTCTCCAGTAAATGGTGCCTTGTAATGTGGCTGTCAAGGGACTGAACCTGCTCTAATAAGAGCTGTACAGCACATTAAATTTCAGAAGCCTACGTGTTAGTTAGACAAATGGTGTGGTTCCTGGAAGAGTTGATCAGAGCCCTGCACTTCTCCAGACACAGAGATAGAGACAGACTAAAGAAAACTTAGATCTCCTCCAGCCATAGTTTTGGCAATATCAAAATTGCCCTCAGTACTTGAGGCAAGTGTACAGAAAAATGAGCACTGTAAATATCTGGTTCCATACTTCTAAAGCAAAGGTCATATTTTTCAATTAATAAATGAATTAATTTATTTAATCAAATAATTTACAGGGGGAGGGAAACACCATAGGAATTATTCTGTCCCCACCCATACCTCATCAAAATAGATGAAAATCTTTCAACCAGCATGAGGTTGTGCAACCACTGCAGTGAGTGGTCCCCAGGAAAACAGTGAAATTGTGCAAGCAAGTGTTGACCTGTCCAAAAGGATCAGATTCAATCTTTTACATTGCTGAGTGCACATGTCCACATCCCCTCTTCAAACCAAGGACATTGTAATCCAGCTGTCATTTTGTTTGTTCTCTCCACAGATTTTTGATTATTTGGTCCTGAGAATATCTGACACTCACAAGAGGGTGAAGCAGAAAGCGCTGGACGTGCTGGCAGAAATCATTGGCATCCTGGAAAATGCCTTGAGCCCGGTGATCATCCATTTGGTTGAAGGAATTACAAACAACTTGAATTCAAAGGATCCCGGGGTTCATTCTGCAGCTGTGAAAGCGCTGGAAGAATCCATTTCTCATTTAGGTAAGGCTGACCCCTGACATGGACTCTCCTCAGCTGTGTCTCTGCCTCTCCCACACAAGAGAATGCTGAGAGCCCTGACAGCTCTTGTTGTCTGTGGAACACTGCAGCTGACATCCACCAGAAGCTGTGGAGCTGCAGTCCTTACACACCAGTGCCCCAACAGGCTTGAATGTGCATCAGCATTTCCCAAAGGTCCCAGGAGCCCTTGGCTCTGTGCTGCTTGTCTGAAGAGGAAGTCCTGGAAGTCTACAGCTTTGCTAGAATTCAGAGCCAAGGGGATTTTGGAGTTTGCTTGGGCCCCATTTGACTTCCCAAGTGAATAGCTTTGCTGTTGGCATGAAGGGACACAGGCCCCTCAGAGCTTCTGCAGAGCAGCCTCCTGGAAGAATCTACATTTATAGGCATTAGCTGACCATTTCCCACCTTCCTTCTTTGGCTTTATTTTTCAAAGGAGAACTTTTGTTTCAGCAGCTTCATTTCCTTATAAGAAACAGGTAGAAATCCAGCTGTCAATGATGCCTTGTTCCACATGTTGTTTTGCATGGTGCAAGATGGCTGTAGCAAATAGCTACCTAGGCAAGGGCTGCTGCAAATTCCTTTGCCACACAGATTTATGTCAGCTCTGAAAATGCCGCACTGGGGAATATGTGTGAGAAATGAAGTGCTAGAAAGGCAGGTCTTCCAGGGGAGTTTCCACTTTCTCCACCTCAGCTGCTCTGTGAGCTCATGAACTGCCTGACTCAGTGCCTTTCTCTGTTCCAAGTATGGGATTCTTCATTTTTGCTCTGGGATGGAAACCCTTTTCACTGCTTACATGTGATTGAACTCTTGAAGTCCCTGATGTGAAATGTTTAACATAGCTCCTGGTACAGCAGACAATTTTGGATCTACAATTGTACAAGGAGAGCTTTTCTTTTGGAATTAAAAACCCTCCCTAGGAGGCTGGAAGGAAAGAAGAAAAGGATTCAAGAACCAGCAGAAATTGACTTTTATTTTATAAAATGGGCTTGCCCCTGCCCTTTCCCACCCCACTGTCCTTTCTCTTATGACCTCCGAAGAGTGAGCAGAAACGTGTGTTTCTCTTGTAGATAAAGTATCACTGATGAAAGAGTTTGGCCACAGATGGAGTCAACTGAGTGGCCAAGCTCTGCTGGACGTCACAGAGCGTATCACAGGTATGGCCAACCCTTCTAAGCCAAGAGGTCTTCCTAGGAAGAATGTACAGGGAAAGCCTGTGAATAGACAGTAGAGTAGCTCCTCCAAATCAGGACCTGCTGAGCTTGTCCCTCCTGCCCCACACCCATGGCAGGTGTATTGGGCAGGTTTTCCTGGCTGCTGCCGTGGTGTGCAGCATCTGAGACGGGGGCAGTGCTTGGCCTCATGGCTGAGCTCTCACTGGGACATCTCAGAAGCCACCTTCAGGAAAGGGAAGGGCTAAAAATACCCTAGCTGGCTCCTCCCTTGGAAGTTCAGGGGCATCTGTGACCCTTGAGGGAAAGTGGTGGCAAATGCTGTTCCAGGGGATCAGTTTGTTTTGTCCTCACAGAATCCTTGTTTTGCTCTTGGAAGGTTTTGAGGCTGAACCCTGCAGGGCCTGGGGCTCTCAGCTTAGGTCAAAACTCAACACACATATTAGAGGCACAGATTTAGTGCAAGGGTAGCCTTTGTGGGCAGAGGGGCAGAAGCAGAGTGCTCAGGCTCCCTGCCTGTGCTGTCAAAGTGGCATTGGGCTGAGCATTTCAGGGAATGCAAACAGTGTCTTCCTATGTCAGCGCTGTCCAAAATGCTACAAATGCAGCTGCTAATTGATTCCTCAGAGGAGCTTGCTATGGCAGCAACAGACAAGGAATGGAAACATCATCATCTCAATATATAGTGGAGAAGCTGATTTATGGCCTTGCTTTAACTGGGGCTAAATCCACCACTAATTCTGCCAGCATCTTTAAATGCAAGGTTTAATACACTTTGTATCTTCATTGTGAATCTCAAAAGGGCATGTTCAGCAATTGGGAATGTCAAAGGCGTGTTAAAGAGCAGTTGAATAAAGTAGATCTCCAGGAAGAGGGAGTTTAGTTTTGCAGTTATTTTGATCTCTTTTTCAAATGAAGGAATTAAACATAAATTAGGGCTAGTTTAGAAAGAGCAGAAGCGCTCTCTGAGATTTAGTAGGAACACACAGCTCTTTCTCTTCTCAACGTCCATACTGACCAATGTCTTTAATTGCATTTCAACTCAAGTGAACTCCCGTTTTTAAATGGATACCATAACCCTTTTCCCACTTAGAAGCATTGGTTTTGGGTACTTCCAGGAGCTGTTGAAATGTTGATAACTGCTGGTGAATTATCAGCATAGAGAAAATGAAGTCTCTTCCACCACAGAGTAATAAATGGCTCCTACACAACATTTTGCCTGTTTAGAAAATGAGAATGCTCTCCAGACCATTTCAGCTTTTGACCTCTCAGCCATATCTGCTGTGCACGGAACCTGTTGATACTCAGTTTTCTTCTGTGTTTCATATTGTTCAGTTCAGAAAACGAGCAGAGAGGATGCTTCAGGCACAATGTGAGGAAACACTCATGTTTTGGTTAAATTGCAGTCCCCTGGGTAACAGTTTTCTCTCTCTTTCCCCATTTCAGTGTGCATTGTAAGGAAAAATGCCATTAACATTGGGAGGGGAAATGCCATTAAAATGTGTAGATGCTCAGATGCCATGGCAATGGGGTCTGGGTCATTATTTAAGACACCCTGGGGTTTGGAACTGCTGTTTGTTGGAAGCCACAAAAGCATTCTGCCAATGACACCAGCCAGTCACTGATGTTTCTACTCCAAGTGTCAAGCAGCACCCACCTCTGGTGGGCTGGAGTTTTGAAGTGTGGTCTAGTACTGCCCTTTGCTGTGTGCCACTGAGCAAAGGGAAGAGCCAGATTAGACTTTTGGCACTTGACATCAAAGGTCACAAAAATGGAATCATCCTTTTTATTAGGAATCCCACATTTGCCTCTCTGCGGTGCATGTCCAGATTTTCAGTGTGGGTTTAGAAAACTTCTCCATGGAAATAAAAGGCAATTTGTCATATTCAGGCATTATCCCTGCAGAAACAGATCATGAAATGGTTTAATAAAAATACAAAGTCTGCCAGAGCTACAAGGCCCTGCTGGGAGAAATTAATCCTGGGGGGTTGCTGGTTCTGTTTCTGGGAGGATCAGCTGCTTTGCCCATTTCTGGCTCAAGAGGTTCTGTGTGCTCTTTCTCTGATCTTAGCCAGAGGCAAAACTTAGAAATAGATCCCAGTTTGCATTCAGGTTGGTGGTTAAGAAGCTTGTGTCTCTCTCCCGGCAGTGCTTGTGGAATGGGTTTATCCCAGGAGCCCTGAAGTCGTCCAGCGCTACGCCCTGCCTGTGCTCTGGTCCTTCCTGGGGAACAAGGCGCTGCCCGTGCGAAGCGCCAATGTCCGCACTGTGGTCACCAAGCTTGCCTCTGCCCTCTACAAGGTGATGGGCACCAAGCTGAGGAAGTGTGCTGCCAGCCAGCCTCCACATGTGCGGGATAACCTCTCCAGCATCTTGGGCTGGTGAGGGACTGATGCTCTCCAGGAAGCTGACGAAGAGCTGACTCAAACACCTCTGGATGTGACATTTTTGCTGTGCCAACAACGACAAAATACTGAGGAAAGGATTGCATCCGCCCCCGCTCTTTCCACTGCCCTTCCTTGTCAAGGCATGGGGGGCCTGAAACAACTCCAGATGGAGGACAAGACGAAGGCTGAGCAGGGCTCAGCCTCACACACAGGTGAGGGGGGATCTGGGCTGCTCTCTGGCAGGACGAAGGGTCTTGTGCCAGCCTAGAGAGCCTGTGCTCATCCCCAGGGAACAGTTCTGCCCTGCATGTGCCCCCTGCAATGAGCTGTGCTGCTGCCAGTGCCCCGTGCAGCTGTAGGGCTGCTCAGCTGTGGGGCAGAGACAGGAGCAGGAGGCTGCATGTGCAGCTGAGCCATGGCTGCAAAGCCCAGGGCTCTGGGCTCCCTGCTGTCCCAGGCCAGCCCAGAGGCCAGGCTGTTCCTGTGGTAGCTCTGTGCAAGTGGGGCAGGGTGTCCCCTGGCCTGCCTCAAGTGGCTGAAGGCAGGAACATGTTTCCTGTGCAGCTATTTAGAAGTTTGCAGGAATCTGTCCCATGATATATGGAGCTCCAGATGCTTTAGGTTTGCACTGCATTCTCTGTTATACTTTGTGTTTCCATTTTGCAGACCTGACAGGCTCCTCTCTTACGAAGTTTTCTCTGCATACTTCATGTGTGCTCTTACCTACAAAGTCCTCGCCTCCCGTCCAGAAGAGCCCTCTTTCTTTGGAGCTCAGGAAGAACCTTCTGCCTCTCCGAAGATTGATTGAAGAATAGGTTTAATGGCTTAGGCTTTAGAGTTAGGGATGTAGGATATAGTATAGGGATAGTAGTATAGTATAGGGATATAGTATAGTAGGGATGAAGTGTTCTTATATTATAATGTACATTTGAGGATACATTTTGATTGTAGTTTTTAAATAGTGATGACATATTTTAATTCTTTATATATATTTTTGTAGATACAGTGGTTTTTTTTAATGTTATGTAAGTTAAATTTTTAAAAAAACAAGCATAGAATGTGAGACTAGGACCTGCTAGGCTAGGGGAGATGTGCTGAGGTTATCAGAGTACAGCTCACTTGATGTCCCAGTGAATCACCACATCCTTTCCTCGCTGGGCCTCTCACCTTTGAGACTGGCTCTGAGAGCAATGGGGGGTAGAAGAAGCACGCAGCTTGTGTTGAAAGAAAACTCACCCCCCCTGCATCCTGCTCCTGGATTGTGCTCTCTGCAGCACGGAGAGACAGCGGGACAGAGCTTCTCTTTGGCTTTTAGTTAGTTTTAGTTAGCTGAGGCAGAGGAGTTCCCTGGACCTTTTTTTCTCTTTTTCTCCTGGATCTGTACAAATCTGCTTTGGACTGAAAAACACCCAGACAAACCCCAGGAGCTCAAGCCCTTGGCCCACCGGGGCCTGGGCCTCAGCACTATCCAGCGCCAAAAGGACTGAGAAGAACATGAGCAATCCGAACTACACCACATGGAAAAGGACTTTTCTTCCTGGATTCGCCATCCCATCGAACAACAAGATGTTTTATTGTTTAATATTACTCAATTTCTGTTAAATAAACATCTTTTTCCACTTCTCTCCAAGGAAATTATTTTTCCCAGACAAGTTGCGGGGAGGGGTCATTTGAATTTTTTTCCCTGGGGAAACCCCCATTTGGAGCTTTTCTCCCAAATTTGCCCTGAACTAGGACAGGGGACAATAGACCCAAAAGATCCTGTATAGTCAAAAGTTTTCTACCTGCATGTAATCTGTGCTCACAAAAGGCCTGAGCAAAGAAACAAAGAGAAGTGTGCCCAAATCCCAAAGCTTTGCCCCTTTGCAAGCTCACACCGATCTGGCTCAGAGGTGTCTTCAATCACAATTTCATAGGTAAGAAGAGCACGTGGGAAAAGATGCACTGCTTTGGAAAAGTCACCTGTATGTATATTTATCCAGGACAGCAGTTCAGCAGTGTTGTTTGCTACTTGTTTGCAGAAGGATGAGTGGATGTGAGGCCAACAACCAGTGATGAGGGTTCCTCAAATCTGTCTGTACTCCTGGGTGCCATTCAGCCCAGAGCTATGGGATAATCCCAAAGTGCATCTCACACACGTTCTGCCTCCAAGAAAAGCTTGGCCTCACTTCCTAGAGTCAAAGAAATAGAAGAGCAATAAAATGGGCAATTAAACTTGTCACTTTAGAATGACTCTCCTGCTTTTCAGTGTCAACCGAGGTTGTACCTAATGCTCCCACAGCTTGTTACAAACAAGTGTTTGAGATTGCTTAAAAGTTTTCCAGCAAGGTTATTGGTAAAAACCAGATTGAATATGAAAAAATAGCTCAACAAAATTCATTGGCAACATTCACACTCTTACTTACAAATCAGTTAAGGTAAGGAAAACAAGGAAAAAAGCAACCAACAAAATGCAGTCAATGAAACCAGAAATGAACCAAGAACTATCTTTGTGTGTGTGTTTAGGTGTGTTTGACAAAGGAACATAAGGGACAAGGATAAAAAGGAATATGGCCTAAAAGCTTAACAGCACTCAAGCTTAACAGTAGTTAAACTGCAGCCTCCAGGAGTGGGGGTATCGGCCCAGGATCCATTGCTGATGGGCGATCCTGCGAGTGCAGCAAGCGTGAGAGCTCGCTGGCTCTGAGAGGCCCCACTCCGAGGGCGGTTGCTGCTGGCAGCCCCTGTGGTCCAGGAGAGCTCCAAGGGCCTCCTTTGGACCGCTGTTCATGGGCCACAAGAGAGTGGGCCTCAGTCACAAAATGCTTCATCGTGGCCGCACTTTGGGTCAGCACCCAGCCTTTGAAAGTGTGAGAAGAAGGATGTTATGCCATTCAGGCAAGAAAAGTAATTTCCAAGGCTGTTCATAGAAAACCCCAGGAGCTCGTTAGACAGCACAAGTTCCTGGCGGCGCTCAGTGTTTCCGATAAGCTCAAGAGGAGCTGAGCCCAGGGGCTGTTCAGCAAGGCCAAGGACTAACCAGCGTTTCTCAGGTCACAGTGTGGCCTGACAAGGCTGGGGGGATTCACCACCACAATCTGAAGCATGAAGTTTTGATGTAGGCTAAAAAGCCGTGGCCCAGTGGAAGTGGGCTGTTTCCTCAGGCCTGTGGGAGAATCACTGTGCAGATCCTTGTGCTACTGATTCCATCTCTCCCCACTTTTCCAAGTTCTTGGAGGCAAGGTCACTCAGGTTAGACACACAGATCACAAGAAGTGCTCTTCTGTTCTTCTGCACAATGAATTAAAGTGAGATTACATGTCGTCGTCAGAGCAGACACGACACAAAGAAACTTCTTCCAAGTTTTTTATTTGTGCCCATACATAGCATTTTTATTGCCTTCTGACCTCACAATGCATCCCATCTCATTGGCCATCATCACACCACCCCTCAAGTCCATTGGTCTAACCACTGTTTTGAGCAAGCATCCCCAAAAATCAAAAATACAGATAAATCCTGGTTTTCCATGGTGTTTTTTGCAGCATAGATGTTCTTTGTTTCCTTCTACCTTTATCTTCATTCTCTTCTTCTCATGGACACACAGGAATCTTGCTGGCTTCCTCTTTCTGTCAACTCCTTATTCTGACCCCCAGCCCACTGTGGGCCCTGTCCACAATTACACATCCAAAATAGTGTACTTGTATGGGCAAACTGACTGATGTGAGGAATTTCTGGAGCAGCAAACTTGTTTCCTCAAATATTAACTGTGTGAGGCATGGAGCACAGAGAAAGGATTTAATGGCAAAAGCATCTCACATAAAATGATCTTTTGACAAATTCTGCCCCGAGCTTTCCTTAGGAGGATCTGAAAGGCTCCATGTCCCTAGCAAAAGCTCCTGCAATGGCTGCACGCCAGCAGAGCAGGGCTCTCAGCTGTGAAACAAGTGCTGCCACAAGCAGCAGCTTGGCCAGGGCAGCAAATCAAGAGGTGGGAAGGAGCTGATCTGAAGGCCAAACCTCCTCAGCTCCTTCTAAAGGGGCTGCAACAGTTCCTCATTCCAGTGAGGTGGAGTGCTGGACACCACAGCTCCCTGTGAGGACTGGACACAAGGTTGCTCCCGCTGAGTGCTGTGATGGTTTCTGCAGGAGCTGTGGGCTCCGGAGTGTGCCAGACACAAGGAGAAGGAGCCAAGTGCACTGACACGCCTTTGCCTTGAGCATAACCTGGCCTTGCCCCAACACACTGAAAAAAACCAGGAGCTATCACAGAGCTGTTCAAGGGGCAGATGAAAGCTCAGTGGCTCCTCTGGCATCGAGTTTCTCCCACTGACACAGCTCTGCGGAACAGTCACAGCAGGTGAAGCAGCTGGGCTGGAGCCCCTCGGTGTCTTTTCTCCCTGGCACGGCTCAGCTCACAGACTCTTGGGCTGAGAGCGGCGTGGTTTGTGCCAGCATGATGTCCCTGGTCTCGGATGTTATAAATAATGCAACTCCCTAGTTGGTTAAGAAAGTTAAAGTTATAATGATGTTTGTTTGTTGCGTATGATTGTACGGGTGTACGGAAACATGAGGTAGCTGGTTTTGAACAATAGAAGGGGTTTGAGATTAACGAAGGCAGAGCAGAATGGAACCTTCTAGGAAAATGAAGTCTCAACCCCAGATGACGTGTGCATCCTCATTGGCTGAAGGAACGGACCAATGGAGCGTCGAGTTTTGGAAATGATTGGTGGAGGTTGCGTGATCTTAAAGACCAATCAAAGGACTGTATTTAGACCAATCAAACTGCGGATTGAAAAACGCACCAATCCGACATTGCGAGAGACTTTAAAACCTCTGGGGTGCCCAGCACTGGCTCTTCCTGAGGAACTCTGTTTCTGAAGGAAGCACCCGGCCTGTCGTGCGGCTGTAACTCTTTATCCAGACTGCTGTTTGGGGTCGGGCTTATCTCGTCCTCAGCCCTCAGTGGTTGCTCGTTTCTAAATAAACAAGTTGACTTCTAAAGAACATCTGAGCCTCATTTACCAGAATTCTGGGCACTAGTCTGGGATAGCCATGCCCAGAGGCAGTCCTGTGGTAAGAAGAGCCCAGGGAAGTGTACACCCAGCTGTTTTTCTTTTTGGCTGCCTGGGCTTGAATTCCTTCTCGACCGAGGAAGGAGGTGCCAGCTGCACCTGAAGGAGCACCGAGGGCATAGCAGCCTGGAGTGTACGGAGCCTCCGAGAGGGAGCGGGGCTCAAGGTGTTCAGGGTAAGTCTTGAGCGGGGTTAAAGGTAAAAGGCGGTACGAAGCCAGTGTGTGTGAAAGAGATGGGGGCTGTCAGTGCAGACCCCCGAAGCAAGTGTGGACAGTTGAGTGAGTGCAGCCCTGGGGACCCCTGGCTAGTGGGAGACCCCCTGAGCTGGGAACTCAGGGGCTTAAAAGGTGCCAAAGGAGGTCATAGGGTGGAATACCTCACAAACCACTGACTTTTGGGGCCCTGAGTTAGAAACCCAGAGGGCTTAAAAGGTGCTGGAGTGGTTTGTAGGGGAAAGGGAAGTTGCTGGTCGTGGGAGGGCCCTCTCAATCATTAGGACAGAGGAGGGGGAAGAGAACATATCATCATAGGGATTTATGGTTACTTCCGTGGTGTCGGGATTTTGTGTTACTGGTTGCTTTTGTTTCAAAACTAGTTTTGATCTAAGTAGCATCTCATGTCTATTGACTGTTTAAGATACTGGTTTTAATTCAAATAGAATTCTTTTTTTAGCAGTTGGTGGTTTGCTGTACAGGTTACTTTTGTTTTAAAACTAGTTTTGGTTTGGGTAATGTTTTGTGTCTATCGTCTGAGATATATTAGTTTTAATTCGAATAGCCCTTTTTTTTTTATTGCTAGCTTTTAGCAATAAAGATTCTGGTTTGCAAAGCAGTGAGCCCCTGATGAGTGAGGTTCTGGGGTGAGGGCTAGCCAAGAGTCCTCAGACCACTCCTCAGGAGAAAAAGAGGAATCTGCCATCTTGTAATGCCCTTGTTATAGGAGATGCCATCTCAGGGATTAAGAAGGGGAAGCTTAGATGATGAAGAGCAGTGGCCATTTTGCAGGAGGCTGGATCTCCTTAGGGGAGAGGTGTGTCCTCCCACGATTATTTCAGTTAAAACCCAGCCATTTTATTTCCTTCTGCTTCTTAGCTTCTGCAATTTTGTTTCACTTCCCACAATTATTATATTCTGTATCTGCCATCTTTATCTCATTTCCCACGCCACCTTTATTTAAGATTCTGCCATCTTTCTTTTGTTTCCCCACACCATTTTTATTTAGGATCTGCCATTTTATTTCATAAATTCTGACATCTTTATTTCATTCCCCCACACCAATAGTCACCTTTATAGCCCTCAAACCCCTGTAGATTAAATAACATTATTTCACATAGAAACTTACTCTTTTCTTCTCAATTTCCACTCTCTAGCCTATTTTATTAAAATTTATAGAACAGTATTATACAAATAGTTTGAATTAATATTGAAAGTGTCAAATTAATATTTGAGTGTCTTGACCATGGGGCAGTATGCTGGAAAGAATGTCCATAGGGCTCATAGGTCAAAGAAAGAGAAGGCTTTGCTCAAAGATATTCCCCCTACCAGTCCTTTGGGGGAGATGCTTGGAAGTGGGAAAATGAGGAAACTTCAAAGGACCTAGATAAAATCAAAATGATAAAGTATTCCATAGAAGTATGGCCTAAAGAAAGCGTAGCCAAGGGCCCTGTATATTTGCCATGGTACGGCTCCCAAGAAAAGTGGTCACGTATGGCGTTGAACAGGTATGTTAATTTAAAGGAAATCCAAAATGAGGAGGAAATAAGGTATGCAGCGTGCTGGTTAAGAAATACAGCAAAGGGTAAAGACTAAAGTGTATAAGGTATCCAAAGAGCAGGAAAAGGAGAGGAGTGAGGTTGAGCAACCCGAGAAAAAATGGGACCCCCTTGACCATCTTCCACCACCCCCTCGTCCAACTCCACCTGAGTCCCATCTTCCTTCTCCACCACCCCCTACCTCAACCCAGCCTATTCAACCTATTCCTTTACCAGCATACCCCACTCCATCTCTCACTCTTTCAACATTACAATCCCTACCCTCATGTGTTCCTTCTGAACCTACCCTTTCTATCCCTTCCGTGAACCTCGCTTTGCCCCCAACCTCCCTCATACCACATCTTTCCCCCTTAAGTGCCCCTTCAGGCCTCCAAAGTTCACCAGTCACCCCTGTACCCACTGCTTCAGGGCCTCCTGTAACACAACTTAGTCCCTCAGATCTCTACGTAACACCCCAGGGATTCACTGTACACCCATTCTTGCCCCAAGCACCTTTCAAAATGTCCCTCTTCATTTTTCCCCCACGTCCCAGCTCCCTGGAGAAGAAGCTAACCTGAGTAAAAGGTAGTAAAAAGGAAAGTGCGTGTATAGCAAGGACGGACAAAGCAGAAAAGGCTTGTTGTTGTGAAAATAAAATAGAAACAGAGCAGGGGAGGCCAGATGAAGGCTCAAGATATCACAGTTACAACACGAGGTTCCAGGCCAAGAAGAGTCAGAATGAAAAGGAGAGAGCTGAAAAACTATTTCCCTTGAAGGAAGTACTGATGGGAGGTGCTCAAGGGGGAATAGGTTTTGTTAATGCCTCTGAGGTAAAAAATTTTAGGAAGAAAATCAAAAATTTATTGGAGGACCCAACTGGAATATCAAATCAATTAGATCAATTTTTAGGCCCAAGTATATTCACTTGGGAAGAATTAAATTCGATACTAGGCATGCTCTTCTGTTCAGAAGAGACACGGTTGATTTGAGGCTGCTGTGAGAATCTGGGAACAGGAAAATCGGGCAGGCCCAAGGGGAGAAGAAAAGGAACCACTCGTCCAACCAAATTGGGACCCAAATGAGTCCAAAAGAAGGAACATGAGAGATTATAGGACATTGATAATAAGAGGAATAAGGGAGGCGTTACCGAGAGCCAACCACGCTAAACTAGCGTTTGACAGCCAGCAAGAGAAAGATGAATCCCCTAGTACTTGGCTCGAGAGATTAAAAAGACATTTCCAACTTCCTTCTAGCATGGACCCAGAAAGTCCAGAAGGCCAAGTGTTAGTGCAAGTTCAATTTGTAAGTAAGGGTTGGACTGATACCATTAGAAAGCAAGAGAAGTTAGATGACTGGCAGGAGAAAGGTCTAAATGAATTGTTGAAGGAAGCGCAGAGAGTGTACTTAAGGAGGGAAGAGGAAAAGACAAAAACAAAGGCCAAAATTATGGTAGCAGTGGCAAAGGGAAGCCTAAGAGCTGGGAAAAGTGAGTTGGCGGGAGCAGGAGGTAGTGGACCGTAAGAAGGGGTAGAAGAGAGGAGAGATTCAGACAAGGATGGAAGAATCCCATTGGTAGACGTGATTTGTTTCTATTGCAACAAGAAGGGTCATAGCAGGAGAGTCTGTAAGAAAAGAAGAATAGATGAGGTAATAGCAAAGGAGCAGGATGTATTGGAAAAGATCTTAAAAGGTGAAGATTAGGGCTGTGAGAGGCTCTGTGCTCTGGGGGATGAAATAGGACACCAATTTACCAGCTTCTGGTAAATTTGGAAGTAGGCCCCCAGAGCAAAGAAGATGAATTTTTGGTAGATACTGGAGCTGATAAATCAAGTATATCAGAAGGACCCAAAGGATGTAAGTTGAGTAACCCCAAGTGCAAAGTGAAAGGTGCTGAGAACAATCCCTTTGATGCTTTTATTGTAGAGAAAGTGTCAATAAAAGGAAATTTTAGAGAAGGATGTGCAGACTTGTTGTTTATACTAGGGCTAGAGTGCAATCTATTAGGTCGGGACCTCCAGGTACAAATAAATATAGGAGTGGTGCCAGAAGGGGGATGCGTGGTTGTAAGAATGTTAGTGCTGAAAGAGGAGGATGAGAAAGGAATAAATCCAAAGGTGTGGGCAGAGAAAGGACATCACAGATTATTAATCATTCCCCCCCTAAAAATGAAAATAAAACTAGATACACCTCCTATAAGACTTAAGCAATATCCCATTTTGGCAGAGGGCAGACAAGGATTAGCACCTATAATTAAAGAACTGATTAAAAATGGAATTTTGGAACCATGCATGTCTCCACATAATACTCCTATACTACCCATTCAGAAGGCAGATGGCAGGTACAGATGAGTGCAAGATCTAAGGGAGGTGAGCAAACAAACCATTACACGTAATCCGGTCGTGGCTAATCCATACAACCTATTAAATAAAGTACCATCAAATCATGCCTGGTTCAGTGTGATAGATTTGAAAGATGCCTTCTGGTCTTGTCCATTAGAGAAGGAGAGTCGGGGGTTGTTTGCTTTCAAATGGCAGTATGAGGAAACTGGGAGAAGACAGCAATTGCAATGGACCATGGACCAGATTACCTCAGGGATTTACAGAGTTCCCCCATCTATTTGGCCAGGCCCTGGAAGAAATTATGAAGGAGTTTACACCAAGTGGGGAAACACAAGTCTTGCAATATGTGGATGATTTATTGGTTTTGGGAAAAATGAAGGAAGAGGTTCAAGAAGCAACTGTTAATTTATTGAACTGTCAGGGAGAAAAGGGTTTGAAAGTATCCAAAAAGAAATTACAGTTTGTAGAATCTGAAGTATTTGGGTCATTTAATTGGAGAAAGTTACAAGAAGTTAGATTCAAATTGGATACAGGGAATATTATTACTACCAGCACCAAAAGCCAAAACAGATATAAGGAAATTATTAGGATTAATTGGATATTGTAAGTTACGGATAGATGGGCATACAAAATTATTCAAATTTTTACATGAAAACTTAGTAGGGAATGATCCCATAAATTGGAACAAAGAGAACAAGAGAAAGTTAATGGAATTGAAAGAGAAATTTGTGACAGCTCCAGTGTTAAGCCTCCCCAATTTAAACCAATTCTTTGAACTGTTTGTAAATATTGAAGAAGGAGTAGCTTATGGCGTCATTGTGCAAGAATGGTATGGAGTCAGAAACCCATAGCATACGTGTCTGAGTTGTTCGACCCAGTTGTAAGAGGATGGCTGACCTGCCTGCAAGCTGTTGCTGCTACTGTAACCCTAGTGGAGAAAAGCTATAATTTAACATTTGGAAACAAAGTTAAAGTGTATACCCCACATGATCTTAAAAGCATACTGAGTAAAAGGGCTAGTCAGTGGGTCCCAGAGAGCAGGCTTTTAAAATGCGAACTCATCCTGAGGAATAAGGAAAATTTGGAGTTAGCTACCACGAAGGTTCAAAATCCAGCCCAGTTCCTATATGGGGAACCAGAGGGGGAGCTAGAACATTGGTGCCTTGGAGTTATTGACCTGCAGACAAAAGTTAGTGAGGATCTGCAAGGGAACCCATTAACTGAAGGAGAGGACCTTTTTATAGACGGTTCATCAAGGGTCATAAATGGGAAGCAGGTATTGGGATATGCAGTTGTAAACAGACAAGACGTGACAGTTATCAAGGAGGGAAAACTTCCTATGACACGGTCTGAGCAGTGTTGTGAAATTTACGCATTGTTGAGAGGATTGCAATGGCTCAGCCAAAAGAGCAGAACCATCTACATGGACTCCAAATACGCCTGTGGGGTAGTACACACGTTCAGAAAGATTGGGATTGAGAGGGGTTTTATAAACTCAAAGGGGAAAGCATTGATGCATAAGGGCCTAATTAAAGCAGTATTAGAGGCTCTGAAAGGACTTTAGGAAGTGGTAGCAGTGCATGTAAAAGGATACCAGAAGGGAGACTCAGTGGAGTTCAAAGGGAACCACTTAGCAGATCAAATAGCAAAGAAAGCTGCTCTGGGCAGTATTGAGAAAGTCTTTAGAATAATAGATCTAAAAGGCAGAGATGATGGAGATGAAAAGGATGGAGAAGATCCCGTATTTAATGAAAAAGAATTGAGGGATTACAAAAACATGGTGCTAATAAAGATTAGCAAAAGGAAATAAAGATTAGGAAAAGGAAATGGAGAATGCCTGATGGCAGACAAGTGATGAATAAAGCACTAAGTAGGAAAATATTAGAAAATCTACATGCTTCAAGCCATTGGGGAACCCAAGCCCTTTGTGATCATTCTATGAAAACTTATGTTTGTATTAGAATGTTTGAAATTGCAACAGTGCTGACCCAAATTTGTATGATTTGCCAATGAATAAATAAAAAAGTTATGTGAAAATTGCCTCAAGGAGGAAGAGGATTGGCTAGGAGACCCTTTCAAAACGTACAAATTGATTTCACAGAGTTACCTGAAATACAAAGGTTTAAATGCCTATTAGTCATAGTGGATCATCTAACCCATTGGGTTGAAGCATATCCAGCTACCAAGGCGACAGCAGAGGTGGTCAGTAAGATTCTATTAGAAAAGATTATACCAAGCTATGGAATCATCAATACCGTCGATTGGGATAGTGGCCCACATTTTATTGCAAGAATTTTACAGCAAACAACAAATGCATTGAACATCACCTGGAAGCTCCATATCCCTTGGAGACCACAAAGCTCAGAAAGGGTCGAACCAAACAGTTTGGTGAACCAAGCAGTAAAGGTGGCCCTTACAAAGTTAGTTGAGGAGATGAAAGTGAATTGGCTGAGGTGTCTTCCCTTAGCTCTAATGAGATTAAACCTAGGATGGACTTAGGGGTTTCGCCCCTTTACGAGATGGTGCTTGGTTTACCCTTCTTAACTACCCCGGGCAATAATGGAAACTATGAGGAAGGAGAGCAGAGCATAAGAAAGTATATCCAAACTGTAGCCAGCACCTTAGAGGAATTAAGACAGAAAGGGTATCTCCCTCAGAGGTCACCTATCAATTTTAAAATCTATAAGTACCAACCAAGGGACTGGGTTTTGATTAAAACCTGGAAAGAGCAACCATTCATTCCAAAGTGGGAAGGTCCATTTCAGGTCCTGTTAATCACAGAAACAGCTGTTCACACACAGGAGAAGGGATGGACACACGTTTCAAGGGTAAAAGGACCTGTCCCTGCTCCTACGCAGCAACCCTCCGATTCCACCGAACGGACCTTGATCAAAGAAACGGACACTAAGCTGGTTTTGAAGAAGAAACAGTCTGAACCATCAGGAGGAATGGAATAACAGATCATCATTGCTAGATTTGAACCATAAGCTGCAATGATGTTTAATGAGCTATCCTAGCTTATTTAAAAGGTATTGACTTATTTAACTGTATAACTTTTAAAACCTCACGTGATTTAAATGCTTTTAGTGTTACTAACTATAAGATGTTGTATAAAAATATGTTCTTAACTTCTGATCTTCCTTGTTACAGATCCAAAGAGTCTGGAAAGAGGATAGAGCATTCTTCCATGCACTTAGCAATCAGGCTACAAAAGGAGGAACGAGACAAGTGAATACAAGAGGGGAGTGAGCTCCTGCAACAGAAAAAGAAGTAGTAGCCAATAAAGAAGTATTGCACGGAGGAAGACCAGGTCAGGAAGCACTTTTGCCACAGAGTCACAGAACCTTCAGAAAGGTAAAGGATATGGGTGGAAAAGTGTCCTGTACCGGACCCCCGTTAATATCAGCCCTCCTATTAATGAATAGCTGGCAAGGAGAGACTGTGTTGTGTGATAGATGCTACTGCCCCCTGTATGCAGGAGACTCGTGGATTGCCGTCCTCAGAACACATTCTAATCTGAACCCCTCCTGTATCAACTTTTCACAAATAACCACCTGTCTTGAGGACAGCAACACGTATTGGCTTTCTGAAAACACAGAGAATTTTAAACAGAAACTATTGGGAGAATGCCCTGTCAAGGAAAAATGGATCTGCTCAGGGAAAAAATCTATTGAATGGGGGGCGAAAGGTGGGGGATCCAAGCCAGATATAATTAAGGAAAAAGAAATAAAAGGGGTAATCAAAAGGGGTCCGGAAATTCAGGTGACGAGAGGCAAGGATTTATTTCTAGATTTGGTAGAGAAAATAAGCCGTGAATTTAATATCAGTAAGTGTTGGATTTGTGGGGACAAGCAACTGGAGGAAATTTGGCTGTGGGAGGGAATTCCGCTGAGCTCACAGAATTTACTAAGGCTACAGGAGAAAGGAGAACCTGGAGCTGATACAAGACCCGAGGAAGAAATATGGAATTTGAAGTCACAGGTAATTGGTGAGGAATGCTTATGGAGGAGAGGTCCCAGTTACATCACTTAGGTGATGGTGAGCTCCATCATAAGCGATACTTTGCATCCAATAATATGCATCAGTGGTGGATCCCTCGGGCACCAGAGTTGTATTGGTCTAAGAAACAAAAACAAGGACGTTCGTACATTGAAAAGGAAAAATTATATGAGTGCATTACTAGGGGGGCTAACCCTTTTCTAGACGAACCCCAACTTTCAAAATTTTGGACAAGAAATGGCCTTAAAGTAGCAAGAGCACCCCAACATTGGAGAGCCCCAAAAGGCCTCTTTTGGATCTGTGGGAAGACAACGTATGTAATGCTCCCCCAAAGTTGGGTGGGAAGTTGCACTTTGGGCATTATTAAGCGCACATTCTTCCTCCTTCCACAAATTAGTGGACCACATCTGGGGGTACCCCTTTACGATGAATTAAAAAGAAAAAGGAGACAGATACTGACAGGGGGAGCCCAAAGATGGGGGGAGGACAAATGGCCACCTGAGCAGATTGTAGCAACATATGGCCCTGCCACTTGGGCCCAAGATGTGTCATGGGGTTACAGAACACCTATTTACATCTTGAACTGCATAATTCTCCTACAGGCATTGATAGAAATAATTTCAAATCAATCCTCCCTAGCTATTGATTTGATTTCAGCACAATCCAGGCAGATGAGAACAATGATTTATCAAAACTGCTTAGCATTAGATTGTTGACAAGCTGAAGAGGGAGGGGTATGTGGAAAATTCAGCTCATCTGAACGCTGTGTCGAGATAGACAACCATAGTGAAATCATTAGAAACATTACAGCCAATGTCTGGAAACTAGCTCATGTTCCTGTGCAGAAATGGACCCCATTTTTCCAAGCTAAGTGCTGGGATAATATCTGGAATGGTGTCTGGTGGACAAAGGTGTTGTTAATTGCTGGTGGGTCACTAATAAGTCTTACTCTTTTTCCTTGTATGGTTCCCTGTCTAATCCAAACCATACACTACAGACCCTCACAGGATCACCAGGGTGGGCAGGGACAAAGCAGGCAATCTGCTTCATTGTGAACCACAACAGAGCTACATCCCAATGTGGGTTTAAGTAGCACGGTATTATCAAGAGCTCCTTTCCTGCAGGAGATACAAAAAGGAGGTACCAAATGATCTTCTTGCGAGCATGCACTAAAGAACTGATCCTGCTATCCTAATGAAGCTTTGGCTTTGGCAATTACACTCTTCCCATTCACCTTTTGACACAGACACTTCAGGTCTTCCCCCACACTCCTGCAATGCAGAGCTGGCAGTCACTGTTTCCCATTTACTGTTCTTCCCTAGATCCAGTATAGCAGTTGCTTTGAAACAAAAATCCCTGAGAGCTGGATATCTTGAAGGAGCATGAAATGCTAATTAGGAGTTCATCTTGGTAGCTACCCAGATCTTCACTTCCCAGTACTCTGAAGCACCATCGGGGGGACCATGCATCATTCCCATTTGTGGATGTTCATGTTTGTGGTGTGCAAGAGCAATGGCTTTGAGGGGGGACAAAAATGCCCCTATTCAAACTGAGTGTGCAAGGAGATGTGAAGTTCCACTGCTTTTCTAAGATATTTTAGAACGATCTAAGAGAATACTGCAGCATGGAGTGGGTCCCTCATTTTCTCTCCAGAGGAATCCCCAAAGGGCACATTCACTCTGCTGATGATGGCAACCCCATAAGCTCACAGAGTAGTTTTCCCTGCAACATGCCACCCTGCCTGGGCTTTACTAGGCCAGAACTAGACCCAAAGTTAGGCAACCACATGCAGCCATGTAACATGGAGTTTTTGCTTCAGAAAACCTAATTATCACGTTCACATGCATTTTCACCTGTAACATCAGAAGCTGGCAACCATGAGGACTTTGCTGTCAAAAGGTTCCAGTTTGCACTGGGCCAAGAAGTGGTTTTCCCAAAGGCAACCTAAGTAGAAATGTGAAGTGTAAAAGCCTCAAATGAATACAAAAGGAAGCAGTGAAAAAAAATCCTGGAAAGGTAGCACTGTTGATGAACATGCTGCCCACCAAGAGCTGGAGCTGAACCCAGGATTGCATGTTCCAGCTATGCAGGAATTCATTATGTTGGCAAGCACAGGTCCATGGTAACAAATGATCCCATACCCCTAGGCTAAATGGCACCCAGGTTGGAGTGTAGCTAGATTTGAGGAACCCTTGTCACCTGTTGAGCTCACAGTCTTCTGCAAACAAGTTACAAACAACACATTTGACTGATGTCCTGGATAAATGTACATATAGCTGACTTTTCCAAAGCTGTGCATCTTTTCCAGGGAAATAGTCAACCACTCCTTACCTATGAAATTGTGACTGAAGACACCTCTGAGCCAGATGAGCGTAAGATTGCAAAGGGGCAAAGCTTTGGGATTTGGGCACACTTCACTTTGTTTCTTTGCTGGGGCCTTTTGTGAGCACAGAATACATGTAGGTAGAAAACTTTTGACTATACAGGATCTTCTGGGTCTATTGTCCCCCAAACATGCCACTGGGTGGCCTCGTAATGCCAGGTCATGAAAAGCAGCACAAATGACACGAAAACCTGGCAAAAGAGGAAGAGGAGAGGCCCAGCAAGGAAAAAATGATCTGAGACATTGGGATATCAAGTAAGATGTACTCCCATAACCTCAGCACATCTCCCCTAGGCTAGCAGGTCCTAGTTTCACATTCTCTGCTTGTTTGTCAAAAATTTAGTTTATTTAAATTTAAAGAAAAAACATAGCTACAAAAATAAATATAAACAATTAAAATATATCATCACAATTTAATAAATACAATCAAAACACATTTATTCCTACGTAGATCAAAATATCAGAACATATGTACAGCTGTAACTATAAAGCCTAACACATAAATCCTATTCTTCAATCACTCTTAGGAGACGCAGAAGCTTCTTCCGGAGCTCCGAGGAAAGAGGGCACTTCAGGATGGGAGGCAAGGACTTTGTGGATAAGGACACACATGAAGGATGCAGAGAAAACTTCTTGGCAAGAGAGGAGCCTGTCAGATATGCAAAATGGAAACACAAAGTGTAACAGAGACTGCAGTGCAAACCTAAAGCCTCTGAAGCTCCAAATTCCATGGGGCACATTTCCTGCAAACTTCTAAAGAGCTGCACAGGGAAACATGCTCCTGCCTGCAGCCACTTGAGGCAGGCCAGAGGACACCCTGCCCCACTAGCACAGAGCTACCACAGGAACAGCCTGGCCTCTGGGCTGGCCTGGGACAGCCGGGAGCCCAGAGCCCTGGGCTTTGCAGCCATGGCTCAGCTGCACATGCAGCCTCCTGCTCCTGTCCCTGCCCCACAGCTGAGCAGCCCTACAGCTGCACGGGGCACTGGCAGCAGCACAGCTCATTGCAGGGGGCACATGCAGGGCAGAACTGTTCCCTGGGGATGAGCACAGGCTCTCTAGGCTGGCACAAGACCCTTGCTCCTGCCAGAGAGCAGCCCAGTTCCCCCCTCACCTGTGTGTGAGGCTGAGCCCTGCTCAGCCTTCATCTCGTTCTCAGTCTGGAGTTGCTTCAGGCCCCCCATGCCTTGACTAGGAAGGGCAGTGGAGGGAGCGGGGGTGGATGCAAAACCCTTCCTCAGTATTTTGTTGTTTTTGCACAGCCAAGAACTCACATCTGGAGGTGTCCAACTCAGCTCTTCGTCAGCTTCCTGGAGAGCATCAGTCCCTCACCAGCCCAAGATGCTGGAGAGGTTTTGCCGCACATGTGGAGGCTGGCTGGCAGCACACTTCCTCAGCTTGGTGCCCATCACCTTGTAGAGGGCAGAGGCAAGCTTGGTGACCACAGTGCGGACATTGGCGCTTCGCACGGGCAGCGCCTTGTTCCCCAGGAAGGACCAGAGCACGGGCAGGGCGTAGCGCTGGACGACTTCAGGGCTCCTGGGATAAACCCATTCCACAAGCACTGCCAGGAGAGAGACACAAGCTTCTTAACCACCAACCTGAATGCAAACTGGGATCTATTTCTAAGTTTTGCCTCTGGCTAAGATCAGAGAAAGAGCACACAGAACCTCTTGAGCCAGAAATGGGCAAAGCAGCTGATCCTCCCAGAAACAGAACCAGCAACCCCCCAGGATTAATTTCTCCAAGCAGGGCCTTGTAGCTCTGGCAGACTTTGTATTTTTATTAAACCATTTCATGATCTGTTTCTGCAGGGATAATGCCTGAATATGACAAATTGCCTTTTATTTCCATGGAGAAGTTTTCTAAACCCACACTGAAAATCTGGACATGCACCGCAGAGAGGCAAATGTGGGATTCCTAATAAAAAGGATGATTCCATTTTTGTGACCTTTGATGTCAAGTGCCAAAAGTCTAATCTGGCTCTTCCCTTTGCTCAGTGGCACACAGCAAAGGGCAGTACTAGACCACACTTCAAAACTCCAGCCCACCAGAGGTGGGTGCTGCTTGACACTTGGAGTAGAAACATCAGTGACTGGCTGGTGTCATTGGCAGAATGCTTTTGTGGCTTCCAACAAACAGCAGTTCCAAACCCCAGGGTGTCTTAGATAATGACCCAGACCCCATTGCCATGGCATCTGAGCATCTCCATGTTTTAATGGCATTTCCCCTCCCAAAGTTAATGGCATTTTTCCTTACAATGCACACTGAAATGGGGAAAGAGAGAGAGAAAACTGTTACCCAGGGGACTGCAATTTAACCAAAACATGAGTGTTTCCTCACATTGTGCCTGAAGCATCCTCTCTGCTCGTTTTCTGAACTGAACTATATGAAACACAGGAAAAGATTGACTACCAACAGGCTCCTTGTACCGCAGATTTGGCTGAGAGATCAAAAGCTGAAATGGCCTCGAGACCATTCTCATTTTCTAAACAGGCAAAATGCTGTGTAGGAGCCATTTATTACTCTGTGGTGGAAGAGACTTCATTTTCTCTATGCTGTTAATTCATCTAACTAAATCTGTGCCTCTGATATGTGTGTTGAGTTTGGACCTAAGCTGAGAGCCCCAGGCCCTGCAGGGTTCAGCCTCAAAACCTTCCAAGAGCAAAACAAGGATTCTGTGAGGACAAAACAAACTGATCCCCTGAAACAGCATTTGCCACCACTTTCCCTCAAGGGTCACAGATGCCCTTGAACTTCCAAGAGAGGAGCCAGCTAGGGTATTTTTAGCCCTTCCCTTTCCTGAAGGTGGCTTCTGAGATGTCCCAGTGAGAGCTCAGCCACGAGGCTGAGCACTGCCCCCGTCTCAGATGCTGCACACCACGGCAGCAGCCAGGAAAACCTGCCCAATACACCTGCCATGGGTGTTGGGCAGGAGGGACAAGCTCAGCAGGTCCTGATTTGGAGGAGCTACTCTACTGTCTATTCACAGGCATTCCCTGAACATTCTTCCTAGGAAGACCTCTTGGCTTAGAAGGGTTGGCCATACCTGTGATACGCTCAGTGACGTCCAGCAGAGCTTGGCCACTCAGTTGACTCCATTGCTGGCCAAACTCTTTCATCAGTGATACTTTATCTACAAGAGAAACACACATTTCTGCTCACTCTGAGGAGGTCATAGGAGAAAGGACAGTGGGGTGGGAAAGGGCAGGGGCAAGCCCATATTTTATACAATAAAGTCAATTTCTGCTGATTCTTGAATCCTTTTCTTATTTCCTTCCAGCCTCCTAGGGAGGGTTTTTAATTACAAGAGAAAAGCTCTCCTTGCACAATTGTAGATCCAAAGTTGTCTGCTCTACCAGGAGCTACATTAAACATTTCCCATCAGGGACTTCAAGAGTTCAATCACATGTAAGCAGTGAAAAGGGTTTGCATCCCAGAGTAAAAATGTGCCCCCCGTACTTGGAACAGAGAAAGGCACTGAGTCAGGCAGTTCATGAGGTCACAGAGCAGCTGAGGTGGAGAAAGTGGAAACTCCCCTGGAAGACCTGCCTTTTTAAAATTGATTTCTCAAGCATATTCCCCAGTGCGGCATTTTCAGAGCTGACATAAATCTGTGTAGCAAAGGAATTTGCAGCAGCCCTTGCCTAGGTAGCTATTTGCTACAGCCATCTTGCACCATGCAAAACAACATGTGGAACAAGGCATCATTGACAGCTGGATTTCTACCTGTTTCTTATAAGGAAATGAAGCTGCTGAAACAAAAGTTCTCCTTTGAAAAATAAAGCCAAAGAGGGAAGGTGGGAAATGGTCAGCTAATGCCTATAAATGTAGAGCCTTCCAGGAGGCTGCTCTGCAGAAGCTCTGAGGGGCCTGTGTCCCTTCATGCCAACAATAGCAAAGCTATTCACTTGGGAAGTTAAATGGGGCCCAAGCAAACTCCAAAATCCCCTTGGCTCTGAATTCTAGCAAAGCTGTAGTCCAGGACTTCCTCTTCAGACAAGCAGCACAGAGCCAAGGGCTCCTGGGACCTTTGGGAAATGCTGATGCACATTCAAGCCTGTTGGGGCACTGGTGTGTAAGGACTGCAGCTCCACAGCTTCTGGTGGATGTCAGCTGCAGTGTTCCACAGACAACAAGAGCTATCAAGGCTCTCAGCATTCTCTTGTGTGGCAGAGGCAGAGACACAGCTGAGGAGAGTCCATGTCAGGGGTCAGCCTTACCTAAATGAGAAATGGATTCTTCCAGAGCTTTCACAGCTGCAGAATGAACCCCGGGATCCTTCGAGTTCAGGTTCTTTGTAATTCCTTCCACCAAATGGACGATCACTGGGCTCAAGGCATCTTCCAGGATGCCAATGATTTCTGCCAGCACGTCCAGCGCCTTCTGCTTCACTTTCTTGTGGCTGTCAGATATTCTCAGGACAACATAATCAAAAATCTGTGGAGAAAACAAACAAAATGACAGCTGGATTACAATGTCCTTGTTTGAAGAGGGGATGTGAACATGTGCACTCAGCAATGTAAAAGATTGAATCTGATCCTTTTGGACAGGTCAGCACTTGCTTGCACAATTTCACTGTTTTCCTGGGGACCACTCACTGCAGTAGTTGCACAGCCCCATGCTGGTTGAAAGATTTTCATCTATTTTGAAGAGGTATGGGTGGGGAAAGAATAATTCCTATGGTGTTTCCCTCCACCTGTAAATATTTAAATTAATTCCATTTATTAATTCAAAAAGATGACCTTTGCTTTAGAAGTATGGAACCAGATATTTACAGAGCTCATTTTTCTGTACACTTGCCTCAAGTACTGAGGGCAATTTTGATATTGCCAAAACTATGGCTGGAGGAGATCTATGTTTTCTTTAGTCTGTCTCTATCTCTGTGTCTGGAGAAGTGCAGGGCTCTGATCAACTCTTCCAGGAACCACACCATTTGTCTAACTAACACGTAGGCTTCTGAAATTTATTGTGCTGTACAGCTCTTATTAGAGCAGGTTCAGTCCCTTGATAGCCACATTACAAGGCACCATTTACTGGAGAAAGGGAAAAAGCAGCTTCTGGGAGGAGAAGGCACAGATCTGTTCTTATTCATTTTCCTCCTTTACCAGAGAGAAGAAAAAGACCCCTCAAGAAGGCTGAGCATCGTCTTTCCCAGGAGGAACAGGGACAAGGATAGATATGAGTAACCCAGAGTTGTGCCTGTGCAAGACAAGGTGAAGTTCACAGAAGTATCCTTTAAAAAAAGATGGGTTTAAACCAACCCAGCCTGATACTACTCTTCCTCATGATAAACCATTTTTTATCAAGAGAATAATTGCCATGCTTTCAGTGCTGCTATTCCCTTCACTTAACCCAGCTGGGAGTAGGAGAGAGCAGAAGCTACAGCAGCAGCAAACTCTGTCATCATCTGATGAACAGCATCAATAGGCACCTGCCCAACAAATACAGCTGGACTGAAAGAACTTGTTCTGAAGCCTGGATCTGAATGAAATTTGTCTGTGTAAGAGGGACCAGCCTGGCCCAAACTGCCAGGATGTAGTGCCAAGACACACAGAATGAACTTCACTGCTCCAGGCTTGGGGAAGGAGCTAAAGGAAAGGAACAATGAAGATACCCTACATACTTGGACAATGTTAGTGGAGATGAGCTGGGGGCGAGTTTGGCACAGCTCGAGAAGGAATGCCAGTCCTTCCAGCCGTGTCTGAAACCCCTTGGCTTCCAGGAGACTGTAAAGCTTCTGGAGCGGCTCCGTTTCTTCCACAGCTGGAGGTAACGTGACCTGGGCTTTTGCACGGTGGAGGAGGCGTCCCTCAGAGGTAGACTTCACCCTGGAAAATAAAACCAAATTAGAACTTGGTGGTGATAATACCTTCAGTTAATGGAGAGCAAAACATCTCGAGGAGCATCCCTAATGATGTGATTTCCAGCTAGAAAATCATGAGGCTCTGAAAAACAACGTGGACCTCATGACAATCATTACAGGAGACAATCTGCGAGTAACATTCTCACCAGTGCTCACTCAGGAAAACCAAGGATGAGATGTATCTGATCTACCTTCAGATGGCTTCCCAGGCACAAAGGTCTCATTGCTTTGTGGGGAAAGAGAATTTAAACTTGCAAGTTTAAATGCCTCCTCATAGGGGACATGTGTGTCTTATAGTAAGGAAACTCATCGCTCTGGAGAAGTGTCTCTACAGCAGGCATGACAATCTGTAACAGTAGCTCAGATGCCTCTGAATAGATGAACAGGGGCATATGTGAAGGATCCAGGAAATCAGTAACAGAGATAAAAACAGAAGGCAGACATCCCAGCACTATGCTAACTTTATGTTTGCTTCCCCAGAGACTAGATCCACAGCTTAACAAACCCACAGGGAACAATTCTCCTGCATCAACCTGTCTCTTCCCTGAGCATTCCAAGTTCCTAGCTATGCTACTGAGGCATGTGCTCACTCTTCTGCCACCACTGAGCATGACAGAGCTAAAGAACTTTCCTCTGTTATCACAGGAGAACAGGTACAAGTAGCTCTACCCCTGGCAGAAAGGACAGCAAGGACCAAATTGCTGTCTTAAATTTGGACTGCAGCACAGGGGGAAATAAACCAACATGCAGTCCATCAAGCAAACAGTGTGAAGGACAGGAATATCATAACAAAACATCCACATTGAGACACCTGTTGACCAATGTCGCTTAGGAATTGCCTTGATACTTACTACTCAAACTTGGTACTGTTTGAGAGTAAGAAAGGCATGAATCAGCCAGGCCCAACAACTTGCATGGGAGCTGCTTGTTTGGGGAATGGCATCTTGTTTCCTGACTGGGACTTCTCATCAAGACACCAATCTGAAAAAGACTCCTCTCTGATGAAAACAACCAACCCTGATTGAATTTACTTGTCCCAAGTCCGGCAGCAGAGACACAGCCCTCTCCATGCCTCCACAACACTGCCCTTGCCAGTGCACTGCATCGTCTGAGCCACAACCAATGGGTGTCTTTTTGTTACCCAATTTCTGTGGAAACCTCTCCAGAGAAGCTGTGTTCAGTGTAATGCAGAAGTAGCCAATTTTTATCATGGAGCATTTGTAGGGAATGGAAACCATCTCTGGCACGGGTCATCTCCCCCAGAAAGATTTTCCTGAGGAAGGACATGTAAAGCTTGTCACGTGCTTTGTCCCATCTAACAAAAGTGCTCAGTACCGTTTACTAGAAGGCAATGTGGCCTGGGGCTTCTTCGAGGAATCGCTGCTCTTCTTCACCGGCATCTTGACTGATGGGCCTTCACCCTTCTGGCTTTCCATCTCCTACAAAGACATAAAGAAACCCCATGACTCTTTAGAAAATGCAATAGGAAACTTCCTGTTTAAAACACAAGTTAAAACCTCAGGATCACGGCTACCAAGACTTAGGGAGACATTTCCTAGCTTACGGAAGGCAACAGACCAGAGATTCAGTAATGCCAACTCTTTGTTCTCAATAGCCCAAGGCAGGTTATGGGTGCTGCCATACTGAGCAGCACTCTAAAATCCCAAATTCATTAGGCTTGAGCAGAAATGGGAATAATTCAAACTGGTAGGCAATGAGTGTTCTTAAAGGAAGCAGCAGAAAAATTTGGATCCGCTGGGAGCTGGCCCATTGTGTTGGAAGTTGATTCAACACTCGCTCTCCCTGTCCCTCCACAACATCACGCTCCCTTCTATAATGTAGATAAGAAGAATAAAAAACCCCACAAACAAACAGATGGTTTTCCACTGGACGCTGCTGAATTCACCAAGCTTCCTCCAGCTCCACAGGGCTTGGCAGCAGGACAGTATTCCCAGCAGACAGACAGGAATTGCAGTAATCCAGATTGACATGTACATCTTTTGTATATTTGGAAATTTTCCTGGCACTACTACATCCAGTGTCTTTTGCAAAGACTCTGTTATCTTCAGAAGCACTATTCGCATTTAATTCCTTTACTGGGGGCACAGTAGGGAGAGCATGGTGAGGGGTTACACTTAAATGAAAACCCTTTTTCTCCTCTTCCCCTTTCCCCTTTGTGATATTCAAAATATTCAAAACCCCACTTTTTCCCTATGAATATCAGTCCCTTTGTAGTCTGCAGATGAACAAGCTGAGGATTAACTGCTCATTCCCAGGAGCAAAGTGATTCAGGAGAATGAGATAAAGACTGATTAGGTATAATTGATCTCATATAAGCATTGGCAATCCTTGCACAAAGGAGACATTTCTCCTGCCAAGCACTTACTTTCTTCTTAATTCTTGTCAGAATATCTTCCAGGTCACGGGTAGAAACAGATTTCTCCAAAAGCCTTTTAAATTTTGGGTGACTTAGCATCATCTTCACCATCTCCTGTCCATAGTGCCTAAGGATCAAAGGAAGGGAAAGAAAGAAAAGTGAACAAACATAGGAAGAGTGTTAACAGAAGAGGCTGATACCTTAAACCCATCAGGTGCAATCCTTGCATAAGAAGGCATTACCTACTCAGCAAAGAGAGACATTTACCTCCACTTGTCGCTGCACAGTGCTGTCAGCTGAACACAAGAGGCAAGAGGAGAACGTGGGGCAACAGAAAATACCATTTGATTCTGAAACTGTGTGTGTGCTTCTGTGGGATCAATGGATCCCAGGGAACAATCAAAACACATCTGCTTGGTTGTCAGAGCCCATTAACAGTGTCTTGCTGCCACTGCACAATAATTTGCCTTCATTTAACAGGCAGGGAAGCCAGGACAAAACACCTCTTGCTTCCTATTGATTATTCTATACCATATGTATGGACAGGGGCAGCTAGTTGCTCCTGTGTTCTTGGCAGCTATTAATGGGAATTTACACATCAAAGTGAGGGGATTTTGGTGGTTTGGGTTGATTTTGCCACTCAGAACCTGCAGTGCTCTTCAAGAACAAATTTGGAGGTAATTTAGCCACAGATAACAGCATTATAGATTTCTTCAGAATAGGTTTAGAAAGACTGAATACATTGGCTAAAGACCCCTGAAGTATTTCTAGGAAAATCTTAAGTTAATGAGAAATATGTATTTGGGATCCTTCAGTGATGAAAAGTAGGCAACACTTTGTCTTTGTATGGTGCACCTAAGGCCAAACAAAACTGTTAGTCTGGCTAATCTGAGCTCTTTTGATCTCAGTCAAGAATTCTTCAAGTCACAGGAAGCTGGCAATGCTCCTTCTTGCTGGACAACCTCAGGTTACCCAGTACAGTCATTTCCCTGGGGAACCCAGAGCACTGGTCACAATACCAAGGCTGACAGAGCTCAAGAAGGGTTTGGACAATGCTCTTGGGCACATGGAGTGTCTCTTGGGGTGTCCTGCACATGGCCAGGAGCTGGACCTGATGACCCTGATGAGTCCCTTCCAACTCAGCGTATTCCATTATTCTATGCCCCTTATCCACATGGAGAGGTAACATATTATTTCCTGTTGTTTCTACAATTTTGTGGGTTTCCCTTTTAAAGCCAGACACCAAAGAGATTTCGTGGTTTAGGAGGTGAAATGAAGATCATTACCTTGTGTCCTTGTGACAGTCCTGAGCAAGCTTCCCTGCCACCTGTGCCAGGTTCTCAGCCCTGGGTGTGTCTGCAATCTTCGTGACTCCAATTTTCCCCATCAAGGACAGGAGGAGTTCGGCCGCACACTTCCGCACCTGGACGTAGCGGCTCCTGGGAAGAAGAGAGCAAACACTGGGACACAGGGAGAAGGAGGCACAGCTGCACAGGCCTTGGCCAGAGAATGCTCCCTGTCCTTGCTGGGCAAAGGAGGCCTGGGTTCTCCCTGCAACTTTAGACACCTGTAGGAGGTTCTGTCCTCAGATAAACACAAAGTTAGCATTGCACAGAAGGAGTGCCTGCAAGGAAGAGGGAGGAATTCAGTCTCCCTGCATTATCTGATACTCAATTTCTTTCCCAAAAATTTCCCTGAGAAAGATTAAAAAATAGATTACATATGAATAATTTAGAAATTAATGACAACTCATGCTGACCCATCAGAGGCACCCACTACACAAAGCAGCAGAAGCAGGACTGAGGCTCTTTCCTCCCATTTACCCCCAATTCTAGAGACCTCCTGTGAAAAACAAATGCAGGGAAAATGCCCCATGATTTGGGGCGTGAGGTTGCAGAATATCCAGCAATGCTGCCTGTTCCTTCTGTGAGGCTTGGCAAGGGATACATCTGAATGTTTTACCCTATTCCAAAGCTGAGGAAGGGGTGGCAGGCAGTTCAGTCAGGTTGTTCTGTTCTAGAGACTGTCTCTTGGGAACTATCAGGCCCAGCACCAACACTTAAGGCAGCATTTGCTTCAGCTGTCCCATGGCAGTCATCCTGTGAAGGTGCCTATAAAGTGATTCATCATCTCCAAGCTAACATGAAACATCAGTTTGAACAGAAAGTAAAGCTCTACGGCCAGGACAGTCCTACAAGAATCCTTTTGGCAGGAGCTGCACCTGCTGTGCTGTCTGTGCCCCACCCAGCACATTCTCTTCCATGTGCTCCATGCCCCAGCAAGTCCCCTCCTTCTTTCTCAAGCTAATGGCATAATGAGGATGCATGGTTTGTCCCAGGGCCTCTGTGCTTAGCGCTGTGAAATATCAAAGAGCGCTCACAGCTACAACTTCAATTGTCACTCTTCCCACAAAAGCACAAGGCTCTATCCTTAGCCTTTGCAGGCACTTTCACTTCCCCACCATTCACCAGTTCTGGGAAGCTCTGACAGGCTGGGAGAATTCCAGGAAGCAGCAGGAAGCTGAGTCAGAGGAGGTTTAGGTTGGATATGAGGAAAAGGGTTTTCACCCAGAGGGTGGTTGAGCACTGGAACAGGCTCCCCAGGGCAGTGGTCACAGCACCAAGCCTGACAGAGTTGAAGAAGCATTTTAACAACAATCTCAGGCACTTGGTGTGATCCTTGGGGTGTTCTGTGCAAGGCCAGGAGCTGACCTCGATGCTCCTGATGGGCCCCTTCCAACTCCCCATATTCTACAGCTCTGTGATTCTGTGAACTTATAGGCTGCAGGAGGGCAGAAACAGGTGACAAGAGGAAAGAAGTGAGGTTGATGGGGGAATGAAGTCCCTGACTTCACAGAAGATGCAGGATGCAGGAGCCTTCCCTCCCACCATTCCCATTCTGTCTCTCATCCCTTCCCCCACGCACACACTAGAAGGTGAAGAAGATCACTAGAAGAAGAAGAACCTACTTGGCTCCCCTGTCCATGAGAGCAGCCAGTGCTCGTGCAGGAGTCACGTTCTCCACCATGATCCCCAGGGTCTGATTGGCTGCTTTCTCCAGAAACTCTGGGGAATTCCAAACCATCTGGAGAAGGACCCGAGCAACCTCATCCACCACGGAGTCCATGTCCTTCTTCAAGGCTGCAAAGAGCTCTCCAAGAGTGACGATTGCAGAGTAGGACACCTTGGAGCGAAGGTTGGTCACCTGGGGAAGTGATGAGAGAAACATAAGAATCACCTTGAAAAGAAAACCAGTGGCCTTAGACAACAGTCCCTGGAAATGACAACACGTCCTGTGGATGCTAAATGCTAAAAGAAGGGAACAGAGCCTGTGTGAAACCAAGTCACAGTCTTCTCATTCTGGCCTGAGAAAGCATAAGAATCCAAACAGTCCTTGGTAAAGGACAACAATCTTTATAGGCGGTGTTTAGGAAAACAGTCAGAGGCTGATGTTACACTTAACCAATGAAGGTAGATGTGTTGCTTTAATGACCAATGAGAGTTTTACTTCTCAGGCTTTCTCTAACATGTCTATAAAAGAAGATCAAGAATAAGAAACTTTGCTCTCCTGTTCAACACACAAGAGTCTGTCGTGCTTATTGCCATCCCCAGTACAGCAACACACATCCCACTCTGTCCGGGGGAAGATAAAAGCATAATAAGAGCAGGAGAGCACAAGCACAGAAAAGCATTTACTCTGGCACCAGTTTCTGGCCTCAGACCTGCTGACAGCAGGCCTAGAAAAAAAATATTTCACTTAAGACTTCCAAAATGTGCACTACTTTGATTTTAGGCCCTTCTACTTGAAAAACAAACAAATTAAAGGAAGGGCTTCTTGCAAACTATAAAGGCCCAAGTCATAACAACAAAGGAGTCATGTGCTCTAGTCCAAAAAAGCAACACCATCAATCGAAGGACTCTGACCAGAAACAGAAAACACAGGCTCAAGTCTACAGAAATTTCCAGTCTTGAATTACAGCTCTAGCAGAGGTTAGGATCCTGGTAAATAACATAATTAATGTCTCAGTTTGTGCATTTGCACCTTGCTTTACAAGGACACCTCACTCAAAGATGAGTGTCAGACAGCCAACCTACCAGGAAATACAGCTACATGCACACACTGATCCTAGCTGACAGACATTAGAAATACAAGGTCTAGAAACAGAAATGAAGGCAATCCCTGAGCACACATGGACATGAACATGCACATATCTGCTCTACACACCATGTATGAGGTACGGGGAACAATTCAGAAGAATGTTCTCACCTCGCTGGTAACTGCCAGGCAAACATCACGAAGTCTACAAAGCACGACTTCTGAATGGGACCCAGCCAGCTGTCCGATGCTGGAGAGCGCCTTCTCCTTCAGCTCCCTGAAAGGCAAGTCCCAAAAAGATTGGTTTTTCTCTCCACCCAAGAACTAGGCAGCACCCTCTGAAATGACCAGGCTGGCAGCTCAGTGGGACCTCAGCGGGAGGTGCTTTTCAAGGAGCACTTCAGGAAATTGTGGAACTCGTGGCCACAGGATGCTGAGGCTGTCAAAAGCACACACAAATCCAAGAGGCAAAGAGAGGGGTTTCAGAGTCTTCATTTGTGGCCATTTTACAAGACAGCCTTTCTGAAACCTCTGGCCCATGAAATCCGTGTTTCACTGCTTCTTAGAAGCTGTGAGACCGGACCACGCAGCTGTTTCCTGTCACCTCCCTGTTCCTGCCCCTGAGACACAGTCCCATGGGGCTGTTACTGGGGCTTTTTCCTTCTTTACCAGCCCCAGCAGGCAGTTCAGCAGTAGGAGACTGCACTGGCACTCTGGAGCTGACTTTCCACTCTGCAATCCAGGCCTGTCTCTCACCCACTCCACTTCTTTTCCTCCTTGCCCAAAAAAGCAGCAGGATGTCCCAGAAGATTCCACACCTGGGCAAGAACAGCTAAAACTCTGGCAAAGCCCGCTACCTAAAACAACCCCCACAAGAGCAATATGTTATTTAAAAGGTGCAAACAACTCCATCTCCCAGCACCTGCTTTGTGCAGGCCCTCAGCTACAGGCAGGTTTGTGAGGCATCAGGGCTGCAGCACAGGGCTGGTGATCGATCCCACAGGAACCCCTGATGTCACCCAGACCCCCCCACACCTCCAGAGGCTCTCTGCACCTCACAGGGCACCAAGGAGAAATGGGGAAGAGAAAGCAGAAGATAAGGAGCAAAGCAAAGGTGACTGCACAAGGAGATGCATTGTGGCAGATTTTTCATGTTTATCCCAGTGTGAGTGGAGTCCTTATCCCCGTGTGAATGAAGCATCCACCAGTGAGTGGATGCTAACCCAGACATCAAAAAGACAACCAATACCTCCCAACATCCATCAGGTTAGCACCTCTGGGCCTCCTTCTGTCTGTGTCAAATTTTGGGACAAAATGTGAGTTTTAACCAATTATTTCAGGCCCATATGATGCAGTGAGAAAGAAAAAGTTGAATTCCAAAAGATTCCTAGAGGATTCTATTTCTTTTTCCTTCTCTTCTGCCATGAGACCTTCAGGAGTAATGACAGGCTGAGGGACTTGAAAGCACAAGTCAGGCCATTTCTCAGGAAGAGGAACTCCCTGGAGCTGCTTCTGGCATTCACAGCAGGAGGTCCCAGGGAGACCCTGTCACCTGCCATTGCTGTCAGCAGTGGGGCCAGAGAGAAGAAATCTTACTCAGTCCCACTGGACCAGTGCTCCAAGGCACCCAAATCTCTACACTCAAAAGTGCTGCCATCCTGCTTCTGCCTTCAGCCAGCAAATCATCTTGTCCCACAGCTTTCTCTCTTCCCTCAAGATTTCCTCTGCAGCTCCATGGAGCAGCAGGCGAAGCAAGCAAACAGCAGGGACCTGCTGCAGCTGGAGCACTGCTGCAGACCAAGGCCAAGAAAAGGCTGCTGTCAAATCTTTATCCTCTCACGTCTCTGCAGTGGTTTCACTGGTGCCCCTTGGCCCTCTGGGCTGTCGAGGCTCAGAGGCACTAGCAAGATCCACTTCTGAGCTACCTTAACGCTAAGAGGGAGACAGAGTGAACGGGGCCTTTCTTACCAGTCATCGCTGCCCAGCAAGGACAGTGCCTTGAGCAAGGCCTGCTGTGGGTCACAAGTGGCTGTGTCCTTCTGCCAGTTCCCACGCAGTGGCTCCTCTCGACGCTTGGCACCAGAGGCCGTCTGCGAGGTCACTGTGAGGAGAGGGTCAGCCATGAGCGCTGCAGCCCCGGGCAAGGCACCCCGCCATGGAGCGGCCTGCAGCCCCATCTCCCAGCCAGGCTTCCGTGTGGGACAAAGTGGCACTGGGACAGACACTTCCCTGCTGCCTGGCTCCTTGGGCTGCTTGCTTTCTCCCAGCCCCCCCAGCTGGGCCCAGCTCCAGGCTAAAGCTGACAGCTGCCCACACAGCGCCAGCTGCCAAGTGCCACAGCTACCACAGGCAGCGGCAGCTTCCTGAGGCCGCAGAGCTCCCACTGCCTGCCAGACAGCGCCCACCAGCAGGACTTGCTAGCCCAGGAGGGAACCCCTCAGCTGCCTCTCTTGTCTCAGCGCCCTGATTTCCCCCAGCCCCGACGACAGAGGCACTCTGCAACTCCCTGAGGAAAGACCTGCAGCTGCCTCGCCACAGCACCAAGCCCAGCCTGAACAACCCAGCCCTGCTGGGCCCGGCTGAATCCCCACGGAGCAGCTACCAGGGAGCAGCGATACCTGACCCTTCACTCCTGACAGCGCCTCTCTTCCCATTGCCTTCAAATCTTCTAGACAGCAGACAGCTGACTGCACATACATTGTAGCCTACTGTTGCCCAGGGAGTACTTTATGGATTTTGTTCTTTCCAAGCATCATGAGTCTTTGCCCTTTCAGAGGGACACACTGGCTGTATTTCAAAGATGCTGAAGTGAAATTTCTTTGTCATCAAATGGATGTGTTTGTGAACTCAGCAGTGCCTAAGCCTTCACTTGAGGAAAAATGCCATTTCCAGTCTAGACAGTTGATATAAAAGCCTTCCAAATGCAAACTGAGGATAAAAATATGCAAATACAGCTGCAAATTGTTGCCAGACACATGCTCTTGATAATCAGGTGTTCCAGGCTTTGCCTTAATTGAATGTTTTGGTATGGAAAAAAATGTACAAGGTATTAGAAAAATCAGATGATAAATGCATGTCTTATGAAACCCAATTGTCATCAAAAGCACTGTGCATCCAAAATTTCATGTCATGCTCTCAATAGCTCATTTCCTAATGTGTAGATGAAAACATCAGAGCTGTCTACAATGATGGACTATCAACACTGAACAGAATCTAGATGAACTTCTCTAGACTCTGCAGGGTTTCTGTGCTACCTTGCCTGTTCTCACAAAGTATACCATAACATCAAAAATATTCAGACAGGGGCTAATGTGGATGTCACTGATGTACCCCAGACACTGACATCAGTGATGTCACTGCAGAAGTGTGTGGACATACACATCTAGGTTCACTATGAATGGAGAGCCACGTCAGGCTACTTCTGGTCAATTCTCAACATGGAAGTAGCACCTCTAGAAAGGAGCATTCCAAGTATCATTCCTAGCTCCTTTCTTCTTATCTTGCCCTACTTGTAATGCTAGCACAGGCACTCTACCCACAAGGGAGAGACAAGAGCCACTAGGGACTATCTGCTGGGTATTTACTGCAGGCAGCAAACAGCCTGGGAGCACCAGGCAGCCCCTCCTGGCTGTCACCTGCTACATACGGCCACTGTATTTGGCTGGGGTGACAAAGGAGGCACTGCTTGTTCCCTCTTGGCACTGCAGGCTGTGGGATGGCAGCAGTGAGGAGCCACTGGGCACTTCTGGGAGCAGCAGCACGACTGCACCAAGCTGCTGACTGCCACGCAGAGACAGCCCTTGCTGGGATAGCAGGAAAGCTGTCTGCAGAGCCGGACAGCAGCACAGGCAGAGGGATGAGATGGTGAGTGGACAACTGATCGTGGTGGTACTCGTAGGTGCCCAGTGAGCACACCCTGGCACACTGCCCCACAGCTCATCCCTGCAGTTACAGCTGCCTCTTGCACCAGTGCTGTGGTTTGGACTATGAGGAGGGACAAAAGCCAGAGCTTAGGCCTTTACCACTACTTTATTCAGCTCAACTTTCCAATGGATCTCTAAGAACCAACTGCTCCACTACTGCAGAGCTGGACTAACTCAGAAGTACATTTGCTGTTCATTCTCAGGACAGGCTATGGACCCAAGATCCCAGCTGTGCTGGGTGAGGCAGGTGGCAGTTTGTGCCCCATGGGCAAGGAAAAACCCATGTGGGAAAAAGCTGCCTCAGAGCAGGCTTACCTGAGGAGTTGCGTGGGAAGCTGCCAATCCCATGGATGATGGGCATATTGGGCAGTGATGGCACATTGTCCTGCTTCCTCAAGACCTTCTTCTTCAAGGCACTACCAGGGTATTTTCTCCGCACACTGGAAGCTGTGCCATCGACAGGCGGTAGGCTAAAGCCTGTGGGGAGACCAAAGAGGAGCTTGTAAGTGGAGGCTGCTGCACAGGGTGACGATGGAAAGGGCCAGAAAACTTGCTGGACTCGGGTAACAGCTCTTTGTTATCCCAAAGAACTTCAAGTATAACAGTGGCATGCTAACATGGGACTGTGATCACAGTATCACAGAATCCTAGAAGAGTTTGGCTTGGAAGGCACCTCTAAGCACCATCTAGTCCAACCCCTGTGAGCAGGGACATCTTCATCTAGATGAGATTCCTCAGAGCCCCATGTAAATTTGCTTTGAACACCTTCAAGAATGGATCAACAACAGCAGCTTCTGTGAGCCAACCCTTCCAGTGCTTCATCCCCTTCATTATAAAAACATTCCCCCTAGAATCTAATCTGAATCTACCCTCTTCTAGTTTAAAACCAAATTGCAGTGATGCTTCCCCTAAGAAAGAAGGAAAACCCAGTATTGCTTTGCTTTTGTTTTCCTGTTTCTGGCTGGGGAAGTTACCAAATGAAAGTGCAGATAGCCTTGAGTGATGCCCTCGGGCTGAGTGCTGCCTCCTAAGGTCCCTGCTGCCACCCTGGGGGCAGCACACACAGCACTGCAGTCAGAGCCCCTCAGCCAGGATTCAGTCAGGAACGCTCCTTGCTCCTGGGGCTACAACAGAAGCAGTGGCTCAGGGCTTCAGCACAGCTCTACAGTGCCAGCTCCTCAGCAGGCTGTGGCAGGAGAAGGATCTCTGGTGTTTTCATTAGAAGCAGTTGAATTTTGTTTCTTCTCAGTTCCACCATGGCTGAGAAGCATTCTTCTGGACTCCCCTTCCCTGCAGGCTGCTCTCCAGGAGAGAGTCTGAAGCTCCAGTCAACTTTACAAGAAAAAATTTTGTACTCTGAAAAACTTAAGAGGTAAAGGTGGGAAGCTGATATTCTCTTATTGACTTAGTGCGGCCATGGGCCTCTGTATATTTCTTTGGGGAACAGAACTAACTCCTCTTCAGTCTTCCACTTAGATGCAAGCAGCACAGCCCCCCAGTCTGATTGCAGCACTGAGCAAAGGGCAAGCAAATGATCAAAAATGACCACAAGTGTAGACACATACTTCCTTCTTCTGCATCCCCGGGGTCAACTACCAGTGGAGGTAGCTGCAAGGATGTTTTCCTTTGTGTCCTTTTCTTCATCTCTTCCTCAAAAACCTCCGCATCCTTCTGCTCTGAGTTCTCCTGAGGCAACTTGCACAATGCAGGACGGACCTAGTTGCAAAGGAAATACATCACAGATGTAAGCAGAGACACCCAAACTGGACACAACATCTCATCAGGAGCACAGGGTCCATAGAGTGCCACAGTCTTTAATGCAGCTCCATATTCATTCCAAGTGTTTCAGAAGAATGTCTTCCACCCTCATCTTGGCAATTACACACAAGGAGGTGGAAGACTTTAGGGCCACAACCTTACACTGCTCCAACTGCAACCTATGACAGGAAGCCCTGCTTGAAGCACCAAAGTCATACGAGTGCTCCAAGACAGGTGAAGAGCTCACATGACCAGAGAGCAGGCAGTTCAGTTCCTACAGGCCATGGCAGCAGAATAAAAACCATGTGCAATAAATACGCAGCAAGGAGGGGTAATTGCTCTTGGTTAACACTCATGGCCAGGAATGGCAGCTGTTTCTCACTTCCTGGCTTCTGAAGAGCTCAGCTCTGAGGGACTCTGAGGGACTCTGAAGGACCCTGAAGGACCCCAAAGGAAGTCTGCTCATCCCTGTCTTTATCCCTTACCTTTCCAAAGCCATCTCTCAGGTCTTTGTCTCTTGTAAGACCAGGACTGGTGGGATGATCCGTCTTCCTGGCCTGGCTCTGTGGGAGGCCTGGGAATGGAAGGATAGGTTTGTGTAAATCTCTGGCAGACTTCGAGGTCCCAAAAACACCATGTGGGCAACAGGCAAGACAGGTTCCAGACTACAAAGTTCTCATAAGACTGTCCTGGGGTGACTTTATGATGCTTTTATCCCCAGTCATCTGTTCTGTTTATGCTGGATATTATTTTTTTTACCTTTGAGACTGGTTCTGAGAGCAAAGAGGGGAAGAAGAAGTGCGCAGTTTGTTTTCAGAAACTGCACTTGCTCTCCGGCATTTTTCCTTCTCACAGACTGTATTGTCTGCAGCATGGACAGACAGCGGGAGAGAACTCTCCTTTGCTTTTTAGTTAGGGTTTTTTTAGGTAGCTGAGGCAGAGAAATTCCCTGGACTGTGTTTTTTCTTTTTCTTGGAACTGTTCAAACCTGCTCTGGACTGGAAACCCAGAAAACACCGGGAGCTCACCCCTGTGTCCCACCAGGGCCCGGGACATAGCATTTTCCAATGCAGGAGGGACTGATAAGAGACTGAGTGAGCCAAGCGACACCCCATGGAAAGGACTTTCTGAATTTGCCATCTCTTCAGAACTGCAAGAGGCTTTATTGCTTATTATTATTCATTTTTTATCCTTGCAAATACTTTGCTTGTTAAATAAACAGGTTTGCTCCACTTATCTCCAAGGAAAGTTTTTCCCAAACCAGTAGGGGGAGGGGCTTGAATCTGCTCTCTAGAGGGATCCCTTTTGGAGTTTCCTCCCAAATTTGCCCTAAACCAGGACAAATACATTTTTTGGCGCTCAGTGTGCGGCTCAAGAAAGTGGAAAAAAACTGTACTAATTGCATTTTGGTTGTACTTACTCTGTATTGGGATAAAGCAGTCAGTAGCCATGTTGCTTGAATTCATAATGTCTCTCTGGCTGCAGGCCCTCACACGTCTCTGGTCCCTCAGCTTTTTTCAGGTTTTAATACCTTTCTGGTCCCTAGGCTTCTTTTCTTATTCAGAGATAGCTCCTATATTGTTCCTAACACGTAGTTTTTACAGTAGAGGGGCACAGATTTGGGTTGCTATTTTGCTGGGCATGGTAATAATGATTTATAGGGAGTTTACAAAGGGGTTTGTTCAAGATATGAATGGTTTATGGTTTCTTTGTTCTACCCTGCATCCTAGTTCCAGTAGCACGTTTTGGGGGTTTTTTAGTAGTTGGGCCCAGTTTGCTAGAGCAGGAACAGGGGATGAGGCTTTTCAGCCTTTTCTTTCCTTCTTCTTTGAATCTGCTACGTCACTTTTGGAGAATGTTCAGTTTCCCCTGAATGTTAAAGAGACCACCTTCCTGCTATTTAATCTGGTAGGCCTCCTCTATAAGGTTTGCAGCTTGTCTAGAATGAGAGCTGAGATGTCCAGAGGAGCTGATGAGACCTGACCTGAGTTCCTGGATCCCTGACCCAGGAGTAGACCTGGGCATGGAAAATTCTAAGTGGAGTGGAGATTGGGAGGATATGGGCTAAACCCTGAAGGAATTTTCTAACCCTATAGCCTGGAACTTTTCACGTGGACAAATATAGAACCCAGCTGAGGTGGGGAAATAGCTGAAACAGAAGTGCCATGATGACTCTAAGGAGAAAAAGGTCATTGCAATAAGCTGGGTCCTGGCATATGCTTATCGCACACTGCTAGATACTGTGGGGTAGCAGAGAGAGGCAGGGGAGCAGGGAGATAAATCAGCAGCTACCCCAGTCACTCAGGCTGCCACCAATACCACAGTTACTCAGGCTATTGCTAAACCAGACAGTGAGCCTAAGCCAGTAGCTAAACCAGACAGCCTAAGCCACTGGCAGTCACTTCTGTGGGAAAGCAGCACAAAAACAAAATCAATCGACCAGTGGACAAAGATCTGGGGGAAGGACCCTCAAAGCCAGCTCCAGCAACTGACACAAAATCAGAAGTTGCTACTGAGTCCTTTTCCCTGAGGGACCTTCGTTGCCTAAGAAAGGGTTACACTCGACGACCTGATGAATCTATAATTAATTGGTTAGTCCATCTTTGGGATACTGCAGGCAAGGCTACAATTCTGGATGGTACTGAAGCAAGGCATTTGGGATCTCTGTCACATGATCTGGTTATCAACCAAGGAATGATGAGGGGGCCCACCCTCACAATCTCTGAGCACAGATCTTGGTAAGTGTGGGACAAAGATACCTGTGTGCAGACGATCTCTATATGCAGCAAATCCAGTGGAAGACCATAGAACAAGGGACTCAACGCTTGAGAGAAATGGCAGTGGCAGAGATTGTCTTCTCGGACAACCTAAGAATCCAGACTTGGTACCATGTACAGCCACGATGTGGCAAAAACTTGTACGACTTGGGCCACAGGAATACGCTTCTGCTTTAGTAGTCATGAAGTGGGATGAAAGGGAGGAGACCATGCTTGATATGGCAAAGAAGCTCCGAGCATATGCATATGCCATGCATGGCCCAACACATGCAAGAATCACGGCTGTGGAAACATGTCTGCAGAAATTAGAAAATAAGATAGAGGAGAATCACAAGAAACCTGGGGAGGAGATTTAAGAGGGTCTTCTCCAAATCTCGGCAGTACAGATCAGAGGTTCTGGTACCAAATGCAGACATCTCCCAGACAGTGAGAGAAGGTACACACCACAAGGTGAGCTGTGGTTCTTCCTGCATGATTGTGGGGAAAGCATGAGGAGAAGGGATGGAAGACCCACTGCTGCTCTGGCACAATGAGTGTGTGAATTAAAGGAAGGCAAGACTCAGAGAGGAAGTTCCATCAGAAAGGAAGCAGCTCCAGTAGCCCGTAGCCAGGTATGATGACGATGACACGTCCAATCCCCTTGAAGGAACCTCTAAGATGTATGCCCAGGGAAAGAAAGATAACCAGGCTTAGAGAGGCCCTGCCTCCCTGACAGGTAGAGGGTAGGGAAAACCGCGTTTGATGGACTGTGTGGATTCGTTGGCCTGGCACTTCTGAACCACAAAAATATGAGGGCTGGGTCAACACTGGTGTACAGTGCACATTAATTCCATCAAGACACATGGGGGAAGAATCTGTTTCTATTGCTGGCATGACAGGGGGATCACAGGATTTGACTTTGCTGGAAGCTGATGTGAGCCTGACTGGAAGTGAGTGGAAGAAACAACCTATTGTGACTGGCCCAGAGGCCCCATGCATTTTGAGCATAGACTACCTCCCAAGTGGGTATTTCAAAGACCCAAAGGGACTCAGGTGGGCATTTGGGATAGCAGCTGTAGAGACAGAGGGCGTTAAGCAATTGAACACCTTGCCTGGACTATCAGAGAACCCATTTGCAGTGGGACTTCTGAAGGGGGAGGAGCAACGAGTACCAATTGCCACTTCAACAGTGCACCTCTATGGATGCTAACTATGAGCAAAGGCAGAGAGCACAGTGCCTGTGGAATAGCAGGCCGCATAGCTTTCTCGGTCTCGCCTGAGAAAGTGGCCAGGGAAATCATAAAGAGGGATTAAAACAATCCTCAGAGATAGAAGACAGCCTTGCAGGTGCTGCTTGTCAGTTTCTTGTTTTCTTGCAAGAGAAGGTTGAGGGGTGGTGTACCCCACTGACCAATGATGGTGATGTGCTAGTTTACTAACCAATAAGAGTTTTACTTTTCTGTACATTCACATATTGGTCTATAAAAGAAGATCTGAGGTAATAAACCTTGAAGGAACTCTCCTGTTCAACTCACAAGGGAGTCTGTGTTGTTCTTCTCGCCATTCCCAATAGAGCGACACACCCCCAACAGTACAGAACACTCAAGATGCTATGATTCCCATCCATAAGATGATCCATTAGTTGGAGAGCCAAGAGGTGGTCAGCAAAACCCACACACCCTTCAACAGCCCCATCTGGTCTGTGCACAAATCTGAAGTATAATGGAGATTGACTGAATCTATGGACTATCGTGCCTTGAATGAAGTGACTCCATCAATGAGCGCTGCTCAACGTGCCACATATGTTGGAGCTCCAGTACAAGCTGGAGTCCAAGGCAGTGAAGTGGTATGCCACTATTGATATTGCCAGTGCATTTTCTCCATTCCTTTGGCCTCAGTTTGCCTTCATGTGGAGAGGAGTGCAGCATGCCTGGAACCAATTGTCCCAGGGGTGGAAGCACAGCCCAACCATCTGCCATGGACTGATTCAGATTTCACTAGAAAAAGGTGAGGCTCCAGAACATGTGCAGTACATCGATGACATTATTGTGTGGGGGAACACAGAGGAATTTGAGAAAGAAGAGGTATTTGAGAAAAGAGAGAGAATCATCCTGATTCTCCTGAAAGCAAATTTCACCATCAAGAAGAGCAAAGTTAAGGGACCACTTGAGAGAGCCAGCTCCTGGGATTAAAGTGGCAAAATGGACAGCATCAGATTCTCACTGGTGTCATCAACAAGATCACAGCAATGTCTCCACCAACCAACAAGAAGGAAACACAAGCTTTCTTAGGTGCCATAGGCTTTTGGAGTATGCATATTCCAAGAACAGCCAGATTGTGAGCCCTCTCTACCTGGTCACCTGCAAGAAAAACGCTTTTCAGTGGGGCCTGAACAGCGACAAGCCTTTGCCCAGATCAAGCAGGAGATCACTCATGCAGTAGCCCTTGGCCCAGTCAGGATAGGACCAGATGTGAAAAACGTGTTCTGCTCTGCAGCCAGGAGCCATGGTCTGTCCCGGAACCTTTGGCAAAAGGTGCCGGTGAGACTGAGGCCAAGTATTAGGATTTTGGAGTCAAAGCTACAGAAGGTCTGAAGCCAACTATACTGCAAGTTTTAGCAGCCTATGAAGGAGTGCAAGCCGCCAGAGTGGTAATGGGTACAGAAGTACAATTCCTCCCGGTACCCCGACTACCAATGCTGGGGTGGATATTCAAAGCAAAGGGTCCCTCTACCAACCATGCCACCAATGCCACATGGAGCACAGTGGACTGCTTTCATCACACAGCGCGTCTCTATTGGAAAAAAGAATCGCCCTGGGATTTTGGACGTAATTGCAAAATGGCATGAAGGTGATGACTTTGGAGTCATGGACAAAGAGCAACGGGAACAAGTGAGAGGTACTGAAGACGTTCTCACAAAAAGGAGCACAAGTGTAGACACCACTTACTTCCTTCTGCTGCATCCCTGGGGTCACCTGCCAGTGGAGGCAGCTGCTTTCCTTTGAATGCTTCCCTTTGTGTCCTTTTCTTCATCTCTTCATCACAAAGCTCCTCAACCTTCCACTCTAAGTTCTCCTGAGCCAACTTGCACAACGCAGCACGGATCTAGTTGCAAAGGAAATACATCACAGATGTAAGCAGAAACACCCAAACCAGACACAACATCTCATCAGGAGCACAGGATCCATGGAGAGCCACAGTCTTTAATGCAGCTCCATATTCATTCCAAATGTTTCAGAAGAATGTCTCCCAACCTCATCTTGGCAATTACACACAAGGAGGTGGAAGACTTTAGGGCCACAACCTTACACTGCTCCAACTGCAACCTATGACAGGAAGCCCTGCTTGAAGCACCAAAGTCATACGAGTGCTCCAAGACAGGTGAAGAGCTCACATGACCAGAGAGCAGGCAGTTCAGTTCCTACAGGCCATGGCAGCAGAATAAAAACCATGTGCAGCAAGGAGGGGTAATTGCTCTTGCTTAACACTCATGGCCAGGAATGGCAGCTGTTTCTCACTTCCTGGCCTCTGAGGGACTCAGCTCTGAAGGACCCTGAAGGACCCCAAAGGAAGTCTGCTCATCCCTGTCTTTATCCCTTACCTTTCCAAAGCCGTCCCTCAGGTCTTTGTCTCTTGTAAGACCAGGACTGGTGGGATGATCCGTCTCTTTGGCCTGGTACAGTGGGAGGCCTGGTAATGGAAGCAAAAGTTCATGTAAATCTCTGGCAGACTTCAAACCTTCAAAAACACCCTGATGAGCAACAGGCAAAACAGGTTCCAGACTGCAGAGCTCTCATAAGACACAGAGATTGTGTAGGAGAGTAGCAAGGTACATATGCCTAGACCCTCTCCCAGTGGATGTGCTGCTGGCAGCAGACCCGACATTACTCTCTTGGCCAGCAGACTGAAACCTGCTGCATGATGAAGGCCTCAGCCCCTGGATGCTGGAGAGCCTCAGAGTTTGATAGAGAAGGGCAGAGATGGAGATTTCTCTTGGCAGAGATTCTTATCTGCCCATATGCTGATTTTAGTAAACATCTTCTTTCTGGTTTGTTAAAAGACGTCCCAGGTTCTAATACCTGTGGGCATTTAGATCAACACTCTCTTAGTTGGAGTATTTTAGAGGAAATTTAAAAGAAAAGCTTAGGAATGCAGGAGTGGTACCCAAACATGAACTCTGTTCTTGACACTAAATAATTTGTCTTCCCCAAGGGTTTTGATTTAAAACTGTATGAGATTGGGCCACATTTGGGCCAGCCTGACTAAAGGCTGATTTTCTTAATGAAAGTAGAATAATGTCACTCATTCTGAATTACTCTCCAACAGGGCTGTTAAAATTTAGGCAACTAAGAATTCTATACAACAACTTCACAGAGGATAAAATCAAGTGGTGGCAAAGTAGAAAGTAACCAATATCGTAAATCAGGATTTTTTACCCCTGCAGAATGGTCAGCTTAATAATAGAGAGTTAGGTAAGGCCTTTGAGGGGAAAAAGGCAATTCTGGATGGAAGGGAAGGCCTTGGAAGGTAAGAGAATCTGGGAAGTTGGCAGGGAAACTCCTGACCCCAGGGTAACCTCCTTGAGACCACTGCAGTCATTCTGTCCGCAAAATGGAAACACAAATTGTAACAGATAATGCAGTGCAAACCTAAAGCATCTGAAGCTCCAAATTCCATGGGATACATTTCTTGAAAACTTCTAAATAGCTGCACAGGGAAACATGTTCCTGCCTGCAGCCACTTGAGGCAGGCCAGGGGACACCCTGCCCCACTAGCACAGAGCTACCACAGGAACAGCCTGGCCTCTGGGCTGGCCTGGGACAGCAGGGAGCCCAGAGCCCTGGGCTTTGCAGCCATGGCTCAGCTGCACATGCAGCCTCCTGCTCCTGTCCCTGCCCCACAGCTGAGCAGCCCTACAGCTGCACGGGGCACTGGCAGCAGCACAGCTCATTGCAGGGGGCACATGCAGGGCAGAACTGTTCCCTGGGGATGAGCACAGGCTCTCTAGGCTGGCACAAGACCCTTCCTCCTGCCAGAGAGCAGCCCAGCTCCCACCTTACCTCTGTGTGTGGTTGAGCCCTGCTCAGCCTTCACCTTGTCCTCCCTGGCAGTGACCCTGGGGGCAGCGCTGCTCCACTGCCTCTGCCGGGGCTCCCGGGCCAAGGCCCCCTGAGCCGGCCGGGAGCCGAGACCTCCATTCCCAAGGCCGGGCTTCTGCACATAAGGCTCTATGCCAAACAGCTCAGCCAGTTTCCTTGGGAACAGAGGCATCCCAGGTCCTATCCTACACCAATAGCTCTTTCCCATCTTCCTCTGGGTGTTTGTTGAAGACTCAGAAGAAGCTGTAGATCAGGTACAAGAGAAGAAGTGCGTAACTGAACTCACACCTTTACAATCAACCCATCTAATGGGTGAGGAATTCAAAGTGTATTTCAGGAACCAAAAAGATGGGTTGTTTCTTTTATTTTTCATGAAACTAGCATCAGTTTAATTTATCTAAACAATATGGAGCTGACAAGCCAGGAGAGAAGGCTTCTACTACTTTATTGGTTGCCCATTGCCTCCCCACTACTACAGGATCCCTTTCCATCCAAACACTTGGAAGCAGACAGTGGTCTCTAGAATTTGACATGGTCTCAGAAGCAATTGTTTTCAAAAGCAGTTTTCAAGGTCATTGTTTCTGAATCTCCCACTCAATTCTAGATTGATTTTTGCACTTTGGGGAATTTTTATATTACTCATTCCATTAAAGGAAATGCTGGGACACAATGGCACCCCACATTAGACATAAAAGAAGCTTTGCTTTCTCCATTAGATGTCCCCAGTTTTCTGTGAGCATGTATTTCTGGAAGTAAAACAATCATCCAAAACTTCCACTTCTACTGTTATTTCCTGTTCCAGGGGTTTATTATGGACTTTCTTTTCTGCAGAGATGTCCATACCAAAGATAAACATGATCTGCCTCCAAACAGTTCTGATCATGCCTAATACTATCAATTCAAAGTTTGCTTAGAGGAAATACAAGAGAGCAGATCATTTTGAAACACTCTCCAACAGAGGTGTTGAAATTCACAGAACTAATCATTCTTTACATGGCTTCATGTAAGAAAAAATCATGTGACAGCCAAACCTTAAGAGAGGAATGAAAACCTGTCTTAAAAATGGATTCTTTCCCCTGGAGAACATTATAGTCAGCAATAAAAGTCAGACAGGTAAGGTTTAATAAGATAAATCATTTCTAGCCCAGAATTAATCCGGCACAAATGTCACCTGAGCAATATTTATCACAAGCTGCATTCAGGAATTAAGGAGTCTTTCTAAAGGAGCTGTACCCAGGATTTGGCAAAATAAACCCTAAGCAGAGGGACCAGGACATCTGATCCCTTTTCCTGCAGCTTTATGTCTTCAAGTTATCAAATTATATCAAATTATGTCTTCAAGTCTCATCTCTCCTATCAGTAAATGCCCAGAGATGGCAAAGGAACAACAACAGACTTTCATTGAGGCTTCCAACTTGAAAGCATTGGCTGACACAGACGCACCAGAGACTGCATTTTGTCTGGCACAATTCTACTTGTCAGGGATCAGGCAAGGCAGGCAGGGAGGGACAAGGCAGAAGGCATCTCCTCCTGCAGCCTCAGCCTGCAGCACTGACCCAGGCAGAGAGAGTCGGGGAAGAGATTTGTCATGGTGAACCTGCCATAGGTGGCTTTGGGCTTGTGCTGTCAGAGGATGACAAACTCAGACCCTGCATAGGCTGCATCCATTCGGAAACCTCCTTCTCCTTAATTGGAAATTTCACAAGGACTTTCCCTCAGAGGAGGTTTCCCTATTTCTCCCAGTGCAGAACCAGGCAATGTCCATGAATTTCCATGACGAAGGAGCGGGAACATTTCCCATTTCATGCTTTTTCTCTACTAACTGTGACACTAGAAAGGCTTCAGGGAGATAAAGGGCATGTGCAGGATGGAGAAGAATGTTTCGTTTTCCTGCACTACATTTCCAGGGCCGCAAGGTACCACTCCAGCTCCTGCAACTCAACACTTCACACTGGAGGAATTTTCACTGCACCACCACAGCACATTCCCAGTGATTGGGCTCTCCAGGAGTCCACTGAGCCCATCAAGGAATTGAAACGAATTTAAAGAAATTTTTAAAATACTGGTTTTTATCCAAGCTCTCAAAATGTCACCTCTGAGCTAAAATTCCAACAGCCAGTTCAGGACAGACATGCCCAGTACCTACCTGCTTGTTCAGAGTCCATGTCTTTGGTAGTGCTGGTGGATCTTGCCCTTGAGAAAATGGAGGAGAAAAGAACAGATGAGGAGGTAGAAAGCAAAGCAAGGGAATGCATGTAGCATGAAAGGAGGCAAACCATCTCAGCATGGTCACTGTGATGAAGGAGGAAATGCAACACAGAAACTAAACAAGATGCAAAGATGATTCATTGTCCTTAAGCTCTCAGTTGCTGGAGTCAGACAGAGCTGGCCAAGCTCTGGCTGAAACACAGCAGTCATTCTTCAACTTGCATCCTAACCCCCCAGTTCTGCTGTCTCTCCTTTTGGAGCCAAGTGGCTCCTACAGCCCCTCTGAAGCAGCAAGAGCTGCTGAGCTGAGACACGAGTCTCTATGGAGGGCAGCTGCTTTTGTACTGCTGCAAAGCTTGACTTTGCCTGTTTGTGCCTTACACTGGTGACAGTCTCGTGCTCCATGTGGTCAGAGCACTGCTGTCTCCTGAGAATGATATTACACCTCCCTTCCCTTTCAGAAAGAAGAAGGCTTTTTCACATTCAGCTGCTAGGGTAGGATATTCACATAGCACTGTAAAAGCCCTACAGAAGATTTTCAATTAGAATGATACTTTGGAGACTACCTCTTTACTGTTATCACTCAGAGAAGCTTGACAGCTACATTTTCTCACAAATATCCAAACCAATATCTTTCATCAGGTACAGTCCTATACCTCTTCTCTAGCACCTTGCCCTCTTTGATCTTAAGCCCAGATTGAAATATTAAACATTCATCAGATTATGCATCCCAAAACTTCTCTGGGACCTCATTTCACAGTGGAGGCCCAGGCATAGAGAAGTTATGCCTGACATTTACAAAGGCACCACTGCAATTTGTGAATACCTCTAAATTAGCCAATATTTGCCCAAACATGTTCTCATGGCTGAAGAAATTGACAGTCAAGGATTAGAGTATTCAAAGATCTGCAGCATCCAGACCCATGCAATACAGTCCCCAAATGACACCACAAACATTACAGAGGGAATCAACAGCCAAGTCCAGAAGAGGACCTGTCTTGAGGAGCTTTTAAACCCAGCCACCTCTTCCCCACCACCACCACCTCTGCTCTTGGGCCATATGGTGGCGGGTTTGACATTGGGCTGGATCACCACAGATAGGGCCAAATGCTGAATACACAGAGGTTTGCCTAAATACATGGCAGAGCTGACTGTGCAAAATAACCTCACGAGATGGGAAGAGCGAGGTGAACAGCACACTGGAGCAGCAGACACCTTGGCTTACCTCATCTCCTGGGACTCTTGCACATCCAGCTGCAGAGAGCTTTGCAGAGACTCTGCAGCACTGCCAGCACCAGGACTTACTGCCCTGCGTATCGGGGGGATCAGAGGGAGACCCAATGACTCCTTCTTCTTATCCCCTTCAGTGTGATACAGCAAGGAAGCCTGCAAAGAGTAGAACACAGTGCTCACAATCAAGCATCCAGTCTTGTCCCCTTTCATGCCTCAAGAAAGTTAGCCATGCTCTTCACAGAGACCTGGCAGGAAAAGAAAAGTCAGACTGATGAAGCAGCTTGGCCCAGGATGGAGAATGGTGCCCTAGGACAGGCAGGTGGTGGGGGAGAGATCATGTCACACATTTACCACCTCTCCCCTCATGCTCACTTCCATGTAAATGTGGCTACATTCCCAGCAGGCATCCACATGTTTGACATCAAGATGTGCTCAGGTGACGATGCCTCCACTGGCCTTTTGGATGTATGGGAAGCTGTTTAGATCCCTATAAACTCCCTGCCCCTAAACCACCTAACAACCACTGCTGATCTCCAGCCACGTCCCCACAAAGCCATTCTGCAGGATGGCAAAACCTGCTTTTCTTAACCCCTCATTTCTTTTGCTGCTGCCCTTCCCTCCTACAGTTCCCCAGCAGCCTTTGAGCCCAGATGCTGCTGAGCTCTCAGGATGCCCAGAGCTCTCCAGCTCCCACACATCCAGCATCTCAGACTCACTGGCATTTAGGAAGTTCAGCAGAGCTCTCTGATCTGCGGCTCTCTGGAAGGTCTCTGCCTGCCCAAGTTGCTCCAGGGCCCCCATGCCATGACCAGGAAGGGGGGTGGAGGAAGCAGGGACAGATGCACACCCTTCCTTAGTATCCCATCATTTCTGGCACAGCTAAAAAGCCAAATCAGGACCTGTTCAATCTTCAGTAAAACATCAGTTCCTGTCAGGGATACATGGGACCCTTTCTCAGCAAGGCTGAGACCAAGTACCCAAGCCTTTGACTGGACATTCAGTCTGCCAAAGCTGTTGTCCATCTGCCTCCTCCTGCACCCCATGGCAAACCCAGAACAACTGCAGCTCCTGGCCCTGCTGCAAAGCTAATGGTGTGGCTGGGCTCTGGGCTGTTCTCCCCATGGCCACCTCCCACCCCTTCCCTATGGACAAAGCCACGCCAGAGCACACAGCTGCCCAGAAGCTGATGAAGTCTAGAAACAACATCACAGACAACTGTGCAGAAGGCCATGGCTGTACAGCTCCAAAGCTGAGACAACCTGGAACTGACTGTGCAGGACTGCCTGTTCCAGCAAACACCTTTTTCCATCCAAACCAGACACACTTGACAGAAAACACCACCAAGACAGAGAGATGCTCCACAGATACTCATAGGTTACTAAACGTAGAAGGATTGTCTGGCCAGAGTAGACAACTTTACATGCTCTGACTGCTTCAGGGCATTTTCTCAGCCACAAGACAGAGGATGAACCAGGACAGAGCCCAGAAACCATTCAAAGGCCTCTCCTGCTCTGGATACAAGTCTGCACCACACACCCATTACAACGACAGCTTCAAGTGCTGTGCCCAGCTGAGCTCTTTGGCTCAGCAGCTTCCCTGGGATCACACCACAGGCAAAGCTCTCTGAGCTCCGTCTGTAGCACATAGACTGAAAATCTCCCACACACGACTTAGCTTGGTCTCCTTACCTTACATCCTTTTCCCTCTGAACTCAGCTCCTGTTTTTTTCTGCTGTCGTCATTGTCATAGCCAATGCCACTTTTCCCAGTCCCTTGCTCTCCGCTGCACATCTTGCTTGTCTTGGAAGAGCTCTTCGGGATAGGAGGCAATGGCTTGGAGGGCAGGAGCATAGAGGGATTTGCCAGAGAAATCCTCTTGGCAAGAGGGTAGCCAGTAAGTCCTGCAAAGTGGAGACACAAAATATGACACAGGATGCAGTGCAAACCTAAAGCCTCTGAAGCTCCATATTTCATGGGACAGACTTGCTGCAAACTTCTAAATAGCTGCACAGGGAAACATGCTCCTGCCTGCAGCCACTTGAGGCAGGCCAGGGGACACCCTGCCCCACTTGCACAGAGCTCCCACAGGAACAGCCTGGCCTCTGGGCTGGCCTGGGACAGCAGGGAGCCCAGAGCCCTGGGCTTTGCAGCCATGGCTCAGCTGCACATGCAGCCTCCTGCTCCTGTCCCTGCCCCACAGCTGAGCAGCCCTACAGCTGCACGGGGCACTGGCAGCAGCACAGCTCATTGCAGGGGGCACATGCAGGGCAGAACTGTTCCCTGGGGATGAGCACAGGCTCTCTAGGCTGGCACAAGACCCTTCCTCCTGCCAGAGAGCAGCCAAGCTCCCACCTTACCTCATGGCTGATGCATGCTCAAAAGGGAAGAAGTGAGTTAGGTGAACTCCCCCCTTTACAATCAATCTATCTAATGCATGAGCCATCCAGGGGGATTTTTGAATTTTTAAGAAGATCGATTTGGTTGTTATTTTTCATGCAACTAGCATCACTAGAATTCCTCTGAACTGTATAGAGCTGGCAAGCCAGGAAACACAGCTTCTACTACTTTGCTTATGTGTTGCTCATTGCCCATCCACTACTTTGGGATCTCTTTCCTTCCTCCCAACAGCTGGCAAGCCACAGTGGTCTCCAGAATTTGACAACTACACTTAGGAAGTAATTCCTTTCTAAAGCTAGTTTTCATAGCCTTTGTTTCTGTAACTCCCGCTCTGTTCTTGATGGGGTTTTATCAGTTGCTTTTATTTCCCTACATAGCAAAGGAAGTGCTGGCACATGAACAGTGGCACCCCATGTTAGAAGTGAGAGAAGCTTTGCGCTCCCCATTACAGGTCCCAAGTATTCAAGGACCCAAATCTGCAGGGAACAAATTTGGCATCCAATTGCAAAATGCCGCTTTACTCTTTGTCATTCATGCATAGGTTCACTCCCTGCCTTCATTCCTTATTGCAGAGACACCCAAACCCCACATAAACATGATCTGCATCAAAACAGTTCTGATCTTGGATAAACCTGACAATTCAAAATTTTCTTCATGGAAATAATGAAGAGTTAGTCATTTTGAAACACTCTCCAACAGAGGTGTTGAAATTCACAGAACTAATCATTCTTTACACGGCTTCACATAAGAAAAAATCATGTGGCAGCCAAACCTTAAGAGAGGAATGAAAAACCTGTCTTAAAACTGGATTCTTTCCCCTAGAGAACATTCTAGTCAGCAATAAAAGTCAGACAGATAGGGTTTAATGAGATAAATAATTTCTAGCCCAGAATTAATCCAGTAAAAATGTCACCTGAGCAATATTTATCACAAGCTGCATTCAGCATCTCTGCTGCATATCAGCAATTAAGGAGTCTTTCCAAAGGGGCTGTACCCAGGATTTGGCAAAATAAACCCTGAGCAAAGGGACCAGGACATCTGATCCCTTTTCCTGCAGCAGCAAAATTATGTCTTCAAGTCTCATCTCTCCTATCAGTAAATGCCCAGAGATGAAAAAGGAACAACAACAGACTTTCATTGAGGCTTTCAACTTGAAAGCATTGGCTGACACAGACGCACCAGAGACTGCATTTTGTCTGGCACAATTCTACTTGTCAGGGATCAGGCAAGGCAGGCAGGGAGGGACAAGACAGAAGGCATCTCCTCCTGCAGCCTCAGCCTGCAGCACTGACCCAGGCAGAGAGAGTCGGGGAAGAGATTTGTCATGGTGAACCTGCCATAGGTGGCTTTGGGCTTGTGCTCTCAGAGGATGACAAACTCAGACCCTGCATAGGCTGCATCCATTTGGAAACCTCCTTCTCCTTAACTGGAAATTTCACAAGGACTTTCCCTCAGAGGAGGTTTCTCTCTTTCTCCCAGTGTAAAACCAGACAATGTCCATGAATTGGAGTAGGAACATTTCCCATTTCATGCTTTTTCTCTACTAACTGTGACACTAGAAAGGCTTCAGGGGATAAAGGGCATGTGCAGGATGGAGAAGAATGTTTCGTTTTCCTGTGCTGCATTTCCAGGGCCACAAGGTGTTAGAGTCTAGAATACAGAGTTTGAGCCCTTGTTTCTGATACTTAGTTAAGAGATCTAGAAAAACATTGAATTTCATATAATATGAAATTCATGAACATGTTTTCATGGTGATACGTGAAAACAAATGTTAAAATTATATAGAAAAAGCTAAAAGTGTAAGTGTCTAGATTAGAAAGTATTTTTAAATCACTGGGTGAAAAAGTTAGTTTAGAGAACAGGAGACAAGATAGAAGATTTAGAGTGTTGTCTCTTGTCCCTTCTTCTTTCTTCTTCGTGTTCTTCTCCTGGAAGTTTCTGAGTAATAGTAAGTGATTAGATAAAAAATGCCACAGTGCATCACACAGGTGATGGGTCATTGAGTCATTAAGAAAAATAATATACGTATCTACTGTTAATTAAGTAAAAATAGGTATAAAGATAAAAGAACTGCGTAGTTTGGGGCCATTCTGTGCATCAGACACGATGTGTGCCACAAGGCCTTGTCTGTACCATCAAAAGAAAGAAATGAGCCAAATAGCAAAGATTAACCTTGTAACCAACCTAGAGAGATCTGTCAAGTTTTGCGATCACCTGTTAATAAACACGAGAAACAAGATTCAAACAAGCTCAGGAGTTTTCTTTGAATAATAAGGACTGAGATAAGTGAGACTCCACACGAGGGAGGATCCCAGAGGAATTCAGCCCAAAGGATGCTGAGAGACTAGAGAAAAGTTATATCCACAGAGAATTGAGCCCAAAGGAGGCAAAATACACAAGGTACCACTCCAGCTCCTGCAACTCAACACTTCACACTGGAGGAATTTTCACTGCACCACCACAGCACATTCCCAGTGATTGGGCTCTCCATGAGTCCACTGAGCCCATCAAGGAATTGAAATGAATTTAAAGAAATTTTTAAAATAATGGTTTTTATCCAAGCTCTCAAAATGTCACCTCTGAGCTAAAATTCCAACAGCCAGTTTAGGACAGACATGCCCAGTACCTACCTGCTTGTTCAGAGTCCATGTCTTTGGTAGTGCTGGTGGATCTTGCCCTTGAGAAAATGGAGGAGAAAAGAACAGATGAGGAGGTAGAAAGCAAAGCAAGGGAATGCATGTAGCATGAAAGGAGGCAAACCATCTCAGCATGGTCACTGTGATGAAGGAGGAAATGCAACACAGAAACTAAACAAGATGCAAAGCTGATTCATTGTCCTTAAGCTCTCAGTTGCTGGAGTCAGACAGAGCTGGCCAAGCTCCGGCTGAAACACAGCAGTCATTCTTCAACTTGCATCCTAACCCCCCAGTTCTGCTGTCTCTCCTTTTGGAGCCAAGTGGCTCCTACAGCCCTTCTGAAGCAGCAAGAGCTGCTGAGCTGAGACACGAGTCTCTATGGAGGGCAGCTCCTTTTGTACTGCTGCAAAGCTTGACTTTGCCTGTTTGTGCCTTACACTGGTGACAGACTCGTGCTCCATGTGGTCAGAGCACTGCTGTCTCCTGAGAATGATATTACACCTCCCTTCTCTTTCAGAAAGAAGAAGGCTTTTTCACATTCAGCTGCTAGGGTAGGATATTCACATAGCACTTTAAAAGCCCTACAGAAGATTTTCAATTAGAATGATACTTTGGAGACTACCTCTTTACTGTTATCACTCAGAGAAGCTTGACAGCTACATTTTCTCACAAATATCCAAACCAATATCTTTCATCAGGTACAGTCCCATACCTCTTCTCTAGCACCTTGCCCTCTTTGATCTTAAGCCCAGATTGAAATATTAAACATTCATCAGATTATGCATCCCAAAACTTCTCTGGGATCTCATTTCACAGTGGAGGCCCAGGCATAGAGAAGTTATGCCTGACATTTACAAAGGCACCACTGGAATTTGTAAACACCTCTAAATAAGCCAATATTTGCCCAAACATGTTAATGTGGCTGAAGAAATTGACAGTCAAGGATTAGAGTATTCAAAGATCTGCAGCATCCAGACCCATGCAATACAGTCCCCAAATGACACCACAAACATTACAGAGGGAATCAATAGCCAAGTCCAGAAGAGGACCTGTCTTGAGGAGCTTTTAAACCCAGCCACCTCTTCCCCACCACCACCACCTCTGCTCTTGGGCCATATGGTGGTAGGTTTGACATTGGGCTGGATCACCACAGATAGGGCCAAATGCTGAATACACAGAGGTTTGCCTAAATACATGGGAGAGCTGACTGTGCAAAATAACCTCACGAGATGGGAAGAGCGAGGTGAACAGCACACTGGAGCAGCAGACACCTTGGCTTACCTCATCTCCTGGGACTCTTGCACATCCAGCTGCAGAGAGCTTTGCAGAGACCCTGCAGCACTGCCAACATCGGGACTTATTGCCCTGCATATCGGGGGGATCAGAGGGAGACCCAATGACTCCTTCTTCATATCCCCTTCAGTGTGATACAGCAAGGAAGCCTGCAAAGAGTAGAACACAGTGCTCACAATCAAGCATCCAGTCTTGTCCCCTTTCATGCCTCAAGAAAGTTAGCCATGCTCTTCACTGGGACCTGGCAGGAAAAGACCAGTCAGGCTGATGGAGCAGCTTGGCCCAGGATGGAGAATGGTGCCCTAGGACAGGCAGGTGGTGGGGGAGAGATCATGTCACACATTTACCACCTCTCCCCTCATGCTCACTTCCATGTAAATGTGGCTACATTCCCAGCAGGCATCCACATGTTTGACATTAAGATGTGCTCCAGTAACAGTGCCTCCACTGGCCTTTTGGATGTATGGGAAGCTGTTTAGATCCCTATAAACTCCCTGCCCCTAAACCACCTAACAACCACTGCTGATTTCCAGTCACGTCCCCACAAAGCCATTCTGCAGGATGGCAAAACCTGCTTTTCTTAACCCCTCATTTCTTCTGCTGCTGCCCTTCCCTCCTACAGTTCCCCAGCAGACTTTGAGGCCAGATGCTGCTGAGCTCTCAGGATGCGCAGAGCTCTCCAGCTCCCACACATCCAGCATCTCAGACTCACTGGCATTTAGGAAGTTCAGCAGAGCTCTCTGATCTGTGGCTCTTTGGAAGGTCTCTGCCTGCCCAAGTTGCTTCAGGGCTCCCATGCCATGACCAGGAAGGGGGGTGGAGGAAGCAGGGACAGATGCACACCCTTCCTTAGTATCCCATCATTTCTGGCACAGCTAAAAAGCCAAATCAGGACCTGTTCAATCTTCAGTGAAAACATCAGTTCCTGTCAGGGATACACGGGGCCCTTTCTCAGCAAGGCTGAGACCAAGTACCCAAGCCTTTGACTGGACATTCAGTCTGCCAAAGCTGTTGTCCATCTGCCTCCTCCTGCACCCCATGGCAAACCCAAAACAACTGCAGCTCCTGGCCCTGCTGCAAAGCTAATGGTGTGGCTGGGCTCTGGGCTGTTCTCCCCATGGCCACCTCCCACCCCTTCCCTATGGACAAAGCCATGCCAGAGCACACAGCTGCCCAGAAGCTGATGAAGTCTAGAAACAACATCACAGACAACTGTGCAGAAGGCCATGGCTGTACAGCTCCAAAGCTGAGACAACCTGGAACTGACTGTGCAGGACTGCCTGTTCCAGCAAACACCTTTTTCCATCCAAACCAGACACACTTGACAGAAAACACCACCAAGACAGAGAGATGCTCCACAGATACTCATAGGTTACTAAACGTAGAAGGATTGTCTGGCCAGAGTAGACAACTTTACATGCTCTGACTTCTTGTTAGTGTTCTCTCAGCCACAAGACAGAGGATGAACCAGTACAGAGCCCAGAAACCATTCAAAGGCCTCTCCTGCTCTGGATACAAGTCTGCACCACACACCCATTACAACGACAGCTTCAAGTGCTGTGCCCAGCTGAGCTCTTCCTTGGCTCAGCAGCTTCCCTGGGATCACACCACAGGCAAAGCTCTCTGAGCTCCGTCTGTAGCACATAGACTGAAAATCTCCCACACACGACTTAGCTTGGTCTCCTTACCTTACATCCTTTTCCCTCTGAACTCAGCTCCTGTTTTTTTCTGCTGTCGTCATTGTCATAGCCAATGCCACTTTTCCCAGTCCCTTGCTCTCCGCTGCACATCTTGCTTGTCTTGGAAGAGCTCTTCGGGATAGGAGGCAATGGCTTGGAGGGCAGGAGCATAGAGGGATTTGCCAGAGAAATCCTCTTGGCAAGAGGGTAGCCAGTAAGTCCTGCAAAGTGGAGACACAAAATATAACACAGGTTGCAGTGCAAACCTAAGGCACCTGAAGCTCCATATTTCATGGGACAGACTTGCTGCAAACTTCTAAATAGCTGCACAGGGAAACATGCTCCTGCCTGCAGCCACTTGAGGCAGGCCAGGGGACACCCTGCTACCACTTGCACAGAGCTACCACAGGAACAGCCTGGCCTCTGGGCTGGCCTGGGACAGCAGGGAGCCCAGAGCCCTGGGCTTTGCAGCCATAGCTCAGCTGCACATGCAGCCTCCTGCTCCTGTCCCTGCCCCACAGCTGAGCAGCCCTACAGCTGCACGGGGCACTGGCAGCAGCACAGCTCATTGCAGGGGGCACATGCAGGGCAGAACTGTTCCCTGGGGATGAGCACAGGCTCTCTAGGCTGGCACAAGACCCTTCCTCCTGCCAGAGAGCAGCCCAGATCCCCCCTCACCTCTGTGTGAGGCTGTGGCATGCTCAAAAGTCTTCGAAGAAGTGAGTTAGGTGAACTCCCACCATTATCATCAACACATCTCTTTGATGAGATGCTAGAGAGATTTTTTTTAACTATTGAGAAATTGTCTTCAAGTTTTATTTCTCATGTAACTAACCTGCATGTAATTCTTCTGAATAATATTGACTTATTAAGTCACATGGGAAAAGTGGAAGGCTCAAAAAATGAGAGGTGAAAAAGATCCTCTCTTGAGGTTTGGCCTTCTGTGAATACCCATTAAAGCCCTACACAACTCTGAGTGCAGAGAACTCTGAAAACCACAAAACTTCTCCACATGAGCCCTTGCTGGTGTTCTTATAACACAGTAATAGCGTCCTCAGGGTTAGATGCGATCAGCAAGCAGAGCAAGGACAGGAAATTGATCTGTTGCGAGACCCGACATTCATGGCAAAGAATGAAACAGGACTTGCATCTCATGGCCATGTCCAATTTGTGGTCAGCTGTGGCCACCGTCCCTGTCCTGGCTGACAGGATGAATGATTTGGCTACTATCAAAAAGGAGAACGCAGAGTAGACTAACGACAAAATTTTGTGATGCCATGGGCATCCTTGCAGGATCATCTGTCAGCCACCTACAGAGCCAGAACTGACCACCATGGACCAGTTTTCCCTGAAATCTGGTGGGACTTTTTACCATTTGGCTCAGACCTTTCAGCTCCTTTCTATCCTCACCTTTTCCTTCCATGCTCTTTCCTTTTCCAGTGAAGTTCATGGTGGAACCCGTGCTTCTGCCTCGCAGAAGTATCTGGGTTTGAACTTGAGAACGGTCTCCGCGTAGACAGCGAATGGAGCTTGCTACCCAGCCCTAGAGCAAGGTCTCGTGACTCCAATCGCCAGCAGTCGGCACAGAGAGGCAGAGCCAGACGCGTCTCCTGCCGCTGTGTCCGTGTCAACCACAACCGTCACAACCCCAGCTCGTGGCTGCCCCTTTGTGATGCGCTCGCCCACGGTTCTGTTTCCATGGCTACAAAACCCCCACCCCAACTCCATCCCTTTCCCTTCCCAAGGACAGCCAGCCCTGGGCCCAGCAAGGCCAGGCCGGAGGGCTTCACACTGTCTAGGAAGTAAATGCTTTCCTAAGCTACTTTCCAAGGCCTTTATTTCTGTAATTCTCACTCAGTTCTGGGTTGCAGCTTGCTGGTGTGGGATTTTGTTTATTTCTCTTCACGTCCAACAAAGTGCTGGGACACAAACAATGGCACCAGGAGTTGCAAGTAAAAGAAGCTTTGCACTCCCCAGCAGATGAGCCCAGAATTTAGGTGGCCAATATCTGGAGGGAGGAATATGACCACCCAAATGTTCCACTTTTGCTCCACTTCACTGTTCCAGGGGTTTATTCCTTGCTTTCCGTATTGCAGAGACACCCAAACCCGACAAAAATATGATCTGCCTCAAAACTTTTCTGATCCTGGCAGTTCCTGACAATTCAAAATCTCCTTAATGGAAATATCATGGGGCAGGTCATTCTGAAATACTCTCCCACAGAGCAGTTAAAACTAATCATGCTTGATTTGGCAGAACTAATTGTGAGCCAAAGGTCCAGTGGGTCTCTTCCCTTTTTCTCCATCAGCTAAACTATTTCTTCAAGTCTCATCTCTCCAATATGTTCAAAGAAGCTTTGCAGTCTGCATTAGATGCCCCCAGTATTCAGTGGGCCAATATGATCATTGTAGCTGTAGGGTGTAAATTGGCCATGCAGAGTTCTCCTTCATTGTGGCAGCGCTTTATTCCTGCTTGCTTTCCTGCAGACACACCCAAACCCAACATTACAAAACCGGCCTCAAAACAATTCTCATTTTGACTGTCCCTGAAAATTCAAAGCTATACTAAAAGCATTTTTTTATTTTTCCCTTTATTCTTGGATCTGTTCAAACATGCTGTAGACTGAAAAAAACCCAGACAAACCCCGGCATCTCACACCCTTGGCCCACCAGGGCCTGGGCCTCGACACTTTCCGGTGTCGGAGAGACTGAGAAGAACCTGAGCAAGCTGAGCTACACCACACGAAAATGACTTTTTTTCCTGGATTTGCCATCTCATCAAACAGCTAGAAGTTTTATTGTTTAATATTATTCCATTTCTGTTAAATAAACAGTCTTTTCCACTTCTCTCCAAGGAAATGTCTTTTCCTGCACCAGTTGGGGGGAGGGGCTGTTTGAATTTGCTTTTCTAGGGGAACCCCATTTGGAGGTTCTCTCCCAGTTTTGCCCTAAAACAGGACAGATACAGTTCTTGGCCTGTCCCCAGGGACAGGCTCCAAGGCTGGGCTCTCACCTGCACAGGATGAAGAAGAGCTGCTGCACTTGCCAGCAACACCAGGGTCTCGCCATCAGCGCTTTGAATGCGGCTTTTGTACACACTCTGCCGAGTTTGTACACGCTCCCTGAGCCAAGCAGCATCCCTGGGCATCTGCACTGCCTCTGTGGGCCAACATCCTCCAGGCACAGCTGCAGGAACGAGATTGCAACAAGTCCTGGCTGAAGGAGTCTCCAGTCTGCTGCAGCCCTTCACCTGCGGCAGAATCACCTGGCGCTGCCATGGGGGGAGTAAAGGGGTGGAGGGCTCTTGGCAGATGAGGGTCTCCTCCATGTGCTGCTGCTCACTGGGCCTGAAACAGCTGCTGTGCCTTCTCCCACAGCTGTATCAGGAGCCTGCCTGGAAAAGTAACACTGCCAGTGCAAGTGACAGCCACCCATCCCAGCCATGGCCCTGCCCACAGGGCGTCCTGCCTACCAAACTGCTCCAGTCAGGTGATGGTGGCCAACAGCAAAATACGTTCAAACGATGCCTTTTCCACATTCTGGCAAAATCATGGCCATACAGTGCACATGGTGGAGGCAGACTGCTCTTGGCAGAATGGGGGAAGCCCCAGCAGCTGCTCTCCCCACGGCTGGATGGACACGGCAGCAGAGGCAAGTCTCTCACCGTGCCCACTGCTGTGGGGCCCCGTGCTTTGGAGCTGCTCCCGCTCAACTCAGGCTGCTGCTACAGCAGCAACATCACTTCACACATTTGATAACAGAGAGTTGGAATGGCAGACAGGACTTGCCCCAAGAGCTACATAAAAACAAAAAAGGGGGGGAGGGGTCAGGGGAGTTAGAATAGTTTGCTCCTTCTAAATACAAGCATAACTGGACTTTAGCAGGGACATTGGGCTGATCATATTGGGGACTGGTTTGTAAGCCTTGTCTCTAGCAATTCCCACCAGTCTGCAAGATTTTTTACGTACAAACATGTAGATAAATTTTACAGAACTTTAACGAGCAAGCCTGTGCCAGAACTCAAAACACAAGACAAATACTCCCAAATCTGCCCCCCATGAGGAAAGGAAGCAGAAAAGCAGATGAAAAAAGCGCCATTGAAGCTAAATGGTCTGTGTTTATCCCATGGTCCTACCTTTCTATACAAAAGCACCTCAATTCAAACACACAGCTTTAGATCAAGGAATAAAGGTGTTTCAAGAGCATCTAAAGCCTGATTCCTATTACTTTCAAGGAAAGGTGGATGCTAAATTCCTTAAAAACCCAAATGTGGATCTATGTGGGACTGTATCCTTCAAAGCAAGGAGTGGAGGGTTAGAATTGCAGAACTGCTTCCACTGGAAAAGACTTTGAAGATCATAATGAGTCCCCCCCCAATAACCTGAGACCGCTAACCCTGCCAAGGCCACCACTGCAGCATATCCCAGGAAGGGATGCTATTGGCCTTCTTGGCCACCTGGGCATGCACAGGCTCACCTTCAGCCACTGCCAACCAGCACCCCCAGGTCCTTTTCTGCTGGGCGGCTTCCCAGCCACGCTGCCCCCAGCCTCTAGACTTCCATGGGGTTGTTGTGGCCCAAGAGCAGGACAAGGCACTTCACCTTGTTGAACCTCAAACAAGTGGCCTCAGCCCATGATCCAGCCTGTCCAGATCTCTCTGCAGAGACTTCCTACACTCCAGCAGATCAACAACCCCACCCAGCTTGGTGTCGTCTGCAAACTGCCTGAGGTGCCCCTGATCCTCTCCTCCACATCACTGATAAAGATATGAACACAACTGGCCCCAGTGCTGAGCCCTGGAGAATACCACTTCTCACCAGGCACCAGCTGGATTTAATTCCATTGAATTCCACCACTCCCTGGGCCTGCCCATACTGACTGTTTTTACCTAGGAAAGAGTGCATTAAGTACTTCAGTCTTTTCCTCATCCTTTGTTCTATGTTTCCCCCCACATCCGACAGAAGACAGAAATTCTCCTTAGCCCTCCTTTTGCTGCTGATGCAGAAATAGTTTTACTCTAAGTTGCAAGTTTCTAGGAAGAAATTCTTTCCTGTGAGGCTGGTGAGGCACTGAGAACAGGTTACCCAGAGAAGCTGTGGATGCCCCAAGCTTAGAAGCATTCAAGGCCAGTTTGGATGGGGTCCTGAGCAACCTGGCCTAGTGGAAGGTGCCCCTGCCCACATCCAGGGGTTTGGGAGTAGACAATCTTTCAGGTCCTTTCCAAACTAAATCATCCTGGGATTCTATGATTTCACTGCTGTAGCCAGATTAAACTTGGGCTTTGTCCCTTCGAATTTTGTTGTCCCTGCAAATCCTCGCAACATCCTTAGAGTCCTCCCGAGTTGCCTGCCCCTTTCTCCAAAGACGATAAACTCTCCCGCTCTCCTGTGTTCCAGCCAGAGCTCTCTGTGGGACCCATTGCCAGTGGGACTCGTACAGAAAGCACGGAGTCAGGTCTGTCTTCCTGGGTCTCATTTCATAGGAACAATAGCTAGGAAATATCTCAATGGCAATTCTTGGCTGGTTAAGTTCATCTCCTAAATGAGGAGGACCATGCCCTCTTGCCTAAGGTATTAAAAATGACCAAGGGAAAGTTAAATACCAGAAATTAGTGCATCCTGTAGCTGCCTCTTGCATTGGCTTACCTGTAACACAAAGCCAGCTTCCACATGCCTCCATTTTTTCCCTCTCCCAGGCAGTTCTACCTCCAAACTAGCCTGTTGTACAGTGGCACCAGGAAGGGCATTACTTATGGCACCTCCCCTCTTGGTGCCTAAAGGCTTAGTTGCCGAAATTCAGCACACAGAACCTAATGGAGGCCAGCTAAGTGATATGGAAAACACCAAAAGTAAAGCTAGGTACCCCTTTCTCGCTTGCAATGAAACCCCTGCAGCTGGAATGACCGTGGCAAAGCAATATGCCTGCAGTCTGGGGGAGCCCTGGATTGCAGAAAACCTGCTGGTGTCATCAAATGGAAATGAATCCTCTGGAATTCCCAGCTTCTTAGGATCATTAGCACCCAGTAAATCAAAACAGAGACCTCAGGCCTGCAGGCAAATTACTGTGCAGCTCCTCTTGCTACTGATTCCATCTCTCCCCATTTTTCTATGTTCTTGGAGGCAAGGTCACTTAGGTTAGATACACAGCCTACAAGAAGTGTTCCTCTATTTTACTGCACAACTAATACATGTAAGATTACATATGCTAAATCTGTGTTGCCCTACTGTCAAACTGTCTGATTCAAGGAATTTCTGAAGCACCAAACTTTCTTCCTCAAATATTACTCTGTGAGGCAATGAGCATAAAGATTTAATGTTGAAAGCAACTTTAATTATGTCTATGAAAAACATTTCAACTATACACCATGCTTTGAGATGCTTGAACACATCATAAGCTTAAAAGTCCATATCAACAACTAAGATGAAGAATTCAAGGGGTTCATGATGTGCAACAAACCCTGAGCAGCCTCCACAGCATCTTCTGAGCGTGCAACACTAACCCAGATGAAAACTAACCCTCCCTTGTGTAGGAAGGGATTTGTGCAGCCTCCCCATCCAGGCAGCTTCTCTCCCTGCCTGGCTGCAAGGCTGATGTGTGGAACCCCGGCCTTGCCAATGGAGACTTCGTTCCCGGTCTGTTCAGGGGCCTTGGCCCAGGAGCCCTGGCAGAGGCAGCGGAGCAGCGCTGTCCCCAGGGTCACTGCCAGGAAAGAGGACAAGGTGAAGGCCGAGCAAGGCTCAGCCTCACAAAGAAGTGAGGCAGGAGCTGGGCTGCTCTCTGGTGGTGAACGCCTCACCCAGTAGATGGGTTGATTGTCAAGGTGTGCATTTACCCCACTCACTTTGTCCCTTTTACCTGATCTGTATCTCCTGAATACCTATCAACAACTCAGAAGAAGAAGGCAAGGAGTTCATTGAGTGTGACATGCTCTGTTCACACTCTACAGCTTCATCTGACACAGCATCAACAACCCAGTGAAAGATGATAAGGGTTTCAGGGCATGCAACTGCTCCTGGACAGCCTCCACAGCTTCCTCAAGTCCATATCAACATTATTTTTGTCCTGAGATTTGGTGATACTCCTAAGAAAGTGAAGCAGAAGGCACCGGACCTGTTGGCCTGAGATCATAGGCACGCTAAAAGATGGGTTAAAGCCAGGGAAAAGCCCTGGGAAGCCTCTACAGCATCTTCCGAGTCTGAAACAATACAGAGGAAGAAAGCAAGGCGTTCATGGAGTGTGACAAATACCAAGCAGCCTCTACACCTTCCTCTGAATCTGCATCAACAAACCACAGAAAGAAGGCAAGTGTTTCAAGGAGTGCCACAAGCCATGGACAACCTCTACAGCTTCCTCTGAGTCCATATCAACATTATTATTGTCTTGAGAATATCTATCAGCCACAAGAAAGTGAAGCAGAAAGCGCTGGACGTGCTGGCAGAAATCATTGGCATCCTGGAAGATGCCTTGAGCCCAGTTGTGTCTGAACACTACACAGACAGTTGCCAACAGAACTTTTATGTTGTTATTATGATGTTATGTCTCTACCAATTTTTCAGGTATCCTTTGTTTTAAGATTTAGAAGGATCTGAAGAACAACTTGAACATCAAAACCCTCAGTCACCGATCAGCTGCCAGCTGACATCACAGGAACAGTGAACGTTCCAGGACTGAATCGTGTTAGAGAAATTCTGTAGAAGATCTAAGAAGTGTAGAGACTCCATCTAACTGTATATAAAGCAAATTGTAGTTGTGTGTTTACCCTTTTAGCAAATTGCTTTCACGCTTAGACTACATATATACCAGTGCACGTGTGTTAAAGGTAGTTAGATAATAGTTTAAGATAACAAGTTTGGCCTGTGTGGTAATTGTTGTGTTAGTATAAAGTATAAGTATTCCCCCTTCAAGAGCTAGTGTAAGCATCTTTGAAAGTTCATTTAACGATTGGAGTTTTAGCTGTAAGTTTGCAAATATGGTGTCATTTGCATGGAACAAACTGCTTATGGTAATTGTGTTGTGTATAGTCCCAACCAACTGTCTGCTAACTAACATCCAAATGAGGCAGAACATGCGGGTCACTGGCACATTGAACTGGCCAAAGGTCAATGTGTTTGAGCCTAGCCACCCCTGGAGATCCTTCCGCACCTGTCTCATAGGAGTCCCTGAATGGGATCCTCCAGCATTTAAAGATTTAATTAGTAATGAGACTCAACTGAATCGATTGGCAATGTTGCAAGAGTGCAATTGCACTGTTGGCTTCACATTAAGACAACCTGAAGCCTGTTGGCAAGCAAAAAATTACCAAAGTTCTCAATGTTACAACCCTCAGAAGAATTAGATTTGTTAAGTTCCACCAATACCTCAGGTGAATGGATAATGTTTGAACCCCCGACAAAAAGTCATTCCAACAAAGTAATGTAGCCCTGAGCTGCAGTCAACCCTATAGCTGATCTCGTTACTACCACAGAAAGTAAAGCCTTTGTTTGTGGTGCAATCTCACAGGACAATTACCAAAGCGATTACCTAGTTCCATATTCCTAATCTGTGGAGATAGAGCATGGAATGGGATTCCTGCTAGTCCACATAGAAGACCCTGTTATCTTGGGAAACATAACTTTGTTCCACCCAAGCTAACACCAATTGTTGAATATAGCTAGCAAAATGAAGAACATCAAACGGTCAAAGCGAAGCCTGAATGAATTAAAGCTTAGCCACCCTAAAAAGGCTCGCTTGCTGGACTAAGGAAGGATTGAATTTAACATCCACAATGTTAAGTGAGCTTTCAGCCGATGTGAGTAGTGTATGTCATGCAATATTATGAAATCGAGCTGCAATGGACCTTTTGCTCTTGGCACAGGGACGTGGTTGTGGGGAGTTTGAAGGCATGTGCTGCTTGGATCTTACTGATCATTCAGCTTCCATCCATAAGCAACTGCAACAGCTACAGGATGTGTTACATGCCCTGAAAGAAGATAGTGACCCCACTGGAAGTTGGTTCGCCAGCTGGGGCATCACCGGATGGTTGAGGTCTCTTGTGCTAGAAGGGGGACGGACTTTACTTATAGTGTTAATTGGGATGACAGTCTAAGTTGTATGTTATCTTATCCAAAGCCTGGTTTGTGCAAAAAGAGAAAGGGGGAATTGTTGCAATATTTTATATATTAGTAAAGGCCTGTATGCACAAACCAGCCTTTGAAATAAGTCGTGATATTAAAGGCTAAAGTCCTTGAAACCTTCATGCAGAAGAGAGAGTAAAGCAAAACAATATCCTTGTGTACAAGGATAAGAATGTAAACCTGTGTGTGTTAGCCAATAGTAACTTGCTCTGCCCGCTGACCCTGTAGAACCCTATAAAAGGTATAATAATAAAAGAAATAAACGGCATACACAATTACTTCTGTGAAGACTGGTGAACAGCTCGGGGGTCTTTCAACACCGACTCCATTCCGGACTCCGGAAAAATCCGGTCCGGGTTTTCCAAATTACCGACTCCATTCCGGACTCCGGGAAAAATCCGGTCCGGGTTTTCCAGGTTGCCGACTCCATTCCGGACTCCGGGAAAAATCCGGTCTGGGTTTTCCAAATTACCGACTCCATTCCAGACACCAGGGAAAATCCGGTCCGGGTTTTCCAGGTTGCCGACTCCATTCCGGACTCCAGGGAAAATCCGGTCCGGGTTTTCCAAATTACCGACTCCATTCCGGACTCCAGGAAAAATCCGGTCCGGGTTTTCCAAATTACCGACTCCATTCCGGACTCTGGGAAAAATCCGGTCCGGGTTTTCCAAAGTGCCGACTCCATTCTGGACTCCGGAAAAAACCGGCCCGGGTTTTCCAGGTTGCCGACTCCATTACGGCCTCTGGGAAAAATCCGGTCCGGGTTTTCCAAATTACCAACTCCATTCCGGACTCCAGGAAAAATCCGGTCCGGGTTTTCCAGGTTGCTGACTCCATTCCGGACTCCGGGAAAAATCCGGTCCGGGTTTTCCAAACTGCCGACTCCATTCCGGACTGCGGGAAAAATCCGGTCCGGGTTTTCCAGGTTGCCGACTCCATTCCGGACTCCGGGAAAAATCCGGTCTGGGTTTTCCAAATTACCGACTCCATTCCAGACACCAGGGAAAATCCGGTCCGGGTTTTCCAGGTTGCCGACTCCATTCCGGACTCCAGGGAAAATCCGGTCCGGGTTTTCCAAATTACCGACTCCATTCCGGACTCCAGGAAAAATCCGGTCCGGGTTTTCCAAATTACCGACTCCATTCCGGACTCTGGGAAAAATCCGGTCCGGGTTTTCCAAAGTGCCGACTCCATTCTGGACTCCGGAAAAAACCGGCCCGGGTTTTCCAGGTTGCCGACTCCATTACGGCCTCTGGGAAAAATCCGGTCCGGGTTTTCCAAATTACCAACTCCATTCCGGACTCCAGGAAAAATCCGGTCCGGGTTTTCCAGGTTGCTGACTCCATTCCGGACTCCGGGAAAAATCCGGTCCGGGTTTTCCAAACTGCCGACTCCATTCCGGACTGCGGGAAAAATCCGGTCCGGGTTTTCCAGGTTGCCGACTCCATTCCGGACTCCGGGAAAAATCCGGTCCGGGTTTTCCGGGTTGCCGACTCCATTCCGGCCTCCGGGAAAAATCCGGTCCGGGTTTTCCAAATTACCGACTCCATTCCGGACTCTGGGAGAAATCCGGTCCGGGTTTTCCAGGTTGCCGACTCCATTCCGGACTCCGGGAAAAATCCGGTCCGAGTTTTCCAAATTACCGACTCCATTCCGGACTCCGGGAAAAATCCGGTCCGGGTTTTCCGGGTTGCCGACTCCATTCCGGACTCCGGGAAAAATCCGGTCCGGGTTTTCCAAATTACCGACTCCATTCCGGACTCCGGGAAAAATCCGGTCCGGGTTTTCCAAGTTGCCGACTCCATTCCGGACTCCGGGAAAAATCCGGTCCGGGTTTTCCAGGTTGCCGACTCCATTCCGGACTCCGGGAAAAATCTGGTCCGGGTTTTCCAAATTACCGACTCCATTCCGGCCTCCGGGAAAAATCCGGTCCGGGTTTTCCAAATTACCGACTCCATTCCGGACTCCGGGAAAATCCAATCCGGGTTTTGCAAATTACCGACTCCATTCCGGACTCCGGGAAAAATCCGGTCCGGGTTTTCCAGGTTGCCGACTCCATTCCGGCCTCCGGGAAAAATCCGGTCCGGGTTTTCCAGGTTGCCGACTCCATTCCGGACTCCGGGAAAAATCCGGTCCGGGTTTTCCAGGTTGCCGACTCCATTCTGGACTCCGGGAAAAATCCGGTCCGGGTTTTCCGGGTTGCCGACTCCATTCCGGACTGCAGGAAAAATCCGGTCCGGGTTTTCCAAATTACCGACTCCATTCCGGACTGCGGGAAAAATCCGGTCCGGGTTTTCCAGGTTGCCAACTCCATTCCAAACTTTGGGAAAAATCCAGTCCGGGTTTTCCAGGTTGCCGACTCCATTCCGGACTCCGGGAAAAATCCGGTCCTGGTTTTCCAAATTACCGACTCCATTCCGGACTCCGGGAAAAATCCGGTCCGGGTTTTCCAGGTTGCCGACTCCATTCCGGCCTCTGGGAAAAATCCGGTCTGGGTTTTCCAAATTACCGACTCCATTCCGGCCTCCGGGAAAAATCCCGGAAAAATCCTGGTTTTCCAGGTTGCCAACTCCATTCCGGACTCCGGGAAAAATCCGGTCCGGGTCTTCCAGGTTGCCGACTCCATTCCGGCCTCCGGGAAAAATCCGCTCCGGGTTTTCCAGGTTGCCGACTCCATTCCAAACTCCGGGAAAAATCCGGTCCGGGTTTTCCAGGTTGCCGACTCCATTCCGGACTCCGGGAAAAATCCGGTCCGGGTTTTCCAGGTTACCGACTCCATTCCGGCCTCCGCGAAAAATCCGGTCCAGGTTTTCCAGGTTGCCGACTCCATTCCGGACTGCGGGAAAAATCCGGTCCGGGTTTTCCAATTTACCGACTCCATTCCGGCCTCCAGGAAAAATCCGGTCCGGGTTTTCCAGGTTGCCGACTCCATTCCGGACTCCGGGAAAAATCCGGTCCGGGTTTTCCAAATTACCGACTCCATTCCGGACTCCGGGAAAAATCCGGTCCGGGTTTTCCGGGTTGCCGACTCCATTCCGGACTCCGGGAAAAATCCGGTCCGGGTTTTCCAGGTTGCCGACTCCATTCCGGACTCCGGGAAAAATCCGGTCCGGGTTTTCCAGGTTGCCGACTCCATTCCGGCCTCCGGGAAAAATCCGGTCCGGGTTTTCCAGGTTGCCGACTCCATTCCGGCCTCCGGGAAAAATCCGGTCCGGGTTTTCCAGGTTGCCGACTCCATTCCAAACTCCGGGAAAAATCCGGTCCGGGTTTTCCAAATTACCGACTCCATTCCGGACTGCGGGAAAAATCCGGTCCGGGTTTTCCAGGTTGCCGACTCCATTCCGGCCTCCGGGAAAAATCCGGTCCGGGTTTTCCAGGTTGCCGACTCCATTCCGGACTGCGGGAAAAATCCGGTCTGGGTTTTCCAAATTACCGACTCCATTCCGGACTCCGGAAAAAATCCGGTCCGGGTTTTCCAAATTACCGACTCCATTCCGGCCTCCGGGAAAAATCCGGTCCGGGTTTTCCAAATTACCGACTCCATTCCGGCCTCCGGGAAAAATCCGGTCCGGGTTTTCCAGGTTGCCGACTCCATTCCGGACTCCGGGAAAAATCCGGTCCGGGTTTTCCAGGTTGCCGACTCCATTCCGGCCTCCGGGAAAAATCCGCTCCGGGTTTTCCAGGTTGCCGACTCCATTCCGGCCTCCGGGAAAAATCCGGTCCGGGTTTTCCAGGTAGCCGACTCCATTCCGGACTCCCGGAAAAATCCGGTCCGGGTTTTCCAGGTTGCCGACTCCATTCCGGACTCCAGGGAAAATCCGGTCCGGGTTTTCCGGGTTGCCGACTCCATTCCGGACTCCGGGAAAAATCCGGTCCGGGTTTTCCAGGTTGCCGACTCCATTCCGGCCTCCGGGAAAAATCCGGTCCGGGTTTTCCAGGTAGCCGGCTCCATTCCGGACTCCCGGAAAAATCCGGTCCGGGTTTTTCAAATTACCGACTCCATTCCGGACTCCCGGAAAAATCCGGTCCGGGTTTTCCAGGTTGCCGACTCCATTCCGGACTCCAGGGAAAATCCGGTCCGGGTTTTCCAGGTTGCCGACTCCATTCCGGACTCCGGGAAAAATCTGGTCCGGGTTTTCCAGGTTGCCGACTCCATTCCAAACTTTGGGAAAAATCCGGTCCGGGTTTTCCAAATTACCGACTCCATTCCGGCCTCCGGGAAAAATCCGGTCCGGGTTTTCCAAATTACCGACTCCATTCCGGACTCTGGGAAAAATCCGGTCCGGGTTTTCCAGGTTGCCGACTCCATTCCGGCCTCCGGGAAAAATCCGGTCCGGGTTTTCCAAATTACCGACTCCATTCCGGACTGCGGGAAAAATCCGGTTCGTGTTTTCCAGTTTGCCGACTCCATTCCGGACTGCGGGAAAAATCCGGTCAGGGTTTTCCAGGTTGCCGACTCCATTCCGGCCTCCGGGAAAAATCCGGTCCGAGTTTTCCAAATTACCGACTCCATTCCAAACTCCGGGAAAAATCCGGTCCGGGTTTTCCAGGTTGCCGACTCCATTCCGGACTCCGGGAAAAATCCGGTCCGGGTTTTCCAGGTTGCCGACTCCATTCCGGCCTCCGGGAAAAGTCCGGTCCGGGTTTTCCAGGTTGCCGACTCCATTCCGGACTGCGGGAAAAATCCGGTCCGGGTTTTCCAGGTTGCCGACTCCATTCCGGACTGCGGGAAAAATCCGGTCCGGGTTTTCCAGGTTGCCGACTCCATTCCGGCCTTCGGGAAAAATCCGGTCCGGGTTTTCCAGGTTGCCGACTCCATTCCAAACTCCGGGAAAAATCCAGTCCGGGTTTTCCAAATTACCGACTCCATTCCGGACTCCGGGAAAAATCCGGTCCGGGTTTTCCAAATTACCGACTCCATTCCGGCCTCCGGGAAAAATCCGGTCCGGGTTTTCCAGGTTGCCGACTCCATTCCGGACTGCGGGAAAAATCCGGTCCGGGTTTTCCAGGTTGCCGACTCCATTCCGGACTCCGGGAAAAATCCGGTCCGGGTTTTCCAGGTTGCCGACTCCATTCCGGACTGCGGGAAAAATCCGGTCCGGGTTTTCCAGGTTGCCGACTCCATTCCGGACTTAGGGAAAAATCCGGTCCGGGTTTTCCAAATTACCGACTCCATTCCGGACTCCGGGAAAAATCCGGTCCGGGTTTTCCAAATTACCGACTCCATTCCGGACTGCGGGAAAAATCCGGTCCGGGTTTTCCAAATTACCGACTCCATTCCGGCCTCCGGGAAAAATCCGGTCCGGGTTTTCCAGGTTGCCGACTCCATTCCGGCCTCCGGGAAAAATCCGGTCCGGGTTTTCCAAATTACCGACTCCATTCCGGACTGCGGGAAAAATCCGGTCCGGGTTTTCCAAATTACCGACTCCATTCCGGACTGTGGGAAAAATCCGGTCCGGGTTTTCCAGGTTGCCGACTCCATTCCGGACTCCGGGAAAAATCCGGTCCGGGTTTTCCAGGTTTCCGACTCCATTCCGGACTCCGGGAAAAATCCGGTCCGAGTTTTCCAGGTTGCCGACTCCATTCCAGCCTCCGGGAAAAATCCGGTCCGGGTTTTCCGGGTTGCCGACTCCATTCCGGACTCCGGGAAAAATCCGGTCCGGGTTTTCTAGGTTGCCAACTCCATTCCGGACTCCGGGAAAAATCCGGTCCGGGTTTTCCAAATTACCGACTCCATTCCGGCCTCCGGGAAAAATCCGGTCCGGGTTTTCCAAATTACCGACTCCATTCCGGCCTCCGGGAAAAATCCGGTCCGGGTTTTCCAGGTTGCCGACTCCATTCCAAACTCCGGGAAAAATCCGGTCCGGGTTTTCCAGTTTGCCGACTCCATTCCAAACTCCGGGAAAAATCCGGTCCGGGTTTTCCGGGTTGCCGACTCCATTCCGGACTCCGGGAAAAATCCGGTCCGGGTTTTCCAGGTTGCCGACTCCATTCCGGCCTCCGGGAAAAGTCCGGTCCGGGTTTTCCAGGTTGCCGACTCCATTCCGGCCTCCGGGAAAAATCCGGTCCGGGTTTTCCAGGTTGCCGACTCCATTCCGGCCTCCGGGAAAAATCCGGTCCGGGTTTTCCAGGTTGCCGACTCCATTCCGGACTCCGGGAAAAATCCGGTCCGGGTTTTCCAAATTACCGACTCCATTCCGGACTCCGGGAAAAATCCGGTCCGGGTTTTCCAAATTACCGACTCCATTCCGGCCTCCGGGAAAAATCCGGTCCGGGTTTTCCAGGTTGCCGACTCCATTCCGGACTCCGGGAAAAATCCGGTCCGGGTTTTCCAGGTTGCCGACTCCATTCCGGACTCCGGGAAAAATCCGGTCCGGGTTTTCCAGGTTGCCGACTCCATTCCGGCCTCCGGGAAAAATCCGGTCCGAGTTTTCCAGGTTGCCGACTCCATTCCAGCCTCCGGGAAAAATCCGGTCCGGGTTTTCCAAATTACCGACTCCATTCCGGACTCCGGGAAAAATCCGGTCCGGGTTTTCCAAATTACCGACTCCATTCCGGCCTCCGGGAAAAATCCGGTCCGGGTTTTCCAGGTTGCCGACTCCATTCCGGACTGCGGGAAAAATCCGGTCCGGGTTTTCCAGGTTGCCGACTCCATTCCGGACTCCGGGAAAAATCCGGTCCGGGTTTTCCAGGTTGCCGACTCCATTCCGGCCTCCGGGAAAAATCCGGTCCGGGTTTTCCAGGTTGCCGACTCCATTCCGGCCTCCGGGAAAAATCCGGTCCGGGTTTTCCAAATTACCGACTCCATTCCGGACTGCGGGAAAAATCCGGTCCGGGTTTTCCAGGTTGCCGACTCCATTCCAAACTCCGGGAAAAATCCGGTCCGGGTTTTCCAGGTTGCCGAATCCATTCCGGACTCCGGGAAAAATTCGGTCCGGGTTTTCCAAATTACCGACTCCATTCCGGCCTCCGCGAAAAATCCGGTCCAGGTTTTCCAGGTTGCCGACTCCATTCCGGACTGCGGGAAAAATCCGGTCCGGGTTTTCCAGGTTACCGACTCCATTCCGGACTGCGGGAAAAATCCGGTCCGGGTTTTCCAAATTACCGACTCCATTCCGGACTGCGGGAAAAATCCGGTCCGGGTTTTCCAAATTACCGACTCCATTCCGGCCTCCGGGAAAAATCCGGTCCGGGTTTTCCAAATTACCGACTCCATTCCGGCCTCCGCGAAAAATCCGGTCCAGGTTTTCCAGGTTGCCGACTCCATTCCGGACTGCGGGAAAAATCCGGTCCGGGTTTTCCAATTTACCGACTCCATTCCGGCCTCCAGGAAAAATCCGGTCCGGGTTTTCCAGGTTGCCGACTCCATTCCGGACTCCGGGAAAAATCCGGTCCGGGTTTTCCAAATTACCGACTCCATTCCGGACTCCGGGAAAAATCCGGTCCGGGTTTTCCAGGTTGCCGACTCCATTCCGGACTGCGGGAAAAATCCGGTCTGGGTTTTCCAAATTACCGACTCCATTCCGGACTCCGGAAAAAATCCGGTCCGGGTTTTCCAAATTACCGACTCCATTCCGGCCTCCGGGAAAAATCCGGTCCGGGTTTTCCAAATTACCGACTCCATTCCGGCCTCCGGGAAAAATCCGGTCCGGGTTTTCCAGGTTGCCGACTCCATTCCGGACTCCGGGAAAAATCCGGTCCGGGTTTTCCAGGTTGCCGACTCCATTCCGGCCTCCGGGAAAAATCCGCTCCGGGTTTTCCAGGTTGCCGACTCCATTCCGGACTCCGGGAAAAATCCGGTCCGGGTTTTCCAGGTAGCCGGCTCCATTCCGGACTGCGGGAAAAATCCGGTCCGGGTTTTTCAAATTACCGACTCCATTCCGGACTCCCGGAAAAATCCGGTCCGGGTTTTCCAGGTTGCCGACTCCATTCCGGACTCCAGGGAAAATCCGGTCCGGGTTTTCCGGGTTGCCGACTCCATTCCGGACTCCGGGAAAAATCCGGTCCGGGTTTTCCAGGTTGCCGACTCCATTCCGGCCTCCGGGAAAAATCCGGTCCGGGTTTTCCAGGTAGCCGGCTCCATTCCGGACTCCCGGAAAAATCCGGTCCGGGTTTTTCAAATTACCGACTCCATTCCGGACTCCCGGAAAAATCCGGTCCGGGTTTTCCAGGTTGCCGACTCCATTCCGGACTCCAGGGAAAATCCGGTCCGGGTTTTCCAGGTTGCCGACTCCATTCCGGACTCCGGGAAAAATCTGGTCCGGGTTTTCCAGGTTGCCGACTCCATTCCAAACTTTGGGAAAAATCCGGTCCGGGTTTTCCAAATTACCGACTCCATTCCGGCCTCCGGGAAAAATCCGGTCCGGGTTTTCCAAATTACCGACTCCATTCCGGCCTCTAAGAAAAATCCGGTCCGGGTTTTCCAGGTTGCCAACTCCATTCCGGACTCCGGGAAAAATCCGGTCCGGGTTTTCCAGGTTGCCGACTCCATTCCGGACTCCGGGAAAAATCCGGACCGGGTTTTCCAAATTACCGACTCCATTCCGGACTGCGGGAAAAATCCGGTCAGGGTTTTCCAGGTTGCCGACTCCATTCCGGCCTCCGGGAAAAATCCGGTCCGAGTTTTCCAAATTACCGACTCCATTCCAAACTCCGGGAAAAATCCGGTCCGGGTTTTCCAGGTTGCCGACTCCATTCCGGACTCCGGGAAAAATCCGGTCCGGGTTTTCCAGGTTGCCGACTCCATTCCGGCCTCCGGGAAAAGTCCGGTCCGGGTTTTCCAGGTTGCCGACTCCATTCCGGCCTCCGGGAAAAATCCGGTCCGGGTTTTCCAGGTTGCCGACTCCATTCCCGACTCCAGGGAAAATCCGGTCCGGCTTTTCCAGGTTGCCGACTCCATTCCGGCCTTCGGGAAAAATCCGGTCCGGGTTTTCCAGGTTGCCGACTCCATTCCAAACTCCGGGAAAAATCCAGTCCGGGTTTTCCAAATTACCGACTCCATTCCGGCCTCCGGGCAAAATCCGGTCCGGGTTTTCCAAATTACCGACTCCATTCCGGCCTCCGGGAAAAATCCGGTCCGGGTTTTCCAGGTTGCCGACTCCATTCCGGACTCCGGGAAAAATCCGGTCCGGGTTTTCCAGGTTGCCGACTCCATTCCGGCCTCCGGGAAAAATCCGGTCCGGGTTTTCCAGGTTGCCGACTCCATTCCGGACTGCGGGAAAAATGCGGTCCGGGTTTTCCAGGTTGCCGACTCCATTCCGGACTTAGGGAAAAATCCGGTCCGGGTTTTCCAAATTACCGACTCCATTCCGGACTGCGGGAAAAATCCGGTCCGGGTTTTCCAAATTACCGACTCCATTCCGGACTGTGGGAAAAATCCGGTCCGGGTTTTCCAGGTTGCCGACTCCATTCCGGACTCCGGGAAAAATCCGGTCCGGGTTTTCCAGGTTTCCGACTCCATTCCGGACTCCGGGAAAAATCCGGTCCGAGTTTTCCAGGTTGCCGACTCCATTCCAGCCTCCGGGAAAAATCCGGTCCGGGTTTTCCGGGTTGCCGACTCCATTCCGGACTCCGGGAAAAATCCGGTCCGGGTTTTCTAGGTTGCCAACTCCATTCCGGACTCCGGGAAAAATCCGGTCCGGGTTTTCCAAATTACCGACTCCATTCCGGCCTCCGGGAAAAATCCGGTCCGGGTTTTCCGTGTTGCCGACTCCATTCCGGACTGCAGGAAAAATCCGGTCCGGGTTTTCCAGGTTGCCGACTCCATTCCGGACGCTGGGAAAAATCCGGTCCGGGTTTTCCAAATTGCCGACTCCATTCCGGACTCCGGGAAAAATCCGGTCCGGGTTTTCCAAATTGCCGACTCCATTCCGGACTCCGGGAAAAATCCGGTCCGGGTTTTCCAAATTACCGACTCCATTCCGGACTCCGGAAAAATCCGGTCCGGGTTTTCCAAGTTACCGACTCCATTCCGGACTGTGGGAAAAATCCGGTCCGGGTTTTCCAGGTTGCCGACTCCATTCCGGACTGCGGGAAAAATCCGGTCCGGGTTTTCCAGGTTGCCGACTCCATTCCGGCCTCCGGGAAAAATCCTGTTCCGGTTTTCCGGGTTGCCGACTCCATTCCGGACTGCGGGAAAAATCCGGTCCGGGTTTTCCAAATTACCGACTCCATTCCGGACTCCGGGAAAAATCCGGTCCGGGTTTTCCAGGTTGCTGACTCCATTCCGGACTCCGGGAAAAATCCGGTCCGGGTTTTCCAGGTTGCCGACTCCATTCCGGACTCCGGGAAAAATCCGGTCCGGGTTTTCCAGGTTGCCGACTCCATTCCGGACTCCGGGAAAAATCCGGTCCGGGTTTTCCGGGTTGCCGACTCCATTCCGGACTCCGGGAAAAATCCGGTCCGGGTTTTCCAGGTTGCCGACTCCATTCCGGCCTCCGGGAAAAATCCGGTCCGGGTTTTCCAGGTTGCCGACTCCATTCCGGATTCCGGGAAAAATCCGGTCCGGGTTTTCCAAATTACCGACTCCATTCCGGCCTCCGAGAAAAATCCGGTCCGGGTTTTCCAGGTTGCCGACTCCATTCCGGACTCCGGGAAAAATCCGGTCCGGGTTTTCCAGGTTGCCGACTCCATTCCGGACTCCGGGAAAAATCCGGTCCGGGTTTTCCAGGTTACCGACTCCATTCCGGACTCCGGGAAAAATCCGGTCCGGGTTTTCCAGGTTGCCGACTCCATTCCGGACTCCGGGAAAAATCCGGTCCGGGTTTTCCAGGTTGCCGACTCCATTCCGGCCTCCGGGAAAAATCCGGTCCGGGTTTTCCAGGTTGCCGACTCCATTCCGGATTCCGGGAAAAATCCGGTCCGGGTTTTCCAATTTACCGACACCATTCCGGCCTCCAGGAAAAATCCGGTCCGGGTTTTCCAGGTTGCCGACTCCATTCCAAACTCCGGGAAAAATCCGGTCTGGGTTTTCCGGGTTGCCGACTCCATTCCGGACTCCGGGAAAAATCCGGTCCGGGTTTTCCACGTTGCCGACTCCATTCCGAACTGCGGGAAAATCCGGTCCGGGTTTTCCAAATTACCGACTCCATTCCGGACTCTAGAAAAATGCGGTCCGGGTTTTCCAAATTCCCGACTCCATTCCGGACTCCGGGAAAAATCCGGTCCGGGCTTTCCAAATTACCGACTCCATTCCGGACTGCGGGAAAAATCCGGTCCGGGTTTTCCAAATTACCGACTCCATTCCGGACTCCGGGAAAAATCCGGTCCGGGTTTTCCAAATTACCGACTCCATTCCGGACTCCGGGAAAAATCCGGTCCGGGTTTTCCGGGTTGCCGACTCCATTCCGGCCTCCGGGAAAAATCCGGTCCGGGTTTTCCAGGTTGCCGACTCCATTCCGGACTCCGGGAAAAATCCGGTCCGGGTTTTCCAAATTACCGACTCCATTCCGGCCTCCGGGAAAAATCCGGTCCGGGTTTTCCAAATTACCGACTCCATTCCGGACTCCGGGAAAAGTCCGGTCCGGGTTTTCCAAATTACCGACTCCATTCCGGCCTCCGGGAAAAATCCGGTCCGGGTTTTCCAAATTGCCGACTCCATTCCGGACTCCGGGAAAAATCCGGTCCGGGTTTTCCAAATTACCGACTCCATTCCGGCCTCCGGGAAAAATCCGGTCCGGGTTTTCCGTGTTGCCGACTCCATTCCGGACTGCAGGAAAAATCCGGTCCGGGTTTTCCAGGTTGCCGACTCCATTCCGGACTGCGGGAAAAATCCGGTCCGGGTTTTCCAAATTGCCGACTCCATTCCGGACTCCGGAAAAATCCGGTCCGGGTTTTCCAGGTTGCCGACTCCATTCCGGACTCCGGGAAAAATCCGGTCCAGGTTTTCCAAATTGCCGACTCCATTCCGGACTCCGGGAAAAATCCGGTCCGGGTTTTCCAAATTACCGACTCCATTCCGGACTCCGGAAAAATCCGGTCCGGGTTTTCCAAATTACCGACTCCATTCCGGACTCCGGGAAAAATCCGGTCGGGGTATTCCGGGTTGCTGACTCCATTCCAAACTCCGGGAAAAATCCGTTCCGGGTTTTCCGGGTTGCCGACTCCATTCCGGACTCCGGGAAAAATCCGGTCCGGGTTTTCCAGGTTGCCGACTCCATTCCGGCCTCCGGGAAAAATCCGGTCCGGGTTTTCCAGGTTGCCGACTCCATTCCGGACTCCGGGAAAAATCCGGTCCGGGTTTTCCAGGTTACCGACTCCATTCCGGACTCCGGGAAAAATCCGGTCCGGGTTTTCCAGGTTGCCGACTCCATTCCGGCCTCCGGGAAAAATCCGGTCCGGGTTTTCCAGGTTGCCGACTCCATTCCGGATTCCGGGAAAAATCCGGTCCGGGTTTTCCAAATTACCGACTCCATTCCGGCCTCCGAGAAAAATCCGGTCCGGGTTTTCCAGGTTGCCGACTCCATTCCGGACTCCGGGAAAAATCCGGTCCGGGTTTTCCAGGTTGCCGACTCCATTCCGGACTCCGGAAAAATCCGGTCCGGGTTTTCCAAATTACCGACTCCATTCCGGACTCCGGAAAAATCCGGTTCGGGTTTTCCAAATTATCGACTCCATTCCGGACTCCGGAAAAATGCGGTCCGGGTTTTCCAAATTACCGACTCCATTCCGGCCTCCGGGAAAAATCCGGTCCGGGTTTTCCAAATTACCGACTCCATTCCGGACTGCGGGAAAAATCCGGTCCGGGTTTTCCAAATTACCGACTCCATTCCGGACTCCGGGAAAAATCCGGTCCGGGTTTTCCACGTTGCCGACTCCATTCCGGACTCCGGGAGAAATCCGGTCCGGGTTTTCCAAATTACCGACTCCATTCCGGACTCCGGAAAAATCCAGTCCGGGTTTTCCAAATTACCGACTCCATTCCGGACTCCGGGAAAAATCCGGTCCGGGTTTTCCAAATTGCCGACTCCATTCCGGACTCCGGGAAAAATCCGGTCCGGGTTTTCCAGGTTGCCGACTCCATTCCGGACTCCGGGAAAAATCCGGTCCGGGTTTTCCAAATTGCCGACTCCATTCCGGACTCCGGGAAAAATCCGGTCCGGGTTTTCCAGGTTGCCGACTCCATTCCGGACTCCGGGAAAAATCCGGTCCGGGTTTTCCAAATTAACGACTCCATTCCGGACTCCGGGAAAAATCCGGTCCGGGTTTTCCGGGTTGCCGACTCCATTCCGGACTCCGGGAAAAATCCGGTCCGGGTTTTCCAGGTTGCCGACTCCATTCCAACCTTCGGGAAAAATCCGGTCCGGGTTTTCCAAATTACCGACTCCATTCCGGCCTCCGGGAAAAATCCGGTCCGGGTTTTCCAGGTTGCCGACTCCATTCCGGACTGCAGGAAAAATCCGGTCCGGGTTTTCCAAATTACCGACTCCATTCCGGCCTCCGGGAAAAATCCGGTCCGGGTTTTCCAGGTTGCCGACTCCATTCCGGACTCCGGGAAAAATCCGGTCCGGGTTTTCTAGGTTGCCAACTCCATTCCGGACTCCGGGAAAAATCCGGTCCGGGTTTTCAAATTACCGACTCCATTCCGGCCTCCGGGAAAAATCCGGTCCGGGTTTTCCAGGTTGCCGACTCCATTCCGGCCTCCGGGAAAAATCCTGTTCCGGTTTTCCAGGTTGCCGACTCCATTCCGGACTGCGGGAAAATCCGGTCCGGGTTTTCCAAATTACCGACTCCATTCCGGACTCCGGGAAAAATCCGGTCCGGGTTTTCCAGGTTGCCGACTCCATTCCGGACTCCGGGAAAAATCCGGTCCGGGTTTTCCGGGTTGCCGACTCCATTCCGGACTCCGGGAAAAATCCGGTCCGGGTTTTCCAGGTTGCCGACTCCATTCCAACCTTCGGGAAAAATCCGGTCCGGGTTTTCCAAATTACCGACTCCATTCCGGCCTCCGGGAAAAATCCGGTCCGGGTTTTCCAAATTACCGACTCCATTCCGGACTGCGGGAAAAATCCGGTCCGGGTTTTCCAAATTACCGACTCCATTCCGGCCTCCGGGAAAAATCCGGTCCAGGTTTTCCAGGTTGCCGACTCCATTCCGGACTGCGGGAAAAATCCGGTCCGGGTTTTCCAAATTACCGACTCCATTCCGGACTGCGGGAAAAATCCGGTCCGGGTTTTCCAAATTACCGACTCCATTCCGGCCTCCGGGAAAAATCCGGTCCGGGTTTTCCAATTTACCGACTCCATTCCGGCCTCCAGGAAAAATCCGGTCCGGGTTTTCCAGGTTGCCGACTCCATTCCAAACTCCGGGAAAAATCCGGTCCGGGTTTTCCAGGTTGCCGACTCCATTCCAAACTCCGGGAAAAATCCGGTCCGGGTTTTCCGGGTTGCCGACTCCATTCCGGCCTCCGGGAAAAATCCGGTCCGGGTTTTACAAAGTGCCGACTCCATTCCGGACTCCGGGAAAAATCCGGTCCGGGTTTTCCAGGTTGCCGACTCCATTCCGGCCTCCGGGAAAAATCCGGTCCGGGTTTTCCAGGTTTCCGACTCCATTCCGGACTCCGGGAAAAATCCGGTCCGGGTTTTCCAGGTTTCCGACTCCATTCCGGACTGCGGGAAAAATCCGGTCCGGGTTTTCCAGGTTTCCGACTCCATTCCGGACTCCGGGAAAAATCCGGTCCGAGTTTTCCAGGTTGCCGACTCCATTCCAGCCTCCGGGAAAAATCCGGTCCGGGTTTTCCAAATTACCGACTCCATTCCGGACTCCGGGAAAAATCCGGTCCGGGTTTTCCAAATTACCGACTCCATTCCGGCCTCCGGGAAAAATCCGGTCCGGGTTTTCCAGGTTGCCGACTCCATTCCAAACTCCGGGAAAAATCCGGTCCGGGTTTTCCAGGTTGCCGACTCCATTCCAAACTCCGGGAAAAATCCGGTCCGGGTTTTCCGGGTTGCCGACTCCATTCCGGACTCCGGGAAAAATCCGGTCCGGGTTTTACAAAGTGCCGACTCCATTCCGGCCTCCGGGAAAAATCCGGTCCGGGTTTTCCAGGTTGCCGATTCCATTCCGGCCTCCGGGAAAAATCCGGTCCGGGTTTTCCAGGTTGCCGACTCCATTCCGGCCTCCGGGAAAAATCCGGTCCGGGTTTTCCAGGTTGCCGACTCCATTCCGGACTCCGGGAAAAATCCGGTCCGGGTTTTCCAAATTACCGACTCCATTCCGGCCTCCGGGAAAAATCCGGTCCGGGTTTTCCAGGTTGCCGACTCCATTCCGGACTCCGGGAAAAATCCGGTCCGGGTTTTCCAGGTTGCCGACTCCATTCCGGCCTCCGGGAAAAATCCGGTCCGAGTTTTCCAGGTTGCCGACTCCATTCCAGCCTCCGGGAAAAATCCGGTCCGGGTTTTCCAAATTACCGACTCCATTCCGGACTCCGGGAAAAATCCGGTCCGGGTTTTCCAAATTACCGACTCCATTCCGGCCTCCGGGAAAAATCCGGTCCGAGTTTTCCAGGTTGCCGACTCCATTCCAGCCTCCGGGAAAAATCCGGTCCGGGTTTTCCAGGTTGCCGACTCCATTCCGGCCTCCGGGAAAAATCCGGTCCGGGTTTTCCAAATTACCGACTCCATTCCCGACTCCGGGAAAAATCCGGTCCGGGTTTTCCAAATTACCGACTCCATTCCGGACTCCGGGAAAAATCCGGTCCGGGTTTTCCAGGGTGCCGACTCCATTCCGGACTCCGGGAAAAATCCGGTCCGGGTTTTCCAGGTTGCCGACTCCATTCCAAATTCCGGGAAAAATCCCGTCCGGGTTTTCCAGGTTGCCGACTCCATTCCGGACTCCGGGAAAAATCCGGTCCGGGTTTTCCAGGTTGCCGACTCCATTCCGGACTCCGGGAAAAATCCGGTCCGGGTTTTCCAAATTACCGACTCCATTCCGGCCTCCGGGAAAAATCCTGTCCGGGTTTTCTAAATTACCGACTCCATTCCGGACTCTGGAAAAGTCCGGTCCGGGTTTTCCAGGTTGCCGACTCCATTCCGGCCTCCGGGAAAAATCCGGTCCGGGTTTTCCAGGTTGCCGACTCCATTCCGGACTGCGGGAAAAATCCGGTCCGGGTTTTCCAGGTTGCCGACTCCATTCCGGACTCCGGGAAAAATCCGGTCCGGGTTTTCCAAATTACCGACTCCATTCCGGACTCCGAAAAAAATCCGGTCCGGGTTTTCCAGGTTGCCGACTCCATTCCGGACTGCGGGAAAAATCCGGTCCGGGTTTTCCAGGTTGCCGACTCCATTCCGGACTGCGGGAAAAATCCGGTCCGGGTTTTCCAGGTTGCCGACTCCATTCCGGCCTCCGGGAAAAATCCGGTCCGGGTTTTCCAAATTACCGACTCCATTCCGGACTCCGGGAAAAATCCAGTCCTGGTTTTCCAAATTACCGACTCCATTCCGTCCTCCGGGAAAAATCCGGTCCGGGTTTTCCAGGTTGCCGACTCCATTCCGGCCTCCGGGAAAAATCCGGTCCGGGTTTTCCAGGTTGCCGACTCCATTCCGGACTCCGGGAAAAATCCGGTCCGGGTTTTCCAAATTACCGACTCCATTCCGGACTCCGGGAAAAATCCGGTCCGGGTTTTCCAGGTTGCCGACTCCATTCCGGACTGCGGGAAAAATCCGGTCCGGGTTTTCCAAATTACCGACTCCATTCCGGACTGCGGGAAAAATCCGGTCCGGGTTTTCCAAATTACCGACTCCATTCCGGACTCCGGGAAAAATCCGGTCCGGGTTTTCCAAATTACCGACTCCATTCCAAACTCCGGGAAAAATCCGGTCCGGGTTTTCCAGGTTGCCGACTCCATTCCGGACTCCCGGAAAAATCCGGTCCGGGTTTTCCAAATTACCGACTCCATTCCGGACTCCGGGAAAAATCCGGTCCGGGTTTTCCAGGTTGCTGACTCCATTCCGGACTGCGGGAAAAATCCGGTCCGGGTTTTCCAAATTACCGACTCCATTCCGGACTCCGGGAAAAATCCGGTCCGGGTTTTGCAGGTTGCCGACTCCATTCCAAATTCCGGGAAAAAACCCGTCCGGGTTTTCCAGGTTGCCGACTCCATTCCGGACTGCGGGAAAAATCCGGTCCGGGTTTTCTAAATTACCGACTCCATTCCAGACTCCGGAAAAATCCGGTCCGGGTTTTCCAAATTACCGACTCCATTCCGGACTCCGGGAAAAATCCGGTCCGGGTTTTCCAAATTACCGACTCCATTCCGGCCTCCGGGAAAAATCCGGTCCGGGTTTTCAAAATTACCGACTCCATTCCGGCCTCCGGGAAAAATCCGGTCCGGGTTTTCCAGGTTGCCGACTCCATTCCGGACTCCGGGAAAAATCCGGTCCGGGTTTTCCGGGTTGCCGACTCCATTCCGGACTCCGGGAAAAATCCGGTCCGGGTTTTCCAGGTAGCCGGCTCCATTCCGGACTGCGGGAAAAATCCGGTCCGGGTTTTTCAAATTACCGACTCCATTCCGGACTCCCGGAAAAATCCGGTCCGGGTTTTCCAGGTTGCCGACTCCATTCCGGACTCCAGGGAAAATCCGGTCCGCGTTTTCCGGGTTGCCGACTCCATTCCGGACTCCGGGAAAAATCCGGTCCGGGTTTTCCAGGTTGCCGACTCCATTCCGGCCTCCGGGAAAAATCCGGTCCGGGTTTTCCAGGTAGCCGGCTCCATTCCGGACTCCCGGAAAAATCCGGTCCGGGTTTTCCAGGTTGCCGACTCCATTCCGGACTCCGGGAAAAATCTGGTCCGGGTTTTCCAGGTTGCCGACTCCATTCCAAACTTTGGGAAAAATCCGGTCCGGGTTTTCCAAATTACCGACTCCATTCCGGCCTCCGGGAAAAATCCGGTCCGGGTTTTCCAAATTACCGACTCCATTCCGGCCTCTAAGAAAAATCCGGTCCGGGTTTTCCAGGTTGCCAACTCCATTCCGGACTCCGGGAAAAATCCGGTCCGGGTTTTCCAGGTTGCCGACTCCATTCCGGACTCCGGGAAAAATCCGGACCGGGTTTTCCAAATTACCGACTCCATTCCGGACTGCGGGAAAAATCCGGTCCGGGTTTTCCAGGTTGCCGACTCCATTCCGGACTCCGGGAAAAATCCGGTCCGGGTTTTCCAGGTTGCCGACTCCATTCCGGCCTCCGGGAAAAGTCCGGTCCGGGTTTTCCAGGTTGCCGACTCCATTCCGGCCTCCGGGAAAAATCCGGTCCGGGTTTTCCAGGTTGCCGACTCCATTCCCGACTCCAGGGAAAATCCGGTCCGGCTTTTCCAGGTTGCCGACTCCATTCCGGCCTTCGGGAAAAATCCGGTCCGGGTTTTCCAGGTTGCCGACTCCATTCCAAACTCCGGGAAAAATCCAGTCCGGGTTTTCCAAATTACCGACTCCATTCCGGCCTCCGGGCAAAATCCGGTCCGGGTTTTCCAAATTACCGACTCCATTCCGGCCTCCGGGAAAAATCCGGTCCGGGTTTTCCAGGTTGCCGACTCCATTCCGGCCTCCGGGAAAAATCCGGTCCGGGTTTTCCAGGTTGCCGACTCCATTCCGGACTCCGGGAAAAATCCGGTCCGGGTTTTCCAGGTTGCCGACTCCATTCCGGCCTCCGGGAAAAATCCGGTCCGGGTTTTCCAGGTTGCCGACTCCATTCCGGACTGCGGGAAAAATCCGGTCCGGGTTTTCCAGGTTGCCGACTCCATTCCGGACTTAGGGAAAAATCCGGTCCGGGTTTTCCAAATTACCGACTCCATTCCGGACTCAGGGAAAAATCCGGTCCGGGTTTTCCAAATTACCGACTCCATTCCGGACTGCGGGAAAAATCCGGTCCGGGTTTTCCAAATTACCGACTCCATTCCGGCCTCCGGGAAAAATCCGGTCCGGGTTTTCCAGGTTGCCGACTCCATTCCGGCCTCCGGGAAAAATCCGGTCCGGGTTTTCCAAATTACCGACTCCATTCCGGACTGTGGGAAAAATCCGGTCCGGGTTTTCCAGGTTGCCGACTCCATTCCGGACTCCGGGAAAAATCCGGTCCGGGTTTTCCAGGTTTCCGACTCCATTCCGGACTCCGGGAAAAATCCGGTCCGGGTTTTCTAGGTTGCCAACTCCATTCCGGACTCCGGGAAAAATCCGGTCCGGGTTTTCCAAATTACCGACTCCATTCCGGCCTCCGGGAAAAATCCGGTCCGGGTTTTCCAAATTACCGACTCCATTCCGGCCTCCGGGAAAAATCCGGTCCGGGTTTTCCAGGTTGCCGACTCCATTCCGGCCTCCGGGAAAAATCCGGTCCGGGTTTTCCAGTTTGCCGACTCCATTCCAAACTCCGGGAAAAATCCGGTCCGGGTTTTCCGGGTTGCCGACTCCATTCCGGACTCCGGGAAAAATCCGGTCCGGGTTTTCCAAATTGCCGACTCCATTCCGGACTCCGGGAAAAATCCGGTCCGGGTTTTCCAGGTTGCCGACTCCATTCCGGCCTCCGGGAAAAATCCGGTCCGGGTTTTCCAGGTTGCCGACTCCATTCCGGCCTCCGGGAAAAATCCGGTCCGGGTTTTCCAGGTTGCCGACTCCATTCCGGACTCCGGGAAAAATCCGGTCCGGGTTTTCCAAATTACCGACTCCATTCCGGACTCCGGGAAAAATCCGGTCCGGGTTTTCCAAATTACCGACTCCATTCCGGCCTCCGGGAAAAATCCGGTCCGGGTTTTCCAGGTTGCCGACTCCATTCCGGACTCCGGGAAAAATCCGGTCCGGGTTTTCCAGGTTGCCGACTCCATTCCGGCCTCCGGGAAAAATCCGGTCCGAGTTTTCCAGGTTGCCGACTCCATTCCAGCCTCCGGGAAAAATCCGGTCCGGGTTTTCCAAATTACCGACTCCATTCCGGACTCCGGGAAAAATCCGGTCCGGGTTTTCCAAATTACCGACTCCATTCCGGCCTCCGGGAAAAATCCGGTCCGGGTTTTCCAGGTTGCCGACTCCATTCCGGACTGCGGGAAAAATCCGGTCCGGGTTTTCCAGGTTGCCGACTCCATTCCGGACTCCGGGAAAAATTCGGTCCGGGTTTTCCAGGTTGCCGACTCCATTCCGGACTCCGGGAAAAATCCGGTCCGGGTTTTCCAGGTTGCCGACTCCATTCCGGCCTCCGGGAAAAATCCGGTCCGGGTTTTCCAGGTTGCCGACTCCATTCCGGCCTCCGGGAAAAATCCGGTCCGGGTTTTCCAAATTACCGACTCCATTCCGGACTGCGGGAAAAATCCGGTCCGGGTTTTCCAGGTTGCCGACTCCATTCCGGACTCCGGGAAAAATCCGGTCCGGGTTTTCCAGGTTGCCGACTCCATTCCGGACTGCGGGAAAAATCCGGTCTGGGTTTTCCAAATTACCGACTCCATTCCGGCCTCCGGAAAAAATCCGGTCCGGGTTTTCCAAATTACCGACTCCATTCCGGCCTCCGGGAAAAATCCGGTCCGGGTTTTCCAGGTTGCCGACTCCATTCCGGACTCCGGGAAAAATCCGGTCCGGGTTTTCCAGGTTGCCGACTCCATTCCGGCCTCCGGGAAAAATCCGCTCCGGGTTTTCCAGGTTGCCGACTCCATTCCAAACTCCGGGAAAAATCCGGTCTGGGTTTTCCAGGTTGCCGAATCCATTCCGGACTCCGGGAAAAATTCGGTCCGGGTTTTCCAGGTTACCGACTCCATTCCGGACTGCGGGAAAAATCCGGTCCGGGTTTTCCAAATTACCGACTCCATTCCGGACTGCGGGAAAAATCCGGTCCGGGTTTTCCAAATTACCGACTCCATTCCGGCCTCCGGGAAAAATCCGGTCCGGGTTTTCCAAATTACCGACTCCATTCCGGCCTCCGCGAAAAATCCGGTCCAGGTTTTCCAGGTTGCCGACTCCATTCCGGACTGCGGGAAAAATCCGGTCCGGGTTTTCCAATTTACCGACTCCATTCCGGCCTCCAGGAAAAATCCGGTCCGGGTTTTCCAGGTTGCCGACTCCATTCCGGACTCCGGGAAAAATCCGGTCCGGGTTTTCCAAATTACCGACTCCATTCCGGACTCCGGGAAAAATCCGGTCCGGGTTTTCCAGGTTGCCGACTCCATTCCGGACTGCGGGAAAAATCCGGTCTGGGTTTTCCAAATTACCGACTCCATTCCGGACTCCGGAAAAAATCCGGTCCGGGTTTTCCAAATTACCGACTCCATTCCGGCCTCCGGGAAAAATCCGGTCCGGGTTTTCCAGGTTGCCGACTCCATTCCGGACTCCGGGAAAAATCCGGTCCGGGTTTTCCAGGTTGCCGACTCCATTCCGGCCTCCGGGAAAAATCCGGTCCGGGTTTTCCAGGTAGCCGGCTCCATTCCGGACTGCGGGAAAAATCCGGTCCGGGTTTTTCAAATTACCGACTCCATTCCGGACTCCCGGAAAAATCCGGTCCGGGTTTTCCAGGTTGCCGACTCCATTCCGGACTCCAGGGAAAATCCGGTCCGGGTTTTCCGGGTTGCCGACTCCATTCCGGCCTCCGGGAAAAATCCGGTCCGGGTTTTCCAGGTTGCCGACTCCATTCCGGACTGCGGGAAAAATCCGGTCAGGGTTTTCCAAATTACCGACTCCATTCCGGCCTCCGGGAAAAATCCGGTCCGGGTTTTCCAGGTTGCCGACTCCATTCCGGACTCCGGGAAAAATCCGGTCCGGGTTTTCCAAATTACCGACTCCATTCCGGCCTCTAAGAAAAATCCGGTCCGGGTTTTCCAGGTTGCCAACTCCATTCCGGACTCCGGGAAAAATCCGGTCCGGGTTTTCCAGGTTGCCGACTCCATTCCGGACTCCGGGAAAAATCCGGACCGGGTTTTCCAAATTACCGACTCCATTCCGGACTGCGGGAAAAATCCGGTCAGGGTTTTCCAGGTTGCCGACTCCATTCCGGCCTGCGGGAAAAATCCGGTCCGAGTTTTCCAAATTACCGACTCCATTCCGGCCTCCGGGAAAAATCCGGTCCGGGTTTTCCAGGTTGCCGACTCCATTCCGGACTCCGGGAAAAATCCGGTCCGGGTTTTCCAGGTTGCCGACTCCATTCCGGCCTCCGGGAAAAATCCGGTCCGGGTTTTCCAGGTTGCCGACTCCATTCCGGACTTAGGGAAAAATCCGGTCCGGGTTTTCCAAATTACCGACTCCATTCCGGACTGCGGGAAAAATCCGGTCCGGGTTTTCCAGGTTGCCGACTCCATTCCGGACTTAGGGAAAAATCCGGTCCGGGTTTTCCAAATTACCGACTCCATTCCGGACTCCGCGAAAAATCCGGTCCGGGTTTTCCAAATTACCGACTCCATTCCGGACTGCGGGAAAAATCCGGTCCGGGTTTTCCAAATTACCGACTCCATTCCGGCCTCCGGGAAAAATCCGGTCCGGGTTTTCCAGGTTGCCGACTCCATTCCGGCCTCCGGGAAAAATCCGGTCCGGGTTTTCCAAATTACCGACTCCATTCCGGACTGCGGGAAAAATCCGGTCCGGGTTTTCCAAATTACCGACTCCATTCCGGACTGTGGGAAAAATCCGGTCCGGGTTTTCCAGGTTGCCGACTCCATTCCGGACTCCGGGAAAAATCCGGTCCGGGTTTTCCAGGTTTCCGACTCCATTCCGGACTCCGGGAAAAATCCGGTCCGAGTTTTCCAGGTTGCCGACTCCATTCCAGCCTCCGGGAAAAATCCGGTCCGGGTTTTCCGTGTTGCCGACTCCATTCCGGACTGCAGGAAAAATCCGGTCCGGGTTTTGCAGGTTGCCGACTCCATTCCAAATTCCGGGAAAAATCCCGTCCGGGTTTTCCAGGTTGCCGACTCCATTCCGGACTCCGGGAAAAATCCGGTCCGGGTTTTCCAGGTTGCCGACTCCATTCCGGACTCCGGGAAAAATCCGGTCCGGGTTTTCCAAATTACCGACTCCATTCCGGCCTCCGGGAAAAATCCGGTCCGGGTTTTCCAAATTACCGACTCCATTCCGGCCTCCGGGAAAAATCCGGTCCGGGTTTTCCAAATTACCGACTCCATTCCGGACTGCGGGAAAAATCCGGTTCGTGTTTTCCAGTTTGCCGACTCCATTCCGGCCTCAGGGAAAAATCCGGTCCGGGTTTTCCGGGTTGCCGACTCCATTCCGGCCTCCGGGAAAAATCCGGTCCGGGTTTTCCAGGTTGCCGACTCCATTCCAAACTCCGGGAAAAATCCGGTCCGGGTTTTCCAGGTTGCCGACTCCATTCCGGACTCCGGGAAAAATCCGGTCCGGGTTTTCCAGGTTGCCGACTCCATTCCGGCCTCCGGGAAAAATCCGGTCCGGGTTTTCCAGGTTGCCGACTCCATTCCGGCCTCCGGGAAATATCCGGTCCGGGTTTTCCAGGTTGCCGACTCCATTCCGGCCTCCGGGAAAAATCCAATCCGGGTTTTCCAGGTTGCCGACTCCATTCCGGACTGCGGGGAAAATCCGGTCCGGGTATTCCAAATTACCGACTCCATTCCAGACTCCGGAAAAATCCGGTCCGGGTTTTCCAGGTTGCTGACTCCATTCCAAACTCCGGGAAAAATCCGGTCCGGGTTTTCCAAAGTGCCGACTCCATTCCGGACTGCGGGAAAAATCCGGTCCGGGTTTTCCAAATTACCGACTCCATTCCGGCCTCCGGGAAACATCCGGTCCGGGTTTTCCAAATTACCGACTCCATTCCGGACTCCGGGAAAAATCCGGTCCGGGTTTTCCAAATTACCGACTCCATTCCGGCCTCCGGGAAAAATCCGGTCCGGGTTTTCCAGGTTGCCGACTCCATTCCGGACTCCGGGAAAAATCCGGTCCGGGTTTTCCAAATTACCGACTCCATTCCGGCCTCCGGGAAAAATCCGGTCCGGGTTTTCCAAATTACCGACTCCATTCCGGACTCCGGGAAAAATCCGGTCCGGGTTTTCCAGGTTGCCGACTCCATTCCAAATTCCGGGAAAAATCCCGTCCGGGTTTTCCAGGTTGCCGACTCCATTCCGGACTCCGGGAAAAATCCGGTCCGGGTTTTCCAGGTTGCCGACTCCATTCCGGACTCCGGGAAAAATCCATTCCGGGTTTTCCAGGTTGCCGACTCCATTCCGGACTCCGGGAAAAATCCGGTCCGGGTTTTCCAAATTACCGACTCCATTCCGGACTGCGGGAAAAATCCGGTCCGGGTTTTCCAAATTACCGACTCCATTCCGGACTGCGGGAAAAATCCGGTCCGGGTTTTCCGGGTTGCCGACTCCATTCCAAACTCCGGGAAAAATCCGGTCTGGGTTTTCCGGGTTGCCGACTCCATTCCGGACTGCGGGAAAAATCCGGTCCGGGTTTTCCAAATTACCGACTCCATTCCGGACTCCGGGAAAAATTCGGTCCGGGTTTTCCAGGTTGCCGACTCCATTCCGGACTCCGGGAAAAATCCGGTCCGGGTTTTCCAGGTTGCCGACTCCATTCCGGACTCCGGGAAAAATTCGGTCCGGGTTTTCCAGGTTGCCGACTCCATTCCGGACTCCGGGAAAAATCCGGTCCGGGTTTTCCAGGTTGCCGACTCCATTCCGGCCTCCGGGAAAAATCCGGTCCGGGTTTTCCAAATTACCGACTCCATTCCGGCCTCCGGGAAAAATCCTGTCCGGGTTTTCTAAATTACCGACTCCATTCCGGACTCTGGAAAAGTCCGGTCCGGGTTTTCCAGGTTGCCGACTCCATTCCGGACTCCGGGAAAAATCCGGTCCGGGTTTTCCAAATTACCGACTCCATTCCGGACTCCGAAAAAAATCCGGTCCGGGTTTTCCATGTTGCCGACTCCATTCCGGCCTCCGGGAAAAATCCGGTCCGGGTTTTCCAAATTACCGACTCCATTCCGGACTCCGGGAAAAATCCAGTCCTGGTTTTCCAAATTACCGACTCCATTCCGTCCTCCGGGAAAAATCCGGTCCGGGTTTTCCAGGTTGCCGACTCCATTCCGGCCTCCGGGAAAAATCCGGTCCGGGTTTTCCAGGTTGCCGACTCCATTCCGGACTGCGGGAAAAATCCGGTCCGGGTTTTCCAAATTACCGACTCCATTCCGGACTGCGGGAAAAATCCGGTCCGGGTTTTCCAAATTACCGACTCCATTCCGGACTCCGGGAAAAATCCGGTCCGGGTTTTCCAAATTACCGACTCCATTCCAAACTCCGGGAAATATCCGGTCCGGGTTTTCCAGGTTGCCGACTCCATTCCGGACTCCCGGAAAAATCCGGTCCGGGTTTTCCAAATTACCGACTCCATTCCGGACTCCGGGAAAAATCCGGTCCGGGTTTTGCAGGTTGCCGACTCCATTCCAAATTCCGGGAAAAAACCCGTCCGGGTTTTCCAGGTTGCCGACTCCATTCCGGACTCCGGGAAAAATCCGGTCCGGGTTTTCCAAATTACCGACTCCATTCCGGCCTCCGGGAAAAATCCGGTCCGGGTTTTCCAAATTGCCGACTCCATTCCGGACTCTGGGAAAAATCCGGTCCGGGTTTTCCAGGTTGCCGACTCCATTCCGGCCTCCGGGAAAAATCCGGTCCGGGTTTTCCAAATTACCGACTCCATTCCGGCCTCCGGGAAAAATCCGGTCCGGGTTTTCCAGGTTGCCGACTCCATTCCGGCCTCCGGGAAAAATCCGGTCCGGGTTTTCCAGGTTGCCGACTCCATTCCGGCCTCCGGGAAAAATCCGGTCCGGGTTTTCCAGGTTGCCGACTCCATTCCAAACTCCGGGAAAAATCCGGTCCGGGTTTTCCAGGTTGCCGACTCCATTCCGGACTCCAGGAAAAATCCGGTCCGGGTTTTCCAGGTTGCCGACTCCATTCCGGACTGCGGGAAAAATCCGGTCCGGGTTTTCCAAATTACCGACTCCATTCCGGACTCCGGGAAAAATCCGGTCCGGGTTTTCCAAATTACCGACTCCATTCCGGACTCCGGGAAAAATCCGGTCCGGGTTTTCCAAATTACCGACTCCATTCCGGACTCCGAAAAAAATCCGGTCCGGGTTTTCCAGGTTGCCGACTCCATTCCGGACTCCGGGAAAAATCCGGTCCGGGTTTTCCGGGTTGCCGACTCCATTCCGGCCTCCGGGAAAAATCCGGTCCGGGTTTTCCAGGTTGCCGACTCCATTCCGGCCTCCGGGAAAAATCCGGTCCGGGTTTTCCAGGTTGCCGACTCCATTCCGGACTCCGGGAAAAATCCGGTCCGGGTTTTCCAGGTTGCCGACTCCATTCCGGCCTCCGGGAAAAATCCGGTCCGGGTTTTCCAGGTTGCCGACTCCATTCCGGCCTCCGGGAAATATCCGGTCCGGGTTTTCCAGGTTGCCGACTCCATTCCGGCCTCCGGGAAAAATCCAATCCGGGTTTTCCAGGTTGCCGACTCCATTCCGGACTGCGGGAAAAATCCGGTCCGGGTATTCCAAATTACCGACTCCATTCCAGACTCCGGAAAAATCCGGTCCGGGTTTTCCAAATTACCGACTCCATTCCGGACTCCGGGAAAAATCCGGTCCGGGTTTTCCAAATTACCGACTCCATTCCGGCCTCCGGGAAAAATCCGGTCCGGGTTTTCCAGGTTGCCGACTCCATTCCGGACTCCGGGAAAAATCCGGTCCGGGTTTTCCAGGTTGCCGACTCCATTCCGGCCTCCGGGAAAAATCCGGTCCGGGTTTTCCAGGTTGCCGACTCCATTCCGGACTGCGGGAAAAATCCGGTCCGGGTTTTCCAGGTTGCCGACTCCATTCCGGACTTAGGGAAAAATCCGGTCCGGGTTTTCCAAATTACCGACTCCATTCCGGACTCCGGGAAAAATCCGGTCCGGGTTTTCCAAATTACCGACTCCATTCCGGACTGCGGGAAAAATCCGGTCCGGGTTTTCCAAATTACCGACTCCATTCCGGCCTCCGGGAAAAATCCGGTCCGGGTTTTCCAGGTTGCCGACTCCATTCCGGCCTCCGGGAAAAATCCGGTCCGGGTTTTCCAAATTACCGACTCCATTCCGGACTGCGGGAAAAATCCGGTCCGGGTTTTCCAAATTACCGACTACATTCCGGACTGTGGGAAAAATCCGGTCCGGGTTTTCCAGGTTGCCGACTCCATTCCGGACTCCGGGAAAAATCCGGTCCGGGTTTTCCAGGTTGCCGACTCCATTCCGGACTCCGGGAAAAATCCGGTCCGGGTTTTCCAGGTTGCCGACTCCATTCCGGACTCCGGGAAAAATCCGGTCCGAGTTTTCCAGGTTGCCGACTCCATTCCAGCCTCCGGGAAAAATCCGGTCCGGGTTTTCCGGGTTGCCGACTCCATTCCGGACTCCGGGAAAAATCCGGTCCGGGTTTTCCAAATTACCGACTCCATTCCGGCCTCCGGGAAAAATCCGGTCCGGGTTTTCCAAATTACCGACTCCATTCCGGACTCCGGGAAAAATCCGGTCCGGGTTTTCCAGGTTGCCGACTCCATTCCAAACTCCGGGAAAAATCCGGTCCGGGTTTTCCGGGTTGCCGACTCCATTCCGGACTCCGGGAAAAATCCGGTCCGGGTTTTCCAAATTGCCGACTCCATTCCGGACTCCGGGAAAAATCCGGTCCGGGTTTTCCAGGTTGCCGACTCCATTCCGGCCTCCGGGAAAAATCCGGTCCGGGTTTTCCAGGTTGCCGACTCCATTCCGGCCTCCGGGAAAAATCCGGTCCGGGTTTTCCAGGTTGCCGACTCCATTCCGGACTCCGGGAAAAATCCGGTCCGGGTTTTCCAAATTACCGACTCCATTCCGGACTCCGGGAAAAATCCGGTCCGGGTTTTCCAAATTACCGACTCCATTCCGGCCTCCGGGAAAAATCCGGTCCGGGTTTTCCAGGTTGCCGACTCCATTCCGGACTGCGGGAAAAATCCGGTCCGGGTTTTCCAGGTTGCCGACTCCATTCCGGACTCCGGGAAAAATTCGGTCCGGGTTTTCCAGGTTGCCGACTCCATTCCGGACTCCGGGAAAAATCCGGTCCGGGTTTTCCAGGTTGCCGACTCCATTCCGGCCTCCGGGAAAAATCCGGTCCGGGTTTTCCAAATTACCGACTCCATTCCGGACTGCGGGAAAAATCCGGTCCGGGTTTTCCAGGTTGCCGACTCCATTCCGGACTCCGGGAAAAATCCGGTCCGGGTTTTCCAGGTTGCCGACTCCATTCCGGACTGCGGGAAAAATCCGGTCTGGGTTTTCCAAATTACCGACTCCATTCCGGCCTCCGGAAAAAATCCGGTCCGGGTTTTCCAAATTACCGACTCCATTCCGGCCTCCGGGAAAAATCCGGTCCGGGTTTTCCAAATTACCGACTCCATTCCGGCCTCCGGGAAAAATCCGGTCCGGGTTTTCCAGGTTGCCGACTCCATTCCGGCCTCCGGGAAAAATCCGCTCCGGGTTTTCCAGGTTGCCGACTCCATTCCAAACTCCGGGAAAAATCCGGTCCGGGTTTTCCAGGTTACCGACTCCATTCCGGACTGCGGGAAAAATCCGGTCCGGGTTTTCCAAATTACCGACTCCATTCCGGACTGCGGGAAAAATCCGGTCCGGGTTTTCCAAATTACCGACTCCATTCCGGCCTCCGGGAAAAATCCGGTCCGGGTTTTCCAAATTACCGACTCCATTCCGGCCTCCGCGAAAAATCCGGTCCAGGTTTTCCAGGTTGCCGACTCCATTCCGGACTGCGGGAAAAATCCGGTCCGGGTTTTCCAATTTACCGACTCCATTCCGGCCTCCAGGAAAAATCCGGTCCGGGTTTTCCAGGTTGCCGACTCCATTCCGGACTCCGGGAAAAATCCGGTCCGGGTTTTCCAAATTACCGACTCCATTCCGGACTCCGGGAAAAATCCGGTCCGGGTTTTCCAGGTTGCCGACTCCATTCCGGACTGCGGGAAAAATCCGGTCTGGGTTTTCCAAATTACCGACTCCATTCCGGACTCCGGAAAAAATCCGGTCCGGGTTTTCCAAATTACCGACTCCATTCCGGCCTCCGGGAAAAATCCGGTCCGGGTTTTCCAGGTTGCCGACTCCATTCCGGACTCCGGGAAAAATCCGGTCCGGGTTTTCCAGGTTGCCGACTCCATTCCGGCCTCCGGGAAAAATCCGCTCCGGGTTTTCCAGGTTGCCGACTCCATTCCGGCCTCCGGGAAAAATCCGGTCCGGGTTTTCCAGGTAGCCGGCTCCATTCCGGACTGCGGGAAAAATCCGGTCCGGGTTTTTCAAATTACCGACTCCATTCCGGACTCCCGGAAAAATCCGGTCCGGGTTTTCCAGGTTGCCGACTCCATTCCGGACTCCAGGGAAAATCCGGTCCGGGTTTTCCGGGTTGCCGACTCCATTCCGGACTCCGGGAAAAATCCGGTCCGGGTTTTCCAGGTTGCCGACTCCATTCCGGCCTCCGGGAAAAATCCGGTCCGGGTTTTCCAGGTTGCCGACTCCATTCCGGACTCCGGGAAAAATCTGGTCCGGGTTTTCCAGGTTGCCGACTCCATTCCAAACTTTGGGAAAAATCCGGTCCGGGTTTTCCAAATTACCGACTCCATTCCGGACTGTGGGAAAAATCCGGTCCGGGTTTTCCAGGTTGCCGACTCCATTCCGGACTGCGGGAAAAATCCGGTCCGGGTTTTCCAGGTTGCCGACTCCATTCCGGCCTCCGGGAAAAATCCTGTTCCGGTTTTCCGGGTTGCCGACTCCATTCCGGACTGCGGGAAAAATCCGGTCCGGGTTTTCCAAATTACCGACTCCATTCCGGACTGCGGGAAAAATCCGGTCGGGGTATTCCGGGTTGCCGACTCCATTCCAAACTCCGGGAAAAATCCGTTCCGGGTTTTCCGGGTTGCCGACTCCATTCCGGACTCCGGGAAAAATCCGGTCCGGGTTTTCCAGGTTGCCGACTCCATTCCGGACTCCGGGAAAAATCCGGTCCGGGTTTTCCAGGTTGCCGACTCCATTCCGGACTCCGGGAAAAATCCGGTCCGGGTTTTCCGGGTTGCCGACTCCATTCCGGACTCCGGGAAAAATCCGGTCCGGGTTTTCCAGGTTGCCGACTCCATTCCGGCCTCCGGGAAAAATCCGGTCCGGGTTTTCCAGGTTGCCGACTCCATTCCGGACTCCGGGAAAAATCCGGTCCGGGTTTTCCAGGTTACCGACTCCATTCCGGACTCCGGGAAAAATCCGGTCCGGGTTTTCCAGGTTGCCGACTCCATTCCGGACTCCGGGAAAAATCCGGTCCGGGTTTTCCAGGTTGCCGACTCCATTCCGGCCTCCGGGAAAAATCCGGTCCGGGTTTTCCAGGTTGCCGACTCCATTCCGGACTGCGGGAAAAATCCGGTCCGGGTTTTCCAGGTTGCCGACTCCATTCCGGACTCCGGGAAAAATCCGGTCCGGGTTTTCCAGGTTGCCGACTCCATTCCGGACTCCGGGAAAAATCCGGTCCGGCTTTTCCAAATTACCGACTCCATTCCGGCCTCCGGGAAAAATCCGGTCCGGGTTTTCCAGGTTGCCGACTCCATTCCAAACTCCGGGAAAAATCCGGTCCGGGTTTTCCAGGTTGCCGACTCCATTCCGGACTCCGGGAAAAATCCGGTCCGGGTTTTCCAGGTTGCTGACTCCATTCCGGACTCCGGGTAAAAATCCGGTCCGGGTTTTCCAGGTTGCCGACTCCATTCCGGACTGCGGGAAAAATCCGGTCCGGGTTTTCCAGGTTGCCGACTCCATTCCGGCCTCCGGGAAAAATCCGGTCCGGGTTTTCCAAATTACCGACTCCATTCCGGACTCCGGGAAAAATCCGGTCCGGGTTTTCCAAATTACCGACTCCATTCCGGACTCCGGGAAAAATCCGGTCCGGGTTTTCCAAATTACCGACTCCATTCCGGACTCCGAAAAAAATCCGGTCCGGGTTTTCCAGGTTGCCGACTCCATTCCAAACTCCGGGAAAAATCCGGTCCGGGTTTTCCAGGTTGCCGACTCCATTCCGGCCTCCGGGAAAAATCCGGTCCGGGTTTTGCAGGTTGCCGACTCCATTCCGGACTCCGGAAAAATCCGGTCCGGGTTTTCCAAATTACCGACTCCATTCCGGCCTCCGGGAAAAATCCAATCCGGGTTTTCCAGGTTGCCGACTCCATTCCGGACTGCGGGAAAAATCCGGTCCGGGTTTTCCAAATTACCGACTCCATTCCAGACTCCGGAAAAATCCGGTCCGGGTTTTCCAAATTACCGACTCCATTCCGGACTCCGGGAAAAATCCGGTCCGGGTTTTCCAGGTTGCCGACTCCATTCCGGCCTCCGGGAAAAATCCGGTCCGGGTTTTCCAGGTTGCCGACTCCATTCCAAACTCCGGGAAAAATCCGGTCTGGGTTTTCCAGGTTGCCGACTCCATTCCGGACTCCGGGAAAAATCCGGTCCGGGTTTTCCGGGTTGCCGACTCCATTCCAAACTCCGGGAAAAATCCGGTCTGGGTTTTCCGGGTTGCCGACTCCATTCCGGACTGCGGGAAAAATCCGGTCCGGGTTTTCCAAATTACCGACTCCATTCCGGACTCCGGGAAAAATCCGGTCCGGGTTTTCCAGGTTGCCGACTCCATTCCGGACTCCGGGAAAAATTCGGTCCGGGTTTTCCAGGTTGCCGACTCCATTCCGGACTCCGGGAAAAATCCGGTCCGGGTTTTCCAGGTTGCCGACTCCATTCCGGCCTCCGGGAAAAATCCGGTCCGGGTTTTCCAAATTACCGACTCCATTCCGGCCTCCGGGAAAAATCCTGTCCGGGTTTTCTAAATTACCGACTCCATTCCGGACTCTGGAAAAGTCCGGTCCGGGTTTTCCAGGTTGCCGACTCCATTCCGGACTCCGGGAAAAATTCGGTCCGGGTTTTCCAGGTTGCCGACTCCATTCCGGACTGCGGGAAAAATCCGGTCCGGGTTTTCCAGGTTGCCGACTCCATTCCGGACTCCGGGAAAAATCCGGTCCGGGTTTTCCAGTTTGCCGACTCCATTCCGGACTCCGGGAAAAATCCGGTCCGGGTTTTCCAAATTACCGACTCCATTCCGGACTCCGAAAAAAATCCGGTCCGGGTTTTCCAGGTTGCCGACTCCATTCCGGCCTCCGGGAAAAATCCGGTCCGGGTTTTCCAAATTACCGACTCCATTCCGGACTCCGGGAAAAATCCAGTCCTGGTTTTCCAAATTACCGACTCCATTCCGGACTGCGGGAAAAATCCGGTCCGGGTTTTCCAGGTTGCCGACTCCATTCCGGACTGCGGGAAAAATCCGGTCCGGGTTTTCCAAATTACCGACTCCATTCCGGACTCCGGGAAAAATCCGGTCCGGGTTTTCCAAATTACCGACTCCATTCCGGACTCCGGGAAAAATCCGGTCCGGGTTTTCCAAATTACCGACTCCATTCCAAACTCCGGGAAAAATCCGGTCCGGGTTTTCCAGGTTGCCGACTCCATTCCGGACTCCCGGAAAAATCCGGTCCGGGTTTTCCAAATTACCGACTCCATTCCGGACTCCGGGAAAAATCCGGTCCGGGTTTTCCAGGTTGCTGACTCCATTCCGGACTGCGGGAAAAATCCGGTCCGGGTTTTCCAAATTACCGACTCCATTCCGGACTCCGGGAAAAATCCGGTCCGGGTTTTGCAGGTTGCCGACTCCATTCCAAATTCCGGGAAAAAACCCGTCCGGGTTTTCCAGGTTGCCGACTCCATTCCGGCCTCCGGGAAAAATCCGGTCCGGGTTTTCCAAATTACCGACTCCATTCCGGACTGCGGGAAAAATCCGGTTCGTGTTTTCCAGTTTGCCGACTCCATTCCGGCCTCAGGGAAAAATCCGGTCCGGGTTTTCCAGGTTGCCGACTCCATTCCGGCCTCCGGGAAAAATCCGGTCCGGGTTTTCCAGGTTGCCGACTCCATTCCAAACTCCGGGAAAAATCCGGTCCGGGTTTTCCAGGTTGCCGACTCCATTCCGGACTCCGGGAAAAATCCGGTCCGGGTTTTCCAGGTTGCCGACTCCATTCCGGACTGCGGGAAAAATCCGGTCCGGGTTTTCCAAATTACCGACTCCATTCCGGACTCCGGGAAAAATCCGGTCCGGGTTTTCCAAATTACCGACTCCATTCCGGACTCCGGGAAAAATCCGGTCCGGGTTTTCCAAATTACCGACTCCATTCCGGACTCCGAAAAAAATCCGGTCCGGGTTTTCCAGGTTGCCGACTCCATTCCGGACTCCGGGAAAAATCCGGTCCGGGTTTTCCGGGTTGCCGACTCCATTCCGGCCTACGGGAAAAATCCGGTCCGGGTTTTCCAGGTTGCCGACTCCATTCCGGCCTCCGGGAAAAATCCGGTCCGGGTTTTCCAGGTTGCCGACTCCATTCCGGACTCCGGGAAAAATCCGGTCCGGGTTTTCCAGGTTGCCGACTCCATTCCGGCCTCCGGGAAAAATCCGGTCCGGGTTTTCCAGGTTGCCGACTCCATTCCGGCCTCCGGGAAATATCCGGTCCGGGTTTTCCAGGTTGCCGACTCCATTCCGGCCTCCGGGAAAAATCCAATCCGGGTTTTCCAGGTTGCCGACTCCATTCCGGACTGCGGGAAAAATCCGGTCCGGGTATTCCAAATTACCGACTCCATTCCAGACTCCGGAAAAATCCGGTCCGGGTTTTCCAAATTACCGACTCCATTCCGGACTCCGGGAAAAATCCGGTCCGGGTTTTCCAAATTACCGACTCCATTCCGGCCTCCGGGAAAAATCCGGTCCGGGTTTTCCGGGTTGCCGACTCCATTCCGGACTCCGGGTAAAAATCCGGTCCTGGTTTTCCAAATTACCGACTCCATTCCGGCCTCCGGGAAAAATCCGGTCCGGGTTTTCCAGGTCGCCGACTCCATTCCGGACTCCGGGAAAAATCCGGTCCGGGTTTTCCAGGTTGCCGACTCCATTCCGGACTCCGGGAAAAATCCGGTCCGGGTTTTCCAGGTTGCCGACTCCATTCCGGCCTCCGGGAAAAATCCGGTCCGGGTTTTCCAAATTACCGACTCCATTCCGGCCTCCGGGAAAAATCCGGTCCGGGTTTTCCGGGTTGCCGACTCCATTCCGGACTGCGGGAAAAATCCAATCCGGGTTTTCCAGGTTGCCGACTCCATTCCGGACTCTGGGAAAAATCCGGTCCGGGTTTTACAAAGTGCCGACTCCATTCCGGCCTCCGGGAAAAATCCGGTCCGGGTTTTCCAGGTTGCCGACTCCATTCCGGACTCCGGGAAAAATCCGGTCCGGGTTTTCCAAATTACCGACTCCATTCCGGACTGCGGGAAAAATCCGGTCCGGGTTTTCCAAATTACCGACTCCATTCCGGACTCCGGGAAAAATCCGGTCCGGGTTTTCCAAATTACCGACTCCATTCCGGACTCCGGGAAAAATCCGGTCCGGGTTTTCCAGGTTGCCGACTCCATTCCAAATTCCGGGAAAAATCCCGTCCGGGTTTTCCAGGTTGCCGACTCCATTCCGGACTCTGGGAAAAATCCGGTCCGGGTTTTCCAAATTACCGACTCCATTCCGGACTCCGGGAAAAATCCATTCCGGGTTTTCCAGGTTGCCGACTCCATTCCGGACTCCGGGAAAAATCCGGTCCGGGTTTTCCAAATTACCGACTCCATTCCGGACTGCGGGAAAAATCCGGACCGGGTTTTCCAAATTACCGACTCCATTCCGGACTGCGGGAAAAATCCGGTCAGGGTTTTCCAGGTTGCCGACTCCATTCCGGCCTCCGGGAAAAATCCGGTCCGAGTTTTCCAAATTACCGACTCCATTCCAAACTCCGGGAAAAATCCGGTCCGGGTTTTCCAGGTTGCCGACTCCATTCCGGACTCCGGGAAAAATCCGGTCCGGGTTTTCCAGGTTGCCGACTCCATTCCGGCCTCCGGGAAAAGTCCGGTCCGGGTTTTCCAGGTTGCCGACTCCATTCCGGCCTCCGGGAAAAATCCGGTCCGGGTTTTCCAGGTTGCCGACTCCATTCCCGACTCCAGGGAAAATCCGGTCCGGCTTTTCCAGGTTGCCGACTCCATTCCGGCCTTCGGGAAAAATCCGGTCCGGGTTTTCCAGGTTGCCGACTCCATTCCAAACTCCGGGAAAAATCCAGTCCGGGTTTTCCAAATTACCGACTCCATTCCGGCCTCCGGGCAAAATCCGGTCCGGGTTTTCCAAATTACCGACTCCATTCCGGCCTCCGGGAAAAATCCGGTCCGGGTTTTCCAGGTTGCCGACTCCATTCCGGACTCCGGGAAAAATCCGGTCCGGGTTTTCCAGGTTGCCGACTCCATTCCGGCCTCCGGGAAAAATCCGGTCCGGGTTTTCCAGGTTGCCGACTCCATTCCGGACTGCGGGAAAAATGCGGTCCGGGTTTTCCAGGTTGCCGACTCCATTCCGGACTTAGGGAAAAATCCGGTCCGGGTTTTCCAAATTACCGACTCCATTCCGGACTGCGGGAAAAATCCGGTCCGGGTTTTCCAAATTACCGACTCCATTCCGGACTGTGGGAAAAATCCGGTCCGGGTTTTCCAGGTTGCCGACTCCATTCCGGACTCCGGGAAAAATCCGGTCCGGGTTTTCCAGGTTTCCGACTCCATTCCGGACTCCGGGAAAAATCCGGTCCGAGTTTTCCAGGTTGCCGACTCCATTCCAGCCTCCGGGAAAAATCCGGTCCGGGTTTTCCGGGTTGCCGACTCCATTCCGGACTCCGGGAAAAATCCGGTCCGGGTTTTCTAGGTTGCCAACTCCATTCCGGACTCCGGGAAAAATCCGGTCCGGGTTTTCCAAATTACCGACTCCATTCCGGCCTCCGGGAAAAATCCGGTCCGGGTTTTCCGTGTTGCCGACTCCATTCCGGACTGCAGGAAAAATCCGGTCCGGGTTTTCCAGGTTGCCGACTCCATTCCGGACGCTGGGAAAAATCCGGTCCGGGTTTTCCAAATTGCCGACTCCATTCCGGACTCCGGGAAAAATCCGGTCCGGGTTTTCCAAATTGCCGACTCCATTCCGGACTCCGGGAAAAATCCGGTCCGGGTTTTCCAAATTACCGACTCCATTCCGGACTCCGGAAAAATCCGGTCCGGGTTTTCCAAGTTACCGACTCCATTCCGGACTGTGGGAAAAATCCGGTCCGGGTTTTCCAGGTTGCCGACTCCATTCCGGACTGCGGGAAAAATCCGGTCCGGGTTTTCCAGGTTGCCGACTCCATTCCGGCCTCCGGGAAAAATCCTGTTCCGGTTTTCCGGGTTGCCGACTCCATTCCGGACTGCGGGAAAAATCCGGTCCGGGTTTTCCAAATTACCGACTCCATTCCGGACTCCGGGAAAAATCCCGTCCGGGTTTTCCAGGTTGCCGACTCCATTCCGGACTCCGGGAAAAATCCGGTCCGGGTTTTCCAAATTACCGACTCCATTCCGGACTGCGGGAAAAATCCGGTCGGGGTATTCCGGGTTGCCGACTCCATTCCAAACTCCGGGAAAAATCCGTTCCGGGTTTTCCGGGTTGCCGACTCCATTCCGGACTCCGGGAAAAATCCGGTCCGGGTTTTCCAGGTTGCCGACTCCATTCCGGACTCCGGGAAAAATCCGGTCCGGGTTTTCCAGGTTGCCGACTCCATTCCGGACTCCGGGAAAAATCCGGTCCGGGTTTTCCGGGTTGCCGACTCCATTCCGGACTCCGGGAAAAATCCGGTCCGGGTTTTCCAGGTTGCCGACTCCATTCCGGCCTCCGGGAAAAATCCGGTCCGGGTTTTCCAGGTTGCCGACTCCATTCCGGATTCCGGGAAAAATCCGGTCCGGGTTTTCCAAATTACCGACTCCATTCCGGCCTCCGAGAAAAATCCGGTCCGGGTTTTCCAGGTTGCCGACTCCATTCCGGACTCCGGGAAAAATCCGGTCCGGGTTTTCCAGGTTGCCGACTCCATTCCGGACTCCGGGAAAAATCCGGTCCGGGTTTTCCAGGTTACCGACTCCATTCCGGACTCCGGGAAAAATCCGGTCCGGGTTTTCCAGGTTGCCGACTCCATTCCGGACTCCGGGAAAAATCCGGTCCGGGTTTTCCAGGTTGCCGACTCCATTCCGGCCTCCGGGAAAAATCCGGTCCGGGTTTTCCAGGTTGCCGACTCCATTCCGGATTCCGGGAAAAATCCGGTCCGGGTTTTCCAATTTACCGACACCATTCCGGCCTCCAGGAAAAATCCGGTCCGGGTTTTCCAGGTTGCCGACTCCATTCCAAACTCCGGGAAAAATCCGGTCTGGGTTTTCCGGGTTGCCGACTCCATTCCGGACTCCGGGAAAAATCCGGTCCGGGTTTTCCACGTTGCCGACTCCATTCCGAACTGCGGGAAAATCCGGTCCGGGTTTTCCAAATTACCGACTCCATTCCGGACTCTAGAAAAATGCGGTCCGGGTTTTCCAAATTCCCGACTCCATTCCGGACTCCGGGAAAAATCCGGTCCGGGCTTTCCAAATTACCGACTCCATTCCGGACTGCGGGAAAAATCCGGTCCGGGTTTTCCAAATTACCGACTCCATTCCGGACTCCGGGAAAAATCCGGTCCGGGTTTTCCAAATTACCGACTCCATTCCGGACTCCGGGAAAAATCCGGTCCGGGTTTTCCGGGTTGCCGACTCCATTCCGGCCTCCGGGAAAAATCCGGTCCGGGTTTTCCAGGTTGCCGACTCCATTCCGGACTCCGGGAAAAATCCGGTCCGGGTTTTCCAAATTACCGACTCCATTCCGGCCTCCGGGAAAAATCCGGTCCGGGTTTTCCAAATTACCGACTCCATTCCGGACTCCGGGAAAAGTCCGGTCCGGGTTTTCCAAATTACCGACTCCATTCCGGCCTCCGGGAAAAATCCGGTCCGGGTTTTCCAAATTGCCGACTCCATTCCGGACTCCGGGAAAAATCCGGTCCGGGTTTTCCAAATTACCGACTCCATTCCGGCCTCCGGGAAAAATCCGGTCCGGGTTTTCCGTGTTGCCGACTCCATTCCGGACTGCAGGAAAAATCCGGTCCGGGTTTTCCAGGTTGCCGACTCCATTCCGGACTGCGGGAAAAATCCGGTCCGGGTTTTCCAAATTGCCGACTCCATTCCGGACTCCGGAAAAATCCGGTCCGGGTTTTCCAGGTTGCCGACTCCATTCCGGACTCCGGGAAAAATCCGGTCCAGGTTTTCCAAATTGCCGACTCCATTCCGGACTCCGGGAAAAATCCGGTCCGGGTTTTCCAAATTACCGACTCCATTCCGGACTCCGGAAAAATCCGGTCCGGGTTTTCCAAATTACCGACTCCATTCCGGACTCCGGGAAAAATCCGGTCGGGGTATTCCGGGTTGCTGACTCCATTCCAAACTCCGGGAAAAATCCGTTCCGGGTTTTCCGGGTTGCCGACTCCATTCCGGACTCCGGGAAAAATCCGGTCCGGGTTTTCCAGGTTGCCGACTCCATTCCGGACTCCGGGAAAAATCCGGTCCGGGTTTTCCAGGTTGCCGACTCCATTCCAACCTTCGGGAAAAATCCGGTCCGGGTTTTCCAAATTACCGACTCCATTCCGGCCTCCGGGAAAAATCCGGTCCGGGTTTTCCAGGTTGCCGACTCCATTCCGGACTCCGGGAAAAATCCGGTCCGGGTTTTCCAGGTTACCGACTCCATTCCGGACTCCGGGAAAAATCCGGTCCGGGTTTTCCAGGTTGCCGACTCCATTCCGGCCTCCGGGAAAAATCCGGTCCGGGTTTTCCAGGTTGCCGACTCCATTCCGGATTCCGGGAAAAATCCGGTCCGGGTTTTCCAAATTACCGACTCCATTCCGGCCTCCGAGAAAAATCCGGTCCGGGTTTTCCAGGTTGCCGACTCCATTCCGGACTCCGGGAAAAATCCGGTCCGGGTTTTCCAGGTTGCCGACTCCATTCCGGACTCCGGAAAAATCCGGTCCGGGTTTTCCAAATTACCGACTCCATTCCGGACTCCGGAAAAATCCGGTTCGGGTTTTCCAAATTATCGACTCCATTCCGGACTCCGGAAAAATGCGGTCCGGGTTTTCCAAATTACCGACTCCATTCCGGCCTCCGGGAAAAATCCGGTCCGGGTTTTCCAAATTACCGACTCCATTCCGGACTGCGGGAAAAATCCGGTCCGGGTTTTCCAAATTACCGACTCCATTCCGGACTCCGGGAAAAATCCGGTCCGGGTTTTCCACGTTGCCGACTCCATTCCGGACTCCGGGAGAAATCCGGTCCGGGTTTTCCAAATTACCGACTCCATTCCGGACTCCGGAAAAATCCAGTCCGGGTTTTCCAAATTACCGACTCCATTCCGGACTCCGGGAAAAATCCGGTCCGGGTTTTCCAAATTGCCGACTCCATTCCGGACTCCGGGAAAAATCCGGTCCGGGTTTTCCAGGTTGCCGACTCCATTCCGGACTCCGGGAAAAATCCGGTCCGGGTTTTCCAAATTGCCGACTCCATTCCGGACTCCGGGAAAAATCCGGTCCGGGTTTTCCAGGTTGCCGACTCCATTCCGGACTCCGGGAAAAATCCGGTCCGGGTTTTCCAAATTAACGACTCCATTCCGGACTCCGGGAAAAATCCGGTCCGGGTTTTCCGGGTTGCCGACTCCATTCCGGACTCCGGGAAAAATCCGGTCCGGGTTTTCCAGGTTGCCGACTCCATTCCAACCTTCGGGAAAAATCCGGTCCGGGTTTTCCAAATTACCGACTCCATTCCGGCCTCCGGGAAAAATCCGGTCCGGGTTTTCCAGGTTGCCGACTCCATTCCGGACTGCAGGAAAAATCCGGTCCGGGTTTTCCAAATTACCGACTCCATTCCGGCCTCCGGGAAAAATCCGGTCCGGGTTTTCCAGGTTGCCGACTCCATTCCGGACTCCGGGAAAAATCCGGTCCGGGTTTTCTAGGTTGCCAACTCCATTCCGGACTCCGGGAAAAATCCGGTCCGGGTTTTCAAATTACCGACTCCATTCCGGCCTCCGGGAAAAATCCGGTCCGGGTTTTCCAGGTTGCCGACTCCATTCCGGCCTCCGGGAAAAATCCTGTTCCGGTTTTCCAGGTTGCCGACTCCATTCCGGACTGCGGGAAAATCCGGTCCGGGTTTTCCAAATTACCGACTCCATTCCGGACTCCGGGAAAAATCCGGTCCGGGTTTTCCAGGTTGCCGACTCCATTCCAACCTTCGGGAAAAATCCGGTCCGGGTTTTCCAAATTACCGACTCCATTCCGGCCTCCGGGAAAAATCCGGTCCGGGTTTTCCAAATTACCGACTCCATTCCGGACTGCGGGAAAAATCCGGTCCGGGTTTTCCAAATTACCGACTCCATTCCGGACTCCGGGAAAAATCCGGTCCGGGCTTTCCAAATTACCGACTCCATTCCGGACTGCGGGAAAAATCCGGTCCGGGTTTTCCAAATTACCGACTCCATTCCGGACTCCGGGAAAAATCCGGTCCGGGTTTTCCAAATTACCGACTCCATTCCGGACTCCGGGAAAAATCCGGTCCGGGTTTTCCGGGTTGCCGACTCCATTCCGGCCTCCGGGAAAAATCCGGTCCGGGTTTTCCAGGTTGCCGACTCCATTCCGGACTCCGGGAAAAATCCGGTCCGGGTTTTCCAAATTACCGACTCCATTCCGGCCTCCGGGAAAAATCCGGTCCGGGTTTTCCAAATTACCGACTCCATTCCGGACTCCGGGAAAAGTCCGGTCCGGGTTTTCCAAATTACCGACTCCATTCCGGCCTCCGGGAAAAATCCGGTCCGGGTTTTCCAAATTGCCGACTCCATTCCGGACTCCGGGAAAAATCCGGTCCGGGTTTTCCAAATTACCGACTCCATTCCGGCCTCCGGGAAAAATCCGGTCCGGGTTTTCCGTGTTGCCGACTCCATTCCGGACTGCAGGAAAAATCCGGTCCGGGTTTTCCAGGTTGCCGACTCCATTCCGGACTGCGGGAAAAATCCGGTCCGGGTTTTCCAAATTGCCGACTCCATTCCGGACTCCGGAAAAATCCGGTCCGGGTTTTCCAGGTTGCCGACTCCATTCCGGACTCCGGGAAAAATCCGGTCCAGGTTTTCCAAATTGCCGACTCCATTCCGGACTCCGGGAAAAATCCGGTCCGGGTTTTCCAAATTACCGACTCCATTCCGGACTCCGGAAAAATCCGGTCCGGGTTTTCCAAATTACCGACTCCATTCCGGACTCCGGGAAAAATCCGGTCGGGGTATTCCGGGTTGCTGACTCCATTCCAAACTCCGGGAAAAATCCGTTCCGGGTTTTCCGGGTTGCCGACTCCATTCCGGACTCCGGGAAAAATCCGGTCCGGGTTTTCCAGGTTGCCGACTCCATTCCGGACTCCGGGAAAAATCCGGTCCGGGTTTTCCAGGTTGCCGACTCCATTCCAACCTTCGGGAAAAATCCGGTCCGGGTTTTCCAAATTACCGACTCCATTCCGGCCTCCGGGAAAAATCCGGTCCGGGTTTTCCAGGTTGCCGACTCCATTCCGGACTCCGGGAAAAATCCGGTCCGGGTTTTCCAGGTTACCGACTCCATTCCGGACTCCGGGAAAAATCCGGTCCGGGTTTTCCAGGTTGCCGACTCCATTCCGGCCTCCGGGAAAAATCCGGTCCGGGTTTTCCAGGTTGCCGACTCCATTCCGGATTCCGGGAAAAATCCGGTCCGGGTTTTCCAAATTACCGACTCCATTCCGGCCTCCGAGAAAAATCCGGTCCGGGTTTTCCAGGTTGCCGACTCCATTCCGGACTCCGGGAAAAATCCGGTCCGGGTTTTCCAGGTTGCCGACTCCATTCCGGACTCCGGAAAAATCCGGTCCGGGTTTTCCAAATTACCGACTCCATTCCGGACTCCGGAAAAATCCGGTTCGGGTTTTCCAAATTATCGACTCCATTCCGGACTCCGGAAAAATGCGGTCCGGGTTTTCCAAATTACCGACTCCATTCCGGCCTCCGGGAAAAATCCGGTCCGGGTTTTCCAAATTACCGACTCCATTCCGGACTGCGGGAAAAATCCGGTCCGGGTTTTCCAAATTACCGACTCCATTCCGGACTCCGGGAAAAATCCGGTCCGGGTTTTCCACGTTGCCGACTCCATTCCGGACTCCGGGAGAAATCCGGTCCGGGTTTTCCAAATTACCGACTCCATTCCGGACTCCGGAAAAATCCAGTCCGGGTTTTCCAAATTACCGACTCCATTCCGGACTCCGGGAAAAATCCGGTCCGGGTTTTCCAAATTGCCGACTCCATTCCGGACTCCGGGAAAAATCCGGTCCGGGTTTTCCAGGTTGCCGACTCCATTCCGGACTCCGGGAAAAATCCGGTCCGGGTTTTCCAAATTGCCGACTCCATTCCGGACTCCGGGAAAAATCCGGTCCGGGTTTTCCAGGTTGCCGACTCCATTCCGGACTCCGGGAAAAATCCGGTCCGGGTTTTCCAAATTAACGACTCCATTCCGGACTCCGGGAAAAATCCGGTCCGGGTTTTCCGGGTTGCCGACTCCATTCCGGACTCCGGGAAAAATCCGGTCCGGGTTTTCCAGGTTGCCGACTCCATTCCAACCTTCGGGAAAAATCCGGTCCGGGTTTTCCAAATTACCGACTCCATTCCGGCCTCCGGGAAAAATCCGGTCCGGGTTTTCCAGGTTGCCGACTCCATTCCGGACTGCAGGAAAAATCCGGTCCGGGTTTTCCAAATTACCGACTCCATTCCGGCCTCCGGGAAAAATCCGGTCCGGGTTTTCCAGGTTGCCGACTCCATTCCGGACTCCGGGAAAAATCCGGTCCGGGTTTTCTAGGTTGCCAACTCCATTCCGGACTCCGGGAAAAATCCGGTCCGGGTTTTCAAATTACCGACTCCATTCCGGCCTCCGGGAAAAATCCGGTCCGGGTTTTCCAGGTTGCCGACTCCATTCCGGCCTCCGGGAAAAATCCTGTTCCGGTTTTCCAGGTTGCCGACTCCATTCCGGACTGCGGGAAAATCCGGTCCGGGTTTTCCAAATTACCGACTCCATTCCGGACTCCGGGAAAAATCCGGTCCGGGTTTTCCAGGTTGCCGACTCCATTCCAACCTTCGGGAAAAATCCGGTCCGGGTTTTCCAAATTACCGACTCCATTCCGGCCTCCGGGAAAAATCCGGTCCGGGTTTTCCAAATTACCGACTCCATTCCGGACTGCGGGAAAAATCCGGTCCGGGTTTTCCAAATTACCGACTCCATTCCGGCCTCCGGGAAAAATCCGGTCCAGGTTTTCCAGGTTGCCGACTCCATTCCGGACTGCGGGAAAAATCCGGTCCGGGTTTTCCAAATTACCGACTCCATTCCGGACTGCGGGAAAAATCCGGTCCGGGTTTTCCAAATTACCGACTCCATTCCGGCCTCCGGGAAAAATCCGGTCCGGGTTTTCCAATTTACCGACTCCATTCCGGCCTCCAGGAAAAATCCGGTCCGGGTTTTCCAGGTTGCCGACTCCATTCCAAACTCCGGGAAAAATCCGGTCCGGGTTTTCCAGGTTGCCGACTCCATTCCAAACTCCGGGAAAAATCCGGTCCGGGTTTTCCGGGTTGCCGACTCCATTCCGGCCTCCGGGAAAAATCCGGTCCGGGTTTTACAAAGTGCCGACTCCATTCCGGACTCCGGGAAAAATCCGGTCCGGGTTTTCCAGGTTGCCGACTCCATTCCGGCCTCCGGGAAAAATCCGGTCCGGGTTTTCCAGGTTTCCGACTCCATTCCGGACTCCGGGAAAAATCCGGTCCGGGTTTTCCAGGTTTCCGACTCCATTCCGGACTGCGGGAAAAATCCGGTCCGGGTTTTCCAGGTTTCCGACTCCATTCCGGACTCCGGGAAAAATCCGGTCCGAGTTTTCCAGGTTGCCGACTCCATTCCAGCCTCCGGGAAAAATCCGGTCCGGGTTTTCCAAATTACCGACTCCATTCCGGACTCCGGGAAAAATCCGGTCCGGGTTTTCCAAATTACCGACTCCATTCCGGCCTCCGGGAAAAATCCGGTCCGGGTTTTCCAGGTTGCCGACTCCATTCCAAACTCCGGGAAAAATCCGGTCCGGGTTTTCCAGGTTGCCGACTCCATTCCAAACTCCGGGAAAAATCCGGTCCGGGTTTTCCGGGTTGCCGACTCCATTCCGGACTCCGGGAAAAATCCGGTCCGGGTTTTACAAAGTGCCGACTCCATTCCGGCCTCCGGGAAAAATCCGGTCCGGGTTTTCCAGGTTGCCGATTCCATTCCGGCCTCCGGGAAAAATCCGGTCCGGGTTTTCCAGGTTGCCGACTCCATTCCGGCCTCCGGGAAAAATCCGGTCCGGGTTTTCCAGGTTGCCGACTCCATTCCGGACTCCGGGAAAAATCCGGTCCGGGTTTTCCAAATTACCGACTCCATTCCGGCCTCCGGGAAAAATCCGGTCCGGGTTTTCCAGGTTGCCGACTCCATTCCGGACTCCGGGAAAAATCCGGTCCGGGTTTTCCAGGTTGCCGACTCCATTCCGGCCTCCGGGAAAAATCCGGTCCGAGTTTTCCAGGTTGCCGACTCCATTCCAGCCTCCGGGAAAAATCCGGTCCGGGTTTTCCAAATTACCGACTCCATTCCGGACTCCGGGAAAAATCCGGTCCGGGTTTTCCAAATTACCGACTCCATTCCGGCCTCCGGGAAAAATCCGGTCCGAGTTTTCCAGGTTGCCGACTCCATTCCAGCCTCCGGGAAAAATCCGGTCCGGGTTTTCCAGGTTGCCGACTCCATTCCGGCCTCCGGGAAAAATCCGGTCCGGGTTTTCCAAATTACCGACTCCATTCCCGACTCCGGGAAAAATCCGGTCCGGGTTTTCCAAATTACCGACTCCATTCCGGACTCCGGGAAAAATCCGGTCCGGGTTTTCCAGGGTGCCGACTCCATTCCGGACTCCGGGAAAAATCCGGTCCGGGTTTTCCAGGTTGCCGACTCCATTCCAAATTCCGGGAAAAATCCCGTCCGGGTTTTCCAGGTTGCCGACTCCATTCCGGACTCCGGGAAAAATCCGGTCCGGGTTTTCCAGGTTGCCGACTCCATTCCGGACTCCGGGAAAAATCCGGTCCGGGTTTTCCAAATTACCGACTCCATTCCGGCCTCCGGGAAAAATCCTGTCCGGGTTTTCTAAATTACCGACTCCATTCCGGACTCTGGAAAAGTCCGGTCCGGGTTTTCCAGGTTGCCGACTCCATTCCGGCCTCCGGGAAAAATCCGGTCCGGGTTTTCCAGGTTGCCGACTCCATTCCGGACTGCGGGAAAAATCCGGTCCGGGTTTTCCAGGTTGCCGACTCCATTCCGGACTCCGGGAAAAATCCGGTCCGGGTTTTCCAAATTACCGACTCCATTCCGGACTCCGAAAAAAATCCGGTCCGGGTTTTCCAGGTTGCCGACTCCATTCCGGACTGCGGGAAAAATCCGGTCCGGGTTTTCCAGGTTGCCGACTCCATTCCGGACTGCGGGAAAAATCCGGTCCGGGTTTTCCAGGTTGCCGACTCCATTCCGGCCTCCGGGAAAAATCCGGTCCGGGTTTTCCAAATTACCGACTCCATTCCGGACTCCGGGAAAAATCCAGTCCTGGTTTTCCAAATTACCGACTCCATTCCGTCCTCCGGGAAAAATCCGGTCCGGGTTTTCCAGGTTGCCGACTCCATTCCGGCCTCCGGGAAAAATCCGGTCCGGGTTTTCCAGGTTGCCGACTCCATTCCGGACTCCGGGAAAAATCCGGTCCGGGTTTTCCAAATTACCGACTCCATTCCGGACTCCGGGAAAAATCCGGTCCGGGTTTTCCAGGTTGCCGACTCCATTCCGGACTGCGGGAAAAATCCGGTCCGGGTTTTCCAAATTACCGACTCCATTCCGGACTGCGGGAAAAATCCGGTCCGGGTTTTCCAAATTACCGACTCCATTCCGGACTCCGGGAAAAATCCGGTCCGGGTTTTCCAAATTACCGACTCCATTCCAAACTCCGGGAAAAATCCGGTCCGGGTTTTCCAGGTTGCCGACTCCATTCCGGACTCCCGGAAAAATCCGGTCCGGGTTTTCCAAATTACCGACTCCATTCCGGACTCCGGGAAAAATCCGGTCCGGGTTTTCCAGGTTGCTGACTCCATTCCGGACTGCGGGAAAAATCCGGTCCGGGTTTTCCAAATTACCGACTCCATTCCGGACTCCGGGAAAAATCCGGTCCGGGTTTTGCAGGTTGCCGACTCCATTCCAAATTCCGGGAAAAAACCCGTCCGGGTTTTCCAGGTTGCCGACTCCATTCCGGACTGCGGGAAAAATCCGGTCCGGGTTTTCTAAATTACCGACTCCATTCCAGACTCCGGAAAAATCCGGTCCGGGTTTTCCAAATTACCGACTCCATTCCGGACTCCGGGAAAAATCCGGTCCGGGTTTTCCAAATTACCGACTCCATTCCGGCCTCCGGGAAAAATCCGGTCCGGGTTTTCAAAATTACCGACTCCATTCCGGCCTCCGGGAAAAATCCGGTCCGGGTTTTCCAGGTTGCCGACTCCATTCCGGACTCCGGGAAAAATCCGGTCCGGGTTTTCCGGGTTGCCGACTCCATTCCGGACTCCGGGAAAAATCCGGTCCGGGTTTTCCAGGTAGCCGGCTCCATTCCGGACTGCGGGAAAAATCCGGTCCGGGTTTTTCAAATTACCGACTCCATTCCGGACTCCCGGAAAAATCCGGTCCGGGTTTTCCAGGTTGCCGACTCCATTCCGGACTCCAGGGAAAATCCGGTCCGCGTTTTCCGGGTTGCCGACTCCATTCCGGACTCCGGGAAAAATCCGGTCCGGGTTTTCCAGGTTGCCGACTCCATTCCGGCCTCCGGGAAAAATCCGGTCCGGGTTTTCCAGGTAGCCGGCTCCATTCCGGACTCCCAGAAAAATCCGGTCCGGGTTTTCCAGGTTGCCGACTCCATTCCGGACTCCGGGAAAAATCTGGTCCGGGTTTTCCAGGTTGCCGACTCCATTCCAAACTTTGGGAAAAATCCGGTCCGGGTTTTCCAAATTACCGACTCCATTCCGGCCTCCGGGAAAAATCCGGTCCGGGTTTTCCAAATTACCGACTCCATTCCGGCCTCTAAGAAAAATCCGGTCCGGGTTTTCCAGGTTGCCAACTCCATTCCGGACTCCGGGAAAAATCCGGTCCGGGTTTTCCAGGTTGCCGACTCCATTCCGGACTCCGGGAAAAATCCGGACCGGGTTTTCCAAATTACCGACTCCATTCCGGACTGCGGGAAAAATCCGGTCCGGGTTTTCCAGGTTGCCGACTCCATTCCGGACTCCGGGAAAAATCCGGTCCGGGTTTTCCAGGTTGCCGACTCCATTCCGGCCTCCGGGAAAAGTCCGGTCCGGGTTTTCCAGGTTGCCGACTCCATTCCGGCCTCCGGGAAAAATCCGGTCCGGGTTTTCCAGGTTGCCGACTCCATTCCCGACTCCAGGGAAAATCCGGTCCGGCTTTTCCAGGTTGCCGACTCCATTCCGGCCTTCGGGAAAAATCCGGTCCGGGTTTTCCAGGTTGCCGACTCCATTCCAAACTCCGGGAAAAATCCAGTCCGGGTTTTCCAAATTACCGACTCCATTCCGGCCTCCGGGCAAAATCCGGTCCGGGTTTTCCAAATTACCGACTCCATTCCGGCCTCCGGGAAAAATCCGGTCCGGGTTTTCCAGGTTGCCGACTCCATTCCGGCCTCCGGGAAAAATCCGGTCCGGGTTTTCCAGGTTGCCGACTCCATTCCGGACTCCGGGAAAAATCCGGTCCGGGTTTTCCAGGTTGCCGACTCCATTCCGGCCTCCGGGAAAAATCCGGTCCGGGTTTTCCAGGTTGCCGACTCCATTCCGGACTGCGGGAAAAATCCGGTCCGGGTTTTCCAGGTTGCCGACTCCATTCCGGACTTAGGGAAAAATCCGGTCCGGGTTTTCCAAATTACCGACTCCATTCCGGACTCAGGGAAAAATCCGGTCCGGGTTTTCCAAATTACCGACTCCATTCCGGACTGCGGGAAAAATCCGGTCCGGGTTTTCCAAATTACCGACTCCATTCCGGCCTCCGGGAAAAATCCGGTCCGGGTTTTCCAGGTTGCCGACTCCATTCCGGCCTCCGGGAAAAATCCGGTCCGGGTTTTCCAAATTACCGACTCCATTCCGGACTGTGGGAAAAATCCGGTCCGGGTTTTCCAGGTTGCCGACTCCATTCCGGACTCCGGGAAAAATCCGGTCCGGGTTTTCCAGGTTTCCGACTCCATTCCGGACTCCGGGAAAAATCCGGTCCGGGTTTTCTAGGTTGCCAACTCCATTCCGGACTCCGGGAAAAATCCGGTCCGGGTTTTCCAAATTACCGACTCCATTCCGGCCTCCGGGAAAAATCCGGTCCGGGTTTTCCAAATTACCGACTCCATTCCGGCCTCCGGGAAAAATCCGGTCCGGGTTTTCCAGGTTGCCGACTCCATTCCGGCCTCCGGGAAAAATCCGGTCCGGGTTTTCCAGTTTGCCGACTCCATTCCAAACTCCGGGAAAAATCCGGTCCGGGTTTTCCGGGTTGCCGACTCCATTCCGGACTCCGGGAAAAATCCGGTCCGGGTTTTCCAAATTGCCGACTCCATTCCGGACTCCGGGAAAAATCCGGTCCGGGTTTTCCAGGTTGCCGACTCCATTCCGGCCTCCGGGAAAAATCCGGTCCGGGTTTTCCAGGTTGCCGACTCCATTCCGGCCTCCGGGAAAAATCCGGTCCGGGTTTTCCAGGTTGCCGACTCCATTCCGGACTCCGGGAAAAATCCGGTCCGGGTTTTCCAAATTACCGACTCCATTCCGGACTCCGGGAAAAATCCGGTCCGGGTTTTCCAAATTACCGACTCCATTCCGGCCTCCGGGAAAAATCCGGTCCGGGTTTTCCAGGTTGCCGACTCCATTCCGGACTCCGGGAAAAATCCGGTCCGGGTTTTCCAGGTTGCCGACTCCATTCCGGCCTCCGGGAAAAATCCGGTCCGAGTTTTCCAGGTTGCCGACTCCATTCCAGCCTCCGGGAAAAATCCGGTCCGGGTTTTCCAAATTACCGACTCCATTCCGGACTCCGGGAAAAATCCGGTCCGGGTTTTCCAAATTACCGACTCCATTCCGGCCTCCGGGAAAAATCCGGTCCGGGTTTTCCAGGTTGCCGACTCCATTCCGGACTGCGGGAAAAATCCGGTCCGGGTTTTCCAGGTTGCCGACTCCATTCCGGACTCCGGGAAAAATTCGGTCCGGGTTTTCCAGGTTGCCGACTCCATTCCGGACTCCGGGAAAAATCCGGTCCGGGTTTTCCAGGTTGCCGACTCCATTCCGGCCTCCGGGAAAAATCCGGTCCGGGTTTTCCAGGTTGCCGACTCCATTCCGGCCTCCGGGAAAAATCCGGTCCGGGTTTTCCAAATTACCGACTCCATTCCGGACTGCGGGAAAAATCCGGTCCGGGTTTTCCAGGTTGCCGACTCCATTCCGGACTCCGGGAAAAATCCGGTCCGGGTTTTCCAGGTTGCCGACTCCATTCCGGACTGCGGGAAAAATCCGGTCTGGGTTTTCCAAATTACCGACTCCATTCCGGCCTCCGGAAAAAATCCGGTCCGGGTTTTCCAAATTACCGACTCCATTCCGGCCTCCGGGAAAAATCCGGTCCGGGTTTTCCAGGTTGCCGACTCCATTCCGGACTCCGGGAAAAATCCGGTCCGGGTTTTCCAGGTTGCCGACTCCATTCCGGCCTCCGGGAAAAATCCGCTCCGGGTTTTCCAGGTTGCCGACTCCATTCCAAACTCCGGGAAAAATCCGGTCTGGGTTTTCCAGGTTGCCGAATCCATTCCGGACTCCGGGAAAAATTCGGTCCGGGTTTTCCAGGTTACCGACTCCATTCCGGACTGCGGGAAAAATCCGGTCCGGGTTTTCCAAATTACCGACTCCATTCCGGACTGCGGGAAAAATCCGGTCCGGGTTTTCCAAATTACCGACTCCATTCCGGCCTCCGGGAAAAATCCGGTCCGGGTTTTCCAAATTACCGACTCCATTCCGGCCTCCGCGAAAAATCCGGTCCAGGTTTTCCAGGTTGCCGACTCCATTCCGGACTGCGGGAAAAATCCGGTCCGGGTTTTCCAATTTACCGACTCCATTCCGGCCTCCAGGAAAAATCCGGTCCGGGTTTTCCAGGTTGCCGACTCCATTCCGGACTCCGGGAAAAATCCGGTCCGGGTTTTCCAAATTACCGACTCCATTCCGGACTCCGGGAAAAATCCGGTCCGGGTTTTCCAGGTTGCCGACTCCATTCCGGACTGCGGGAAAAATCCGGTCTGGGTTTTCCAAATTACCGACTCCATTCCGGACTCCGGAAAAAATCCGGTCCGGGTTTTCCAAATTACCGACTCCATTCCGGCCTCCGGGAAAAATCCGGTCCGGGTTTTCCAGGTTGCCGACTCCATTCCGGACTCCGGGAAAAATCCGGTCCGGGTTTTCCAGGTTGCCGACTCCATTCCGGCCTCCGGGAAAAATCCGGTCCGGGTTTTCCAGGTAGCCGGCTCCATTCCGGACTGCGGGAAAAATCCGGTCCGGGTTTTTCAAATTACCGACTCCATTCCGGACTCCCGGAAAAATCCGGTCCGGGTTTTCCAGGTTGCCGACTCCATTCCGGACTCCAGGGAAAATCCGGTCCGGGTTTTCCGGGTTGCCGACTCCATTCCGGCCTCCGGGAAAAATCCGGTCCGGGTTTTCCAGGTTGCCGACTCCATTCCGGACTGCGGGAAAAATCCGGTCAGGGTTTTCCAAATTACCGACTCCATTCCGGCCTCCGGGAAAAATCCGGTCCGGGTTTTCCAAATTACCGACTCCATTCCGGCCTCTAAGAAAAATCCGGTCCGGGTTTTCCAGGTTGCCAACTCCATTCCGGACTCCGGGAAAAATCCGGTCCGGGTTTTCCAGGTTGCCGACTCCATTCCGGACTCCGGGAAAAATCCGGACCGGGTTTTCCAAATTACCGACTCCATTCCGGACTGCGGGAAAAATCCGGTCAGGGTTTTCCAGGTTGCCGACTCCATTCCGGCCTGCGGGAAAAATCCGGTCCGAGTTTTCCAAATTACCGACTCCATTCCGGCCTCCGGGAAAAATCCGGTCCGGGTTTTCCAGGTTGCCGACTCCATTCCGGACTCCGGGAAAAATCCGGTCCGGGTTTTCCAGGTTGCCGACTCCATTCCGGCCTCCGGGAAAAATCCGGTCCGGGTTTTCCAGGTTGCCGACTCCATTCCGGACTTAGGGAAAAATCCGGTCCGGGTTTTCCAAATTACCGACTCCATTCCGGACTGCGGGAAAAATCCGGTCCGGGTTTTCCAGGTTGCCGACTCCATTCCGGACTTAGGGAAAAATCCGGTCCGGGTTTTCCAAATTACCGACTCCATTCCGGACTCCGCGAAAAATCCGGTCCGGGTTTTCCAAATTACCGACTCCATTCCGGACTGCGGGAAAAATCCGGTCCGGGTTTTCCAAATTACCGACTCCATTCCGGCCTCCGGGAAAAATCCGGTCCGGGTTTTCCAGGTTGCCGACTCCATTCCGGCCTCCGGGAAAAATCCGGTCCGGGTTTTCCAAATTACCGACTCCATTCCGGACTGCGGGAAAAATCCGGTCCGGGTTTTCCAAATTACCGACTCCATTCCGGACTGTGGGAAAAATCCGGTCCGGGTTTTCCAGGTTGCCGACTCCATTCCGGACTCCGGGAAAAATCCGGTCCGGGTTTTCCAGGTTTCCGACTCCATTCCGGACTCCGGGAAAAATCCGGTCCGAGTTTTCCAGGTTGCCGACTCCATTCCAGCCTCCGGGAAAAATCCGGTCCGGGTTTTCCGTGTTGCCGACTCCATTCCGGACTGCAGGAAAAATCCGGTCCGGGTTTTGCAGGTTGCCGACTCCATTCCAAATTCCGGGAAAAATCCCGTCCGGGTTTTCCAGGTTGCCGACTCCATTCCGGACTCCGGGAAAAATCCGGTCCGGGTTTTCCAGGTTGCCGACTCCATTCCGGACTCCGGGAAAAATCCGGTCCGGGTTTTCCAAATTACCGACTCCATTCCGGCCTCCGGGAAAAATCCGGTCCGGGTTTTCCAAATTACCGACTCCATTCCGGCCTCCGGGAAAAATCCGGTCCGGGTTTTCCAAATTACCGACTCCATTCCGGACTGCGGGAAAAATCCGGTTCGTGTTTTCCAGTTTGCCGACTCCATTCCGGCCTCAGGGAAAAATCCGGTCCGGGTTTTCCGGGTTGCCGACTCCATTCCGGCCTCCGGGAAAAATCCGGTCCGGGTTTTCCAGGTTGCCGACTCCATTCCAAACTCCGGGAAAAATCCGGTCCGGGTTTTCCAGGTTGCCGACTCCATTCCGGACTCCGGGAAAAATCCGGTCCGGGTTTTCCAGGTTGCCGACTCCATTCCGGCCTCCGGGAAAAATCCGGTCCGGGTTTTCCAGGTTGCCGACTCCATTCCGGCCTCCGGGAAATATCCGGTCCGGGTTTTCCAGGTTGCCGACTCCATTCCGGCCTCCGGGAAAAATCCAATCCGGGTTTTCCAGGTTGCCGACTCCATTCCGGACTGCGGGGAAAATCCGGTCCGGGTATTCCAAATTACCGACTCCATTCCAGACTCCGGAAAAATCCGGTCCGGGTTTTCCAGGTTGCTGACTCCATTCCAAACTCCGGGAAAAATCCGGTCCGGGTTTTCCAAAGTGCCGACTCCATTCCGGACTGCGGGAAAAATCCGGTCCGGGTTTTCCAAATTACCGACTCCATTCCGGCCTCCGGGAAACATCCGGTCCGGGTTTTCCAAATTACCGACTCCATTCCGGACTCCGGGAAAAATCCGGTCCGGGTTTTCCAAATTACCGACTCCATTCCGGCCTCCGGGAAAAATCCGGTCCGGGTTTTCCAGGTTGCCGACTCCATTCCGGACTCCGGGAAAAATCCGGTCCGGGTTTTCCAAATTACCGACTCCATTCCGGCCTCCGGGAAAAATCCGGTCCGGGTTTTCCAAATTACCGACTCCATTCCGGACTCCGGGAAAAATCCGGTCCGGGTTTTCCAGGTTGCCGACTCCATTCCAAATTCCGGGAAAAATCCCGTCCGGGTTTTCCAGGTTGCCGACTCCATTCCGGACTCCGGGAAAAATCCGGTCCGGGTTTTCCAGGTTGCCGACTCCATTCCGGACTCCGGGAAAAATCCATTCCGGGTTTTCCAGGTTGCCGACTCCATTCCGGACTCCGGGAAAAATCCGGTCCGGGTTTTCCAAATTACCGACTCCATTCCGGACTGCGGGAAAAATCCGGTCCGGGTTTTCCAAATTACCGACTCCATTCCGGACTGCGGGAAAAATCCGGTCCGGGTTTTCCGGGTTGCCGACTCCATTCCAAACTCCGGGAAAAATCCGGTCTGGGTTTTCCGGGTTGCCGACTCCATTCCGGACTGCGGGAAAAATCCGGTCCGGGTTTTCCAAATTACCGACTCCATTCCGGACTCCGGGAAAAATTCGGTCCGGGTTTTCCAGGTTGCCGACTCCATTCCGGACTCCGGGAAAAATTCGGTCCGGGTTTTCCAGGTTGCCGACTCCATTCCGGACTCCGGGAAAAATCCGGTCCGGGTTTTCCAGGTTGCCGACTCCATTCCGGCCTCCGGGAAAAATCCGGTCCGGGTTTTCCAAATTACCGACTCCATTCCGGCCTCCGGGAAAAATCCTGTCCGGGTTTTCTAAATTACCGACTCCATTCCGGACTCTGGAAAAGTCCGGTCCGGGTTTTCCAGGTTGCCGACTCCATTCCGGACTCCGGGAAAAATCCGGTCCGGGTTTTCCAAATTACCGACTCCATTCCGGACTCCGAAAAAAATCCGGTCCGGGTTTTCCATGTTGCCGACTCCATTCCGGCCTCCGGGAAAAATCCGGTCCGGGTTTTCCAAATTACCGACTCCATTCCGGACTCCGGGAAAAATCCAGTCCTGGTTTTCCAAATTACCGACTCCATTCCGTCCTCCGGGAAAAATCCGGTCCGGGTTTTCCAGGTTGCCGACTCCATTCCGGCCTCCGGGAAAAATCCGGTCCGGGTTTTCCAGGTTGCCGACTCCATTCCGGACTGCGGGAAAAATCCGGTCCGGGTTTTCCAAATTACCGACTCCATTCCGGACTGCGGGAAAAATCCGGTCCGGGTTTTCCAAATTACCGACTCCATTCCGGACTCCGGGAAAAATCCGGTCCGGGTTTTCCAAATTACCGACTCCATTCCAAACTCCGGGAAATATCCGGTCCGGGTTTTCCAGGTTGCCGACTCCATTCCGGACTCCCGGAAAAATCCGGTCCGGGTTTTCCAAATTACCGACTCCATTCCGGACTCCGGGAAAAATCCGGTCCGGGTTTTGCAGGTTGCCGACTCCATTCCAAATTCCGGGAAAAAACCCGTCCGGGTTTTCCAGGTTGCCGACTCCATTCCGGACTCCGGGAAAAATCCGGTCCGGGTTTTCCAAATTACCGACTCCATTCCGGCCTCCGGGAAAAATCCGGTCCGGGTTTTCCAAATTGCCGACTCCATTCCGGACTCTGGGAAAAATCCGGTCCGGGTTTTCCAGGTTGCCGACTCCATTCCGGCCTCCGGGAAAAATCCGGTCCGGGTTTTCCAAATTACCGACTCCATTCCGGCCTCCGGGAAAAATCCGGTCCGGGTTTTCCAGGTTGCCGACTCCATTCCGGCCTCCGGGAAAAATCCGGTCCGGGTTTTCCAGGTTGCCGACTCCATTCCGGCCTCCGGGAAAAATCCGGTCCGGGTTTTCCAGGTTGCCGACTCCATTCCAAACTCCGGGAAAAATCCGGTCCGGGTTTTCCAGGTTGCCGACTCCATTCCGGACTCCAGGAAAAATCCGGTCCGGGTTTTCCAGGTTGCCGACTCCATTCCGGACTGCGGGAAAAATCCGGTCCGGGTTTTCCAAATTACCGACTCCATTCCGGACTCCGGGAAAAATCCGGTCCGGGTTTTCCAAATTACCGACTCCATTCCGGACTCCGGGAAAAATCCGGTCCGGGTTTTCCAAATTACCGACTCCATTCCGGACTCCGAAAAAAATCCGGTCCGGGTTTTCCAGGTTGCCGACTCCATTCCGGACTCCGGGAAAAATCCGGTCCGGGTTTTCCGGGTTGCCGACTCCATTCCGGCCTCCGGGAAAAATCCGGTCCGGGTTTTCCAGGTTGCCGACTCCATTCCGGCCTCCGGGAAAAATCCGGTCCGGGTTTTCCAGGTTGCCGACTCCATTCCGGACTCCGGGAAAAATCCGGTCCGGGTTTTCCAGGTTGCCGACTCCATTCCGGCCTCCGGGAAAAATCCGGTCCGGGTTTTCCAGGTTGCCGACTCCATTCCGGCCTCCGGGAAATATCCGGTCCGGGTTTTCCAGGTTGCCGACTCCATTCCGGCCTCCGGGAAAAATCCAATCCGGGTTTTCCAGGTTGCCGACTCCATTCCGGACTGCGGGAAAAATCCGGTCCGGGTATTCCAAATTACCGACTCCATTCCAGACTCCGGAAAAATCCGGTCCGGGTTTTCCAAATTACCGACTCCATTCCGGACTCCGGGAAAAATCCGGTCCGGGTTTTCCAAATTACCGACTCCATTCCGGCCTCCGGGAAAAATCCGGTCCGGGTTTTCCAGGTTGCCGACTCCATTCCGGACTCCGGGAAAAATCCGGTCCGGGTTTTCCAGGTTGCCGACTCCATTCCGGCCTCCGGGAAAAATCCGGTCCGGGTTTTCCAGGTTGCCGACTCCATTCCGGACTCCGGGAAAAATCCGGTCCGGGTTTTCCAGGTTGCCGACTCCATTCCGGCCTCCGGGAAAAATCCGGTCCGGGTTTTCCAGGTTGCCGACTCCATTCCGGACTGCGGGAAAAATCCGGTCCGGGTTTTCCAGGTTGCCGACTCCATTCCGGACTTAGGGAAAAATCCGGTCCGGGTTTTCCAAATTACCGACTCCATTCCGGACTCCGGGAAAAATCCGGTCCGGGTTTTCCAAATTACCGACTCCATTCCGGACTGCGGGAAAAATCCGGTCCGGGTTTTCCAAATTACCGACTCCATTCCGGCCTCCGGGAAAAATCCGGTCCGGGTTTTCCAGGTTGCCGACTCCATTCCGGCCTCCGGGAAAAATCCGGTCCGGGTTTTCCAAATTACCGACTCCATTCCGGACTGCGGGAAAAATCCGGTCCGGGTTTTCCAAATTACCGACTACATTCCGGACTGTGGGAAAAATCCGGTCCGGGTTTTCCAGGTTGCCGACTCCATTCCGGACTCCGGGAAAAATCCGGTCCGGGTTTTCCAGGTTGCCGACTCCATTCCGGACTCCGGGAAAAATCCGGTCCGGGTTTTCCAGGTTGCCGACTCCATTCCGGACTCCGGGAAAAATCCGGTCCGAGTTTTCCAGGTTGCCGACTCCATTCCAGCCTCCGGGAAAAATCCGGTCCGGGTTTTCCGGGTTGCCGACTCCATTCCGGACTCCGGGAAAAATCCGGTCCGGGTTTTCCAAATTACCGACTCCATTCCGGCCTCCGGGAAAAATCCGGTCCGGGTTTTCCAAATTACCGACTCCATTCCGGACTCCGGGAAAAATCCGGTCCGGGTTTTCCAGGTTGCCGACTCCATTCCAAACTCCGGGAAAAATCCGGTCCGGGTTTTCCGGGTTGCCGACTCCATTCCGGACTCCGGGAAAAATCCGGTCCGGGTTTTCCAAATTGCCGACTCCATTCCGGACTCCGGGAAAAATCCGGTCCGGGTTTTCCAGGTTGCCGACTCCATTCCGGCCTCCGGGAAAAATCCGGTCCGGGTTTTCCAGGTTGCCGACTCCATTCCGGCCTCCGGGAAAAATCCGGTCCGGGTTTTCCAGGTTGCCGACTCCATTCCGGACTCCGGGAAAAATCCGGTCCGGGTTTTCCAAATTACCGACTCCATTCCGGACTCCGGGAAAAATCCGGTCCGGGTTTTCCAAATTACCGACTCCATTCCGGCCTCCGGGAAAAATCCGGTCCGGGTTTTCCAGGTTGCCGACTCCATTCCGGACTGCGGGAAAAATCCGGTCCGGGTTTTCCAGGTTGCCGACTCCATTCCGGACTCCGGGAAAAATTCGGTCCGGGTTTTCCAGGTTGCCGACTCCATTCCGGACTCCGGGAAAAATCCGGTCCGGGTTTTCCAGGTTGCCGACTCCATTCCGGCCTCCGGGAAAAATCCGGTCCGGGTTTTCCAAATTACCGACTCCATTCCGGACTGCGGGAAAAATCCGGTCCGGGTTTTCCAGGTTGCCGACTCCATTCCGGACTCCGGGAAAAATCCGGTCCGGGTTTTCCAGGTTGCCGACTCCATTCCGGACTGCGGGAAAAATCCGGTCTGGGTTTTCCAAATTACCGACTCCATTCCGGCCTCCGGAAAAAATCCGGTCCGGGTTTTCCAAATTACCGACTCCATTCCGGCCTCCGGGAAAAATCCGGTCCGGGTTTTCCAAATTACCGACTCCATTCCGGCCTCCGGGAAAAATCCGGTCCGGGTTTTCCAGGTTGCCGACTCCATTCCGGCCTCCGGGAAAAATCCGCTCCGGGTTTTCCAGGTTGCCGACTCCATTCCAAACTCCGGGAAAAATCCGGTCCGGGTTTTCCAGGTTACCGACTCCATTCCGGACTGCGGGAAAAATCCGGTCCGGGTTTTCCAAATTACCGACTCCATTCCGGACTGCGGGAAAAATCCGGTCCGGGTTTTCCAAATTACCGACTCCATTCCGGCCTCCGGGAAAAATCCGGTCCGGGTTTTCCAAATTACCGACTCCATTCCGGCCTCCGCGAAAAATCCGGTCCAGGTTTTCCAGGTTGCCGACTCCATTCCGGACTGCGGGAAAAATCCGGTCCGGGTTTTCCAATTTACCGACTCCATTCCGGCCTCCAGGAAAAATCCGGTCCGGGTTTTCCAGGTTGCCGACTCCATTCCGGACTCCGGGAAAAATCCGGTCCGGGTTTTCCAAATTACCGACTCCATTCCGGACTCCGGGAAAAATCCGGTCCGGGTTTTCCAGGTTGCCGACTCCATTCCGGACTGCGGGAAAAATCCGGTCTGGGTTTTCCAAATTACCGACTCCATTCCGGACTCCGGAAAAAATCCGGTCCGGGTTTTCCAAATTACCGACTCCATTCCGGCCTCCGGGAAAAATCCGGTCCGGGTTTTCCAGGTTGCCGACTCCATTCCGGACTCCGGGAAAAATCCGGTCCGGGTTTTCCAGGTTGCCGACTCCATTCCGGCCTCCGGGAAAAATCCGCTCCGGGTTTTCCAGGTTGCCGACTCCATTCCGGCCTCCGGGAAAAATCCGGTCCGGGTTTTCCAGGTAGCCGGCTCCATTCCGGACTGCGGGAAAAATCCGGTCCGGGTTTTTCAAATTACCGACTCCATTCCGGACTCCCGGAAAAATCCGGTCCGGGTTTTCCAGGTTGCCGACTCCATTCCGGACTCCAGGGAAAATCCGGTCCGGGTTTTCCGGGTTGCCGACTCCATTCCGGACTCCGGGAAAAATCCGGTCCGGGTTTTCCAGGTTGCCGACTCCATTCCGGCCTCCGGGAAAAATCCGGTCCGGGTTTTCCAGGTTGCCGACTCCATTCCGGACTCCGGGAAAAATCTGGTCCGGGTTTTCCAGGTTGCCGACTCCATTCCAAACTTTGGGAAAAATCCGGTCCGGGTTTTCCAAATTACCGACTCCATTCCGGACTGTGGGAAAAATCCGGTCCGGGTTTTCCAGGTTGCCGACTCCATTCCGGACTGCGGGAAAAATCCGGTCCGGGTTTTCCAGGTTGCCGACTCCATTCCGGCCTCCGGGAAAAATCCTGTTCCGGTTTTCCGGGTTGCCGACTCCATTCCGGACTGCGGGAAAAATCCGGTCCGGGTTTTCCAAATTACCGACTCCATTCCGGACTGCGGGAAAAATCCGGTCGGGGTATTCCGGGTTGCCGACTCCATTCCAAACTCCGGGAAAAATCCGTTCCGGGTTTTCCGGGTTGCCGACTCCATTCCGGACTCCGGGAAAAATCCGGTCCGGGTTTTCCAGGTTGCCGACTCCATTCCGGACTCCGGGAAAAATCCGGTCCGGGTTTTCCAGGTTGCCGACTCCATTCCGGACTCCGGGAAAAATCCGGTCCGGGTTTTCCGGGTTGCCGACTCCATTCCGGACTCCGGGAAAAATCCGGTCCGGGTTTTCCAGGTTGCCGACTCCATTCCGGCCTCCGGGAAAAATCCGGTCCGGGTTTTCCAGGTTGCCGACTCCATTCCGGACTCCGGGAAAAATCCGGTCCGGGTTTTCCAGGTTACCGACTCCATTCCGGACTCCGGGAAAAATCCGGTCCGGGTTTTCCAGGTTGCCGACTCCATTCCGGACTCCGGGAAAAATCCGGTCCGGGTTTTCCAGGTTGCCGACTCCATTCCGGCCTCCGGGAAAAATCCGGTCCGGGTTTTCCAGGTTGCCGACTCCATTCCGGACTGCGGGAAAAATCCGGTCCGGGTTTTCCAGGTTGCCGACTCCATTCCGGACTCCGGGAAAAATCCGGTCCGGGTTTTCCAGGTTGCCGACTCCATTCCGGACTCCGGGAAAAATCCGGTCCGGCTTTTCCAAATTACCGACTCCATTCCGGCCTCCGGGAAAAATCCGGTCCGGGTTTTCCAGGTTGCCGACTCCATTCCAAACTCCGGGAAAAATCCGGTCCGGGTTTTCCAGGTTGCCGACTCCATTCCGGACTCCGGGAAAAATCCGGTCCGGGTTTTCCAGGTTGCTGACTCCATTCCGGACTCCGGGTAAAAATCCGGTCCGGGTTTTCCAGGTTGCCGACTCCATTCCGGACTGCGGGAAAAATCCGGTCCGGGTTTTCCAGGTTGCCGACTCCATTCCGGCCTCCGGGAAAAATCCGGTCCGGGTTTTCCAAATTACCGACTCCATTCCGGACTCCGGGAAAAATCCGGTCCGGGTTTTCCAAATTACCGACTCCATTCCGGACTCCGGGAAAAATCCGGTCCGGGTTTTCCAAATTACCGACTCCATTCCGGACTCCGAAAAAAATCCGGTCCGGGTTTTCCAGGTTGCCGACTCCATTCCAAACTCCGGGAAAAATCCGGTCCGGGTTTTCCAGGTTGCCGACTCCATTCCGGCCTCCGGGAAAAATCCGGTCCGGGTTTTGCAGGTTGCCGACTCCATTCCGGACTCCGGAAAAATCCGGTCCGGGTTTTCCAAATTACCGACTCCATTCCGGCCTCCGGGAAAAATCCAATCCGGGTTTTCCAGGTTGCCGACTCCATTCCGGACTGCGGGAAAAATCCGGTCCGGGTTTTCCAAATTACCGACTCCATTCCAGACTCCGGAAAAATCCGGTCCGGGTTTTCCAAATTACCGACTCCATTCCGGACTCCGGGAAAAATCCGGTCCGGGTTTTCCAGGTTGCCGACTCCATTCCGGCCTCCGGGAAAAATCCGGTCCGGGTTTTCCAGGTTGCCGACTCCATTCCAAACTCCGGGAAAAATCCGGTCTGGGTTTTCCAGGTTGCCGACTCCATTCCGGACTCCGGGAAAAATCCGGTCCGGGTTTTCCGGGTTGCCGACTCCATTCCAAACTCCGGGAAAAATCCGGTCTGGGTTTTCCGGGTTGCCGACTCCATTCCGGACTGCGGGAAAAATCCGGTCCGGGTTTTCCAAATTACCGACTCCATTCCGGACTCCGGGAAAAATCCGGTCCGGGTTTTCCAGGTTGCCGACTCCATTCCGGACTCCGGGAAAAATTCGGTCCGGGTTTTCCAGGTTGCCGACTCCATTCCGGACTCCGGGAAAAATCCGGTCCGGGTTTTCCAGGTTGCCGACTCCATTCCGGCCTCCGGGAAAAATCCGGTCCGGGTTTTCCAAATTACCGACTCCATTCCGGCCTCCGGGAAAAATCCTGTCCGGGTTTTCTAAATTACCGACTCCATTCCGGACTCTGGAAAAGTCCGGTCCGGGTTTTCCAGGTTGCCGACTCCATTCCGGACTCCGGGAAAAATTCGGTCCGGGTTTTCCAGGTTGCCGACTCCATTCCGGACTGCGGGAAAAATCCGGTCCGGGTTTTCCAGGTTGCCGACTCCATTCCGGACTCCGGGAAAAATCCGGTCCGGGTTTTCCAGTTTGCCGACTCCATTCCGGACTCCGGGAAAAATCCGGTCCGGGTTTTCCAAATTACCGACTCCATTCCGGACTCCGAAAAAAATCCGGTCCGGGTTTTCCAGGTTGCCGACTCCATTCCGGCCTCCGGGAAAAATCCGGTCCGGGTTTTCCAAATTACCGACTCCATTCCGGACTCCGGGAAAAATCCAGTCCTGGTTTTCCAAATTACCGACTCCATTCCGGACTGCGGGAAAAATCCGGTCCGGGTTTTCCAGGTTGCCGACTCCATTCCGGCCTCCGGGAAAAATCCGGTCCGGGTTTTCCAGGTTGCCGACTCCATTCCGGACTGCGGGAAAAATCCGGTCCGGGTTTTCCAAATTACCGACTCCATTCCGGACTCCGGGAAAAATCCGGTCCGGGTTTTCCAAATTACCGACTCCATTCCGGACTCCGGGAAAAATCCGGTCCGGGTTTTCCAAATTACCGACTCCATTCCAAACTCCGGGAAAAATCCGGTCCGGGTTTTCCAGGTTGCCGACTCCATTCCGGACTCCCGGAAAAATCCGGTCCGGGTTTTCCAAATTACCGACTCCATTCCGGACTCCGGGAAAAATCCGGTCCGGGTTTTCCAGGTTGCTGACTCCATTCCGGACTGCGGGAAAAATCCGGTCCGGGTTTTCCAAATTACCGACTCCATTCCGGACTCCGGGAAAAATCCGGTCCGGGTTTTGCAGGTTGCCGACTCCATTCCAAATTCCGGGAAAAAACCCGTCCGGGTTTTCCAGGTTGCCGACTCCATTCCGGCCTCCGGGAAAAATCCGGTCCGGGTTTTCCAAATTACCGACTCCATTCCGGACTGCGGGAAAAATCCGGTTCGTGTTTTCCAGTTTGCCGACTCCATTCCGGCCTCAGGGAAAAATCCGGTCCGGGTTTTCCAGGTTGCCGACTCCATTCCGGCCTCCGGGAAAAATCCGGTCCGGGTTTTCCAGGTTGCCGACTCCATTCCAAACTCCGGGAAAAATCCGGTCCGGGTTTTCCAGGTTGCCGACTCCATTCCGGACTCCGGGAAAAATCCGGTCCGGGTTTTCCAGGTTGCCGACTCCATTCCGGACTGCGGGAAAAATCCGGTCCGGGTTTTCCAAATTACCGACTCCATTCCGGACTCCGGGAAAAATCCGGTCCGGGTTTTCCAAATTACCGACTCCATTCCGGACTCCGGGAAAAATCCGGTCCGGGTTTTCCAAATTACCGACTCCATTCCGGACTCCGAAAAAAATCCGGTCCGGGTTTTCCAGGTTGCCGACTCCATTCCGGACTCCGGGAAAAATCCGGTCCGGGTTTTCCGGGTTGCCGACTCCATTCCGGCCTCCGGGAAAAATCCGGTCCGGGTTTTCCAGGTTGCCGACTCCATTCCGGCCTCCGGGAAAAATCCGGTCCGGGTTTTCCAGGTTGCCGACTCCATTCCGGACTCCGGGAAAAATCCGGTCCGGGTTTTCCAGGTTGCCGACTCCATTCCGGCCTCCGGGAAAAATCCGGTCCGGGTTTTCCAGGTTGCCGACTCCATTCCGGCCTCCGGGAAATATCCGGTCCGGGTTTTCCAGGTTGCCGACTCCATTCCGGCCTCCGGGAAAAATCCAATCCGGGTTTTCCAGGTTGCCGACTCCATTCCGGACTGCGGGAAAAATCCGGTCCGGGTATTCCAAATTACCGACTCCATTCCAGACTCCGGAAAAATCCGGTCCGGGTTTTCCAAATTACCGACTCCATTCCGGACTCCGGGAAAAATCCGGTCCGGGTTTTCCAAATTACCGACTCCATTCCGGCCTCCGGGAAAAATCCGGTCCGGGTTTTCCGGGTTGCCGACTCCATTCCGGACTCCGGGTAAAAATCCGGTCCTGGTTTTCCAAATTACCGACTCCATTCCGGCCTCCGGGAAAAATCCGGTCCGGGTTTTCCAGGTCGCCGACTCCATTCCGGACTCCGGGAAAAATCCGGTCCGGGTTTTCCAGGTTGCCGACTCCATTCCGGACTCCGGGAAAAATCCGGTCCGGGTTTTCCAGGTTGCCGACTCCATTCCGGACTGCGGGAAAAATCCGGTCCGGGTTTTCCAATTTACCGACTCCATTCCGGCCTCCGGGAAAAATCCGGTCCGGGTTTTCCGGGTTGCCGACTCCATTCCGGACTGCGGGAAAAATCCAATCCGGGTTTTCCAGGTTGCCGACTCCATTCCGGACTCTGGGAAAAATCCGGTCCGGGTTTTACAAAGTGCCGACTCCATTCCGGCCTCCGGGAAAAATCCGGTCCGGGTTTTCCAGGTTGCCGACTCCATTCCGGACTCCGGGAAAAATCCGGTCCGGGTTTTCCAAATTACCGACTCCATTCCGGACTGCGGGAAAAATCCGGTCCGGGTTTTCCAAATTACCGACTCCATTCCGGACTCCGGGAAAAATCCGGTCCGGGTTTTCCAAATTACCGACTCCATTCCGGACTCCGGGAAAAATCCGGTCCGGGTTTTCCAGGTTGCCGACTCCATTCCAAATTCCGGGAAAAATCCCGTCCGGGTTTTCCAGGTTGCCGACTCCATTCCGGACTCTGGGAAAAATCCGGTCCGGGTTTTCCAGGTTGCCGACTCCATTCCGGCCTCCGGGAAAAATCCGGTCCGGGTTTTCCAAATTACCGACTCCATTCCGGACTCCGGGAAAAATCCGGTCCGGGTTTTCCAGGTTGCCGACTCCATTCCAAACTCCGGGAAAAATCCGGTCCGGGTTTTCCAAATTACCGACTCCATTCCGGACTCCGGGAAAAATCCATTCCGGGTTTTCCAGGTTGCCGACTCCATTCCGGACTCCGGGAAAAATCCGGTCCGGGTTTTCCAAATTACCGACTCCATTCCGGACTGCGGGAAAAATCCGGTCCGGGTTTTCCAAATTACCGACTCCATTCCGGACTGCGGGAAAAATCCGGTCCGGGTTTTCCGGGTTGCCGACTCCATTCCAAACTCCGGGAAAAATCCGGTCTGGGTTTTCCGGGTTGCCGACTCCATTCCGGACTGCGGGAAAAATCCGGTCCGGGTTTTCCAAATTACCGACTCCATTCCGGACTCCGGGAAAAATCCGGTCCGGGTTTTCCAAATTACCGACTCCATTCCGGACTCCGAAAAAAATTCGGTCCGGGTTTTCCAGGTTGCCGACTCCATTCCGGACTCCGGGAAAAATCCGGTCCGGGTTTTCCAGGTTGCCGACTCCATTCCGGCCTCCGGGAAAAATCCTGTCCGGGTTTTCTAAATTACCGACTCCATTCCGGACTCTGGAAAAGTCCGGTCCGGGTTTTCCAGGTTGCCGACTCCATTCCGGCCTCCGGGAAAAATCCGGTCCGGGTTTTCCAAATTACCGACTCCATTCCGGACTGCGGGAAAAATCCGGTCCGGGTTTTCCAAATTACCGACTCCATTCCAGACTCCGGAAAAATCCGGTCCGGGTTTTCCAGGTTGCCGACTCCATTCCGGACTCCGGGAAAAATCCGGTCCGGGTTTTCCAGGTTGCCGACTCCATTCCGGACTCCCGGAAAAATCCGGTCCGGGTTTTCCAAATTACCGACTCCATTCCGGACTCCGGGAAAAATCCGGTCCGGGTTTTCCAAATTGCCGACTCCATTCCGGACTCTGGGAAAAATCCGGTCCGGGTTTTCCAGGTTGCCGACTCCATTCCGGCCTCCGGGAAAAATCCGGTCCGGGTTTTCCAAATTACCGACTCCATTCCGGACTGCGGGAAAAATCCGGTCCGGGTTTTCCGGGTTGCCGACTCCATTCCAAACTCCGGGAAAAATCCGGTCTGGGTTTTCCGGGTTGCCGACTCCATTCCGGACTGCGGGAAAAATCCGGTCCGGGTTTTCCAAATTACCGACTCCATTCCGGACTCCGGGAAAAATCCGGTCCGGGTTTTCCAGGTTGCCGACTCCATTCCGGACTGCGGGAAAAATCCGGTCCGGGTTTTCCAGGTTGCCGACTCCATTCCGGACTCCGGGAAAAATCCGGTCCGGGTTTTCCAGTTTGCCGACTCCATTCCGGACTCCGGGAAAAATCCGGTCCGGGTTTTCCAAATTACCGACTCCATTCCGGACTCCGAAAAAAATCCGGTCCGGGTTTTCCAGGTTGCCGACTCCATTCCGGCCTCCGGGAAAAATCCGGTCCGGGTTTTCCAAATTACCGACTCCATTCCGGACTCCGGGAAAAATCCAGTCCTGGTTTTCCAAATTACCGACTCCATTCCGGACTGCGGGAAAAATCCGGTCCGGGTTTTCCAGGTTGCCGACTCCATTCCGGCCTCCGGGAAAAATCCGGTCCGGGTTTTCCAGGTTGCCGACTCCATTCCGGACTCCGGGAAAAATCCGGTCCGGGTTTTCCAAATTACCGACTCCATTCCGGACTCCGGGAAAAATCCGGTCCGGGTTTTCCAGGTTGCCGACTCCATTCCGGACTGCGGGAAAAATCCGGTCCGGGTTTTCCAAATTACCGACTCCATTCCGGACTGCGGGAAAAATCCGGTCCGGGTTTTCCAAATTACCGACTCCATTCCGGACTCCGGGAAAAATCCGGTCCGGGTTTTCCAAATTACCGACTCCATTCCAAACTCCGGGAAAAATCCGGTCCGGGTTTTCCAGGTTGCCGACTCCATTCCGGACTCCCGGAAAAATCCGGTCCGGGTTTTCCAAATTACCGACTCCATTCCGGACTCCGGGAAAAATCCGGTCCGGGTTTTCCAGGTTGCTGACTCCATTCCGGACTGCGGGAAAAATCCGGTCCGGGTTTTCCAAATTACCGACTCCATTCCGGACTCCGGGAAAAATCCGGTCCGGGTTTTGCAGGTTGCCGACTCCATTCCAAATTCCGGGAAAAAACCCGTCCGGGTTTTCCAGGTTGCCGACTCCATTCCGGACTCCGGGAAAAATCCGGTCCGGGTTTTCCAAATTACCGACTCCATTCCGGCCTCCGGGAAAAATCCGGTCCGGGTTTTCCAAATTGCCGACTCCATTCCGGACTGCGGGAAAAATCCGGTTCGTGTTTTCCAGTTTGCCGACTCCATTCCGGCCTCAGGGAAAAATCCGGTCCGGGTTTTCCAGGTTGCCGACTCCATTCCGGCCTCCGGGAAAAATCCGGTCCGGGTTTTCCAGGTTGCCGACTCCATTCCAAACTCCGGGAAAAATCCGGTCCGGGTTTTCCAGGTTGCCGACTCCATTCCGGACTCCGGGAAAAATCCGGTCCGGGTTTTCCAGGTTGCCGACTCCATTCCGGACTGCGGGAAAAATCCGGTCCGGGTTTTCCAAATTACCGACTCCATTCCGGACTCCGGGAAAAATCCGGTCCGGGTTTTCCAAATTACCGACTCCATTCCGGACTCCGGGAAAAATCCGGTCCGGGTTTTCCAAATTACCGACTCCATTCCGGACTCCGAAAAAAATCCGGTCCGGGTTTTCCAGGTTGCCGACTCCATTCCGGACTCCGGGAAAAATCCGGTCCGGGTTTTCCGGGTTGCCGACTCCATTCCGGCCTCCGGGAAAAATCCGGTCCGGGTTTTCCAGGTTGCCGACTCCATTCCGGCCTCCGGGAAAAATCCGGTCCGGGTTTTCCAGGTTGCCGACTCCATTCCGGACTCCGGGAAAAATCCGGTCCGGGTTTTCCAGGTTGCCGACTCCATTCCGGCCTCCGGGAAAAATCCGGTCCGGGTTTTCCAGGTTGCCGACTCCATTCCGGCCTCCGGGAAATATCCGGTCCGGGTTTTCCAGGTTGCCGACTCCATTCCGGCCTCCGGGAAAAATCCAATCCGGGTTTTCCAGGTTGCCGACTCCATTCCGGACTGCGGGAAAAATCCGGTCCGGGTATTCCAAATTACCGACTCCATTCCAGACTCCGGAAAAATCCGGTCCGGGTTTTCCAAATTACCGACTCCATTCCGGCCTCCGGGAAAAATCCGGTCCGGGTTTTCCGGGTTGCCGACTCCATTCCGGACTGCGGGAAAAATCCAATCCGGGTTTTCCAGGTTGCCGACTCCATTCCGGACTGCGGGAAAAATCCGGTCCGGGTATTCCAAATTACCGACTCCATTCCGGCCTCCGGGAAACATCCGGTCCGGGTTTTCCAAATTACCGACTCCATTCCGGACTCCGGGAAAAATCCGGTCCGGGTTTTCCAGGTTGCCGACTCCATTCCGGACTCCGGGAAAAATCCGGTCCGGGTTTTCCAAATTACCGACTCCATTCCGGCCTCCGGGAAAAATCCGGTCCAGGTTTTCCAGGTTGCCGACTCCATTCCGGACTCCGGGAAAAATCCGGTCCGGGTTTTCCAAATTACCGACTCCATTCCGGACTCCGGGAAAAATCCGGTCCGGGTTTTCCAGGTTGCCGACTCCATTCCAAATTCCGGGAAAAATCCCGTCCGGGTTTTCCAGGTTGCCGACTCCATTCCGGACTCCGGGAAAAATCCGGTCCGGGTTTTCCAGGTTGCCGACTCCATTCCGGCCTCCGGGAAAAATCCGGTCCGGGTTTTCCAAATTGCCGACTCCATTCCGGACTCTGGGAAAAATCCGGTCCGGGTTTTACAAAGTGCCGACTCCATTCCGGCCTCCGGGAAAAATCCGGTCCGGGTTTTCCAGGTTGCCGACTCCATTCCGGACTCCGGGAAAAATCCGGTCCGGGTTTTCCAAATTACCGACTCCATTCCGGACTGCGGGAAAAATCCGGTCCGGGTTTTCCAAATTACCGACTCCATTCCGGACTCCGGGAAAAATCCGGTCCGGGTTTTCCAAATTACCGACTCCATTCCGGACTCCGGGAAAAATCCGGTCCGGGTTTTCCAGGTTGCCGACTCCATTCCAAATTCCGGGAAAAATCCCGTCCGGGTTTTCCAGGTTGCCGACTCCATTCCGGACTCTGGGAAAAATCCGGTCCGGGTTTTCCAGGTTGCCGACTCCATTCCGGCCTCCGGGAAAAATCCGGTCCGGGTTTTCCAAATTACCGACTCCATTCCGGACTCCGGGAAAAATCCGGTCCGGGTTTTCCAAATTACCGACTCCATTCCGGACTCCGGGAAAAATCCATTCCGGGTTTTCCAGGTTGCCGACTCCATTCCGGACTCCGGGAAAAATCCGGTCCGGGTTTTCCAAATTACCGACTCCATTCCGGACTGCGGGAAAAATCCGGTCCGGGTTTTCCAAATTACCGACTCCATTCCGGACTGCGGGAAAAATCCGGTCCGGGTTTTCCGGGTTGCCGACTCCATTCCAAACTCCGGGAAAAATCCGGTCTGGGTTTTCCGGGTTGCCGACTCCATTCCGGACTGCGGGAAAAATCCGGTCCGGGTTTTCCAAATTACCGACTCCATTCCGGACTCCGGGAAAAATCCGGTCCGGGTTTTCCAAATTACCGACTCCATTCCGGACTCCGAAAAAAATTCGGTCCGGGTTTTCCAGGTTGCCGACTCCATTCCGGACTCCGGGAAAAATCCGGTCCGGGTTTTCCAGGTTGCCGACTCCATTCCGGCCTCCGGGAAAAATCCTGTCCGGGTTTTCTAAATTACCGACTCCATTCCGGACTCTGGAAAAGTCCGGTCCGGGTTTTCCAGGTTGCCGACTCCATTCCGGCCTCCGGGAAAAATCCGGTCCGGGTTTTCCAGGTTGCCGACTCCATTCCGGACTGCGGGAAAAATCCGGTCCGGGTTTTCCAGGTTGCCGACTCCATTCCGGACTCCGGGAAAAATCCGGTCCGGGTTTTCCAGGTTGCCGACTCCATTCCGGACTCCGGGAAAAATCCGGTCCGGCTTTTCCAAATTACCGACTCCATTCCGGACTCCGAAAAAAATCCGGTCCGGGTTTTCCAGGTTGCCGACTCCATTCCGGCCTCCGGGAAAAATCCGGTCCGGGTTTTCCAAATTACCGACTCCATTCCGGACTGCGGGAAAAATCCGGTCCGGGTTTTCCAAATTACCGACTCCATTCCAGACTCCGGAAAAATCCGGTCCGGGTTTTCCAGGTTGCCGACTCCATTCCGGACTCCGGGAAAAATCCGGTCCGGGTTTTCCAGGTTGCCGACTCCATTCCGGACTCCCGGAAAAATCCGGTCCGGGTTTTCCAAATTACCGACTCCATTCCGGACTCCGGGAAAAATCCGGTCCGGGTTTTCCAAATTGCCGACTCCATTCCGGACTCTGGGAAAAATCCGGTCCGGGTTTTCCAGGTTGCCGACTCCATTCCGGCCTCCGGGAAAAATCCGGTCCGGGTTTTCCAAATTACCGACTCCATTCCGGACTGCGGGAAAAATCCGGTTCGTGTTTTCCAGTTTGCCGACTCCATTCCGGCCTCAGGGAAAAATCCGGTCCGGGTTTTCCGGGTTGCCGACTCCATTCCGGCCTCCGGGAAAAATCCGGTCCGGGTTTTCCAGGTTGCCGACTCCATTCCAAACTCCGGGAAAAATCCGGTCCGGGTTTTCCAGGTTGCCGACTCCATTCCGGACTCCGGGAAAAATCCGGTCCGGGTTTTCCAGGTTGCTGACTCCATTCCGGACTCCGGGTAAAAATCCGGTCCTGTTTTTTTAAATTACCGACTCCATTCCGGCCTCCGGGAAAAATCCGGTCCGGGTTTTCCAAATTACCGACTCCATTCCGGACTCCGGGAAAAATCCGGTCCGGGTTTTCCAAATTACCGACTCCATTCCGGACTGCGGGAAAAATCCGGTCCGGGTTTTCCAGGTTGCCGACTCCATTCCGGCCTCCGGGAAAAATCCGGTCCGGGTTTTCCAAATTACCGACTCCATTCCGGACTCCGGGAAAAATCCGGTCCGGGTTTTCCAAATTACCGACTCCATTCCGGACTCCGGGAAAAATCCGGTCCGGGTTTTCCAAATTACCGACTCCATTCCGGACTCCGAAAAAAATCCGGTCCGGGTTTTCCAGGTTGCCGACTCCATTCCGGCCTCCGGGAAAAATACGGTCCGGGTTTTCCAGGTTGCCGACTCCATTCCGGACTCCGGGAAAAATCCGGTCCGGGTTTTCCGGGTTGCCGACTCCATTCCGGCCTTCGGGAAAAATCCGGTCCGGGTTTTACAAAGTGCCGACTCCATTCCGGCCTCCGGGAAAAATCCGGTCCGGGTTTTGCAGGTTGCCGACTCCATTCCGGCCTCCGGGAAAAATCCGGTCCGGGTTTTCCAGGTTGCCGACTCCATTCCGGACTCCGGGAAAAATCCGGTCCGGGTTTTCCAGGTTGCCGACTCCATTCCGGCCTCCGGGAAAAATCCAATCCGGGTTTTCCAGGTTGCCGACTCCATTCCGGACTGCGGGAAAAATCCGGTCCGGGTATTCCAAATTACCGACTCCATTCCAGACTCCGGAAAAATCCGGTCCGGGTTTTCCAAATTACCGACTCCATTCCGGACTCCGGGAAAAATCCGGTCCGGGTTTTCCGGGTTGCCGACTCCATTCCGGACTCCGGGTAAAAATCCGGTCCTGGTTTTCCAAATTACCGACTCCATTCCGGCCTCCGGGAAAAATCCGGTCCGGGTTTTCCAGGTCGCCGACTCCATTCCGGACTCCGGGAAAAATCCGGTTCGTGTTTTCCAGTTTGCCGACTCCATTCCGGCCTCAGGGAAAAATCCGGTCCGGGTTTTCCGGGTTGCCGACTCCATTCCGGCCTCCGGGAAAAATCCGGTCCGGGTTTTCCAGGTTGCCGACTCCATTCCAAACTCCGGGAAAAATCCGGTCCGGGTTTTCCAGGTTGCCGACTCCATTCCGGACTCCGGGAAAAATCCGGTCCGGGTTTTCCAGGTTGCTGACTCCATTCCGGACTCCGGGTAAAAATCCGGTCCTGTTTTTTTAAATTACCGACTCCATTCCGGCCTCCGGGAAAAATCCGGTCCGGGTTTTCCAAATTACCGACTCCATTCCGGACTCCGGGAAAAATCCGGTCCGGGTTTTCCAAATTACCGACTCCATTCCGGACTGCGGGAAAAATCCGGTCCGGGTTTTCCAGGTTGCCGACTCCATTCCGGCCTCCGGGAAAAATCCGGTCCGGGTTTTCCAAATTACCGACTCCATTCCGGACTCCGGGAAAAATCCGGTCCGGGTTTTCCAAATTACCGACTCCATTCCGGACTCCGGGAAAAATCCGGTCCGGGTTTTCCAAATTACCGACTCCATTCCGGACTCCGAAAAAAATCCGGTCCGGGTTTTCCAGGTTGCCGACTCCATTCCGGCCTCCGGGAAAAATACGGTCCGGGTTTTCCAAATTACCGACTCCATTCCGGACTCCGGGAAAAATCCGGTCCGTGTTTTCCGGGTTGCCGACTCCATTCCGGCCTTCGGGAAAAATCCGGTCCGGGTTTTACAAAGTGCCGACTCCATTCCGGCCTCCGGGAAAAATCCGGTCCGGGTTTTCCAGGTTGCCGACTCCATTCCGGACTCCGGGAAAAATCCGGTCCGGGTTTTCCAAATTACCGACTCCATTCCGGACTCCGGGAAAAATCCGGTCCGGGTTTTCCAGGTTGCCGAATCCATTCCGGACTCCGGGTAAAAATCCGGTCCTGGTTTTCCAAATTACCGACTCCATTCCGGCCTCCGGGAAAAATCCGGTCCGGGTTTTCCAGGTTGCCGACTCCATTCCGGACTCCGGGAAAAATCCGGTCCGGGTTTTCCAAATTACCGACTCCATTCCGGACTCCGGGAAAAATCCGGTCCGGGTTTTCCGGGTTGCCGACTCCATTCCGGACTGCGGGAAAAATCCAATCCGGGTTTTCCAGGTTGCCGACTCCATTCCGGACTGCGGGAAAAATCCGGTCCGGGTATTCCAAATTACCGACTCCATTCCAGACTCCGGAAAAATCCGGTCCGGGTTTTCCAGGTTGCCGACTCCATTCCGGACTCCGGGAAAAATCCGGTCCGGGTTTTCCAGGTTGCCGACTCCATTCCGGACTCCCGGAAAAATCCGGTCCGGGTTTTCCAGGTTGCTGACTCCATTCCAAACTCCGGGAAAAATCCGGTCCGGGTTTTCCAAAGTGCCGACTCCATTCCGGACTGCGGGAAAAATCCGGTCCGGGTTTTCCAAATTACCGACTCCATTCCGGCCTCCGGGAAACATCCGGTCCGGGTTTTCCAAATTACCGACTCCATTCCGGACTCCGGGAAAAATCCGGTCCGGGTTTTCCAAATTACCGACTCCATTCCGGCCTCCGGGAAAAATCCGGTCCGGGTTTTCCAGGTTGCCGACTCCATTCCGGACTCCGGGAAAAATCCGGTCCGGGTTTTCCAAATTACCGACTCCATTCCGGACTCCGGGAAAAATCCGGTCCGGGTTTTCCAGGTTGCCGACTCCATTCCAAATTCCGGGAAAAATCCCGTCCGGGTTTTCCAGGTTGCCGACTCCATTCCGGCCTCCGGGAAAAATCCGGTCCGGGTTTTCCAAATTGCCGACTCCATTCCGGCCTCCGGCAAAAATGCGGTCCGGGTTTTCCAGGTTGCCGACTCCATTCCGGACTCCGGGAAAAATCCATTCCGGGTTTTCCAGGTTGCCGACTCCATTCCAGACTCCGGGAAAAATCCGGTCCGGGTTTTCCAAATTACCGACTCCATTCCGGACTGCGGGAAAAATCCGGTCCGGGTTTTCCAAATTACCGACTCCATTCCGGACTGCGGGAAAAATCCGGTCCGGGTTTTCCGGGTTGCCGACTCCATTCCAAACTCCGGGAAAAATCCGGTCTGGGTTTTCCGGGTTGCCGACTCCATTCCGGACTGCGGGAAAAATCCGGTCCGGGTTTTCCAAATTACCGACTCCATTCCGGACTCCGGGAAAAATCCGGTCCGGGTTTTCCAAAGTGCCGACTCCATTCCGGACTCCGGGAAAAATTCGGTCCGGGTTTTCCAGGTTGCCGACTCCATTCCGGACTCCGGGAAAAATCCGGTCCGGGTTTTCCAGGTTGCCGACTCCATTCCGGCCTCCGGGAAAAATCCGGTCCGGGTTTTCCAAATTACCGACTCCATTCCGGCCTCCGGGAAAAATCCTGTCCGGGTTTTCTAAATTACCGACTCCATTCCGGACTCTGGAAAAGTCCGGTCCGGGTTTTCCGGGTTGCCGACTCCATTCCAAACTCCGGGAAAAATCCGGTCCGGGTTTTCCAGGTTGCCGACTCCATTCCGGACTCCGGGAAAAATCCGGTCCGGGTTTTCCAAATTACCGACTCCATTCCGGCCTCCGGGAAACATCCGGTCCGGGTTTTCCAAATTACCGACTCCATTCCGGACTCCGGGAAAAATCCGGTCCTGGTTTTCCAGGTTGCCGACTCCATTCCGGACTCCGGGAAAAATCCGGTCCGGGTTTTCCAAATTACCGACTCCATTCCGGCCTCCGGGAAAAATCCGGTCCGGGTTTTCCAGGTTGCCGACTCCATTCCGGACTCCGGGAAAAATCCTGTCCGGGTTTTCTAAATTACCGACTCCATTCCGGACTCTGGAAAAGTCCGGTCCGGGTTTTCCAGGTTGCCGACTCCATTCCGGACTGCGGGAAAAATCCGGTCCGGGTTTTCCAGGTTGCCGACTCCATTCCGGACTCCGGGAAAAATCCGGTCCGGGTTTTCCAGGTTGCCGACTCCATTCCGGCCTCCGGGAAAAATCCGGTCCGGGTTTTCCAAATTACCGACTCCATTCCGGACTCCGGGAAAAATCCGGTCCGGGTTTTCCAAATTACCGACTCCATTCCGGACTCCGGGAAAAATCCGGTCCGGGTTTTCCAAATTACCGACTCCATTCCGGACTCCGAAAAAAATCCGGTCCGGGTTTTCCAGGTTGCCGACTCCATTCCGGCCTCCGGGAAAAATACGGTCCGGGTTTTCCAGGTTGCCGACTCCATTCCGGACTCCGGGAAAAATCCGGTCCGGGTTTTCCGGGTTGCCGACTCCATTCCGGCCTTCGGGAAAAATCCGGTCCGGGTTTTCCAGGTTGCCGACTCCATTCCGGCCTCCGGGAAAAATCCGGTCCGGGTTTTGCAGGTTGCCGACTCCATTCCGGACTCCGGAAAAATCCGGTCCGGGTTTTCCAAATTACCGACTCCATTCCGGCCTCCGGGAAAAATCCAATCCGGGTTTTCCAGGTTGCCGACTCCATTCCGGACTGCGGGAAAAATCCGGTCCGGGTATTCCAAATTACCGACTCCATTCCAGACTCCGGAAAAATCCGGTCCGGGTTTTCCAAATTACCGACTCCATTCCGGACTCCGGGAAAAATCCGGTCCGGGTTTTCCAGGTTGCCGACTCCATTCCGGCCTCCGGGAAAAATCCGGTCCGGGTTTTCCGGGTTGCCGACTCCATTCCGGACTCCGGGTAAAAATCCGGTCCGGGTTTTCCAGGTTGCCGACTCCATTCCGGCCTCCGGGAAAAATCCGGTCCGGGTTTTCCAAATTACCGACTCCATTCCGGCCTCCGGGAAAAATCCTGTCCGGGTTTTCTAAATTACCGACTCCATTCCGGACTCTGGAAAAGTCCGGTCCGGGTTTTCCGGGTTGCCGACTCCATTCCAAACTCCGGGAAAAATCCGGTCCGGGTTTTCCAGGTTGCCGACTCCATTCCGGACTGCGGGAAAAATCCGGTCCGGGTTTTCCAGGTTGCCGACTCCATTCCGGACTCCGGGAAAAATCCGGTCCGGGTTTTCCAAATTACCGACTCCATTCCGGACTCCGGGAAAAATCCGGTCCGGGTTTTCCAAATTACCGACTCCATTCCGGCCTCCGGGAAAAATCCGGTCCGGGTTTTCCAAAGTGCCGACTCCATTCCGAACTCCGGGAAAAATTCGGTCCGGGTTTTCCAGGTTGCCGACTCCATTCCGGACTCCGGGAAAAATCCGGTCCGGGTTTTCCAGGTTGCCGACTCCATTCCGGCCTCCGGGAAAAATCCGGTCCGGGTTTTCCAAATTACCGACTCCATTCCGGACTCTGGAAAAGTCCGGTCCGGGTTTTCCGGGTTGCCGACTCCATTCCAAACTCCGGGAAAAATCCGGTCCGGGTTTTCCAGGTTGCCGACTCCATTCCGGACTGCGGGAAAAATCCGGTCCGGGTTTTCCAGGTTGCCGACTCCATTCCGGACTCCGGGAAAAATCCGGTCCGGGTTTTCCAAATTACCGACTCCATTCCGGCCTCCGGGAAACATCCGGTCCGGGTTTTCCAAATTACCGACTCCATTCCGGACTCCGGGAAAAATCCGGTCCGGGTTTTCCAAATTACCGACTCCATTCCGGCCTCCGGGAAAAATCCGGTCCGGGTTTTCCAGGTTGCCGACTCCATTCCGGACTCCGGGAAAAATCCGGTCCGGGTTTTCCAAATTACCGACTCCATTCCGGACTCCGGGAAAAATCCTGTCCGGGTTTTCTAAATTACCGACTCCATTCCGGACTCTGGAAAAGTCCGGTCCGGGTTTTCCAGGTTGCCGACTCCATTCCGGACTGCGGGAAAAATCCGGTCCGGGTTTTCCAGGTTGCCGACTCCATTCCGGACTCCGGGAAAAATCCGGTCCGGGTTTTCCAGGTTGCCGACTCCATTCCGGCCTCCGGGAAAAATCCGGTCCGGGTTTTCCAAATTACCGACTCCATTCCGGACTCCGGGAAAAATCCGGTCCGGGTTTTCCAAATTACCGACTCCATTCCGGACTCCGGGAAAAATCCGGTCCGGGTTTTCCAAATTACCGACTCCATTCCGGACTCCGAAAAAAATCCGGTCCGGGTTTTCCAGGTTGCCGACTCCATTCCGGCCTCCGGGAAAAATACGGTCCGGGTTTTCCAGGTTGCCGACTCCATTCCGGACTCCGGGAAAAATCCGGTCCGGGTTTTCCGGGTTGCCGACTCCATTCCGGCCTTCGGGAAAAATCCGGTCCGGGTTTTCCAGGTTGCCGACTCCATTCCGGCCTCCGGGAAAAATCCGGTCCGGGTTTTGCAGGTTGCCGACTCCATTCCGGACTCCGGAAAAATCCGGTCCGGGTTTTCCAAATTACCGACTCCATTCCGGCCTCCGGGAAAAATCCAATCCGGGTTTTCCAGGTTGCCGACTCCATTCCGGACTGCGGGAAAAATCCGGTCCGGGTTTTCCAAATTACCGACTCCATTCCGGACTGCGGGAAAAATCCGGTCCGGGTTTTCTAAATTACCGACTCCATTCCGGACTCTGGAAAAGTCCGGTCCGGGTTTTCCGGGTTGCCGACTCCATTCCAAACTCCGGGAAAAATCCGGTCCGGGTTTTCCAGGTTGCCGACTCCATTCCGGACTGCGGGAAAAATCCGGTCCGGGTTTTCCAGGTTGCCGACTCCATTCCGGACTCCGGGAAAAATCCGGTCCGGGTTTTCCAAATTACCGACTCCATTCCGGCCTCCGGGAAACATCCGGTCCGGGTTTTCCAAATTACCGACTCCATTCCGGACTCCGGGAAAAATCCGGTCCGGGTTTTCCAAATTACCGACTCCATTCCGGCCTCCGGGAAAAATCCGGTCCGGGTTTTCCAGGTTGCCGACTCCATTCCGGACTCCGGGAAAAATCCGGTCCGGGTTTTCCAAATTACCGACTCCATTCCGGACTCCGGGAAAAATCCTGTCCGGGTTTTCTAAATTACCGACTCCATTCCGGACTCTGGAAAAGTCCGGTCCGGGTTTTCCAGGTTGCCGACTCCATTCCGGACTGCGGGAAAAATCCGGTCCGGGTTTTCCAGGTTGCCGACTCCATTCCGGACTCCGGGAAAAATCCGGTCCGGGTTTTCCAGGTTGCCGACTCCATTCCGGACTCCGGGAAAAATCCGGTCCGGCTTTTCCAAATT